>NW_025814897.1:64305000-64905000 GCF_022079265.1 Lynx rufus
AGTCCCCATTAGTGCTTGCTCCCAGGTCTTTATTTTGAAAAGATGCATGAAAGTTGAAAGAATACTACCATGAGCACCCATATCCTCTTTAACTCAGATTTACTAATTGTTAGCCTTTTCCCATAATTATTTTCTCTCTATTTCTGTCTGTCTCTGGCAAGTTTTGAGCAATTAGAGTATTAAAAAAAATGGTGATCTATTTTTGCTGATCCATTTGAAAGTAGGTTGCAGATATCATGGACTACACTTTAAATTATATGCATAGCTTTAAGTACCTAAAGAATAAAGAAATCCTCCTTCATAAGTACATTATCATTTTACAACTAAAAAATTAACAATAACCTGAAAGAAACAATCAACAAAACTAAAAAGCAACCTACAGAATAGGAGATAATATTTGCAAATGATATATCTGATAAAGGGTTAGTATCCAAAATATATAAAGAATTTATAAAACTCAATACCCAAAAAACAAATAATCCAGTTAAAAAATGGGCAGAAGACATGAATGGACATTTTTCCAAAGAAGGCATACAGATGGCTACCAGACAAATGAAAGATGCTCAACATCAGTCATCATCAGGGAAATAAATATCAAAACTATGATGAGGTATCACCTCACACCAGTCAGAATGGCTAAAATTAACAATACAGGAAACAACAGCATTGTTGAGGATGCAGAGAAAGGGGGAAGCCTCTTACACTGTTGGTGGGAATGCAAACTGGCACAGCCACTCTGGAAAACAGTACGGAGGTTCCTCAAAAAGTTAAAACTAGAACTACCCTATTATCCAGCAGTTGCCCTACTAGGTATTTACCCAGAGCATACAAAAATACTAATTTGAAGAGATACATGTACCCCAATGTTTATAGCAGCATTATCAACAATAAATAGCCAAGTTATGGAAGGAGCCCAAATGTCCAGAGACTGATGAATTGAATAAAACATTGCACTATTAGTAATAAAAAAAGAATGAAGTCTTGCCATTTACAGTGATGTGGATGGAGCTACAGAGTGTTATGCTAAGTGAAATAAGTCAGAGAAAGACAAATACCATATGATTTCACTCATATGTGGAATTTAAGAAACAAAACAAATGAACATGGGTTGGGGGAAGAGAGGAAAACCAAGAAACAGACTTTTAACTATAGAGAACAAACTAATGGTTATCAGAGGGGAGATGGGCTTTCCACCCCACCCCCTGCACTCCTGCCACCTCCTGCCCTGGGGGGGTTATGGGGATAAAGGAGGGTACTTGTGATGAGCCCCAGGTGTTTTATGTAAGTTTCAAATCATTAAATTCTACACCTGAAACCAATATTACACTGTATGTTAACTAACTGGAATTCAAATAAAAACTTGAAAAAGGAAAAAAAAATAAAAAACAGCAATAACCCATAACATCATATACTACTATCCAGTCCACAATCCATTGTCCTCAACTGTCACCAAATGTCTTTATAACTATCTTTGTTTATTTAGATACAGGATCTAGTCAAAATTAACATATTGCTTTTGGTTGATATGTGGATATCCCACACCCACCTTGTATATTTCCTATACTAGTTTTGGAATTATCCATTTCTCCAAGGAAACTTTGTTTCTTGTAATAGGCAATGGTATTTGGAAACCGAAATCTGTGCATGAAGAATGTTTATTGCTATTTGGACTAATATTACTTATAGGTACTTTTAAGTGATAGAGCGATAGAGTGATATATATTTTTAATATATATATCATATTTTCATCTCTTTTTCCTTAAAATGAAAATCTTGGTACCTACATCTTCTCTTTATTCCACAATATACATAAAACCATTTCAGAATTACAATACTAATATTACTAATAACAGTAAAATATTATAAATTTTTCAAGATTTCTTTGCAATTCATTTTGTCCTCAGAATAGATGTCTCTATATAAAGATATAATGTAATTGATGATATGCCACAGGAAAACAGAATTTTTTCAAATAACTTTTGAATCAAATAACTTTTATATCTTTCATTATATCTTTATCTCCTTATCTTTATTTTCAATTGTAGGTGTTTTCTTTTTAAATCCTTGTTATTAACTTTATATTTTGAATATATAAAGCATTTACATTAATCCAAATTCAAAACTATTCACAAATGCACTAGTGCATTTATCTCACTATAGTGAGATAAAGGTAAATTACGTGAAAGGGTGTATTGACATAAAGATATTATATATACATATATATATGATATATGTATATATATACATATATATATACATATGTATATATGTGTGTGTGTGTATATATATATATGTATATATGTGTATGTATATATACACATACATACATATAAAGGTATACCGGTTCCTAACCTTACCCCCTCCACCCTACTCCCATGCACATTACATAACCATATGAGGCAACCATTCAATTTAGATAATCACTGTCAGGTTCTCATTTATCCTTCTTGTGTTTATTTTTGCAAAAGTGAGCATGCATTTATATTCTTATTTTCTCTTCTTTCTTATGCAAAAGGAAACATTTTCTGTATATACTCCCTTTTTTCTGATGCCTATTTATTTTTGAGAGAGAGGGAGAGAGCAAGCATGAGAACCAGGATGGGACAGGGAGAGAGAGAGACAAAGGATCAAAGTGGGCTCTACTGGAACAGCAGAGAGCCCCATGGGGAGCTCAAACCCCCAAACTGTGAGATCATGACCTAAGCTGAAGTCCGGTGCTTAACCAACTGAGTCACCCAGGCACCCCTCTCTCTATACTCTTTTGCAGCTTTTTTTCCTAATTAACTGTGGAAATTAAAATGGAAATTACTCTGTATCAGTATGTAGAAAGCTTTCTAATTATTTTTATAGCTGCATAGTATTTTATTATATGGCTGTAATTTGTTGAACCATGTTTGTGTCAGGGCTTTGTCCTGTCCCACGTTTCCATGGAGTTTACTGTTATGCACATGCTGCAGTGAGTAGCCCTGTTCATATGTTGTATTATTTTGTAGAGATGTTATCTTCAGGGTAAATTCTAGAATTGGAATTGCGCAAAGAGTAAATGCATAAATATTTTTAAGTCCTTTCCACAGGGAGCTAATCAATTTTTAAAAACATCTGAACTTAATACCTAACTGCCTTCATTTAATTTTGATCCTGTTTATAAATAACAGAAAAATCTTTGCACACACCCTTCAAACAATAACTCAAAATAGAACACAGATCTAAAAGTAAAACACAAAACTATAAAGCCCATGGAAGATAACGTAGAAAAACTAGGTGACCTTGGGTGTGGCGATAATTTTAGGCAAAACCCCAAATGTACAATTTTTGAAAGACTGAATTGATCTGTATTTCAGTAAAATTAAAGACTTCATCTCTACAAAAAACAATGTCAAGAGAATGAGAAGACAAGCCACAGACTGGGAGTAAATTTTTGCATAAAATATTTCATAAAGGACTGTTACCTGAAATATACAAGAAACTCACAAAACTCAACAATAAGAAAACAACCTGATTTAAAAATGGGTCAAAGGCATTAACAGACACCTCATCAAAAAAATATATATAGATGGCAAATAAGCATATGAAGAGGCATTCCGCATTGTATCTGATCAGGGAAATGCAAATTAAAATAGCAGCGAAATACCAGTACACACCTATTATTATAACAGCCAAAATTTGGACCACTGACAACACCAAACGCTGACCAGCATGTGAACAACAAGAATTCTTTTTAAAAAAAAAAAAAAGTTATTTATTACGTGGTGGAATATCATTTTGGGTAATTGGCTAAATACAATATATTATGAAATCATTTCACCTCTTTTTTTACTTTTTATTGTTTTTTTTTCATTTTAGACCTCTTCCTTTTTTTCAAATTTTTATTTAAATTCTAGTTAGTTAATATTAGTTTCAGGTGTAGGATTTAGTGATTCATCACTTACGTATAATATCCAGTGCTCAACACAACACGTGTCCTCCTTAATACCCATCATCTATTTAGCCCATCCCCTACCCACCTCCCTCTATCAACCCTCAGCTTGTTCTCTATTATAAAGAGTCTCTTATAGTTTGTTTTCCTCTTATTAAGTTTTTAATTTTAATTCCAGTAGAGTTAACATACAGTGTTCTATTAGTTTCAGGTATATAATGTAGTGATTCAATAATTCTATACATTATTCAGTGCTCATCATGATAAATGTATTCTTAATTCCCATCACCTATTTTACCCATACCCCCACCTACCTCCACTCTGGCAACTACCAGTTTGTTCTCTATAGTTAAGAGTCTGTTTCTTGATTTCCCTCTCTCTCTTTTTCTTTTGCTCGTTTGTTTTTTAATTCCACATATGACTGAAATCATATGGTATTTGTCTTTCTCCAACTGACTTATTTTGCTCAGCATTATACTTTCTAACTCCATCTATGTTGTAGAAAATGACAAGATTTCATTCTTTTTTATGGCTGAATAATATTCCAATATATATATACCACATCTTTATCCATTCACCTATCAGTAGGCACTTGGGCTGTTTCCATAATTTGGCTATAGCAGCAGGAACTCTAATTCATTGCTGATGGGAATGCAAAATGGTATAACCATTTGGAAGATAGTTTGATGGTTTCTTACAAAACTAATCATACTCTTACCCTGCAACCAGCAATTGCATTCCTTGGTATTTTCCCAGAGGAGTTGAAAATGCACATCCACACAAAAACCTGCACACAGCTGTTTATAGCATTTATGCATAATCTCCAAAACTTAGAAGCAATTGAGATGTCCTTCAGTGAGTGAACGGACAGATAAATGGATACATCCAGACAATGGAATATTATTAAATGCTAAAAACAAGTGAACAATCAAGTTATGATAAGACATGGAGAACTCTTACATGCATACTAATAAGTGAAAGAAGCCAGTCTGAAAAGGCTCTATACTATATGATTCCAACTATATGACATTTTGGAAAGGCAAAACGGTGGAGACAGTAAAAAGATGAGTAGTTTCCAGGGGTTGGGGATGAATAGGCAGAGTATAGAGGATTTGGGAGAAGTGAAAATACTTTTGTATGATACCATAATGATGGATGGATGTCATTATACATTTGTCCAAACCCTTTGAATGTACAACACCAAGAGTCAACTGTAATGTAAACCATAGACTTTGGGTGACAATGATGCGTCAATATAGGTTTATCATTTGTAACAAATGCACCACTCTGGTGGAGGATTTTGACAATGGGGAGGCTATGCATGAGTGGAGGCAAGGGCATATGGGAAATCCCTGTCCATTCCCCTCACTTTTGCTCTGACTCTTAAATTGCTCTAAAAAAATAGTCTTAATAAAAAAAAAAATCTTTGCGTGACCTGGAGAACTAGAGTTTTATTTTATTTTTGCTTTACTGTTTAGTCCCTTTTCCTGTACTTCTCTGATACCTACCTGCATCTAATTTTCCTTGTAATTTCTCAATAATCTTACAATCTTTTATGAATCCTTTTCTGGGATCCTATAGTTATCAAAGTACATTTTGTACTTCACAATTGTCTCTTGTTAGCCCACCCATGTTTAAGATGTTAGCCACTTATCTTTTCAGTGTGTACCTCTTTGTAAAACCAGCTCAATCAATCAATCACAGTATTCACCAGAGGCATGGTATTTTCTGTTATTGTGGTTTGGGAAATGTTTTTCTTCTCCCTTCAAAGAGAACAGCAACTTAGCAAGATAATTGATCTGTGGCGAGAAAACATATCCCATAAGTGTTCTATAAGTATTCTCCCAGACTCTTTGGTCCTCTAATCTTTAAGTTATGAAAGTAAATATCTTATTTTCTTCCCACCTTTGAATGTTAGGTCCCCTCTCATTCTGGCTGCATGCAGTTCAAGCTCCTTGAATTTGTAATGTGAAGTATTAAGTAACATATGTGTAATTTTTATCTTCCTTTGATGCTGATGATTGAAGACATGTTAAATCTGTCTCAAGCTCTAGGATACATGCTTCTTATCAGTTTAGGAAATTTGTTCTAGATTAGGTTCTTCGTTTCATAATTGTGGTTTATTTTAATTTTTTCCACATCTCCTTGGGTAATGCAATTGTGCACAGCATAGATTATACTGGTGATATGCTTCAGGTTTATTTTTAGCTGATTGTGTATGGTTAACAGCTATTCTAGTTGTGATGTCCATTCTGATTGGTTAGTATCCATTCCATACAGGTGTAAAATATATTTAATATCTCCCAAGTGTGTTATCATTGCACTAGTCAGTGCCAATCCCTGATGAAATTTGCGTTTATCTCTGGCTAATTGAGAAATATTAGGACAATAAAATTAGTTTGTAATAAAGATAAGTGTATTCAGTTTACAAAACTATTCATAGGCTGTGTCACTCCTAAAGTTTTGGTTACTAAATGCTTGTTCTTTTGTGAAAAAATGGTAATTTTTTAAAGAATATTCTTACTTGGGTTAATAGAAAGATGACAATGCTATGTCAGTACTCCAAATTTTAAAAAGGAGGAAAAAAAAAAACCTTTGTAAAGTTCAGTTGTCTGGGAACACCAATCTTTGCCATTGCCTTTAAGTTAATGTCAAGGCCTGTTAGTTGTTCTTGAATCTATCTACATCATTTCTCTAGGATTGATATTTGAGATTTAACTCCATCTTTGGAGTTACTGAGTCTTTTTGCCTTCCTTTTTGCTATTTACAGGAGTTTTTATAATACTTCTTTTTTCATTTTCACCTAAGTCATTCAGTCCTTACATACTTTCGTAGTTGATGTTGTCTACTTCACATTCCTCTGGTTGCAAAGGCCAAGAAGCATATCAGTGGTAATAAACAAAATCTAGTTTATTACCTACAATAATAGTCTGCACCTACCATTATACATTTCCCACTCTGCAAATTCTCCTTCTATTATTTCCATAAGTCTCCAGTGAGCATCTCACATGTGTGCATTAATAAGTCTCTTGTGTCTACTGATTGCATGTACTTCTATAGCCCACATTGCTAACGAAGGTGTTTTGTCATCATCAATGACACCAAAGTTCACTCTTATGAATATGATGTCTGGCTAGTAATGCTATGTTCTCTTACTCCCATAGATGAGGGTAATAAATATGGTAAAGTTGAAACAATACTTTATTATCTGTAGCTAATAACTATTAACAAATTTCTAACAATTGGAAAAAACTAAAAGCATTAATTTTTTAATGGAGAAGGCATGTCTATTGCCAAAAAATCAATAGTATTCTAATATATTAATAATAAATGGAAAGTCTAAACAAGAAAGACCTTTCCTCAATACACACACACACACACACACAGACATACACACAAACACAACACACACACACACACACGAACACATAAAGGCATTGGGATAAAATAACAATACATAGCTGCATAATGGGAATAATAAAATCTTGGTAAATATAAACAAAAGTTTTGAGCAAATATAGCAAATATAGATAGGGTAATAAGCATGTATTAACTCTAGCTGGAGTTCTAGGATCTAGAACTAGAAGAGGAAAACAGGAGAGCCTGGCAAATAATCTAAGATAATGGAATTAAAGTAATAGCACCTTGCAGGGAACACAGGCTGGAAACCAAGGACCTGAAGGGATGTGACGAATAAAAAAAGAAGAAGAAGAAGAAGAAGAAGAAGAAGAAGAAGAAGAAGAAGAAATAAAAGAAATAAAGGAAAAAGAACAAAGTTCAGGGCCAAAGGTCTACATGAAAGCGTGTTCAAAAAAGCAAAAGAATAGACTGGGGGGAGGAAGGGTGTGCATGGGGTGGTAAGGCAGAGCTTGAAGAATTTCCCATAAAAACTAATTCAAATCCTCTTTCATATGTAGTTAGCAGTCCCATCCACCGGTGTTACAAATGCCAAACTAATTGAATAATTTTCCAATAGTTAATTTAGACGTTATGCACAATTCTGAGTAGCACTCCAACAAAATTTTAACTTAGAAAATGACAAAATGCTTCTAAATTTCCCATGAAAAACAAGAGGTCACACAATCACAGAACTTACAAAGGGACAGTAAAAGGGCCGTTCTACCAAGTATTAGAACATGGCAGATACTAAAATGCTCAGCTTCCAATTCTACCAAAGAATGTAAGAAACAGACTGGAACTCTAAAAACTGTAATGAAATAGTGTCACAGAAGAAATGAAAAAGAATGACAATTTATTAAACAATGAGTTGATCACTGGTTAATAATTTGAGAAACCAGTAATTTTAATCCAACACACATTAAATTTATACCTCTCACCAAAATGGACGCTTCTCTGTGGACCCTTGTTGACTATTCTAACCCTGACCTCCTCTCTTCCTCCCTTGTGATTTTTACATGCTACCTCTCGTGCAACATTCTGAGCTTCTTGAAGAATTGATATAAAATTTACTAAACATATAACAAGAAATATGAAATAAAGCATTTAAAATCAGCTGTATAGTATATTTCTATTTGTAAAGGTAAAGAGATGCATATGTATATGTATATGTATATGTATATGTATATGTATATGTAAATATGCTTTTGCTTTTATGTGCCCAGGAGGAAAAAGGAAGCTACCTAAAAAATCATAAATATGTTTATTGCTGGA
Source organism: Lynx rufus (assembly GCF_022079265.1). Taxonomy (NCBI): domain Eukaryota; kingdom Metazoa; phylum Chordata; class Mammalia; order Carnivora; family Felidae; genus Lynx; species Lynx rufus. The sequence goes on from NW_025814897.1 coordinate 64,313,588, forward strand.
GAGTAGATTACGCTAAGATAGTGGTTTTCAATTTTTTTTGTCTTAGGACTCTTTTATACCCTTAAAAATTGCTGAGGACCCCATGCAGCTTTGTGTATGTGGGTTCTATCTATAGATATTTACTGTATCAGAAGTAAAAACTGAGAACCTGAAAGAAATACCTATTATTTTAAATTATAACAATAAGCCCATTACATGTTAACATAAATAACATGTTATATAGAAAAATAATCATATTTTCCAATATTTAAAAAAATTAGGGAGAAGAGTAACATTATTTTGCCTTTATGTAATTCTCTTTAACGTTTATTTATTTTTTTGGGACAGAGAGAGACAGAGCATGAACAGGGGAGGGGCAGAGAGAGAGGGAGACACAGAATCGGAAACAGGCTCCAGGCTCTGAGCCATCAGCCCAGAGCCCGACGCGGGGCTCGAACTCACGGACCGCGAGATCGTGACCTGGCTGAAGTCGGACGCTTAACCGACTGCGCCACCCAGGCGCCCCAATGTAATTCTCTTTAATGTCTGGCTAAATAGAGACAGCTGGATTCTTAAATCCGCTTCTGAATTTAATCTGGTGTACTGAACACTCCTGAGAGAATCAGAGTATAAGAGGAAAATAAAATCTTAGTATTATTATGAAAATAGTTTTGACCCAGATCCCCAGACAACCCTTTGGGAACTACTTTTCTAGAAGAGGAAAGGAAGGTTTTTGTTTTCACCAGAGGTAGTTTGTGTTTTATAGTTCTCTAAGCCTTATCTATTAAATAGGAAAAATAATACTTCTTTGTAGAATCTTTGTGAGAAATATGTGTAATGTGCTTAGAAGAGAAATAAGCACATCTCAAGCAAATAATGTATGACAGATATTATTATAATAGTCATTTATTACGATGATGGTTAAATGCAAAGCCAGGATGAAAACTTCTGAATTTAAACCAGTGCTTTTTTAACTGCAGCCTCTTATGGCTTAGAGGCTGCACAGAGTTGCAAAGGCCTCATAGGACAGCCTTTCTCCCAGACCTCTGAAGAGATAGGCCAGAGAAAGCATTAGTAGTAAAGGGAGCCAATGCAATCCAATTGATAATCTCAGGGCCCTGGTCTCTGAAGGCCCCACAAGAGCTTCTGTCCAGAGCAATATTGGGCATAGCCCAAAAAAGGTGATGGAGTTGGTAGCCTAAGAAGTCAAGGGTGATCTGATGATGTTGAAAAGTGGAACAGACTGGTCAGAATGCAATGTGCACTGGCTGTAGCAGGGGCAGGGTACTTGCCCCATATTTCACCTGCTCTCCCACATTCTCAACACTCTTGTGGTTAAGTAGAATCAACGTGGCTGGTTTGGGACAATGGAATAAAAAGTGATAAATAATTTAATATACACAGTGTGAAGTGGCAGGTAAGGATATTTATTTGATAGGAGTCCAAAAGAATCTAATAGAGGAAATGAAGGAAAATAAATATCTCAAGATAAAAATGGAAAATTTCACAATCAAATAAATGTGAGTCTTTAGGCTAAAAGCGTACTCCTGGAACCGAACAGGATCATGTGCCACACCTACATATTTCACAGTGAACCTGCAGAGCATCAGGATGAAAGGAAATCTTTAATACTGTTAGAGGAAAAATGCAGATTATAATACAAAGCAGTAACAATTAGTAGCTGACTTTTTGGTGACAATAGATGGCAGAAGATCAAAGAATAATATTGAATGATAAACTATTAGTCAAGACTAAGACAAATAAAAATATTTTCAGCTTTTCTTTAGCAAGACACCAGGTTAGAGGGGAAGAATGGGAGTACAGGTGAGTGCGCTGAATATTGCCCGAGGCTATACCCCAAAGCTTTCCAGGCAGAGAGGGCCAGGCCACCAGGAACAGAGGAAACCTTCTAGGGATTGTGCCCCATTCCCAGGGTCACAGTGGAGCAGTAAACTGAACAATCCTTAAAAGACCAAATACTGGACTAGAGGATTGTGGGGTTGCATCTGCAAAACCCTTAAAAGGAAAAGGTAAGCACAGAGGAAAGGGAAAAAAATGAAAGGAAAAAAAATCTTTAACATTCAGAATTGAACAAACCAAAATTCAAACAACTGAAGAGACTGAATGTGAGGAAAACAGCCTATAAAATCAAAAAGTGTAAGTTTGTTACAGATATTAAATCTCTGGAACAGATGGTTATAAAATCAGTGTACTAAATATATTTGAAGAGGTAAATGAAGACAAACCTCTTGTTATAAAAATAAAAATAAATTAAGTTTGAAATAGACAAGGCTAAAAACAGATTTTAAAAGAACAATTAAAATACCTTGGAAATGAAGAGTACAGAGATTAAAGTAAGAAGTGAAAACAATACAATATAAACTCTAAAGAAGAGAATTGGCTACTTGGAAGAAATAAATTTGAAACTCATCCAGAACACAGCCCAGAGAGACAAAGAGATTAAAAAGTGTATTTGTGTAACTAAGAGATGAGACCAGAATAGGATTATTTGCTTTTGCCATTTCTATTCAACATTACACTTGGAGATTCTAGTCAGGGCAGTTAGGCAATAAAAAGAAATTAAAAGCATACAGATTGAAAAGGAAGAAGTGAAACTGTCACTATTCACAGATGGCATGATCTTGTATATTAAAAACCTTAAGGACCACCCCCCAAAACTAGTAGAGCTAATAAGTGAGTTCAGCAAGGTTGCAAGATACAATATATGAAAATCAATTGTATTTCTATACACAAGCAATGAAAAGTCTGAAAATGAAATTAAGAAAACAGTCCCTGGGGGCACCTGGGTGGCTCAGTCAGTTAAGCATCCAACTTTGGCTCAGGTCATGATCTCATGGTCCCTGAGTTTGGAGTCCCATGTCAGTCTCTTGCTGACAGCTCAGAGCCTGGAGCCTGCTTCAGATTCTGCATCTCCTTCTTTCTCTGCCCTTCCCCACTGGCATATTCTCTCTCTCTCTCTCTCTCTCTCTCTCTCTCAGAAGTAAATATACCTTAGAAAGAAAGAAAGAAAGAAAGAAAGAAAGAAAGAAAGAAAGAAAAGGAGAAAGAGAAGAGGAAAGGAAAGAAAAGAAAGAAAAAACTCTGGGGCACCTAGGTGGCTCAATTGGTTGAGTCCTATTCTTTGTTTCAGCTCGGGTCATGATCTCATGGTTTGTGGGTTTGAGCCCATGCTGACGGAGCAGACAGAGCCTGCTTGGATTCTCTCTCTCCTTCTCTCTCTGTTTCTCCCCTACTCTCTCTTTATCCCTCTCTCTCTCAAAATAAATAACTGAACATTAAAAAAAGAAAACGATCCTATTCACAATAGCATCAAAAAATATAATACTTAGGAATAAATACAACAAAAGAAGTGTAAGACTTGTACACTGAAAATTATGTAACATCTTGAGACCGTGTGGTATGGGCATGGGATAGACATATAGATCAATGGAATAGAATTAAAAGTCCAGAAGTAAAGCCATACGTCTATAGTCAATTGTTATCCAACAAGGATAGCAAGACCATTTAATAGGGAAAAAGTAGTTTTTTTTTTTTTTTTTTTAACAATGGAGCTTGGACAATTGGACTGTCACGCACAGAAGAATGAATTTGGACCCCTCCCTCTGAGGTGTCCTCTTAGATAGGATACCTAAGGCACAAGCAACCAGGGACAAAATAGATAAATTAGAGTTCATAGAAATTAAAAACCTCTGTGTTTCAAAGGGCACTATGAAAAAGTAAAACGACAAAGCACAGAATGAGAGAACATATTTTCAAATTGTACTTCTGATAAGGGTTTGGTATCTCGGTCATATGGAAATCAATGAGAATAATAATGGCATTAGATTTTTCTTCAGCATCACAGAATACAAGAAGACATCATCCTAACTGGAGACATGTTGGAAGCATTCCCTTTTAAAGCAAGAGCAGAAGAAATGCTATGTATATCATGAAGAGGAAAATTAATTCCAAATTAATCTATTGATTCAGTGTAATTTCAGTTAAAATAACCACCGAATACTTTTACAGAATTTACTAAGCTAATTCTAAAATTCTTATGGAGAAATTATGGGCCAAAAATAGAAATAAGGTATGACTTATCATTGTGAGATTACATTATGTCCAAATGATTTCTAGACAGAAAGAGGAATAAATATTTATAACTGGTTTATTTTCCAGTTTATTAATTATATGAATCTAGAATTCATTTAAATATTAACAACATCCCACTGAATATTTACACAGCATGTACACAAACTGATAAATCACATTTAGGCACTAAACATATTAAATTTCCCCAAATATTTAAATGTTGATTGCCAACTTAATCAAACACTTCTAAACCTTTAATTAGAATCCCTTTGAATATATCAGAATCTCGTAAGTGCTCTACAATTTCACAAAGCTGTCAAAATGCACATGCAATATAATTATTGTAGCACTGATCAGACACTCACCAGAAAACCCGAGTAGAAAGTGTCTAAGCCAGGGTTTTAAATTTATTTCTTTGTGATTGTCATTCTTGTACTTCTTTCTTACTGGAGTTACATGCAAAATGAAGTTCAGTGGTTTTTTACTTTTATACCTTCCTAAAATTTCATTAATTTTTCAGACTCCAAAAAAGAGGTGCCTTATGGAAGCAACTGACATTTCAGGCTCTGGGTCTGGGCTACATGGCAGTTGGTGAGGACACACGAAATTGAGTCCTTCTTTATAGTAAAGCTTTCCTCGTTACCTTGTGAGACTCTTCCATTTGTGACACTTGGTATCTTTCCCAGAAATGATAGACATATATGTATTATTCATTATACTTTTCCATATTTTTGTTTCACAAATTAAAAAAATTCAAAATGTACAAATGTATATAGAGAAATGAGTGTCTCCTGTACAACTCACCCCACTTTACTCCTACTCTTTGAAAGAAACTATCAATAGACTTTTTTCTATAACAATGCAAATGCATGTATATCACACATATGTATGCATCCAAAGACATAAATAATATGTGCTATATAACATAAATAAAATATAAAATATATAATATATGTGTTGAAATATAAAATATCTTAGTTAATCATATTCTATATATATGTTTCTATAACTCAGTATCACTCCATGCTAGTACATGCAGAACTATATCATTTTAATGACTGCTTATTATATCATAGCATGAATATTTCTACAACTGACTTAACTACTGTCTTTCAGAATAACACTGTTGTTGCCTCTAATCTTTTAGCTCTTACAAATAATGCTCCAAAGAACAACCTTGTACATTTAATTGTGTACAATTGTGTAAGTATTTCCATAATTTCAACCAGTGCTGTCCAATAAGTCTGTGACGATAGAAATGTTTTATATCTGTTTTGCCTAATATTGCAATGCCTAGCTACATGTGGCCATTGAATACTTGAAATGTGGTTAGAGTGATGGAGGAACTGAATTTTTAATTCATGTTAAGACACACACACACACACACACACACACACACACACACAGTGTTAAACCAAACAAATGTAACAGAATTTTAGGACAGATATCAACTACTTTGGCTATAAGAGTCCTCAGTTTTAAGTAAAGAATTTCCTTTATGCTGTTGCTGTGTTTAAAGTCCCAGGGACACCCCATAACAAAGGGAATTCAGACTATTCGGGAACAGGTGACAATGTTAAATCCTTGCATGAAGGCAGAAAGCACAGCAGTCCGTGTGGAGAGCTGTGTTTTGGAGACACTCTGGCTCTTTCATCATAATCCTAATTGTAAAGTGGTCTTCATCTGCCACGTTCATGATTTACTATCATGTTCAGGAGAACTACATTCTTCCCTACTACAATTAAGGGAAATTGTGTTTGACATTCTGATGAGAATTAAAATTAAACCAGATATTAAGGACCTATCCTCTTGTGATTAGTGAAACAATCAGTAACATGAAAATTTTGGTGGCGTGGCATGAAGTGAGGCATAGTCCTGAACTGCAGCCCCTAAAATTGCTCCTGAAAGCAGAGCAGTGTGAGTAATGCTGCCCGGTGCCAAGGAGGTTGTAGTAGTTGGGTCCCGCCAGGAAACAGGCAACACACACTCAGGGTTTTACTCCGGAGAGTGCATGAAGGGGGCCAACAAGAGATGTGTAATTCCACTGTGCCCCGCAGGAAGCTAGGACAACCCCTACATGTGAAGAGTCTAGGATAGGATGGGGAAAAATCATTCTGTAAGTGCATTATAAGGTATAAAAATGACAGGAGCCCCCCTTCCACCATTATTTTTTGGTTCCCAAACCCATGTATTCTCTGGAAGAAAGGGCATTATATACATAACATGTGGTATATGTCTTAAAATAAAATATGTAATATAATATATAGGGGTGCCTGGGTGGCTCAATTGCTTAAGTATCCAGATCTTGATTTCGGCTTAGGTCATGATCTCACAATTTGTGAGATCATGCCCAATGCAGTGCAGAGCCTGCTTGGGATTCTTTCTCTTCCCTCTCTCTCTGCCCCTTCCCTGCCTCTGCGCTCTCTCTCTCTCTCTCTCTCTTTTTCTCGCTCAAAATAAATAAACATTAAAAGAAATTTTAAAAAGGGGCGCCTGGGTGGCTCAGTCAGTTAAGTGTCTGACTTCAGCTCAGGTCATGATCTCATGGTTCGTAAGTTCAAGCCCCACGTCAGGCTCTGTGTTGAGAGTTCAGAGCCTGGAGCCTGATTTGGATTCTGTGTCCCCCTCTCTCTCTGCCCTGCCCCTGCCTGAACTCTGTCTCTCTCAAAAATAAATAAACATTAAAAAATTTATTTTAAAGAAATTAAAAAATATATATATATATATATACCTGTATATAAAGTAAAAATGTATTTAAATATATATTTATGTATAAACACATTTACGTGTAATTGTATATGCATATATATATATGACATATACCACATCCCATTGTATAGCACCATACTTCACAGAATATTGTCCCCTAACTATTGCTCTTACTAAGCCTTGCCAGGCTATTTGGCACTCCTGGCAGCCCAGCTGCTTCAAGGGGATGAGAAATACAGTAAGACTAGGGAATTCTGTGGTTAGAACCCATTACGACACTTCTGCTATAAAATATATTCCTTAGTTGGAAATGATATTGTGTAGGATGGCCCAGCAGTGAATAAGAAATCTTGACATCCACCAATGGTTGTGTGAAAGTACTGGGGAAAGGAGTATAAATTTGGACCCAGAATTTGAGTCTATGACTCCGAGGAGAAATGTCTGCCCACTCCATGATGGAAGGAAAGTTAAAGCACACAAATGTCCATCAACTGATGAATGGATAAAGAAGATATGGTTTATATATACAATGGAATAACACATGGCAATGAGAAAGAATGAAATCCTCCCTTTTGCAACAATGTGGATGGAACTGGAGGGTATTATGCTAAGTGAAATAAGTCCGTCAGAGAAAGACAGATATCATATGTTTTCACTCATATGTGGAACTTGAGAAATTCAACAGAAGACCATGGGGGAAGGAAAGGGAAAAAATAGTTTCAAACAGAGAGGGAGGCAAAACATAAGAGGCTCTTAAATACAGAGAACAAACTGAGGAGGGTTAACGGGGAGGGTGGAGGAGAGGGGAAAATGGGTGATGGGCATTGAGGAGGGCACTTGTTGTAATGCGCACTGGGTGTTGTATGTAAGCGATGAATCATGGGAATCTACCCCTGAAACCAAGAGCACACTGTATACACTGTATGTTAGCTAACTTGACAATAAATTATATTAGGACAAAAAAAAGTGTTACTGAGGCAAAAACAAATAACAATGGAAAGAATAGAACTGCAGACTTGGAAGTAAGTGTATATGGGGGCAATTTATGTTTGTAAAGGTAGCTTTTTAAATCTGTAAGGAAAACACATATTAGTAAATAAAATTAAGACAATTAGCTAGCCATTAAAAAAAATCGGAATTCCTACCTCACTTACTATACCAAAATAAATTCTTGCTGAAACCATGAAATACTAAACCACTGATGGATATTTGTATAATTTTGGGTTGGGAAAGACCTAAGTTTGTCTCAGTATTGGAAAACATAATAGAGAAGATTGGTAAACTTGACTACTTAAAAAGTGAAACTTCTTTGTAAAATAAACACCATAAAAAGTTGAAAGGTAGAAGACAAATTGTAAAATTATTTGCAAAATGTTAGACAAAGAATCAATATCTCAGATGAATAGAGAGCTCTTAAAAATCAATAGGGAAAATATTTAATGTTTTAATAGGAATATGGGCAAAATACTCTGAGGCAAGTTACCGAAGAAACACAAAGACATATGAAAAATGTTTAATCTCATGAATAATCAAAGAAATGCTAGTAAAATGTGAACAGTCTTTTCCCTTCATCAAACTGACAAAGATTACAATTATTGACAAACTCAAATTTGCAGTTGTGAGGGGCAGCAAGTCTCATCCTGCAATATTGTCGAGAGTGTAAAAGAGTCACATCACCTTAGCAAAGTGGTACAGTGGTATATATTGAAATGTAGAATATTTCCAGCTGTAGCACACTTCCGGGAATTTACCCTAAGGAGATGAATGCACATTATTGCTCTATTTACAATATTGAAAATGTGAAGCAACCTTAATGCCCATTGATAATGGACTGAGAAAGTAAATTATGATGTAGGAATTTCATACAGCTCTTAAAAGTGAACTCTATATTTATTGACTGGAAAGATCTTATTGAATGAAAAATGAAGGGTTCAGAATACAGGTCCTGTAAAGTAATAATAGATTTGCCTGCCTATTTATGAATATAGAGGTGCTTAAAAGGATGCTCACTCTACTCCCCCTAAAGAAAAGTAAAAAAAAATGCATACTTCATATTTAAAAAGAAGTTGAGGGGCACCTGGGTGGCTCAGTTGGTTAAGCGTCCGACTTCGAATCAGGTCAGGATCTGGGGGCTCATGAGGTTGAGCCCTGCTTTGGGCTCTGTGCTGACAGCTCAGAGTCGGGAGCCTGCTTCAGATCTTGTGTCTCCCTCTCTCTCTGCCCCTCCCTGCTCATGCTCTGTCTCTCTCTCTCTCAAAAATAAACATTAAAAAATAAAATAAAAATAAATCGAATGCTACAGAAAAGTAAAAAATAAAAGGTGAAAGTGTTTCTATCACTGATTTTGCATAACACCTGCCTCCAGGAACAAGCAATGTTAACAGATTGAGTTCTAACCTTAAGATCTTAGAACCCATATCTACCCTTATGCTAATATGGGTGGAAATAGAGATATATCGATATTTAGAAATATACATTCTGTTACTTTAAAATATATTTCTGGACGCCTGGGTGGCTCAGTCAGTCAGGTCTCACGGTTCATGAGCTCGAGCCCCACGTGGGGCTATGTGCTGACAGCTCAGAGCCTGGCGCCTGCTTCAGATTCTGTGTCTCCCTCTTTCTCTCTCACTCTCTCTCTCTCTCTCTGCCCTTCCCCCACTCACACTCTGTCTTTGTCTGTCTCTTTCTCTCAAAAATAAATATTAAAAAAGTATTTTAAAGTATATTTCATGGAAGTATTATTTGCATACTTAAAAGTGCACATGCCACAACTGTATATCTCAGGGAATTTTCATCTACAAATACACAAGAGCAACAAGTTCCAAGATAAAACAACGCCACCACCACCCCAGGACATTACCAGCACCCCAGTGGACCTTCTCGTTCCCCCTTTCCAGTCACTACTCTGTGCTGATTTCTAACAGGACTGAATCATGTGACTCGTTTTATATTAAAAAATTTTTTTAACGTTTATTCATTTTTGAGAGACAGAGAGAGACAGAGCATGAGCGGGGAAGGGGCAGAAAGAGGGAGACACAGAATCCAAAACAGGCTCCAGGCTCTGAGCTGTCAGCACAGAGCCCGACGTGGGGCTGGAACTCACAGACTGTGAGATCATGACCTAAGCTGAAGTCGGATGTTCAACCGACTGAGCCACCCAGGTGCCCCTAGTTTTAAGTAACTATAATTTTAAATAACTGTAACAGCAACAACAGCAGCAGCAACATGGATACTGTACGTGTGTGAGTCTAGCTTAGTTTGCTCACTGTCCTATCTCTGAGATGTAGGTATAAGTAGTGGTAGACTGTTCATTCTCATTGTTGTCGAACATTCCATTGTGTGACTTAACTTTAACATATTTATCCATTGCACTTTTCATGTGCTTCTGGTAGTGTTCAGTTTGTAATTCTTATGAATAGTGCTTCTGGGAACATTCTGTGTGTGCCTTTTGGGAATCCTGCATATGCATTTCTGTTGACTCTAAACCAAGAGGTAGAATGATTGGGTCATAGAGTATAATGTTTGGTGTGCACCTCCAAGATATCACCCAAAGTCCATTTACATGCCTAATGATGATTCATTTTATGTGTCAACTCCTCTAGGGCACAGTATCCAGATATTTGGTGAATATTCTAGATGTTTCTGTGAAGGTATATTTTACATGAGATTAACATTTAAATCAGTAGACCTTGAGTAAAACAGCTTACCCTCTGTAATGTTAGGTGGGTCTCATCCAAAACTTGAAGGCCTGACCTACTTGGGTGGAGAGGGAATTCTGTTAGCAGACACACTTCACACTGGAACTGCAGCTCTTCTCTTTGTCTCCAGCTTGCTGGCCCACCCTGCAGATTCTGGATTTGCCAGCCTCCACAATTGCATGAGCCAATTCCTTAAAATAAATCGTGCTCTCTATATACACATCTGGTTGTTTCCATGTCTCTGGAGAACTCCGACTAATACACCACTACCAGCCGGTGTATTTTCTTCACATGCCTCCTAAACTTGGTATTTTCTGTCTTTGATTTTAGCAGTCTGGTGGGTGTAGTACCACTCGTTTGAGCAGCATACTTTGGGCAACATTTCACATCCAGATATTTGGCCTTCATTTGACTTTAAAGGCTATACACCTTCCATTTTATGTATATATCATCTTTTTTTTTAAGATTTTTTAAATAAGTTCATTTATTTGTTTTGAAAGAGAGAGAGAGAGAGAGGAAGCACGAGCAGGGGAGGGAAGAGAGAGAATCCCAAGCAGGCTAAGCCACCTGACCAGGCGTATATATCATCTTTTATTTATCTACCTCCTACTAATGGACATTTAGATTATTGCTATTTTTCATTGTTATAAATAATACTGCAATGAAAAAATTACACAGAAATCTTTAAAAATTTTGTGTTTTCAGGCACCTGTCTGGCTCAGTTGGTAGAGCATGCAACTCTTGATCTTGGGGTCATGAGTTCAAGCTCCACATTGGGTGCAGAGGTTACTTAAAATATTGTGTTTCAACTGAGAACAAACTGAGGGTTGATGGAGGGTGGGAGAGAGGGGAGGGTAGGTGATGGGCATTGAAGAGGGCATCTTTTGGGATGAGCACCGGGTGTTGTATGGAAACCAATTTGACAATAAATTTCATATATTAATAAAATAAAATAAAATAAAATAAAATAAAATATAAAAAATAAAAAAAAATATATATATATATATCTTTTCAAAAAAAAGATTGTGTTTCTCTGTGCTACATTCCTACAACTAAAAATTTGGGTCATAAATATACATATTTTAAATGATGGCTAGTATTTTCAAAGTGTTCCCCATATATGTACCAATATTGTACTCCTACCAGTGGCAAATAAAAATGATTAATTTTCCACCCTATTGCCAGGTAAGATATATTTTAAAAACCTCTCTGATTTTCATTTTTATTTTATTTGTATTTCTTTGGTTATATTCTAGGTTGACTTTTAAAAATATGTATTATTCGTGTATATTCCTTATGGTTTTTCTGTTTATGTCTTTTGCCCACTTTTTCTGCTGAGTTTATTTGTGTCTTTCTAAATGATATATGAGTTCTGTAGGGGGGCGCCTGGGTGGCTCAGTTAAGCGTCCGACTCTTGATCTCAGTTCAGTTCTTGACCTTAGGGTTGTGAGTTCAAGCCCCAAGTTGGGCTCCTACTGAAAACAAAACCAAAAACAAAGTTCTGTAGGCATTATAGGTATTATTGCATTCGATATTTTGTGATGCAAGTATTTTTCCAGTTTTTTGTGTATTAAGGAGGCAAAGTAGTATACTTGTTTAGCAAATAGGTTATAGAATCAAAATTTGTCACTCAGCTTTGTCATTAACTCGTTGAATAACTTTTGTGAGGTTATTTAACCATCCTCCACTCCCCAAACCTCAGTTTTCATAACCGTAAAGTACAGATAACAATAACTTTCTCATAATGTGGTAATTATAGGAATTAAAATATTGCATGTAAAAATGTAAAACACCTAGCCATTTTCTGTCATTCAAAATGCTTCTTGTTATTGAAATTATTTGTCTTATAAACTTGCATATGGTTTCTTAAGAAAGTTTTAGTTTTTCTGTTAAATCAGTCAATCTTCACGACCTCTCAGTCTTATGCTGTCCTCTCTAAGACAATAAAATAGTGCTCTTTGGTTTCTTCTAGTATGTACCTAATTTTATGTTCTTTGAGATTATCAAGCCAGTTGGAATTTATTTTTTATATGTTATAGAGATTTACCTTCATTGTCTTTCAAATAGAGAGCCAAATACCAAAAGCCATTTTTCTAATCAGTCGTTTCCTTGCAGACTTTAAATGTCACTGTTTTAATACTAAAACAATATTTGTACTTGCATGAGTTTCTGGACTGTCTTTTATGTTCCTATTGATCTATTTCCTCCTTTGTACACTGGCAGCATATTATTCAATTTTGTTACTTGTATGGTATTGTTTTCATATCTGCTGGCCGAGTCCTTTTTATTATTTGTCTTATAACAGGTTCTTGATTGTTAATGCAGATCAATGCTTTCAGATAGAATCAACTAGCCAAATCAACATCCTGTGGCTTGATGCATTCCTCTTCATTTTTCTTTTTAGTACTTACCTTTTGCACTCTTCATTAACGTTTTTTTCCCCTTTGTTGATGTTTCGACTCAAAGAATATGTGTCCTCTTTAACTGCTCTGAGAAAGTAGAGACAGTTTTGATTACAAGACTTTCTTTTGTGTTGTTTCTATGCTATGTTTCATGTTCTTTCCTTTCTGCTAATTATTTGTCTAGCATAGAGAGCAGGGCCACCATCTATAGCTGTGCAGTTAAGCACAGCTTAAGGAGGCATTGTCCACGTAGTTGCAGTGTAGACCCTGCAAATATGTTATACAGCAGGCCCAGGGATCAGTTGTATGGGAACTTCTATTTGCTTAAGAAGAGCATGCGTTAATTCTCCTTGATTCTCCTCTCTGGTGATATGGACACTATTTTAATTGTGCCATAATAAATTGAGCTAGAGAATCATTTGTGTCATGCTTTATAATCTCTGTACAGTATTTTACTTATTGTCAGGGACAGACCAGAAACCAGGACTGGAGCAGCTAGTGTACTGAGGCAAACTTTATTCAGAAAGGTCTTGCCATAGCACTGTGGCAGAGGGCCTGAGCACACACCTACTCTGTATTGCCCAGTTCCCATTGTGGCTAGGTGTAGCCACATGACAAATTCTCACCAAGGGTTTGTGAGCTCAAGTCATGGGTGTCACTGTCAGGATGAAGTGGTCAAAAGGCAGACAAGTCTTCTGTACTGTGATAATAGTGAAAATATGTATTCACTCTTTGTCTCGGGTTCCAGACTTGGAGCTCCTAAAACCATTGGAAACTCTTGAATGATAAGAATGTTTTTGTATGCTAATGAGATGACTCCTGGATGAAGGGGTAGAGATCTAGATGGCTTCTGGCGGCTGGTGGCTAGAAAAACCAAGCCATGATTAGAGGGTTGGGACCTTCAACCCCACCTCCTAACCTAAGGAGGAGAGAGAAGCTGGAGATTGAGTTAATCACCAACAGCCAATGATTTAATCAGTCATGCCTCTCTAATGAAGCCCCATAAAAACTCCTAAGTGATGGGTTCAGAGACTTCTGGTTTGGTGAATACATGGAGTTAGTAGATAGGTTACACACCATGGCATGGAAGTTCTGCACCTGCCTCCCTGTGTACCCTTCTGCTTCACCTTGCTTTATACATCTCTTCAATTTGACTATTTCTGAGCTGTATCCTTTGTAACAATAAGTAAAGTGCTTTTCTGAGTTCTGAGAGTCATTCTAGTGTATTATCAAACCGAGATGGGGGTGTAGGAACCCCTGAATTTATAGCTGGTCATTTAGAAGTCAGGGTGGGACCTACAACTGATATCATCCATGGGGGTAATCTTATGGGACTGAGACTCTAACTTGTGCGGTTTGTGCTAACTCTGTATAGTTGGTGTGAAATTGAATTGAATTGAATTGAATTGGTGGACGCCAGCTAGTGTGGAGAATTGGAGAAATGTCAGAAGTGTCAGAAAAAAGACACTTCCACCCTTTATATTTCTTTGTTTTTCTTTTTAAATTATTAATTAAATTTTAGTTAACATACAGTGCAACTTTGGCTTCAGGAGTAGAATTCAGTGATTCATCACTTACATAAAACACCCAGTGCTCATCATTACAAGTGCCCTCCTTAATGCTCATCACCCATCTAGTCCATCTCTTACCCACCTCCCTCCATCAACCCACGGTTTGTTCTCTATCATTGAGAGTCTCTTGTGGTTTATTTCCCTCTCTTCTCTTTTTCTCCCCCCGTTCCCATATGTTCATCTGTTTTGTTTCTTAAATTCCACATATGAGTAAAATCATATGGTGTTATTTCTCTGATTGACTTATTTCACTTAGCATAATACATTCTAGCTCTATTCATGTCATTGCAAATGGCAAGATTTCATTCTTTTGGATGGCTGAGTAATATTCCATTGTATGTATATACCACATCTTCTTTATCCATCAGTCGATGGACATTTGGGCTCTCTCCATAGCTTGGCTATTGTTGATAATGCTGCTATAAACATTGGGGTGCATGTACCCCTTTAAATTGGTATTTTTTTAACCTCTGGATACAGACCTAATGGTGCAATTGCTGGATTGTAGGGTCACCCTTTATATTTCTATAAAGGCCTTGGAGGAAGGCGAAACCACAAGATAGAAGGAACCTTTGATCTTGAATGACAGGTAGATGACAACAAGCACCAACCAGGAATATTTATGTTGGACTGCTAAGTGAGGAAGAAATGCCTTTTTATTGTGTTAAACCATTCAAATTGGAAGTTGGTTTATTGTTGGATATGCTTATAGATAAAATGTGGAGTCAACTAGCCAAATGCATCTCCTGAGCCATGACCCCCACTCCTTCTGGGGTTTGTTTTGGTGTCTTTGTTGATCTTTTGATTCAGAGAATACATGACCTCTTTAATTTCTCTGAGAATATAGAGACCTTTTGATTTCAACATAGAATAACAACAATGATATTGTTAGAAATAGCCTAATTAATATTAATACCACCAAATATTACAAGTTATCAACCCTAAACCATGAATCCCCTCAGCAATTTTTACCCCCCTTTAACTAAGTAGATCATTGATAGTTCAATATGAAGCTCTTTTGCTTATATAATTAGGACCCTTACTACATAGATTATTTTTTAGTGATTTAGTTTTATTTGTTTGATTTTTAATATCTCCTCAGTTACATTTAGTCAACTGATACAAAACTAATCTGATGGCTAAACTAATCTTCTAAGACTTGTATATTCATTTTATCCTTATTTTCCAGGCTTGATTCCTACCACTCTCCCTGGTATACTGTTGTGTATCCACACTTTATTCTTCTCATTCTTCTTCAAATGCATGCTCCATTTTTTTTGTCCTCACCTTGCTCCTGCTATTAGTCTGGGACAATTTCCTCTGCTTTCACCACCTGTGAAAAATCTTAACTAATCCCTCCATGGTCAGCTCCAATATCACTTTATCCATGAGATCATCACTGTATAAATTTTTCCTTTCTCACATTTCTTCATAGCTTTCTTTGTATCATTTATTTTATATTGCATTGTAGTTATTTATATGTTGATATCCACCTCCATATTATCGAGGAAATGTATTTTACTCATTATTGTATTTTCTTTATGCCTGATATGTAGCCTACAGAACAGGAGGCATCATGAGATGAGCACTGATTTAATGTCCCATGTTAATTAACTTATTTAATAGACATCATTTAAGCACTTACTTTATACCAGGATTTAATACAGAGGATTTCATTTCAAAGTTGCCTTTATGAGTGAAGAGCTTCCATAGTGCCTGATTCACAGTTTATTCTCAATATGAATTTTGTGATTGAATGTGGTTATTAAAGGAGGCATTGGCAAATATCTCTTCTTGGTAAATCAACATAAATTCTCCTACTTGGCCACTTCCTAGCACAGATGGAAAATTTGAAACTCTCTTCTTTATTACCAGTCTAGTCAGAGCATATCCCAAATATATAGGCTCAGTAATTCATTGAAGAATAAATAAGATGCTTGGCATGGTTGTCAGAGTTCAAGTAGGGTGAGAAGGTGTCTGGGTAGAGAGGCAGCATGGTATGGAATGCATTCTAGAGCATGGTGTGGAGGGTGTTGACATGAAGAGGCAGCATGATGGGAGTCAGAGACCAGGTGGGATAGGGAGGGCATCCACATAGGTGCCCTGGCAGGGGATACTAGAACCAAAGTAAGTAGAGGAGAACACTCACATACAGAAGAGGATAGGCAGAGTGATGAGAGATTGGCTATATACTGTGGAGTTGATAAGGTAAGAATATATAGTGAAGATAATGGGAGCAAGATTTCTCACTATCACAAAAGAGATATAGATACAGATTACATTACAGATATAGACAGAGATAAAACTAAGGGGCGCCTGGGTGGCGCAGTCGGTTAAGCATCCGACTTCAGCCAGGTCACGATCTCGCGGTCCGTGAGTTCGAGCCCCGCGTCAGGCTCTGGGCTGATGGCTCAGAGCCTGGAGCCTGTTTCTGATTCTGTGTCTCCCTCTCTCTCTGCCCCTCCCCCGTTCATGCTCTGTCTCTCTCTGTCCCAAAAAAAAAAAAAAAAGTTGAAAAAAAATAAAATAAAATAAAACTAGGATGAATCTGTGGCATTAGGTTGGAATTAGAGATATTGATGTGAATTCATGGACTTCTATATATATAGATATAGAAATAAATGTAGATATAAATGTGTGTGAATGAATGCTCTGTTGACTATGAGGGCCTGGAGGCCTCACCTCAACAGCAATGAGCACATGATGCCCAGATCTTGGGTTCTTTTTTTTAAATTTTTTTAATATTTTTATTTATTTTTGAGACAGAGAGAGACAGAGCATGAGCAGGGGAGGGGCAGAGAGAAAGGGAAACACAGACTCTGAAGCAGGCTCCAGGCTCTGAGCTGTCAGCACAGAGCCCGATGTGGGGCTCGAATTCACAGACCATGAGATCATGACCTGAGCTGAAGTCGGAAGCTCAACCGACTGAGCCACCCAGGTGCCCCCCAGATCTTGGCTTCTAAATGCCATTTTTCAATAAAAGAAACCAGTGCTTCCTGGAAAAATGGCCGATTCCAAGACTGGCTAGAGGGATGAACCCAGAACATCATTTCTTTTTAAAAATTTTTAAAGTTTATTTACTTATTTTGAGACACACACACACACACACACACACACACACACACGTGGGGGAGGGGCAGAGAGAAGGAGGGACAGAATCCCAAGCAGGCTCCCCAGCATTAGTGCAGAGCCCAGTGTGGGACTTGAACTCATGAACTGTGAGATCATGACCTGAACTTAGATCAAGAGTCAGGCACTTAACTGACTGTGCTACTGAGGTGCCCTCCATAACATATTTTTATACCAGAAAGTAAGGAAATGCTCAAAGAATGATGAGACTTGTCAAAAGAACACAAGAGCCATCTTGATGGCCATCACATTTAAGCATCAAAATAAATTGTGGGAGTACAGGATTATAGCCCATTGAATGAAATAGGAAACAATAGGGAAGCCTGGGTGGCTCAGCTGGTTGAGCGTCCGACTTTTGCTCATGTCATGATCTCAGGGTTCGTGAGTTCAAGCCCTGCATCGGGCTCTGTGCTAACAGCTTGGAGCCTGGAGCTGCTTCAGATTCTGTCTCCCTCTCTCTCTCTGCCCCTCCCCAAGTCACTCTCTCTCTCTCTCTCTCTCTCAAAAATAAACATTAAAAAATTTTTAAAAAATAGGAAATGATAGTCCATTCTGATATAAATAAGAAGATTTGATGAGCAATGGGGTATTTATATAGTTTCAAAGAAGCTCTTTACAAACCACTTACTAATTTCAAAGGGAAAAAAATGTAACCTCACAGTAAAGAAGTGTGGCATAACCTACCTTAGACAAATGATGAAAGTGAACATAATCAGTAATGGGACATATTGAAATCTTGTGTTACCTGATGGAATGCAATGACAAGAGCATAGCATTATTCGCTGATGCATTAGTCTGATTCTGATCATGAGGAGACATCAGACTCACCAAAATAGAGACATATAATGCAAAATAACTGTCCTGTAATCTTTAGAAGTCACAAATGGAATACATAATTCCTAATAGTTAAATGCAACACTTAATTCCAAACTGGATCCTTTTGCTATAAAGGACATTATTGGGACAATTGGAAAAACCTAATGGGGGTGTGAGACTGAGATGGTATTAATGTACCATGTTGGTTTCCTGATTTTGGTGTTCAGGTTATGATTATTGAGAAAATACCCTTGCTTGTAGGAAATACAAGTCAACAATTCACTCTCAAAGTTTTTTGTACTGTACACACTACTTTTCTGTGAGTTTGAGATTTCAAACTAGAAAATACATGCCAAAGAAAGAATTAAATGGTTTGTGGGATTTTCTATCATCTTAAAATCAACTACCGAACTTCCATATCCAGTCCCATATAGGTTTTCCCACAATGCGTGCTTACCTCCATAGCCTTGAGCAGCTTCTTTTCTCAAATGGCTCACCATGGCACTGGTCACACTGCCCTCTCCTGTCTCCTCTTCGCTACCCTTCACTGTACTCTTTCTCGACTTAGGATATGCTTCTTTTTAGAACCCAGATGTTAACTATCAGAAGAAAGGTATAAATGCCTTAGATGCCTTTCAGCATATCCAGTGATCATGTTGACAGAAACCTGAGGTCAAGTTGTCAGAATCCTTAGTAGATATGATATTATAATTTGTATTTTTTGTCCCATTGCATTTATTTGATTCTCATTAAAACTTATATTTATTATGCAAACCAAATGACATTACATTATGCATTTTCTCATACTCATACAAGCTTATATGTATAAAAAATACATTTTGTTTCATTTTGATACTTAAAACTTTTGAAAATTATCAATAATTTCTTTAAAGTTTACAAGTATATTTAGCCTTGAGAGGTGATAGATAAATATTGCAGTGTATTGGTATAAACATAGTATACTCTAAGTGTAGGAAACCAAATTATCTGTCAGGGAAAACACAATATGTTTATTGCCATCTGCCTAGATAAGTAAAATTATATATATATATATATATATATATATATATATATATCAAGTAACTGAAGGAAAAATGAAAAGCCAAAGGCATTCCCTTTAATGTGTTAGGGAAAGGGAAAAGAATATGATTGCTCACCTATTTGGGTACTTCCTTTTGAACGGAAGGACTTTTATAACAACTTAAAGTTCCTATAATAACTTTTATAACAACAATGCAATATTAGCACTGCAATGGTTGTTTAGTATAGGGGTTAGAGGTATACATCAGTGGGCCATAAAATAGGAAACTTATTTAGCCACTTCATCCTGATGGTGGTCTAGTATGTAGCATCCTGCTTGCACCATGACGACCCACTGTCATTAAATTAACCCAGTAGGTTCGCCCACATGGCTTATGATGGCCCTAGATATGCCTTATTAGCCCAAAGTATGTCAGTGTGTACGTACCATGCCAGTTTACTACCCAGTGTGACAGCCCTATGTGTAAATCTGCATGTGCCATGACAACCAAGTATATATATGACAGCACAGAATAGGTCAGTTTGGATGCACCTGGAGAGCCATTTTACACTGTGTGGACCTGTGTGTGTCAGTCTCATTCACTGTGACACTCTCATATTTACTCACAAGAGCCCAGAGTATGTCAGTATGTATGCATCATGACAGCCAATATAACCTGCGACAGTACAGGATCTATCAGCTGGCATGCACTATGACAGACAACCTTCTGCATGTACCTTGACAGCTCAGTATATACCAGGACAGTCTTACATGAACCACATTAGCCCATTTTACACAAGGAGGGGAGGCATTTCATGCAGTCTACAAGGTACCATGACTGCTCGGTAGATTTTATAACATCCTAGCAGACCAGTTTGCAACATGACAGCCCAGCATGTGTCAGCCTGCCAGTATTCTAACAGTCTGTATATGCTGTGATGGCACACAGTTTATTGGTCTGTATGCTCCAGCACAGGCTCTGCATGCTGTAACAGCCAGCACCAGCCATTCTGCATATGTAATGAAGATACAGACTCTGACCACCTAGTGTGTGGCAGTCACATGTCAGGCCTTTCATTCTGACAATGCGGCTTGGTGTGGTGTCCGTGTGCATATGCTTAGTTTACCTACATTGGGTCTAGTTCCATTTCTCTCCATTGCATTGGCTTATGTTTCAGATTACTTGCTTCCTGCTTCTATTTCCTTCAAGTGGTTGTGTCTTATTTCCTATAACATCTCTCAGCATTTGCTTCCCTCATTGCAGAGGGCCACAATAGCCTATTTGCTAGCTATTTCTTTAATTTTTTAAACTGAAGTGCAGGATAAATAAGGAAATAAATAAGGTCATTTTGGAGGCTGACAAATTTTACAGTTTGATTTCTTTCCTTTCCTTTGGTTGTCTACAACTACAATCTCTCTCTCTCTCCCCTCTTCCCTCCCTCTATCCCTCTCCTTCTCTCTCTCTCTCTCTCTCTCTCTTTCTCTCTCTCTCTCTCTCTCTCTCTCTCACACACACACACACACACACACACACACACACACACACAATGGCACATACATCACATTTTTAAAAACTCTCAAGGTTTCCCATTACTAACAAGTTAGCATCACTTCCATGACCTCCCATGTTTTTCTTCAGCTTCTCATCCCAATCTCTTTTTGTATTATACTTGGCTCCATTTCGTGAACAACGCTCTGCAGTTTCCCACCATTGGACCTTGGTTTGCTCTGTGCTCTCTTGGTACAATGTACATCTCTGAATATCTTGTAGGTTTGAGATCTTTTGCGCTTTCTGCCCAATTTTCCTCTTTCATTGCCTCAAATATCTGGGTATATGACAGTCAGAGAATAGTATTTCATTAAAAATGTAGAGTTCACATTAAGCATGTATTTCTAATTGCGAAGGATTTTATAAGGGTATTAGTCTGGCACGGTTTCTCCTAACAAGTGGCACTCCATCTCAACCTACAGTTTCAAAAGGGAAGATTGTTCTACCCAAATATACCTACTGACCAACCAATATTCTGTGAAATATGCCTGATTTATTAAGATGATTTTCATTAACCTGTAATTGGAGGAAACTGGATGGTCACACCAACTCCAAATCATTGGAATCAGTTCTTCACAACCTCCCTACCCTTTGGAAGAGATAATTATTATTCAAAATTATTGTGTGTAACCATTATTTTATTTAGGTAATGAAAAAAAGTCTCTTGTAATCAAAGACTCATATTTTAATGAAGCTTATAGACTGTATCAGTAATTTTTAGTGTTCTATTCAGTATACTAATAAATTTGAGTTTCAGCTCCACTGCCTAGTAGCTCTTTGAATATGGACCAGATAATATATATGAGCTCCAGTTTCTTCATTTGTAACATAAGAAAATTCATAACACCTACTTCGTAGTATTGTGAGAGGTAAATGAGATCATTTATTCTTTCAACAAATATTTATTGAATACCAGCTACATGCCAGTAACTGTTCTTAGTGCTGGGGATATATTGATGAAAAAAATAAGAAAAAAGAATTCTTTGCCCTCAAGAAATTTGCTTTTCCAAAAATCAGTAGTTACAGAATATTAGAAGTACTATGGAGACACAGAGCAGGTCAAAAGAGACAGAGTTCTGGGGTGGGAATGGGGGAAGTTATCACTGAGAAAGTGACGTTCCAGCAAAGTCTTGAAAAATGCACTGGAATAAACCAGACAAACACCTTGGGAGAAGAGTGCTCCAGATATGGGGAACAGCCAGTGCACCAGCCCTAGGTTCAAGGAACCTTAAGAATATTCAAGGAATGGCAATGAGACTGGTGAGGCTGGAGCAAAGTGGGTAGGGGAGAAGGGTAGCAGAGACCCAGATCATGTAGGGCATTATTGGTCATTGTAAGAATCACAGCTTTACTATGAATGAGATGAAAGACCATTGGAAATGTTTGAATGGAGGGTTGATGTGAGCATATTTACATTTTGAAAAATTTACACTGGCCACTGTGTTGAGAATAAATAGAAGGACAAGAATGAAAACAGGAGACCAGGATTAAGGGGTATACTTGTGATGAGCACTGAGTAATGTGTAGAATTGTTGAATCACTGAAACTAATATCATTATTGTATGCCTGAAACTAATATAACACTGTATGTTAACTATACTGGAATTAAAATAGAATGAAACTTACAAAAAAAAACAAGGAGTCCAAATTCAGGTGAGAGAGCATTATAAAAGTGAATAGGGAGAGGATTGGTCAGAATCTAGATACATCTTAAATGCAGAGTTCAAAGGATTTACTGAGGAATATATGTGAGATATCAGGAAAAGAGGAGAATAAATCGTGACTGTAAAGTTTTTGTCTTAAGCAGTGGGAAGGATGCCATTAACTGGGATTGTCTAGAATGCAGGTGGAACAGGACAGGGCTGGGTAAGGGCACCTCAAGTTTGGGCATGATAAATTTGAGATGCCACTTGACATTCAAAGTATAGATGTTTAAAAAGCAATTAGATATACAAATCTAAAGCTCAAGGGAGAGGTCTGGACTAGAAACAAATTTAGGAGTTGTCATTTTTATACATGATATTTAAAGCCATGAGAAAAAGAGGGAGTATAAATAGAGAAGAAAAGTCCATGGACTGAGCCCTGAGGTCCTCCAGCATTGAGAAATCAAAAGTGGAGAAAGAACCAACACAGGTTTGGAATGAGGATTAAAGGAGTGGTCAGTAGGGGTGAAGAGAAACCAGGAAACATGTAGCATTGAAAGCAAAGTGTCCAATACTGCTGATTGGTCAAGTAAAATGAGAATGTGGAATGAATATTGGATCAAATGGAATTTAAACATGGAATTAAATATTGGATTTTTGGATCTGACAAAAATGAGGTCATTAATGGTCTTTAAAAAGTAATTTTAGTGGAGCAGGGAGGCAAAGTCTGACTGAGTATGAGAGAGAATGGAAAGAGAAGAACTATGTTAGTGAGTATATACAGATGCTTACAAATTTTTGCTGTAAGGGGAGTAGAAAAATGGCATAGTAGCTGGAAACAGGAGTAGAGTTGAGGGATCTTTCTTTCTTTCTTTCTTTCTTTCTTTCTTTCTTTCTTTCCTTTTTAGTAGGAGAAGTAATAGTATGTTCACAACCTAATGAGGAATTTCCAGAAGAGAGGGAAATTGTTATTTCAGGAGCAAGAAGGAAAAATTGCAAGAATGATGTCCTTGAGTGACAAGAAAAGGTGAGATCTAGCACATCTAATGGTGTTCTTGAGTGAGCATCTCTTCTCAGCTCTCCAAGTTCAATGACATCAAATAGGCCATTTTGGAACTATTTACATCAAAGAAATCAGCAGAGGCTATGAATCTGGGTTATTTTTCCCCAGAGGAGTAGGATGTTAACATCTATGAACGTACCACTGAGTCTGTCAGTGGAGGGGCCAGCCTTAAATAAGCAAGCACATAAAGTATTCATCAATAGGAGAGAAAAAGGAGAATGAATACAAATGCAGATTGGAGATATGTATGCAACAAGCTTGTCCCCAATGACTGTCACATAGTAAGTGATTAATTACTAATGTTTG
The DNA here is from genome assembly GCF_022079265.1 of Lynx rufus. Lineage (NCBI taxonomy): Eukaryota > Metazoa > Chordata > Mammalia > Carnivora > Felidae > Lynx > Lynx rufus. The sequence continues at coordinate 64,337,566 of NW_025814897.1, forward strand.
TCGCCTCATTCGATCATAGTACATTGCCTCCAGCTACAACAAGGCTTGCAGGCTATGTAGTATAACATGTCTTTAAAAGGAGGAAGATAAAATACTTAGTCTCTGTGGACTAAGACTTTAAGCTCATCAATTCACTAATATATTAATTCAATAAACATTTACTGAGTGTCTATGAGGTGCTCCAAATTATGTCTTAGATTCAATTAAATAAATGCAATAAATATTTGATAAGAAATAATAGACAAAGTATTTTAGTGGGTACAGTAAAGGACCAAAGATGTATCCTACATAAAAAAGATTAAATTCATACATGAATTCTAAAACAAGCCTGTGTTGTGTGGTGTAAATATATAAAATAAATCAATAATAAAAATGATTATAGCAGAACTAAATTTATTGTATATAATTTGGAGAATTTTAGGCATAGGATAATCATCACTTACAAGTCTGCATTTATTTTTCCATAATTCATGGAGAATCTAGTTCTATCCAATTTGGGAATAAGAACTACTAAAGGAATCTAGGAGCAGAAGAACATTTAATACCAGTTGTTGTTTTCTAATTCTTATCCTACTGGACTTTTCTTTAGCATATTTCCTTTTTAGGAAATATTACTCTGTTTTTGAAGCTCTCCCACTTGGTGTCTCTAATCACATCATATTTTAGATCTTCTCTATCACTGACCTCTATTTTGAAAGAACAAAAGGTCTTCTTCCTCTGCCCTCCCATATTATTTTGGTGTTTCTCCCAAATCTGGTCTTTTTTGGCCTCTTTTCTTTTCATGGTGTTTCTGGGTAATCATATCTATGCAATTACAGTTTCAAGTATCACCTGTGTGCATACAAATAATAGCTGTGTCTTCCCCTTTGTACACATCTTGTGCTCTAGAGGTGTACATCCCAACCAAACACTTGAAATCTCCTGGATATCTCAAATTCATCACCTAAAACTCAACATATTTACCTCCTTGAAACCAACGAGTTACCCAAGTCCCTCCCCTCTCTCCCTACTACATCTGCTCAGACATCCAGTTCTATCAGTTCTTATTTTAAACATTCATTGTCCCTGCCAATTCCTTAGTTTAGTAATTGCTATTGCTGGCATCTTCTATTTTGTTTCCCTATTTCTAATTCTTTTCCCCTTTAATCAGAACTATTTTTCCAAGATCCTGATCTGAGCACCTTAAATTCCTTCTTAAAATTCTGCAACTGCATCTATCCTAAGGATGCAGTGTAATAGTTAACAGAAACACAAATGTCATGTATGAAGATGTAAATCATGTATTATAGTAGTGAAAATGTAAATGACATAAATTTTCAACAATAAGGGAATAAGTAAGTTGATTATAATGTATAATTCAATGGAATATCCAGCTTCCAATAGTAATAATTTTCCAGGAAACCAAAGCAGACTGAATCTAAGGGATGCTTACTGGAGCTGGTGCAAATTTATGTTCTCATTTTTTTCGACAACCCTACACAGACTTCTGACTTAATCCTCCCAAGAAAATTGTTTCATGCTCATGGAGTTCCCATGCAATTTCAGATCTCAAAACTCTGCAAATCTTATCCCAATTAAACTGTAAGCAGTTTCATAAAGGCAATCACCAATACTTTTGTGCTTGTGCTCTTTTCTTCATCCCTGATTTTTGTCTCTTGTACCCAAATTTTATATTCAATTCTAGTCCCATTGGATTTTAACAAATTAGGACAGATCCTCTGGCATTCTTCAGACTTCATGCTCTCACCTGGGCTTTATGCATGACTTTGATTTTGGTGCCCCCCCCCCATACTTTTTTGAGATTTTCTCACTCCAGTCCCTGGTCTTATAATATAGTAAATCTTCAGAACTTATACGTGGAGTTCTGAGTTCCCAGTCTTCCATTACTCATTCAAGGCAACTGATGAAAAATGGTCACTGTGCCACCCCTGCAAAAGGGAATGCAGCACAATTATATGAGGACAATAACTTAACAGCCAGGAAACTGCTGTCCTTACACAACTGACAACTATGAAGTTTGAATTCCTGGTAGGGTATTCACAGGAATTGTGAGAAAAGGTATTCCTTGACCCAGTCTCCTTCCTAAGACTGATTTAAAGTGAATGGGATGGAAGGAGGGCAAGAAATGTCCATAAGAAATGCCCAGACTTTCTCTTGCTTAAGCAACCTACAGTTTGTAGGGAACCTTGAAAGAGAGGCTCTTCTTACTGTTTGCTTATCTAAGAATAAATAATAAGTGGGTGGTCTGCACCCAAGTAGGAAGGAGCCCCTTTTCATGAGATGCACAGGATTCTGGGACACAAAGTATCATGTAGTTAACATCCTAAAATGTATATAGGATATACATTTTCCATCTCTCCTGTATCTCCCATGTACGCTCTATTCAGGAAGTACTGAATGTGGATAAAAATTCACATTTCTCTCTGAGAAGGTAAAGAAAAAAGTGGGAGGCTTCTTATAACTCAGCGTTTATCTTGTTGGTTTAACATCTAGAAATAAGCCTCTTCCTCTTGTGGGTTGAGGAAAGACCTTTTTTCATGGCTATAGCTCTTAATACCACATGGGGGAAGGAAGGTGTGTTCTATTCACCAGTGTATCCCCAGAGTCCAGTGCAGCATCTAGCCCATAAGTAGTCAATGGATATTTGTTGAATTAATGAAGTTATGATGGCCTGTTTGCTCCGTGGCCTCTGTCCTATGCCAAGGATATCATTTCACATGTGAAGGTTTTCACCTCTGCACAGAGATGAGTATATTCTTCCCTGAGTGTAGCATTTCCCATGTAGTGTTACTAAATTTAGCCAACTGATTCTCCATACTGCCAGGGTACCAATCATCTCTTCAGTCTGCTGTGATCAAGCTTGTTCTCACCAAGTTACCAGTGATCTCCTTGTGGACAAATCAAACTATTTTATCAGACCTCTTTGCTGCACATTACTGTAATTCTTCTTGAAATCCTCACATGCCTTAACTACATCTGTGAACTTCATTTTCAAAAATATATGTCTCTAGTCCAGATCTATCTTCAGTCCCAGATATTCATTTAACTGTCCAAGAAGACTCTCGGATTCAGTGTGGCCAAAATTAGGTTTCTAATCATCACCTCAAAGAAAATTCTTTTCCTGTATTTGTCATTTTGGTTAATTAGCTGGATTGATCAAGTGATATGTGTTCCTCTTTTCTTCAATTGATTTCAAATTTCTGTAACCTGCTTCAAGTTTTCTACTGGTTCCTTAATTTAAATAAACTTTTTGACAGGCACCTGAGTGGTTCAGTTGGTTAAGCATCCTACTCTGGATTTTGGCCCAAACCATGATCTGAGGGTTCGTGAGTTTGAGCCCCACATCGGGCTCTGCGTGGACAGTGCAGAGCCTGTTTGGAATTCTCTCTCTCTGCCTCTTTCTAGGTCCCTCCCCTGCTCACTCTCTCTCTCAAAATAATAAACTTTTAAATAAATAAATAAATAAATAAATAACATTTTGAAACTTTTTTTTTCTAGTGGTATTGAGAATTAAACAGAAATTACGTTTCTGCCCTCTCAATGATACAATGACAGTAGCGATGATGATGATGATGAGAGATGATGTTTATTAGGCACTTAACTATATGCTGAATACTTCTCTAAGCCCTTTATATGTTCTAATTTTATTATATGTGAAATGCTTTTCCAAGACTAATATTAAATACTAGTTTATTTATCCTTCACAACAACCTTATGAAGCAGATGCTATTATCAAGCTCATTATACTGAGGAAGAAACCAAGACACAAGAGGTTAAGTAATTTTCTCTTGATTATAACAGCTAGAAAGTGATGGAAGTAGCAGTTAGGCTTAAGGATCTGCACTCTTGAATTTATTCTTACATTGTTATTCATTTTTTCTTACATTATGTCCTTTCTATTTCAAGAAATCTTTCTTAACAATTCCCACATATTTCAGGACCATAGTACCAACTGTTATTTAGATTAAATCACCACTAGTTTCATTGATTGCTACTGTTTCTTGTATATTAAATTTTCACCATCTTGAGATCTTTATGCTAATGCAATTTTCATTTGGCTAGAGTACTTTTATGAGTATCTTTATTTTTCTTCAGAAAGGAAATATGGATGTGATACTTTCTAAGTCCTTGCATGTCTAAAAATTTCTTGCCATCATCAATGAATGAAACTCTGTTGGATATAGTAATGCATAATTACCATCTCTTTTTTTAAAAAAGATCCACAGATATTGCTCCATTGATACTGTATATACAGTATTATATATGAAGATACTGGTGCCAATCTGATTAATTTTTTTCTTGTTTTTTTAGGTAACTGCTCTTTTCTATGTGGGAGCTTTTAGGACGTTATCTTTTGATTCCAAAATGTGCCTGGGATATGTCTAAGTATATGTAGATATTTTTTTCAATAATCTTGGCCAGTATTTGGTTTTTCAACTCAGAGAAATTTTCTTCCAGTTCAACTTTTATTGCCATCTCTTCTCCATCAGCTCTTTTCTCTCCTTTCACTTCTCTCATTATTCAGATTGGAGCACCTAGATTTGTCCTCTATGAGTTTTCTCCTAATTCTATTTTGGTCCTTATGCTCTGCATTCTGGGAGGAATGTTTGTTTCAATAATTAAACACTTTAATTCAGTGTTAGTAGCATACATTCTTCTGTTCATTGCCTCTGTTGAAATTTTTTATTTTGGCAAATTTAATTTTTGCATTGAAAAACACTTTTTTGAGAGAGAGAGAGAGAGAGAGAGAGCGAGCGCAAGCAGTGGAGGGGCAAGGGGAGAAAGAGAGAGAAAGAGAATCTTAAGCAGGCTCCATACTCAGTGCAGGGCCCAATGCAGGGCTTGATCCCATGACCCTGGGATCATGACCTGAGCCAAAATCAAGAGTTGGACTCTCAACCTACTAAGCCACCCAGGCATCCTGAAAAACACTTTTTTATTGTCAAATTGCTCTTTAGTATGGCAGCCTGCTGAGTTTTATCAATCCAATATCCCATTAACAGAGAATAGGGTTTAGAATTCTTTAGTCTTCTATTTTCCACATTAACTCTTTTTTTAAAAAAATGTTGGCCTAGTTGCCTTGAGTACTCAGTTTAATACTGTATTTTGAAGTGCTACTTTTATTTTCTCTATGATTTTCTTCCCTCTTGAAGAGCTACAGAGTTGGGTTTTTTTTCCCCACTGGGGTAGAATCCTTCAAATCCTATGTAATTCTGGCAACTGTAGATGTAGAGTAGCAGCAGTTGATTTTATTTCCTAAAAGACCATAGATGAGAAGTTGGAAGGCCTACTCATGCAAGGCAATAGATGCACAGGTCTTCCCTCAGGTGAGTCTCTTAAATGACTAGAAGACCCCTTGATCATATAGATGACTGTGGGAATTCCATCCCATTGCCCTATTAATTCCTTGGGAGGCTATAAAGAATGGAGGTGCCAGAAATATGACTGCGAAGCAAGACCTTTAATCTAGGTGGACATCCAAGGGTAGTTTGGGGTCATTTTGGCCTTATCTATTTCCAGGAAAGTGGAGTAGCTACAGTCAGGCAGCATGGACCTCAGTAAGCCAAGAGAGCTGCCACCTAGCCAGCCTCCACTTGTATGCAGTGACTAATTGTAGACAGTTGACAGTTAAACCGATTGTAGACCATTGTAGACAATTTAAATCCATTTTTCTTTGAACATATTTTATGAACCTAAAGTTGCAGGTATTTTGGTTTGACCCCCTCTGTTTTCCAATGATAATAATTTTTTCATGTTTTCCCTTCACCATTTGTTGGGTTGTCTTAGTTGCAAATTGAATTTAGATTCTTATCTTCTCAGAATCCACTTTATTTTTCCTAACTTTAATTTTGAAGTGATAGAGGTACATTTCTTCATCTCTAAGAACTGTCTCCTTTTATCTCCACCCTTCTAATTGTATGGGCTACAGAATGCTCAGGTAAAACTCACCAACTATTCCTCACCCATATAGTTCTTCTCCTTGGACAATGTGGTTAGATGAGAAGTGCTGTGGACTCAAAACCTACTTCTGAAAAATAGTCTCCATATGTGAGAAGGATGGTCCAAATGAATCAGCATAAGCAAGACATGGTGGTATGAGGAGCATGAAAAATTTTGGAAATGACAGAAGATCTGGTGTGTCTGAAGTTGAGTGTGGTAAGAGATAAGGCTAGGGAGTTGGGCAAGGGCCAGGTCCTAGGGTTTCTTTTAATGCCATGACAAAGAATTTGAACATTATCCAGAAGGCAATCAGAAGTTGAAGGCTTTTAAGGAAGGGAGCAATAAGATTAGATGTGTGCTTTAAGCATATCATTCTATTAGCAGTGTGAAAAATGAATTGGAGGAGGGGAAAATGGAGTGAGGAAACCCATTAGGAAGCTCTTAAAGAGGTTTAGGTGAGAATTTATGAGGCTTCTACTAGGACCATACAATGAGAAGAATAGTGGAGAGATTTAAAAGCTACTTAGCAAGGAGAATAAACAGACTTGGTGTTTGATTATACTTGGAATAAGAAGAAGCCAGAGCTTAGGATGGCTCGGTGGTGTGTATGTCTGGTGATACAGTACTTGAGATAGGGAATATAGGAAGCTAATTGGGTTTGGGGAAAAAGAAGATATATTGTGTATAATTTATCTAAGACATTTAAATGTAAATGTCCAAGTATATCTAATATGTACACCACACATCACACATATAAAGCAAAATTTCTCAGTAAGGATATATGAGCTAGATTTGTAGATATGGAACATCAATAGCATATGGCCGAAGTGTATAGAAGGAATATAATAGTAAATACAATTTCTGGGTTATTAGTGTGATCTAGATACTATACTGGTGTCTTGGGGATAAACAGAAAGAGAAGTCTAGAATCTCAGATATTAGAGCCAGAAGTAAACAGAATGTGAAGAGAATGTGAGATAAAGAAAAACATGAAGGAGGAAGAGAAGGAAGTTTCAAAGTGTAGAATGAGTTCATATTCTAGAGACATAAATTGACTTGAGGAGTAAAAAGTGTCCTTTGATTTTGATAATTAGGAAGTCATTGAAACTCTAATTAAAGGGAAGGACAGATGAAGGATATGGAAGTATTCTAATCTCTTTCCTTAGAATTGCATTTAACTTTAATCAGTCACCTTTCAAACAGGTTCTAGAGGAAGTATTTGAGATTAGAAGGAAGACTCTGGCAAGAAAATAGTGGTTGTGGTTGCTTGTTGTTGGAGGTGAATGGAGCCCACTTCCTAGAGAGGAACAAACAAATCCTACTCTCACAGAACAAGTTGAGGGAAATGAACAAAGTCACATCAGTGTTGCGAGAAGCCTACTATACTTCTGCATAAGAAGGGATGGGCTTGTGGAGGATGATGTGAAGGGAAGAAGGGTGAATATTCTGCATCTGAGGCGCATCATCTAGATCTATCTTCCAGGAGCGAGGCACTCATTCTTCCAGTTGTCAGGAAAGTTGACTGCTGTTTGCTCATGTCTGAATCCTTCCACAGAAATTGTCCTTGTCCAAGGTTCCTTGCTTCCTCCCCAGAGGTGACCTGTATTCAATGACTTGTTGATGCAGGGATATCAGAATCCATCCCCCTTGCCTCAATTCAGGATATCTGTGAAGAGCCATCTCAGTTTCAGAGTTCCCATGAGATTGGCTGAAACCTCAATGCAAACACATACCACGTTAACCTCTCTCTTAGCAGAATCCAGTTTTTTCTACTTGTTTACAGGTATTATTCTCAATGACAGTCTTCAATAAACCTCCTGCATCAAATCTTGGTTACAAAGATTGTTCCTGGAGAACCCCACACTCACCCCATCACCTCCTGGAGAAAAACCATCCTAATACTGTGGAACTGTCTGCACATTGGGATGGACCTGTTGAGAAGGTGTGGCACTGCAGATGGAAAGCCTATCCATGACACGAGGTAGTCCCTAGAGGAGAGAGGAAGGGCAAAGAAGAGCAGTTTTGTCTTTTGTTTGTTTAAGAGAGGTACTTTAGTATATTTATATTGTAGATGAAAGAGACCAGTGGAGAGAGCACATTTGTGAATCCAGGGGAAAGAAGAAATAATTAATGGATGGACACCTTGCTTGAAAAGACCCTATCTCACTCAGTCTCTGTAAGTTATTCTCCAATAGTCTCATCTCCACACTCAGAAAGCAAGAACTCTTATCCTGCATCTTTGTTTATTTATTTGTTTTTTGAGGGGGGGGCGGAGCAAGCCAGGGAGGAGCATAGAGGGAGAGAGAATCTGAAGCAGGCTCCGCCCTTTCAGCACAGAGCCTGACACAAGAGTCAAACTCAAAACCTGTGAGATCATGACCTGAGCTGAAACCAAGAAGTCAGATGCTAAATGGACTGACCCCCCCAGGCACCCCCTGCATCTTTGGAATTAGAGTTTCCATCTCCAAACCCCTCAACTGAAGGTTGAGTCCCCTCAAACTGAAGGTTAGTGATATTTGATAAGACTTCCAGTGCTTTCTCAACCCATTTCTAAATGGTTTGGTCACTCCTGCTCTCAGCTGGTGGGGGTCATCATGAGACTGACAAGTTTCAATCTCTTTGAGAGATCTATTTATGACTGTGCTTTCTGCTTACAGCTCTCCTGATGGTCTGGTTAGTTTTGCAGTGGTCATCCTTCCCCTTGAATCAAAACCCAAAGGTTAATAAGTCCCTTCACATCTCGCAGCTAATATAAACTATAATTATGATGAACCAAAACTGGGAGTTCAAGTGAACGTTCCAACCACCGGAGGAACTGTGTGCTCAGGAGCTGTCAAGCGATAAGGCTTCGCTGCAATTAGAAATCACTCCTGGATGTTGACCCCTCCCTCTGAGTTTAAGTGGAGAATAAATTGGATGAAAGGAAAGGACAGGACATGCAAGAGGAAGAAAAAAATTTTAAAGGATCTCTGACAAATCACAGCTCAAAGGTTGAATTTGTTTTTTTGTTTGGTTTTTAAAATTTTGTTTTTGGGTTTTTTTAAACTGCTTTGGGGGATGAAAGCAAATTTCCCTGGTAAGAAATGATTGCTTTACAGGGCTGGCTTGGGGGCTATTAACAAGACATGACCTGAGTGCAATGCTCCCCACAGGTCATAAAGATGACTGTATATGGGAGCTGATCATAGGAAAAGTGATTGAGGCTATTATTAACGCATTACTCAATTACTTATTAATTACTTTAAAATGGATAGAAATGAGGCAATTAGGAGTTCACAATTCTAATTGGTATTTGAAATCACAGAGGGTGAATTGATGAGCGCCAGCTGCTCTGACATTTTGCGTGGTGAGCAGCTTCTGGGGAAGAGACTATAGAGCGATACTCTGTAATCTCTCTTTTCACAGCACGGCCACACTCAGGGAGGGCAGATATTTCCCCCTGGAGAAAAAAAAGAAAAAGTACTCATACTTCCATTTGACTAGACAGCCGTGAAGTCAGGATCTGGCTACGGCATGCAACCTGAATAGAAAGGAGGAGGAAAGCTGTGCATTTGTCCTTCCCACTGTGGACACAGGAACGAGATCTGCACCCAGGAAATGTGGAATGAATGTGAGCATAGCTGAGTTCAAAATTAAACTCTGGGGACAAGTGGGTTATTAGCCTGCCAGGCACAATATAAATACCAATACTAAAGCCTATTGAGTCTTCTTGCTTGTTGAGAGTAGGTGGGCTAACCACTCAAGACACACTCCATTCCTGATTCAGGTCTTCAGAAGGCATTTGGTATCTTTCAGTCATGAGTCTGTTACTTCTGTGATAAGAAGTCTAGATGCTCAAGGAAGTGGCCTTCTTCCATGGATTTTCCAGAGGTTTTTTTCCCCAAGGAGATATATTTATGATGTTAAATATGTGCTAATATAGTTATGTATACCTTTCTGTTATCCTCATAGGCTTCTTTAATCACATCCTTTGAAACAGGTCACAGCTATGGAGAGTTAGTTTTCTCATGTTTGTAACTGAGTCAAAATGGTAACAGTCTTTCCTGAAAAGTCTGCAATTTTCTTTTTTTTTTTAATTTTTTTAACGTTTATTTTATTTTTGAGACAGAGAGAGAGAGAGAGAGCATGAACAGGGGAGGGTCAGAGAAAGAGGGAGACACAGAATCTGAAACAGGCTCCAGGCTCTGAGCAGTCAGCACAGAGCCCGATGCGGAACTCGAACTCACGGACCGCGATCATGACCTGAACCAAAGTTGGACGCTTAACCGACTGAGCCACCCAGGCGCCCCTGCAATTTTCTTTACCAAAAAAGACTTTAATTTTCCTAAGAAAATAGGAAATGTGGGAAAAAGCATGTCAGAAAGGAGGGGAAGAGGGCACAAGAGGTAGAGAAGAATGAAAGAGGGAATAAAGAGCCAAATGAAGAAGCATAAGGGAGTGAGAAAGTGTGATTTTCAGGTGTATAAAAGCAGGGACATCTCCTTGTCCCTTTCTGTGATGGTTAATTTTATGTGTCAACTTGACCAGGCCATAGGGTGCCCAGACATTTGGTCAAACATTACTCTGGGTGTGTCTGGGAGAGTGTTTCAGGATTATTGCCATCTGAATTGTTAGACTGAGTAGAGCAGGTTTCTCTGGTGCTCCTGAATAGCTGAAGGCCGAAGAAGGGACTCCCCCTGCTTGATTCTACTGAGCTGCTCTTGTCCAGCCTGCAGACTCAGATGGAAACACTAGCTCTTGGGTCTTGAGTCTGTTGGCTTTCAGAGTGGAACTTACATCATTGGTTTTCTTGGTTCTCAGAACTTCAGACTCAGACTGGAACTACACATCAGCTCTCCTGGGTCTCCACCTTGCTGACTGCAGATGTTGGGACTTCTCAGCCTCCATAATTATGTGATCCAATTCCTAAATATATTATTATGTTATATATATTATTATATATATTATATTATAAATTATATTATATTATATTATATTATATTATATTATATTAACTAGTTATCCAGAGAAACAGAACCAATAGGATATATATACATACATTCCATTGTAAAGAAGCATGTCAGAATATATATATCCTATTGGTTCTGTTTCCATGGGTAACCTTGACTAATACACCATCCCAAGCTTTTCCTTCTCTGTGTACTTAAGATTTTGTCTCATATCTACTTCTAGGCTACTTCATGCTTAAGACTTCTCTATTATCATCTAGCTCCTCAAATCCACTTTTATCAGTGCCTTGGGGTGTCTACTTTCTTTGCTCTGGGGCCATCACCTACAGGTTTGGACCTGCCATCCTCCATCATGTTGATCCTGCCACCACCATGCTGGCCTCAATAAAAGGATGATTCAGAGAAGGCCATTTTTCTTTTTTTTTTTTTTAAGTTTTTATTTAAATTCCAGTTAACATACAGTGTAATATCAGTTTCAGGTGTATAATATAGTGATTCAACACTTCCATACAGTACCCGGTGCTCATCATGACAAGTGCACTCCTTAGTCCCCATAACCTATTTCACCCATACCCCTGCCCACTTCCCTTCTGGTAAACATCAGTTTGTTCTCTGTAGTTAAGAGTCTGTTTCTTGGTTTTTCCTCCTTTTTACCTCCTATGGTAATTTTTTTTTTGTTTCCTAAATTCAACATATGAGTGAAATCCTTATTTGTCTTTCTCTAACTGACTTCACTTAACATAATACTCTCTAGCTCTATCTACATCATTGCAAATAGCATGATTTCATTCTTTTGTATGGCTGAGTAATATTCCATTATATCACACACACACACACACACACACACACACACACCCCACATCTTCTTCATGCATTCATCAGTTGATAGACATTTGGGCTATTTCCATAATTTGGCTATTGTAGGTAATGCTGCTAAAAACATTGAGGTGCATATATCCTAGAAGGTCATTTTTCTTTAAAGTTCCATTTTAATTGTTCATAGAACCACTAATGGAAAGATGTTACATGTAAGTTTAGGGATAAATAGAATTTCTAGTGGATTTGTGGTACCAATTAGTTTTGCTACCCAGCATCTCTTCCTTTTGTCTGGTAATAGCACCCTACTTCCATTTGGGAAACTGCCCCATTCCTGTTGCATTTTGTTTTGGAAGAGTATCATCACAGTGCCCATACCTCATGACAATAGTAAGTGGTCAAAGGGATAGACACCTGGCCCAAACAAGGATATCACAACCCATTCTTGGGATTGATATATGGACACTGAGAAAAAGTGTCTATCTTTCCACCGGAGTTGCTAAACCAAGAGAGTGTAAACTTGGAGCTGCTGGCAATCACCTCCCTAAATTCAGAAAAAGTCCATCTCTAGTAGGAGAAAATAAGACCAACACAGACAATAGTAGAATTGAAAATTGAAGAGGAATATGAAGGGGAGGAGGAGGAAGAGGGATCTAATGTTTAAGTACCTGGGTCTAACCATGCCTGAAGGAGCCGTTAACCCCTGGACTTCCCAGGTATATGAACCAATGGGCTTCAGTTTTCATTTAAGATAGTTTGACTTGAGGTTTCTGTTATTTCCAAATTTCTAAAGCACATAACCCACAGCATTCTGGTTAATATCAAGCATTTAATATAATCAAAAACATTCTGATTAATACTAAAAGTGGTACAGAGGTTGGAGTGTTGTTGTGATTGTAGAGCTAGCAAAGCGCTTGGGCATTGGATAGTGAGGCCTCTTGTTGAGAAGCTGATGAATTTGGTTGAGTGGTTGTAAAGCAGCTGGTTAAACTGTCTATAGGGTCTTTAGAGTCAGACTCTGTCTACTATAAACCTAGGACTTCAAGGGACTTGGTGCAAAAATGTAAGGGTAGTGAAGCATTTTTGGTATTCCTAGTGCCCTTCATAAACATTCTGCAATTCAAAAAGTATAAGCTTTGCTTCAAGATGGCCCATCCAAAAACAGTCAAATAGCATAAATAAGACAGCATGTGACTTTGTTAAGAGCTACCCTTTTGCCCTAGAACCAGTAATCCAAAGATAAAGGGAGGTAGAGGAGGGTGTCATATAACCACAAATCTTTCAAAAAACTTATCTGTCTCTATAAAGTCAATAAAGTGGCAAAAAGTGGGAAATACAATTTGGATCTGAGATACTTAGGGTACCCTGTGAGATTTATGCTTCTTTCCTTAAGATAGAAGAGAGATTGTCTTTTTGTAAGGAATGGAAAGATCCTTGGGATCTTTTGCCTAAGAGATTGTGCTATTTTTCTAAGAAAATTTAAAGATATGGAAAAACAAGAAGAATAATATAACAAATACCTAATCTCCCACAACCCAGAATTAATGGTGGTTAATTGCTTACAGACATAAGTAATCTATATATAGTTCAAATTTTTTATTCACTCTAGAGTATTTCGTAACATGATTGTCAACCGAACAAGTTTTGTCTGTTCCCTTTGTAATAGAGATTTAGGTGGTCAGATTTATAGTATCGCAAACAATAGATTGATTGCTGTCATATGTTTTGTGGTACATACATGTAAGAATTTTTTTCTAGTTCGTACATCTAGATGTGGACTGCTGGATCACAAAGTTTGCCTAGCTACTATCAACTGCTTTCCGAAGTTATGCCAACTTATGTTCTTACCAGTAATACATAATTATTCCATTTTCCCAAAAGTTTGCAAACAATCAACATTGTAAGACTTTTTTTTAAATTTTTTTAACGTTTTATTTATTTTTGAGACAGAGAGAGACAGAGCATGAACGGGGGAGGGTCAGAGAGAGGGAGACACAGAATCCGAAACAGGCTCCAGGCTCTGAGCTGTCAGCACAGAGCCCGACGTGGGGCTTGAACTCACGGAGCGCGAGATCATGACCTGAGCCAAAGTCGGCCGCTCAACCAACTGAGCCACCCAGGTGCCCCAAGACTTTTTAATATATGCCTATTTGATGAAGGAAAAATGGCACTGTGATGTTGCTTTTATTTTACAAAACTAAATAAAGTTGAACATTTTTGCATATTTATAACCCAATTCAGATTTCTTCTATGAATTTTATTACCTGTGACTGTTTTTCTATTTTTTTTCTTCTTGAATTGTGGGAGATCTTTATATATTTTGCATATGAATCCTTTGTTTGGGTAGTATTTGTAGAATATAGGCTTTGACTCAATCTGTTTGAATTCTGGTTTATCACTAAGCAGTAAGTTACTTATCTGTTCTGTGCTTCAGTTTTCTTATCTGTAAACTAGAGAGGATGGTAGTTCCTCTCTCATGGTGCTATCTGGAGGGTTGAATTTAATAGCTAGAAAAAGGATTTAGAGTGCTCAATAACTTGTCAGAATGTGGAGGAGAGTAAACATGAGAAAAACACAAGAGCTCACATTCTTTTTTTTTTTTAAGTTTTTGTTTATTTATTTTGAGAGAGGGAGAGAGCGTGCACACACATGTGGAGAATGGGCAGAGAGAGACAGAGGCAGAGAATCTCAAGCAGGCCTCGATCTCATTAACTGTGAGATCATGACATGAGCCGAAATCAGGAGTTGGACCCTTAACCGACTGAGCCACTTAGCCCTCCCCCACCCCCACAAAGAGTTCACATTCTTTTCAATTCTTTCACAGCAGCAGAAACAAATCAGCCATTAGTAGGTCCATAAATTATCCTGGTTCACATTTTATAATATTGTTGCTGGTTTCTTAACTTTTCACATGCCTCTTCTTTTCCTATTCCCATTTTGTGTGCCATTCAAGCTTCTAAACGTGTGCAAACTTAACACAAATAGAATATGCTTATGAGAATTTATGAGATGATCTTTCCTTTGGCTCCCAAAGCTTCTTGAAAATTCCTTGCTGACAGTACTATAATATTTTCTATGCCTCTGCTCAACCCAGTAAGGAGGTTAAGACTGTAGACTGGCCCATTCATCTTAATATCCCCAGTGGCTAGGATCATCACTGCCATTTGGGAGGGATTCTCTAAGTGTTAAATGACTGCCTGACAGAAGGTGTTTCTAACTGGAGGAAAAATAATGATTTAAAATTCTGGTCCAGCCAATCAGTAAGTAAAAGGGCAGTAGCTTTACCGAAGGTTAATTTTGGAATCATTTATTAAATAGATTTTGCATTAATTGCTAAGGGTTTCTTGGGAAATCTAGCACACATATATTATGTGTACCCAGCATCTATGCACTAATGCATCCTGTACATACACACACACACACATATACTATATTATAGAAATATCAGCAAAATCTTGGGGGAAGTATAGCTGGCTGTAGCTCTTCCTGGAGCTCATCTTACTGTTTATTTAAAAGGAAACAATTCATTCTTTTTGAGCTTCAGCAGAGAACTCTGCTAAACTGAGCTCCTGGGCTGGTAACACATCAGAGAGAAAGGAAGGTGTCATTTGGCAATTTGGCTGCTGCTGATGACACAGTGATCTTTCAGAAAAAAAATTTAGCTTCAGGGAAGGCTGCCTATTAGAGCAAAAGGATAGCAAGTTAAAGAGAATTGGTTCCTAGATTTTCTTTGCAGGAAAGCAAGCTTTTTTTTTCTTTTTTTTTCTTGCTGAGTATGAAAAAATGCAACCTATTTATTCTGAGTGAGATAATACTAAGAAAGGAGAGGCTGAAAACCAAATATACAAATCTTGAGAATCAAGTCATTGGGGAAAGGAATCATGCCCTTTGTATGTACACTGAGGACCTGACCCAGTGCCTAGCACCAATAGTCCCTTGGTAAATATTTGTTAAATAAGTGTATGAATGAATGAATGTCTCCTAGTTTTAGAAGTATCCCCTTATCCTTCTCCTCCAAACTCTTTAATTATTATAAAAATATAATATTCCATGTTTTCAAAATTACAAAAAAAAATAAAGAGAATAAAAGAAAACACGTTCATAATGGACTCATAAAGATAAAATTAGATTTGACTATTTTCCTGCATCATTTGTACGCATGCACATGTGTTGGTATTTGGGGTTTCTTTTGTGGGGGGAGCTGCCTATTTTTAATATATTTCTTTGAAGACCACCTCCTTGAAATTTCTAGGGACAAAATACAAAACAAGAAACAGACTTCCTTTCAAATACATAAACAGCATGCTAGAGTTTTTAAAAGCATTACTGATTACAGTGTTACAGAAAAATGTTTGCTTACTCCGGGACACTTCAGGATTCCTGAAGAATAAACGTGATTTCTCTTTTCCTCCCGCTGGGTTGTTCTCAGGTGTTAAGTCACTGCTCCCGCTCTCTGACAGATTTTCCATGTAAAAGATGGGGAGCCTGGAAATCATGCTGACAGTTGGAGTGAGGCCATTCTCCATTCCATGCCAGAACCAAAGGCTATTGGCCACATTCTTCTTTTAAAGCAGGGAAGTGAGAAAACAAGGCCTAATCCAAAACCAATACCTGTCTTCATGACCACATCTGCCACACACTGGTCACACTTCCTGCCGAGCTCAGAATCTGACATGTTCCCCGTATGTGTGGCCGTTTGTACGTGTATGTGCACAGATGCACACAAATGTGTGGTCATGGTATATAAACAGTTTTCATTCTAATTTTTATTTGCCTTGTGAATATTTTTGAATGTTATTAGTTTATTTAAGAATATGATTTATAATTGCTGGATAATTAAACTTTTAAAATAGCACCTATTTTAATAACATGAATTGCAGTTAATAAGGTTACTAAAGTCAAAGGATATCAATATATAACTACTTTGGTATACTTTTTCAAAATTATTTTCCAGGAAGGATTTTAATGTTATTGCATATAACCCTTACTAACTGAGTCTTATAGCTTTTTAATATTTTTTTCAAATTCAGAATCAGGAAATATTGTTTCATTTTTTTAATGTTTATTTATTTTTTGAGAGACAGAGAGAGAGAGACCGAGCATGAGTGGGGGAGGGTCAGAGAGAGAGAGGGAGACACAGAATCCAAAGCAGTCTCCAGATTCTGAGCTGTCAGCACAGAGCCAATGCGGGGCTCGAACCATGAGATCATGACCTGAGCCAGAGTCAGCTGCTTAACCAGCTGAGCCACCCAGGCACCCCAATATTGTTTTATTTTTTGTTTCATCTTTTTGTTGCTTATGTCTCTTTTAGTGAATTATCTGTCCATGTCCTTCATTCATGAGTATCTATTTATCTAGCAATGTATTTCTTCTTGATTTAACAGTAATTTCATTGTGCTTATTTATTTTTTATGTTATTAAAATTCCAGTTTAGCATTTTGTGTAATATTGGTTTCACTAATATTAGAATAGAGTTTAGTGATTCATCACTTACATACAACACCCAGTGCTCATCACAAGTGCCCTCCTTAATCCCCATCACCTATTTTACCCATCCCTCTACTGTCTCCCCTCTGGTAACCATCAGTTTGTTCTCTATAGTTAAGAGTCTGTTTCCTGGTTTTCCTCTCTCTTTTTCCCCCCTATGTTTGTTTGTTTTGTTTTTTAATTTCCACATATGAGTGAAATCATATGGTATTTGCCTTTCTCTGCCTGACTTGTTTCACTTAGCATAATACTCTCTAGCTCCATCCACATCACTGTAAATGGGAAGATTTCATTCTTTTTGATGTCTGAGTAGTATTCCATTATAGATAAACCACATCTTCTTTATCCATTCATCAGATGATGGACACTTGGACTCTTTACACGATTTGGCTATTGTAGATAGTGCTGCTATAAACATTGGGGTGCATGTTTACCTCAAATTAGTATTTTTGTATTCTTGGAGTAAATACCTAATAGTGCAATTGCTGGGTTATAAGGTTTTTAACATTTTGAAGAACCTCCATACTATTTTCCAGAGAGGCTGCACCAGTTTGCATTCCCACCAACAGTGTGAGTGGGTTCCCCTTTCTCCACGTCTTCACCAATACCTGTTGTTTCTCGTGTTGTTAATTTTAGCCCTTCTGACAGGTGTGAGGTGATATCTCATTGTAGTTTTGATTTGTACTTTCCTGATGATGAATGATGTTGAGCATCTTTTAATGTGTCTATTGGTCATATTTTCTTGGGGAAAATGTCTATTTGTGCCTTCTGCCCATTTTTTAGTTGGATTAATTATCTTTTGGATGTTCAGTTTTATAAATTCTTCAGAGATTTTGGATACTAACCCTTTGTAGGATACATCATTTACAAATATCTTCTCCCATTCCACAGGTTGCCTTTTAGTTTTGTTGCTTATTTCCTTCACTGTGCAGAAGCTTTTTATTTTCATGAATTCCCAATTGTTTATTTTTGCTTTTATTTCCCTTGCCTCAGGAGACATATCTAGTAAGAAGTTGCTATGGCCAAAGTCAAAGAGGTTGCTGCCTGTGTTCTCCTCTAGGATTTTTTTTTTATATATATGAAATTTATTGACAAATTGGTTTCTATACAACACCCAGTGCTCATCCCAAAAGGTGCCCTCCTCAATACCCATCACCCACCCTCCCCTCCCTCCCACCCCCCATCAACCCTCAGTTTGTTCTCAGTTTTTAACAGTCTCTTATGCTTTGGCTCTCTCCCACTCTAACCTCTTTTTTTTTTTTTCCTTCCCCTCCCCCATGGGTTCCTGTTAAGTTTCTCAGGATCCACATAAGAGTGAAACCATATGGTATCTGTCTTTCTCTGTATGGCTTATTTCACTTAGCATAACACTCTCCAGTTCCATCCACGTTGTTACAAAAGGCCATATTTCATTTTTTTCTCATTGCCACGTAGTATTCCATTGTGTATATAAACCACAATTTCTTTATCCATTCATCAGTTGATGGACATTTAGGCTCTTTCCATAATTTGGCTATTGTTGAGAGTGCTGCTATGAATATTGGGGTACAAGTGCCCCTATGCATCAGTACTCCTGTATCCCTTGGATAAATTCCTAGCAGTGCTATGGCTGGGTCATAGGGTAGGTCTATTTTTAATTTTCTGAGGAACCTCCACACTGCTTTCCAGAGCGGCTGCACCAATTTGCATTCCCACCAACAGTGCAAGAGGGTTCCCGTTTCTCCACATCCTCTCCAGCATCTATAGTCTCCTGATTTGTTCATTTTGGCCACTCTGACTGGCGTGAGGTGATACCTGAGTGTGGTTTTGATTTGTATTTCCCTGATAAGGAGCGACGCTGAACATCTTTTCATGTGCCTGTTGGCCATCGGGATGTCTTCTTTAGAGAAGTGTCTATTCATGTTTTCTGCCCATTTCTTCACTGGGTTATTTGTTTTTCGGGTGTGGAGTTTGGTGAGCTCTTTATAGATTTTAGATACTAGCCCTTTGTCCGATATGTCATTTGCAAATATCTTTTCCCATTCCGTTGGTTGCCTTTTAGTTTTGTTGATTGTTTCCTTTGCTGTGCAGAAGCTTTTTATCTTCATAAGGTCCCAGTAATTCACTTTTGCTTTTAATTCCCTTGCCTTTGGGGATGTGTCGAGTAAGAGATTGCTACGGCTGAGGTCAGAGAGGTCTTTTCCTGCTTTCTCCTCTAAGGTTTTGATGGTTTCCTGTCTCACATTTAGGTCCTTTATCCATTTTGAGTTTATTTTTGTAAATGGTGTGAGAAAGTGGTCTAGTTTCAACCTTCTGCATGTTGCTGTCCAGTTCTCCCAGCACCATTTGTTAAAGAGGCTGTCTTTTTTCCATTGGATGTTCTTTCCTGCTTTGTCAAAGATGAGTTGGCCATACGTTTGTGGGTCTAGTTCTGGGGTTTCTATTCTATTCCATTGGTCTGTGTGTCTGTTTTTGTGCCAATACCATGCTGTCTTGATGATTACAGCTTTGTAGTAGAGGCTAAAGTCTGGGATTGTGATGCCTCCTGCTTTGGTCTTCTTCTTCAAAATTCCTTTGGCTATTCGGGGCCTTTTGTGGTTCCATATGAATTTTAGGATTGCTTGTTCTAGTTTCGAGAAGAATGCTGGTGCAATTTTGATTGGGATTGCATTGAATGTGTAGATAGCTTTGGGTAGTATTGACATTTTGACAATATTTATTTTTCCAATCCATGAGCAGGGAATGTCTTTCCATTTCTTTAAATCTTCTTCAATTACCTTCATAAGTTTTCTATAGTTTTCAGCATACAGATCCTTTACATCTTTGGTTAGATTTATTCCTAGGTATTTTATGCTTCTTGGTGCAATTGTGAATGGGATCAGTTTCTTTATTTGTCTTTCTGTTGCTTCGTTGTTAGTGTATAAGAATGCAACTGATTTCTGTACATTGATTTTGTATCCTGCAACTTTGCTGAATTCATGTATCAGTTCTAGCAGACTTTTGGTGGAGTCTATCGGATTTTCCATGTATAATGTCATGTCATCTGCAAAAAGCGAAAGCTTGACTTCATCTTTGCCAATTTTGATGCCTTTGATTTCCTTTTGTTGTCTGATTGCTGATGCTAGAACTTCCAGCACTATGTTAAACAACAGCGGTGAGAGTGGGCATCCCTGTCGTGTTCCTGATCTCAGGGAAAAAGCTCTCAGTTTTTCCCCGTTGAGGATGATGTTAGCTGTGGGCTTTTCATAAATGGCTTTTATGATCTTTAAGTATGTTCCTTCTATCCCAACTTTCTCAAGGGTTTTTATTAAGAAAGGGTGCTGGATTTTGTCAAAGGCCTTTTCTGCATCGATTGACAGGATCATATGGTTCTTCTCTTTTTTTTTGTTAATGTGATGTATCACGTTGATTGATTTGCGAATGTTGAACCAGCCCTGCATCCCAGGAATGAATCCCACTTGATCATGGTGAATAATTCTTTTTATATGCTGTTGAATTCGATTTGCTAGTATCTTATTGAGAATTTTGGCATCCATATTCATCAGGGATATTGGCCTGTAGTTCTCTTTTTTTACTGGGTCTCTGTCTGGTTTAGGAATCAAAGTCATACTGGCTTCATAGAATGAGTCTGGAAGTTTTCCTTCCCTTTCTATTTCTTGGAATAGCTTGAGAAGGATAGGTATTATCTCTGCTTTAAACGTCTGGTAGAACTCCCCTGGGAAGCCATCTGGTCCTGGACTCTTATTTGTTGGGAGATTTTTGATAACCGATTCAATTTCTTCGCTGGTTATGGGTCTGTTCAAGCTTTCTATTTCCTCCTGATTGAGTTTTGGAAGAGTGTGGGTGTTCAGGAATGTGTCCATTTCTTCCAGGTTGTCCAATTTGTTGGCATATAATTTTTCATAGTATTCCCTGATAATTGTTTGTATCTCTGAGGGATTGGTTGTAATAATTCCATTTTCATTCATGATTTTATCTATTTGGGTCATCTCCCTTTTCTTTTTGAGAAGCCTGGCTAGCGGTTTGTCAATTTTGTTTATTTTTTCAAAAAACCAACTCTTGGTTTCGTTGATCTGCTCTACAGTTTTTTTAGATTCTATATTGTTTATTTCTGCTCTGATCTTTATTATTTCTCTTCTTCTGCTGGGTTTAGGCTGCCTTTGCTGTTCTGCTTGTATTTCCTTTAGGTGTGCTGTTAGATTTTGTATTTGGGATTTTTCTTGTTTCTTGAGATAGGCCTGGATTGCAATGTATTTTCCTCTCAGGACTGCCTTCGCTGCGTCCCAAAGCGTTTGGATTGTTGTATTTTCATTTTCGTTTGTTTCCATATATT
This sequence comes from Lynx rufus, assembly GCF_022079265.1. Taxonomy (NCBI): domain Eukaryota; kingdom Metazoa; phylum Chordata; class Mammalia; order Carnivora; family Felidae; genus Lynx; species Lynx rufus. The sequence goes on from NW_025814897.1 coordinate 64,359,070, forward strand.
TTTTGATTTCTTCTCTAATTGCCTGGTTGACCCACTCATTCGTTAGTAGGGTGTTCTTTAACCTCCATGCTTTTGGAGATTTTCCAGACTTTTTCCTGTGGTTGATTTCAAGCTTCATAGCATTGTGGTCTGAAAGTATGCATGGTATAATTTCAATTCTTGTAAACTTATGAAGGGCTGTTTTGTGACCCAGTATATGATCTATCTTGGAGAATGTTCCATGTGCACTCGAGAAGAAAGTATATTCTGTTGCTTTGGGATGCAGAGTTCTAAATAGATCTGTCAAGTCCATCTGATCCAGTGTCTCATTCAGGGCCCTTGTTTCTTTATTGACCGTGTGTCTAGATGATCTATCCATTTCTGTAAGTGGGGTGTTAAAGTCCCCAGCAATTACCACATTCTTATCAATAAGGTTGCTTCTGTTTATGAGTAATTGTTTTATATATTTGGGGGCTCCGGTATTCGGCACATAGACATTTATAATTGTTAGCTCTTCCTGATGGATAGACCCTGTAACTATTATATAATGTCCTTCTTCATCTCTTGTTACAGCCTTTAATTTAAAGTCTAGTTTGTCTGATATAAGTATGGCTACTCCAGCTTTCTTCTGGCTTCCAGTAGCATGATAAATAGTTCTCCATCCCCTCACTCTGAATCTAAAGGTGTCCTCAGGTCTAAAATGAGTCTCTTGTAGACAGCAAATAGATGGGTCTTGTTTTTTTATCCATTCTGATACCCTATGTCTTTTGGTTGGCGCATTTAATCCATTTACATTCAGTGTTATTATAGAAAGATACGGGTTTAGAGTCATTGTGATGTCTGTATGTTTTATGCTTGTAGTGATGTCTCTGGTACTTTGTCTCACAGGGTCCCCCTTAGGATCTCTTGTAGGGCTGGTTTAGTGGTGACAAATTCCTTCAGTTTTTGTTTGTTTGGGAAGACCTTTATCTCTCCTTCTATTCTAAATGACAGACTTGCTGGATAAAGGATTCTTGGCTGCATATTTTTGCTGTCTAGCACCCTGAAAATCTCGTGCCAATTCTTTCTGGCCTGCCAAGTTTCAAAAGAGAGATCAGTCACGAGTCTTATAGGTCTCCCTTTATATGTGAGGGCACGTTTACCCCTTGCCGCTTTCAGAATTTTCTCTTTATCCTTGTATTTTGCCAGTTTCACTATGATATGTCGTGCAGAAGATCGATTCAAGTTACGTCTGAAGGGAGTTCTCTGTGCCTCTTGGATTTCAATGCCTTTTTCCTTCCCCAGTTCAGGGAAGTTCTCAGCTATAATTTCTTCAAGTACTCCTTCAGCACCTTTCCCTCTCTCTTCCTCCTCTGGGATACCAATTATGCGTATATTATTTCTTTTTAGTGTATCACTTAGTTCTCTAATTTTCCCCTCCTACTCCTGGATTTTTTTATCTCTCTTTTTCTCAGCTTCCTCTTTTTCCATAACTTTATCTTCTAGTTCACCTATTCTCTCCTCTGCCTCTTCCATCCGAGCCGTGGTGGTTTGCATTTTGTTTTCCATTTCATTTAAAGCGTTTTTCAGCTCCTCGTGACTGTTCCTTAGTCCCTTGATCTCTGTAGCAAGAGATTCTCTGCTGTCCTGTATACTGTTTTCAAGCCCAGCGATTAATTTTATGACTATTATTCTAAATTCACTTTCTGTTATGTTATTTAAATCCTTTTTGATCAGCTCATTAGCTGTTGTTATTTCCTGGAGATTCTTCTGAGGGGAATTCTTCCGCTTGGTCATTTTGGATAGTCCCTGGTGTGGTGAGGACCTGCAGGGCACTTCCCCTGTGCTGTGGTGTATAACTGGAGTTGGTGGGCGGGGCCGCAGTCAGTCCTGATGTCTGCCCCCAGCCCACCACTGGGGCCACAGTCAGACTGGTGTGTGCCTTCTCTTCCCCTCTCCTAGGGGCGGGATTCACTGTGGGGTGGTGTGGCCCGTCTGGGCTACTTGCACACTGCCAGGTTTGTGATGCTGGGGATCTGGCGTATTAACTGGGGTGGGTAGGCAAGGTGCACGGCGGCAGGGGGGGCAGGCTTAGCTCGCTTCTCCTTAGGTGATCCACTTCAGGAGGGGCCCTGTGGCAGCGGGAGGGAGTCAGATCGGCTGCTGGAGGTTTGGCTCCGCAGAAGCACAGAGTTGGGTGTTTGCGCGGAGCGAGCAATTTCCCTGGCAGGAACTGATTCCCTTTGGGATTTTGGCTGGGGGATGGGCGGGGGAGATGGCGCTGGCGAGCGCCTTTGTTCCCCACCAATCTGAGCTCTGTCGTCCGGGGGCTCCGCAGCTCTCCCTCCCTTTGTCCTCCAGCCTTCCCGCTTCCGAGCAGAGCTGTTAACTTATGACCTCCCAGACGCTAAGTCGCGCTTGCTGTCGGAACACAGTCCGACAGGCCCCTCCGCTTTTGCAAGCCGGACTCGGGGGCTCTGCTTGGCCGCGAGCCGCCCCTCCACCCCGGCTCCCTCCCGCCAGTCCGTGGAGCGCGCACCGCCTCGCCGCCCTTCCTACCCTCTTCCGTGGGCCTCTCGTCTGTGCTTGGGTCTGGTGACTCCGTTCTGCTAATCCTCTGGCGGTTTTCTGGGTTATTTAGGTAGGTGTAGGTGGAATCTAAGTGATCAGCAGGACGCGCGGTGAGCCCAGCGTCCTCCTATGCCGCCATCTTCCCTTCACCTCCTCTAGGATTTTTATGGTTTCCTGTCTAACATGTAGGTTTGTCATCCATTTTGAATTTATTTTTGTGTATGGTGGAAGAAAGTAGTCCAGTTTCATTTTTCTGCATGTTGCTGTCCAGTATTTGCAACACCATTTGTTGAAGAGACTGACTTTTTTCCATTGGATATTCTTTCCTACTTTGTCAAAGATCAGTTAACCATAGAGCTGTTGGGTTCATTTCTGGGTTTTCCATTCTGTTCTGTTGATCTATGTGTCTGATTTTTGTGCCAGTACCATATTGTCTTGATCACTACAGCTTTTATAATGTAATTTGAAGTCTGGAACTGTGATACCTCTGGCTTTGCTTTTCTTTTCTTTTTTTTTTTTTTAATTTTTTTTTCAACGTTTATTTATTTTTGGGACAGAGAGAGACAGAGCATGAATGGGGGAGGCGCAGAGAGAGAGGGAGACACAGAATCGGAAGCAGGCTCCAGGCTCTGAGCCATCAGCCCAGAGCCTGACGCGGGGCTCGAACTCACGGACCGCGAGATCGTGACCTGGCTGAAGTCAGACGCTTAACCGACTGCGCCACCCAAGCGCCCTGCTTTTCTTTTTTTAAGGTTGCTTTGGCTATTCAGGGTCTTTTGTGGTTCCATACCAATTTTAGGATTGTTTGTTCTAGCTCTGTGAAAAATGCTGTTGGTATTTGGTATATGGATTGCATTGAATGTGTAGATTGCTTTGGGTAATATAGACATTTTAACAATATATGTTCTTTCAGTCCATGAGCATGAAATGGTTTTCCATTTCTTTGTGTTATCTTTAATTTCTTTGATCAGTGTTTTATAGTTTTCAGAGTACAGATCTTTTACTCTTTGGTTAGGTTTATTCCTAGGTATTTAATGGTTTTTGGTCCAATTGTAAATGGGATTGATTTCTTGATTTCTCTTTCTGTTAATTACTGGTATATAGAAATGCAACAGATTTCTGTACATCGATTTTGTATCCTATGACTTTACTGAATTAATGTATCAGTTCTAGCAATTTTCTGGTGGAGTCTTTTGGGTTTTCTATATATATAGCATCCTGTCATCTGCGAATAGTGAAAGTTTGGCTTCTTCCTTGCCAATTTAGATGCCTTTTATTTCCTTTCGTTGTCTGATTGCTGAGGCTAGGACTTCCAATACTATGTTAAATAACAGTAGTGAGAGTGGACATCCCTGTCTTGTTCCTGATCATAGAAGTAAAGCTCTCAGTTTTTCTCCTTTAAGGATCATATTAGCTGTTGGATTTTCACATAGGGCCTTTATTATGTTGAAGCATGTTCCCTCTAACTCTACTTTGTTTGTTAACCAATTTCTGTATGTTGGTTTATGTCCTGCAACTTTGCCGAATTCATGTATCAGTTCTAGCAAGTTTTTGGTGGAGTCTTTCCAGTTTTCTATACACAGCATCATGTCATCTGCAAATAGTGAAAATTTTACTTCTTCCTTGACAATTTGGATGCCTTTTATTTCTTTTTGTTGTCTGATTACTGTGGCTAGGACTTCTAGTGCTATGTTGAATAGCAGTGGTGAGAGTGGACATCCCTGTTGTGCTCCTGACCTTAGGGGAAATGCTCTCAGTTTTTTCCCATTGAGGATGATATTAGCTGTGGGTCTTTTGTATATGGCCTTTATGATATTTGTTATTTTCCTTCTATCCCTCATTTCTTTTTTTAATTTTTTTAATGTTTATTTTTGAGAGAGACAGAGACAGAGTGTGAGCAGGGGAGGGGCAGAGAGAAAGGGAGACAGAATCCGGAACAGCCTCCAGGCTCTGAGCAAGCTGTCAGCCCAGATCCTGACATGGGGCTTGAACTCACAAACTGTGAGATCATGACCTGAGCTGAAGTCGGATGCTTAACCAACTGAGCCACCCAGGCACCCCTATCCCTACTTTCTTGAGGGTTTTTATCAAGAAAGGATGCTGTATTTTGTCAAATGCTTTTTTGCATCTATTGAAATGATCGTATGGTTCTTATCCTTTCTTCTGTTAATGTGGTATATCACATTGATTGATTTGTGAATATTGTACTGCCCTTCCAGACCAGGAATAAATCCCAGTTGATGGTGGTGAATGATTCTTTTAATGTACTGTTGACTTTGGTTTGCTGGTATTTTATTGAGAATTTTTGCATCCATGTTCATCAGGGATATTGGCCTGTAGTTTTCTTTTTTAGTGGAGTCTTTATCTGGTTTTGGTGTCAGGGTAATGCTGGCCTCATAGAATGAATTTAGAAGTTTCCCTTCCTTTTCTGTATTTTTCAAAGAATAGGTATTAACTCTTTTTTAATTTATTTTTTAAAACATTTTTTTCAGATTTTACTTTTTAGTATTCTCTACACCCAACTTGGGGCTCAAACCTACAACACCGAGATCAAGAGTTGCATGCTTTACTTACTGAACCAGCCAGGCACCCCTTCTCTTCTTTAAATGTTTGTTAATATTTGCCTGTGAAGCCATCTGGCCCTGGATTTTTGTTTTCGGGAGATTTTTGATTACTGATTCAAGTTTCTTTTTTTTTTTTTAATGTTTATTTCTTTTGAGACTCAGACAGACAGAGAAAGAATCTTGAGCAGACTCCTTGCTGTCAGTGCAGAGCCAGACATGGGACTCGATCCTACAAACCATGAGGTCATGACCTGACCCAAGATCATGAGCTGACCCAAAGTCAAGAGTCAGATACTTAACCAACTGAGCCACCCAGGTGCCCACTGATTCAATTTCTTTGCTGGTTATCAGTCTGTTCAAGTTTTCTACTTCTTCCTGTTTCAGTTTTGGTAGTTTATATGTTTCTAGGAATTTTTCCATTCTTTCTAGGTTGTCAAATTTGTTGACATATAGTTTTTCATTATATTCTCTTATAATTGTTCATATTTCTGTGGTGTTGGTTATTTCTCCTCTTTTATTTGTGATTTTATTTATTTGGGTCCTTTCTCTTTTCTTTTTGGGAAGTCTGGCTAGAGGTTTAACAATTTTAATGATTTTTTTCAAAGAACCAGCTTCTGGTTTCATTGATCTGCTCTATTGTTTTTTAGTTTCTGTATCACGTATTTCTGCTTAATATTTATTATTTTCTTCCTTTTGCTGGCTTTAAGCTTTGTTCTTTTTCCGGCTCCTTTAGGTGTAAGGTTAGGTTGTTTATTTGAGATTTTTCTTGCTTCTCCCAGTAGGCCTGTATTGTCACATACTTCCCTCTTAGGCCCACTTTTGCTGTATCCCAAAGGTTTTGGACTGTGTATTTTGATTTTCACTTGTTTACGTGTATTTTTAAACTTCTTCTTTGATTTCCGGGTTGACCCATTCATTGTTTAGTAACATGTTGTTTAACCTCCATGCAATTGTGGTCTTTCTAAATTTAAAAAAAAAATTCTTTAATCTTTATTTATTTTTGAGACAGAGACAGACAGAGCATGAATGGGGGAGGGTCAGAGAGAGAGGGAGACACAGAATCCGAAGCAGGCTCCAGGCTCTGAGCTGTCGGCCCAGAGCCCGACGCAGGGCTTGAACTCATGAACCGTGAGATCATGACCTGAGCCAAAGTCGGAGGCTCAACTGACTGAGCCACCCAGGCACTCCTCTAAATTTTTTCGTACAGTTAACTTCAAGTTTAATAGTGTTGTTGTCAGAAAAGATGCATAGTATGATCTCAATTATTTTGTACTTGTTGAGGCCTGATTTGTGACCTAGCATGTGATCTATTCTGGAGAATGTCCCATGTGCACTTGAAAATAATGTGTATTCTACTATTTTAGTATGAAATGTTCTGAATATATCTGTTAAGTCCATCTGGTCCAGTGTGTCATTCAAAGCCATTGTCTCCTTGTTGATTTTCTGCTTAGATGATTTATCTGTCCATTGATGTAACTGGGGTGTTTAAGTCCCCTGCTATTATTATATTATTATCAATGTGTTCCTTTATGTTTGTTTTATTGTTTTATATATTTGGGTGCTCTCATGTTGGGTGCATAAATATTTACAACTGTTAGATCTTCCTGTTGGATTGTCCCCTTTATTATGATATAGTGCCCTTCATCATCTCTTAAACTTTGGTTTAAAGTCTAGCTTTTCAGATATAAGTATTACTACTCTGGCCTTCCATTGACATCCATTTGTATGATAAATGTTTCTCCATCCCCTCACTTTCAATCTGCAGGTGTCTTTAGGTCTGAAATGAATCTCCTGTGGGCAGCATATAGATGGGTGTTAATTTTTTTGTACATTCTGACACCCTATGTCTTTTGACTGAAGCATTTAGTCCTTTTACATTCAGAGTGATTATTGATAGATATGTATTTAATGCCATTTTATTACTTGTTTTGTAATTTCTGGAGATTTTCTATTTCTTTCTTGTCTTTGTTACTTTGGTCTGTCCTTTCCACTTGATTTGACAGTAATTTAAAAAATATTTTAAGAAGACTCAGACTTTGTCTATAAATAATTTTCCAGGTTGTCAAATTTCTTTTAATTTTATTTAATGGTAATTTATATGTATATGGTAATATACATGTTTTAGATTTTTAAGAAATTAAATATACTGTTTTTCCTTTGTGTTTTTTTTTATTTTTATTTTTTGCTTTGTGATTTCTTCTATGTCTTTCGTTCTTAGAAAACATTTCCCCTTCCTGGAGTCTGCAAATACTCATTTATAGTTTATTCTAGTTTAATTTAGTTTACTTTTGTTGAGTTTTATTTTGTCTTAATGTTAAGCACATTACTAAGTCATTTCAATCTAGCTTTATTTTTTGCCAAATACCTAACCACTTGTTCCAGCATCATTTACTGAATACTCCTCAATTTCCATATTGATTTACAATGGCATTTAACTATATTGTAAATTCCTACATAGAAGAGTGTTGGTTTCTAAAATATTTATATTGTTCCATTGATCAAACTCAGTTCTTGCCCTAGAGACACAGCATCTTGATAACTGAAAGGTTATTGTAGGCTTTATTATCTCATAAGAAAAATCTCTGTTTATTACCCTTTCGGTCTTGTTTTATTTTATCTTTTTGAAACTTTTTCACTATTCAAAACTATATACTTTTAAAATGAGCTATATGATCACTTTGTCACTTAAAAATAGGAAAAACTCAGATTTTTATTGGAATCACATTAAACTTTTAAATTATTTGAGAAGAATTAAATAATCACCTTTATAATTTTTAATATTCCCATTCAGGAACATGGTTTATCTCTCCATTTATTCTCCTATTATGTCTCTCTGTTTTCTAATTTTCTTCATATAGATGGCACACAATTCTCTAAATTGCTTTTCACAGCTCTCTTATTACTGTTCTTTTAAATGTGCTTAATTATTTTAGATGACATAGAATAAAATAGTCTTACCATCATAATTTTGACTAGATTACTACTGGTAAAAAGAAGCACCTATTAAGATTTTATATGTATGTTTGCATCTGAACATCTTCCTAACTTCTCTAATTAATTTGAATATTTTTGTTAAAATTTCTTGAGTCTTCTAGAACAAATCAGTAATTTGTAAAATAACTTTTCCTTACTTTAATAGTGGTATCTATCTCCCTTTAGCTCTTTTATTGTTTTGCAAATTTACAAAGTAATGTTAAATAATAATGATATTAGGGTTTTGTTGTTGTTGTTCCTGAATTTCAAAGGAAATATTTCTGTTGTTTCAGCATTCAGAATGTTGCCTCTAGATTTTTATATTCATTGTTAAGGACATTTTCTCCCTTGCTTACTTTCCAAGACTTTTTCTCAGGAATAGATACAAAATTTTATGGGATCATTTTAGGACAACTGTGGGAGTAATCATGCTGCTTTTCTTCTTTGACCTATTACTGATGGGCAATATTAATAAATTTGTTAGTTAGAAGTGAACTTATATTCTAAGAATAAAGTCTGCATACTATTCTGGGCATATAATTCTTCTAATATATTACTATATTATTTTCATTGGTTTATTCCAGATTTGACATGTACCTCTAACCTGTCATTTTGGAAATTGTAACCTGGCCACCTCCTTCCCCATACTCTGGATGCCTTTTATCAGGTGTTTCCCTTTTTAAAAATAATAATAATAATAATAATAGGACCATCTAACACATTATGTAATTAGAATGAAAACTCCATAAGAGCAGAGGTCTCTGTTTTATTTATATGATGCATTTAAGATCTTATAAATGTACCTGACACACAATTGGTATTTAGTGGAGTTTAAATTAATATTTCTTAAATAAATTAATGAATTATCTATTTTATTGAAATTTACATTCTTCTTCAATCATTTTATACTACAAATTACACATTCTTTGATTGTTTATTTTGAGTCTTGACCTGTTTAGGTACAATAAGACATAGAATTACATATATTATGCACATATTTTCTTTCCGTTGCCATCAGGAATGGAAAAATAACTGAAGACAAAAATTCTTCTCATACACTTTTTTTCCATTAAAATTGTCACATATTGTTCCATTACTTCCTGGTCCTTAGCATTGCTGAAGAGTATTATGAAGCTGGCCTTAGTTTCTTTGTCTACAAACTTTTCTTTTTGTTTAGTGCCAGGATGCTTTATTCTTTTTTAAAAAAAATTTTAAATGTTTTTTATTTATTTTTGAAGTGGGGAGGGATGGTGAGGGGCAGAGAGGGACACAGAATCCGAAGAAGTCTCCAGGCTCTGAGCTGTCAGCACAGGGCCCAACATGGGGCTTGAACTCATGGACCGTGAGATCATGACCTGAGATGAAGTCGGCTGCTAAATCGACTGAGCCACCCAGGCGCCCCAAGGATGCTTTATTCTTAAATTTTAAATACAATGACAAGAAGAATACATTTATTTATTTTTTAAACATTTAAGTTTATTCATTTTTGAGAGAGAGAGAGAGAGAGAGAGAGAGAGAGACCATGAGTGGGGGAGGGGCAGAGAGAGAGGGAGACACAGAATCTGAAGCAGGCTCCGGGCTCTGAGCCATCAACCCAGAGCCTGATACAGGGCTCCAACTCATGAACCATGAGATCATGACCTGAGCTGAAGTCGAATGCCTAACTGACTGAGCCACCCAGGCGCCCCTGAATTATTTAAGAATATACAGACATATGTAATACATAAGGCAAAAATCCCTCTTACTACTTAGTCCTTCCATTCCCCTCTCACAGAACTCCTCCAAAATAACCTCACTCCTCAGCTGTAAATACTCTAGCAGTTGGCTATGTTTTTCTTCTAGATTTGTTTTCTATATATTTATATGAGTATAGAGTTTCTTCTTTCTAAAATGAGATCATATTCTTGTAACAAGGTGCCTGGAAGAGAACTTTAAAAATATTTTAGAAATAGAAGCTGCCAAATGCTTCTTTGTATAGATGGACACAGAAATTCACATTGAAACAAATTTTCTTGACCCACCGCTAGAATGCCCCTACTTGATTGTGTAAATATTAGACAAGTAAGCACTTGCCACCCTAGGGATAAGGGACAATAGAAACTTTTGCATCTTTGTCACAGCTGCCTTTTCTTTTAATTTTTTTTAATGTTTATTTTTTGAGAGAGAGAGAGAGAGACAGAGTGTGAGTGGGGGAGGGGCAGAGAGAGAGGGAGACACAGAATCCCAAGCAGGCTCCAGGCTCTGAGCTCTGAACTCCGAGCTATCAGCACAGAGCCCGATGCGGGGCTCAAACTCACAAGCAGTGAGATCATGACCTGAGCCGAAGTCAGATGCTTAACTGACTGAGCCACACACAGCTGCCTTTTCTGTGTCCCTAAGTATGTTGAGATATCTGGTCTTTGAGTAAAAAATGGGAAGTTGTAACAGGGGCCATGAAGCTGCCCCAGAAGACAGGTAAATGTTTCAACCCCTTCCCATTCAAAAATCAACATTACGAAAATCTCAGAAATGGATTAGGATGGTCCCAAACTAGCACAAGGATCCCAAAGTAAACAAATGAAGAGAAAATTTTTGAGTTCCTAGAATATTATGAAGAAATATGAGATGTATGACAGAGCTGGAAGGGGTGAAGAGCCCCAACAACATACCAGCAGGTTAAGCTAGTCCAGAGCTTTCCAGCCAGTGAGAAATTTTTAATAATGGAGAATGGCTAATATATTTCTAGGAACACTTATGTCTGCTATCAAATTTGAGGGTATTTTCTTTACTGACTATAGTTACCTATTAATATCTCTAAACCTTCCATAGAAATCTGTTATCTAAAATAACCTAATGTTTGTGGTACTTTGTGAGTATGAAGGAAGAGAAAAAGAGTCTATACAGACCCGGAAACAAAGAAAACTTTTTAGGGGCAGGCCATGATGAGTCAGTGGGATTCAGGATGGAACATAACATCAGGACATAAGCCCTTCCTGGAAATCCAAGGGACAGTACCAGTGGCAGAGGTAGGTGTACTTTGTACAATATTAGGGTGACTGCTTGAACAATCTTATTTGGACAATATGCAAAGGATAAGACTTGAAAGATGGAGAATTTGGGAAGTACTAGGTTGCAGATGCCTGAGTATAAATAATTCCCAGCTGGAATGGCCCTGCTCTAAAGGGTGTAGTGGGCAGCCTCTAAGATGGACCCCAATGATCCCCACCTCCCAATGTTCATGCCTTTGTGTAAGTCCCTTCCCTTGATTATGGATTAGATTTAGTGATTCACTTCTAGCAAATAAAATACAGCAGAGGTGATGACATATTATTTCTAAGAGTAGGTTACAAAAAGACTGAAGATTTCATCTTGGGCATTCTCTCTTACTCACTGTAAGGAAAGCCAGCTGCCATATTGTGAGCTGCTCAATGGAGAGGCCCACATGTCAAAGAATTGAAGGAGGTTTCCAGCCAGTAGTTAGCAAGAAACTCAGGCACTCAGGTTAACAGCCTGCCAGGAAATGAAGCATGCAAACAATCGCATACATGAGCCTGGAAAGGGATACTGTCTCCCCCATCAGCTCCTCAGATGAGACCATAGCCATGACCTGCAGTTTGCCTACAACCTCATAAGAAACCTTGAGCCAGAACCCAGTTAAGTTACACCTGGATTCCTGACCTACAGAGACTGTTTGAAAATGAATGTGTGTTGCTTTAAGTTCCTAAGTTTTAGGGTAATCTGTTATGCAATAACAGATAATTACTTCAGTGGGAGAAATAATCAAGTATATGCCAGATAGCTGATAAATTTGGTTGAAGACTCTGATTTGGGATTCTGAATGGAATTAAATGTTTAATAGAGTCAGAGTGTAGGAAATACAATGATATGTTGAAGGATGCATCATTGTATAAAGCAGCATGCCACAATGTATTATACCAAAACATCTATTTTCATGATTCCACTTGATTCTTAAGATATGTGTGTAAATGTGTTTTAGAAGAGGCAACTCAAAGGCTCAGGAGGAGCCTAGCAAGACAACCCTGACTTGTCTTCCCTTCCTTCCCAGTGACATACCGTGAAAACATGGAAAGTTACATAGGAATACTGTTCAAAAATCTAGTAGATACCAAGTAAAGCTAATCACGAAAGTGTAGAGAGAGCCTTAAGTGAGGAGAATCCAAGAGGTCCAGGGCATTCACCTACCAAAGGCTGCAGAAGAGCCACTCTCCTTGGACCTCTTCCCACTCCAGCCACACACAACAGTGTCCTCAGTAATACATCTCTTTCTGGATGCTTTTAGGGAATTCAATTCCCAGGACTCAACATAGCTGAGGCCTTAATATAGACAGATGGGGGAGCACTGTATCCAGAGATATGAGGTTGATAGTATAAAAGACTAGAGGCAGAGAAAGCACTAAAGCTTCCTTACTCTTATCAGTACATTTTTTAGTATAGCCATGGGTTGTTACAACACATTCCCAGTATTTCCCATCCTTACATTTGCCTTGTTATCATCCTAAAAATCAATCAATATCTAAATACTTAATGCCAAATTTCTGTTCTATTTTAAACTGTGATTTTATTTAATATTGACTTTGCAAGTCCATTTCTAGAACCTGGCTGTAACAGGGGCCTGGTCAGTCAGATAGTATGGTGTTGCAGTTATTAAAGCAGTCTCTATACAGACTGGTTGGATTTGAACTCCAGCTTTCCTACGTACTGGCTGTGTCACCTTAGGCAAGTGACTTAATCTGTCTAGGCTTCAGGTTCTTTACTTATGAGATGGAGATAATAATAGCACCTATCTGATAGCATTATTTTAAGGATTCAGTGAGTCAATGCTTGTAAAGTGCTTAGAACAGCAACAGCTCCACAAATGGGTTTGCTCTCTGTTCGCCATTAGTTTTGTGATAAAACAGCAAATGATGGGGGAGGGGAGGGGTGTTGGTGGACAAGAAGAGAAACCTTAAGCTTGCTTGCCCGGTACAGAGTTCTTTTGCCTCAGGAGTCATCCTGACCCAGAAACAGAGTTAGTGGTGTGACATAAGGCTGTTTTGTGTTCCCTGAAAATCCCAGATTAATATTAACACTCATGGCATAGTCTCTGGAGGCCCAGACTTGGATCTGCTTACACTTTAGCCCTGTTGGCCCTTAACTCATACATATTCACTCAGACAAGTATGGTTTAAACTGGGAAAATAGTCAGCTTTTGGGGCCTTTGTTTTTTTATTTTATGGTTCTTTCTTTTGAACAACAGATGATTTATTCTCTTGCCCCTCTGGGAGCAGAGCAGGTCATAAACTGAAAACAAATGTCTGCAGAAGAAAAAAAAAAACTTTCCAGACAACAGTTCTTCTAACAGACAGAACATTATCTATTCACTAGAGATAGCCAAGCTTGCTTGCTTACTATTTTTTAATACTCTAAAAAAAACCATCAACTCCCTGAGAGTGGCCACTTTTCCATGGTCATCTTTATCTAAAGTTGCACAGTGCATCGAATCCTACCCCCAAAGAATAGGGAATGGAGGCCCAAAGACTGACAAGCAAGAGGCATGAGCCCCCATCTCCATGGAACTTGTTCTTTAGGATAAACTCTGCTAACTTGGAGGGAGGCTTGAGGTGGGGCATGGAATTCTGCAGGGCATAAAGAACTCCCTTCCTCTACTGAACTAATCAACAGCACAAGTGCACACTCAGAGTCTCTCTCATACATCTTGCATGCACATTACTAAATTTCACATTTACTCTAAAGTTTTGTGTATATGTGTGTGTCTGTACACACACACACACACACACACACACACCAGTTACCTCTAAACACTCGCATCCTCAAGATACATTCACAAATACAGGCTCATGGTAGTCATTGTCCACCATGTTGAGTCAGAGAAGGTCATGGAGGGTGAGGGCCTTACATCAGTTTGGAAAAGGGAGCTTTTTGACAGATTACTATCAAAGTAAAACTGATCCAAAAGCCCTTCCCAAGCCTTTTGTCAGGATTCATGAGGGTAAGGTGCTAAGCCAGGGGTAGCTCCCTGAGAGCATTTATTATTTGTCTTTAACTTCAGTTATTTGAAACCTGTCAATTTGGGGTAAGAAATTTTACCCGATTCTGAGATACTAGAATAGGTGAGAAAGACGAATTTCAGTCTTCAACCAATCAACATGCATTTAACAGATGCTTACTATGGGCCAGACAACACCCTGGGCACTGGAACAGGATCTACCCCCTCGTAGTCATAACAGGGGAGATGAAACCACACACATGAAACAGACAATCCAAGGTCGAGGTTATGCTGTCAATGCCTAAAAGGACCTTGTCTTGTAAAACATGTTCATTTGGGCAATGGAATACCTATATCCAGAGAGCCATTTACTTATGGCCACACAACTAGATAATAGACAGATGCTTTTTGATATAGTTACTCTCTCCATCCATCTGCATTGTTTCATAATTCTATATTTAAAAAAAAAAACTTTAGCATGGTTCTATGTTTTATCTAGGTACCATGGTCTGTTCCTTCTCCAGAATTGGGAGGTCCCACAGGATAAGAGCTGATCTTATATATTTTCAAAGGTCACAGTGACTGACACAGTCATAATTATCCAGGAGGTGCTCAGTTCATTAGCCTGAACTGATCCTAAATAGTCCAGGTAGCTTTGCTGTTGGCCCAGGGCCCTATTTGTTGCACAAGAAAACAACACAGGTAATAGAGAACTAAATCTTGGATGCAGATTCAAGGTAAAATAAAAATTACAGACATGTTTCCAAGCCCTTCTGTTTTCTTATTCATTTTGACCTTAGGTCTTGTATAATTATATGGACAAAGGTAATGCATTTTTATTTCAGCCAGCAGGAAAAGGTCAGCATCCTCAGGGTGCTTTTGACTCTTCATATCCATAGACAGAATCTTGAAAGTTTTGATATATTTCTCCTAAGGTTTTTTTTTTTCCAAATTACACCAGGTCATCAAATCATCAAACATTTATTTCAACAAAAATTTTTGAAATCATCATGCCAAGTACTGGGTAAGTTGTTGGCTACAAATTTGCCTGGCTGAATTATTGAACACGTACTTTATGCCCAGGAAAAAAATAACAGCACAGCTGTTGTATTACCTCCCTAGGGCTGCTATAACAAATTACCATAACCTTGGGGACTTAAAACAACAGAAATTGATTCTTTCACAATTTTGGAGGCTGGAAGTCCAAAATCAAAGTGTTGGCAGGGCCACACTCCTCCTGGAAGCTCTATGAGAACCTTCCCTTGCCTTTTCCTAGCTTCTGATGGCTGCTGGCAATTCCTTGACATTCCCTGGCCTATAGCTGCACCACTGCAGTCTCATCTCTGTCATCTGCTCTGTGCCCTCTCCTCTTCTTAGAAGGAGTTCCCCCTAAATACAGGGTGATTTCACCCTAGATCCTTAACTCATCACATCTTCAAAGACTATGTGTTAAGATAAGGTCACTCTCTTGAGGTTCCAGGTGGACATGAATTTGGGGGATGGGGGATGCTATTCAATAGCTGTCACTGCACTTTGCTCGCTTGGGTCTGCAGGGACAAGACTGACAGTAAAAGACATGGCCATGGAGGGAAGCTTCACTTTTTTTCCCATGAACCAGTTCTTCCCATCTTGCTTCTGGTTCTCCACAGTCTTACTCCCTGTCCTGCATTCACTTGGAATTCTCATCTCCTAATTCATGTGACTCTTTGGCATATGACACTGGTTCTTATGTGTTCCAAGCTACTTCCCTGTGAGTACCCTGGCCCATCTGGATTTGAGCGCTACCTGTCATCATCCACCATTTTTTCATTTAATGAATATTCCCTGGATACTTCCTAAGAGTCAGGCACTGTCCTGGATGCTGGATTCTCAGCAATGACAGACAAAGTCCCTATATCTCATGAGCAATGAGGAATGGAATTAAGGAAAAAACAAGCAAACAGATACTTGGCACCTAGAAGTTTCTGGTGCATAGTAGGTGTTTGATAAATATTTGTGATTTGGTAGAATTAGCAAGATTTTTTCTGATAGTGATAAGTGATATGAAAGAAATAGATTAGTGTGAAATAGGGCATTTAAATAGGGTCAACATGGAAGGCCTTTCTATGAAGGTGTGTTTAAGCTAAAATAGTAAGAAAAGGAAGGAGCCATCTGAGGACATATGTCTAAGATAGAGGAAGGAGCAAGTGAAACATCACTGAGCTGAGAACTGATTGTATTTGGGGGAAGAAGAAAACAATGTGACTGAGGAGAGCAAGGGGGAGAGTAATACAAGGTTGTGTCAGAAAGGCAGAGGGGATTCCACTCAGTTATGCTGGACACTATAGATCAAACAAAGGAGTTTGGATTTTTAATTTCCACTGCAACTGGAAGCCATTTGAAGTTTAGGTAATGAATTGATGTAATTTAACTCATGAGTTAATAGATCACTGTAGCTGCTCTTAGAAAAAAGGATTGTAGGAGGCAAGACTGGAAGAAGAGAGAAGAATGTTTTAGCACATAAAGAGGTTATAGGTGTAAAAGATATTGATTCCTTCAGTCCTTAGTGTAACCAGGAGAAGACTGAGCTGGCCAAAGCCACAGGGTTGGTCTGTCTACAAACAGACTCATCCATTAACCTGAGCTTGCTGAATAAATAGCATCATTTTCCATGTCTGCCACAATGTGAAAAAGATTGGAAAGCACTGCACTTATGAACATTTTTCATGTTTTCCGACTATCAAGCTCCTTTTATACACTCTTACTGTGGAGAATTTCCCCCTGCGGTAACCAGTTTCCAAGATGGCTTCCCACATCCTGTTATTCACACCTTTGTGGAGTTCCCCACACTCCGTATAAGAGTTTAGTTTGTGTAACTAATGGAATATGACAGAAGTGACTATATTTCACTTCAAAAATTAGGTTATAAAAAGCTGTGGCTTATATCTTGGGTTCTTAGATATACTCTTAGATAACTCACTTTGAGGTAACCAGCTGCCATGTCTTGGGAATACCCAGCCATTAGGCCTTTCGAGCCCTAATTCCTCTCCCCACCCCAACTCTATCCTTGGAGGTCTGTGTTCAAAGGTAAGAGCCATCTTCTGTGTTTTAACTTGCATTTGTGTTTGAAGTTCCATAGAACAGATTTACCCTCAAGTGAGCCTAATACTACTGGAGACCAAAGGAAAATAGGAACATAATTCAAGGAGAAAGAACACTTTAAACACTTTTTTCTCTCTTTTTTCTGTTCTTTTTTAAAAATATTTTAGTGTTTGTTTATTTTAGAGAGAGAGAGAATGCGAGTGGGGAGGGGGGAAAGAGAAAGAAGGAGACAGAATCTGAAGCAGGCTCCAGGCTCTGAGCTGTCAGCACTAAGCCGGACACAGGGCTTGGAACCCACGACCCATGAGATCACGACCTGAGCCGAAGTCGGACGCTCAACTAACTGAGCCACCCAAACGCCCCTACTTTTTCTTTCTTGAATAATATGTGCAAGACATTTTTCTCCAAAATGGCATAATAAAAATCTAAAAGAAAAAACAACTTCACAAAACAAGTTTGACTATATCTTTTAATACCCAAAACATTTAATTTTTAAAAATTTTATTTATTTTATTTTATTAATTTTTTTTTTTTTGAGAGACAGAGAGAGAATGGGTGAATGTGTGCTAAGGAGGGAGAGGGTGGGGCGGGGCAGAGAGAGAGGGGGAGAGAGAAAATCCCAAGCAGGCTCTGCCTTTCAGCACACAGCCTGACAAGGGGCTTATCTCATGAACCTCCAGATCATGACCTCAGCTGAAATCAAGAGTCAGATGTTTAACCAACAAAGCCACCCAGGTGCCCCTCCTAAGCATGTTTAAAACAAAAAATGAACAAGACCACCTCTTGCTATTTTATTGAGTCAGCATCCTTAAAGCCGTTCACAAATAACATTATGTTGCTTTAAATAGAACTGTTTCAAACAGGAGAACCAATACATAATGATCCCTTTTTTTATATCTAAAAGAAAATTAAGGCTTGTGCTTTTATTTTAATCAATGAGAGCTAAAGTTATAGTTTAAAAGGTACACCTCTTCTTCTAATTAAACCCTCAAAGCCAGGCAACCATCTACAGTTCATTAAAGTTCAGATTTTGCACAAAACCTTCATTATCTGCTCTTGATGAGTTTCCCTTCCTTTCCATACATTGCATTCTATAAGAAGAGATCTGATTTCAAAAGACCCTTCAAGAAATGAGAAATAAACCCTTACCCGGGCTTACAATTGTGCCCTGATGAACCTGAAGACTTCTAACCTTTTTTGGAAACAAATATCCTTCCACGGGGAATAAAATGGTTCAAAAGAAGAAAAAATAGTTTATTTGCTACATCCATTTGTATCTAGGGAAGCTGCTTTGTACTGCAACAGACAAAGTCCATTACTTCCTCAAGTGGCCAAGCCCTGAAAAGAGTTCCTCTTTTTCCAACAAGAAGTCAGAGATTATTTCACACACACACACACACACAGCGTGTATTTTAGAGACCCAGAGAGAAATGAGAGAAAAGAGATAATAGAGAAACAGTAAAGTATGCCCATGTACAAGGAGAGAAAAAGTATTTGTATGGTAGAGGACAGGAATTATTTTGCAATTATTGAATGGCAGGAAAACTAACGTCTGGTTAGTGGAAACCCTTGGTGCAAAATCTGAAGTTTCATAAGTTGCAGATAGAAAAGTTGAGGTCTCTGTGTTGAAAAAGGCAACTCTAATACCAGCACGAAAAACAGAAGTACAGAAGAAAAGTAGCAAGAGAATGCATTCTGGGAGACCCAGTGGAGAGAATCCAGAATGCAGTGGGATCTTAGGTGGGAATGGGTTAGCAGAATAACAGGAGATCAGAGTGTTTTGCTTGTAGTTTATCACATAGTCAGCTGGGCTTTAGTCAATTCTTTTCTTTTTAAGTTTATTTATTTTGAGAGAGAGAGAGAGAGAGAGAGAGCACATGGCATGGGCAGAGAGAGAAGGAGAGAGAGAATTCCAAGCAGGCTCTGCATTGTCAGCACAGAGCCTAATGTGGGGATCGATCTCATAAACTGTGAAATCATGACGTGAGCAGAAATCAAGAGTTGGATGCGTAACTGGCTAGGCCACCCAGGCGCCCCAATCAATTCTTCAGTAAGCTACATGTAATTCATTGCAGAGTGTGGATTTGGTTTTCCTGCAATTGTCCAAGGGGATCATAAGGGTCTCCAAGAATGTATATAAAACTTGAAAACTCCTGCCAGACTATTCTGATAAGAAATTCACGGGGAGATGTATTGTGTGATAGTTGAAATCTAACTCTCCTTGAAGTCTTGGAATCTCCCCAACGTGGGTTTGAATCTTCATTTCATCATTTGCTAACTGTGTGACCTTAGGCAGGTGACTTAGATCACAGGGTGTTAGTGTTGCCATCTCTAGAGTCAGGATGATAACAACATCTATTTCAAATGGTTGTGATTCAGTTAAGCCAAGAACGTAAAGCACAACATTTGGTATATGGTATGGAGCAACTGTTCAATAAATGCCAGCTATAAATGAACACTTAAGCCAATCTGTAAAGACCCCACAGGACATAAATGTACATTGGTCAGATCCTACCCACCCTCACATGCAGAAAACCAAATCGAGATGTAGATCTGATAACATCTACCAGAGTTGGTGAAGGCACAATGCCAGTTTTGCTCTTTTGACCTTTGGGTTCATTCAGCTTCAGGACGTGAACTCTGTGCTGTTACCTGAATCCACCATACCCACCTGTAAAGGAGGGCAGTGTTAAAGTCAGGTCTCAGGAGTCACACAGTCCATCATGACTGCTGACTAGCTTTGTGACCTTGCACAGGCTACTTAATTTCTGTGCTTATGTCTCCTCAGTTGGAAAGAAGAGATAGTTAATAACAATACCCTGTTCCTATGGTTGTTATGGAGATTATATGAGCAATATATTTAGAATATTTTTAGAGTGTCTAGCACATAGCATTAGCTCAAAAAACTATAGAAAAATATAATTATAATAAAAAATTTAAAATGGACCTCTAAGATTCCAAATTCTACTTTGCTTCCTGATGAAAGCTTTGAAGAATGGATTTATGGAAAGGAAATGAGAGAGAAGAAAATCAGGAGTAGGTAGGTTAGAGGAGGGAAAGAAAAGACAGGAAAATTTGCCATTGGGATAACTCAAAGTTTAAGCAGTACTAAGAAGATAACATTTAAATAACAAATAAAATATATAAGAAGAAAGCTTAAATATGGAAATTTAATATTCAACCCAGAAGTTCTATCAAAAAACCCTTGCATTTAGTGAGGACTCAGTAGACATATAATTAATTGGTTGGCTGATTAAATATGACTAAATACTGAGCTCTTCAGCAGACAACCTAAAGTTTGGTTCTCTGGTTAGAATGAAGGCTAAGAAAAATATATGGTCTTAGGGTCTTCTGAATAAGGCTAGAGAGACACTGAGATGGATTCTCTCCCTCCTTCCCTACCTCCCCTTTCTCTCTCTCCCTCTATTACTCTCTCTGTATAACCAGACATTTTTGTCCAAGCCATTTATTGATAAACAAAAGATCAAGAAAGGGATTGTTGAGCACTTCTTTAAGTGCTTAATGCTAACACTGTTGCTCATAAACACGCACATTGACCCCTTTTCTTAATAACCAAGCACTTGAGTGCAGGTCAACCTATTTTTAACACTGGGGATGGAAGGAAGTTTGATGTGGAAGACAAGGAAAGGTATTTTCTTCTGACACCTCTTTAGCTAGTTGGATGTTTCATCACCACTGTGACACAGTCTAGTCAGTTTTGGACTTTATCCCTTTCCAGAATCCAGAGTGACTCCAGCAGTTTCCCAGTCCTGTCTAGGGTGAGGGACATTAGCCACTTTGAAAGGCAGCTCCAGGGACGCAAAAAGTATTACAAAAACATTACTTAGTGGCAGAAGGTACTTAGGTGTAGGTTTTTCTCAGTCAGCAGAAATCTGACCTCTGCTCCCTCCCCCACCCTTCCCTAGTCCTCATTCTGAAAAGTCGAAAAAATGTAGAACCATGAGTATCTTACTAAGAGGAGACAGCAGAGGAGTGCCAGGCCCTCTGACCCAGAACATTGCCGTCTGTTCCTTTTAATATACTCCTTTTATGGTTTATCTTTTAAATACTAAAGCTAATAAATCTCTACTCTCTTTAAAGTCAAAGAAATTGGAATTATAACTTTATAATTGGCAATCATGAAACTGGGAGGGAACAAGCACAGCTCAGGAAGGAAGAATAAAGATTTTGAACATCCCAGAACAACCTGTTATTTAGTGTAACGATAATGGACACACAGGCAAAGCGGAGCCACCCAATCCCAAATTTGCCATTTCATCTGTTAAGAAAAATTCACTCCAAACAGGGAAGGACTAAGTTCACAGATTTACAAGATTGATGCCCAAGATGAGAGAGTGGTTGTCACAGAACGTGAGTTCATTCCTGTCTCCTGGTCCAGGTGAATTATAGTGCAGGCTCTAAAGCAAGTGTGAGGTCGAATTCCTATCAGGGTTAATTAAGCAGGTCTGGGAGTATTTCACAGGAGTGGTAATCACTGGGAAATAGCATGGGCTCACTAAAAACAAGTCATGTCGGTTGTTTTCTTTTGTTAAAGGCAACTACCTGGCAAGGAACTGAATCAAACAAATGCCAGTGAATAGGAAGTTCTGCCATTAGGAATGCCAAACCACTTCCCAAGAACAGAATCTGGGTCTTGGAAGCAGGATATAGTTTAAGAGCAGCATGAAAGATGTATAAGATTTCATTTTTTAAAGTTACTTTTCCTCCAACTTTATTGGGGAATAATTGATAAGTGATATTGCTTATAATTAAAATGTACAACGTGATGATTTGGTGTACATATACATTGTGAAATGATTACCAAGATCAAGTGAATTAACACATGCATCACCTTTTAAATTTTTACTCTTTTAAAAACTTTTTTTGTGCATGTGGTGAAAATATTTAAGATCACTCTCAGCAAATTTTAAGTATACAATACTGTATTATTAACTATAATCACCATGCTGTACATCAGAACCTTACAACTGAGAGTTTAGCATGTATCTCTCCATCTTACCAATCCCCAACCATCGGCACCCATCATTTTACTCTGTTTCTATGAGATCAGGTTTTTTTGTTTGGCTGGTTGTTTTTGATTTTTAGATTCCACATGCAAATGATACCATGTAGTATTTGTCTTTCTCAGTCTGGCTTATTTCACTTAGCATAATTCCTTCCAGGTTTATCCATATTGTTAGAAATAGCAGGATTTCTTTATTTTTTAAAGCTGAATAATATTCCTCTGTGTGTGTGTGTCACATTTTCCACATTTTCTTTTTTTTTTAAATTTTTTTTTTCAACGTTTATTTATTTTTGGGACAGAGAGAGACAGAGCATGAACGGGGGAGTGGCAGAGAGAGAGGGAGACACAGAATCGGAAGCAGGCTCCAGGCTCTGAGCCATCAGCCCAGAGCCCGACGCGGGGCTCGAACTCACGGACCGCGAGATCGTGACCTGGCTGAAGTCGGACGCTTAACCGACTGCGCCACCCAGGCGCCCCACATTTTCCACATTTTCTTGATCCATTGGTCCATTGATGGACATTTAGGTTGTTTCCATCTCTTGTTTATTGTGAATAATGCTACAATGAACATGGAGGTGCAGATGTCTTTTCAAGATAGCAATTTTATTCCTTTCATATATATATCCAGAAGAAGAATTGCTGAATCATATGGTTGTTCAATTTTAATTTTTTGAGGAACCTCCATTTTGTCTCCCATAGTGGCTGCACCAATTTACATTCCCACCAGCCATGCACAAAGGTTCCCTTTTCTGCACGTCCTTGTCAACCACCATTCTGACACCAGAATATGACTTTCACATATTCTTTTGGTTAAAGTAAGTCACAGGGCCAGCCCAATTCAAAGGGGAAGGGAAACAGACTCAACTACTTGGTTCAAGGAGTGGTAAAGTCATGTTGAAAAAGGACATATGGAGTGAGAGGGATGGTTGTGGCTGTCCCTGGAAACAATCTACCAATTTGTCCTTGGGAAATTATTTAGCCACCTGATTTCACATGCTTTACCTATAAAATGGGAAATAATAACACCTACTTCTTAGGAATGTTGTCACTAATAAATTAAGAAAGTGTGTTTAGCATCATCTAGTACATTGTAGGCACACAACAGCAACAACAAAAACATATGTTGATTGAGCCCATATTATGTGGCAGCATATTCCAAATACTCTATGTAATCTTTATAAGAATTCATTGATGCACATATTAGTATTATCTGAAGAGAAACCCTAGGCACAAAAATTTTAAGTAACTTCCACAAGGTTGGTTCCACAGTAACCATTTTCTCTAAATTACAAATGTCTTACTGCCTGCTACCTCCAAAGGGCACTTCTTAGTTTTTGTCTCTCTAGGCTCTGTTGACAATTGATGCTGTGGATCACTCTTCCATCAAATGCTCTTCCTCCTTTGGCTCTCATGACTCCCCTCTGTCCGGGTTTTTTCAATCTCCTCCTTACTGAAGCACATTTTAAATGGCAAAGCTCTCTTCCAATTTTCCAGCTCTCCTTGCCTGGATGAACCCATCCAATATGGCAACTAAACTCTAGGCTTCCAATTCTAAGTATCTTCCGCTACTTACCAGATACGACCTAGGTCAGTTTGTGTAACTTCTGTGTCTTTCATTCTGTCTCATCCCATTGGTTGCAGTCTTGTCAATTAATACTTGAAAGGTTTCTCAAATTTAGATGTTCTTGGCAATCAGCTAGTGCTTTTGGCCTGATCTAGGCCCTTGTCATATCTGGCCTGGTTTATCAAAGTTTGTTCTTAACTGGACTTTTCACTTTCAGTTCTCTTTGAGGTACTCACATCAGTGGTATATTTCTACATGTTTTAACACACACCCTTCTCCCCACCATTACTATACTAGCAGTAGCATCCTACTCTCTGCTTCCCCCTCCACTGTCACATGGTCTTTTCCTTCCTTTCAAGGACCAGCTTCTGCTCTGTATCTTCACAGGCTCCTTCTCAGCTGGCTTCTTCTCCCTCCTAGTTTTCCTAGGACACAGAGTCTGCTTGTCTTTTCATTGTTTGGAGTTATCTTTATAACTCTGCATTCTCTCTACTGTTCTAATATAAGATCCTGAGGCCCTAGCACCATTCACAGCAGGATTTCAAAGCTGTCTGTTGGGTGAACACTCTGTAGCATCCTGAAATACCTAACTGCACAGTATGATTTGCTATGAGGTGTCCCTAGCAACAGCACAACCTATGGCTAAGAGTGCCAGTTGTAGAGATTCTACTGTAATTGTTTTAGAGTAAGGCTTTGACACGAGTTTTACTTAAAGCTAATAATAATATTATTAACTTTATTATTACTATTATTCGAGGTTACTCTGCCTCCTCAAGTATGAACTTGGGCTGGTGAACTGAGCCTTTATGAGCCTCAGGTTTTTCATTGGTAAAATGAGGATAACAGTTATGTAGATCTTGGGGGGCTATCAAGGGAATGAAATGAGATTCTATATCTAAAAGGCGTGTGGTATAGTGCCTGGCACCCCTCTCCTGCTCCCCTCCCCACCGGAGTTCAGTCTTCGCAGTTATTTCTGTGCTTATTGCCTGGGAGTGTGAAGAGGTGGGTGCATAAGAGGTGGCCAACGTTCTTTTCCCCAAACCTCAGATTCTGTGATAGTCTAACTTGGTGTGTGCAGGAGACACGCTGGCAATCCTCGGATTTCTAATCAGTTGCTGAGAAAACCAGCCAGGATCTGTGTCCCAGCACCTTTCTCAGGAGCCATTTATTTGACCTTATTTCTGACGTGAGAGCCTCCACCGTCTCCAAATCACCACCGTGGTGGAAAAGATCCTGCACTTGGGAGATTCTTCCTTTGTTGGCAAATCTTGGCCCCGAACCCGCCTTTGGGGGTCTAGCACCCTTAGGCCCGTGATTTATGTCCAGACGGCGCTTTTCAAGTTCGAAGCCGGGACTAGGTTCTTCAGTTTGGGCGGGTGTGGTTCAGATTGCACCTTTCGCGCAGCGCACCCAAGAACGTGCTTTCGACGCACCGGGCGTGGGGCGGTGGGAGAGAGTGTTGGTTTGCAAGAGGACGGAGGGGTGGGAAGGCGAGAATGCCCACAGCGCGCCCCCGCTCACACTCCCCAAGCCTGGGCGCAGCCGCTCTGAGCGCCGGGTCCGGAGGCGAGTCCCGCGCTCCTCTAGGAGCGGGCGAGCGCCCTCCGTCCAACGCTGGCGCCGGAGCCGGGCCCACCGGGATCCCAGCCCGCGGCGCGCGCCACAGACCGGGCCCCGCCCCCCGGCGGCCGCGAGTGGCGGGCGGGGCGCCGGGAGAGAGGCGCGCGGGGCTGTGCGGCGCCACCTCCCCTCCGTGCCGGGGGAGGGAGGGACGGAGCGGACGGGCGGGAGAGAGAGAAAGCCCGACCGACCGGCAGCCGAAGAGCTGCATGCAACCGGTGGGAGGCCCGGCCAGCCGGGGCTGGGGCTCGGGCCGTTTCTTGGCGGCTCCCTGACGGAGAGCGCGGACGGCCCGGAGGCGGCGGCTCTGAGCTGGCAGGCGGAGGGTTGTCTCCCGCGCCCGCCTGCCCGGCTCGGTCCGAGGATGCGGGGGGGCGATGCCCGGGGCCAGGGACGCGCTCTGTCACCAGGCGCTGCAGCTGCTAGCCGAGCTCTGTGCCCGTGGGGCCCTGGAGCACGACAGCTGCCAGGATTTCATCTACCACCTGCGGGACCGCGCCAGACCCCGGCTTCGCGACCCAGGTGAGTGCAGCCGCCGCTGCTGGGCGCGACCGGAGGGCCCTGTGCTGGGAGTTGGGGCCGCACCGGGGCCTGAGGCAGAGGAGCGACGCGGACTGGGGGAATGTGGGGGGTGGCCGCCGACCTAGAGGAGGGGATCAGGAAGCGGCTCGCCGTGGCCTGATGCTGGACCCGGGCGGGGACCCGGGCAGAGGCTGCTGCGCGGAGGCCGGGTCCGGGGGGACTGGGGCAGGGCTGGAGGGACCACGCCCGCCACCTGCGCTCCGGTCGCCCTCGCTCCGGGGGGCGGCTCCCGAGCTCCCGGCTCCGCGTTCCACTTCCCGGGCTCTGCGCTCCGGCCGAGGGGAGGCCGCGGCCGCTTCTCCGCCGTGGGAAGGGGGACGAGGCCGGAGGAAACTCTGGGAAGTTGGGAGTTGGGGACGGCCCCGGCTGCGGCTGAATCCCACTGGGCACTTCCCACTCTTTCTCTTGAGCGCCCATTTCCCTTCCCCGGTCTAGGGTGGGAAGGGCGGGGCGGGATCTGGCTCGGGGCCGGCTACGGGGAGCTCCGGGTCCTGGGCAGCCCGGCCTGAACCCGTTCCCGGCGGGTCGTTTGGCGTGGAGGCGGCCTGGGCCTGGGCGCCCGGAGCTACCAGCTGCCGCCGCCGGGCACAAACGGGTCGGTGGTGGGCTTGCTGGTCATGGCTGGGGCACCTGCACTTATCCCTAAGTGGAAGTTGCACAGCTCCTAACTTTGGAAAGTTCGTTTATTTTGGCATTTGACCAATTAAGGTTAGAGGAAGGAGTTTTAGTGGAGCCATTTGCTTTTCCTAAGGGCCCTGGGTCTCCCACATTTCATCCACTGCTGTTTACTGGAAGACACAGTCCAAATGTTTACTTGAGATTCTTCTTACCTGGAGAAATCATTTTCTCGAATATTCTCTCAACCTAAATACAAAAAAAAAAAAAAAAGTATGCGTTAAAGATGGGATGAGAAAATGGCCTTTCCCCTTGATGTTCCTGTGTATAAATATTGGAAAGGAGCTATTGCTGTGCAAATTATCCAGTACAAATTTACCTCATTTTAAGCCAATCCATTATATAAAAATCTGCTTGCACAAAGGATAATTATTTGATTTATAAAGAGATACACAGCGAGTCTGACTTACATAGCATTTCCTTGATAGTATATTCAAAATGGGTCGGTGGGGTGAAGACAAATCATCTGCCAAAAGTTTATATCAGATTTTCCCTACTCAAAGTCTATTTTTCTATTGAAAAAGAAAGATTATTGTTCCCTGTTGCCTGTGGTTACATTAATTAAGTTTATCAGATGATCACTAATGTGTTACTTCAAACTGCAGAATTAAGTCAAGAAATACTGTTGATCCCAAACAATTTCCCTGGAGGTTCAATGCCCAGCCTTTGTGTGGCTTCCTGCTGGCTGTGATGTGCTGCACAGACCACAGATACCAGTGAGAGCTCCTTGTTTCGTGAACTGGGAGCCCTGGATGATGTCCTAAGTGGGGAAAGTTCTCTCCTTGAGCCATGGGAACAAGAAAATTATTTAGCATGCTTCACCCAGAGCAAGTATTAGTGTTGAAATGTCCCACTTCCTTGCCTGTGACTGTGCCACAAATTCCCATTGTTATCCCACATAAGTCCTCTCCTTTGGCTTTCTTTATAAGAGAAGATGAGTGAGGCCTCTTGCTGAGTCCATGTTTAACACTCCACATCTTTTTGGCTGATTTTATGCCTCTGCTTCTTTTAATATATAAGCTGGATTCCATGTTCTTGGGCTTTGCTTGGCCCCTGCACTGGGTTGCCCTTGAGGAAGAGTCACAGAAAAAAACTCCTTGCAAGAAACAAGTCTGATAACTTGGCTGAGAAGAAGCCACAGTTAAGAGCATGCCCTGCCAGTCCTTGAGTTCCTAAAAGGGCTATGGTGCTTTCCTAACTAGGGCATGGTGGTTTCTAGGTAGCCCATGCCTCTCTGGATCTTTGGTTCAGGCTGGAAGCAGCCTGCTCCTGAGGCAGGAGTGGAGCACTGTGAGCATGGGGTGAGAGGGACGGAGGCTAAAGCCCACATCCAGAGTGCACCCTCTCTCCCAGGGCACTTCAGCTCAGGCCAGATCTCTCTTCACTTCCCTCCTTCCTCTCCTTGCCCACATTAATTCTTATATTAGATGCATTTATCTCTATCCCTCTGAAGCTGTTTGATTGTCTGAACCAAGAGTGGCTTTCATTTCGAGCGCTAAGAGCTGAGTGGCTTGAGTAGCTGCATTGCACAACACTGCACATGGTGCCCCGGCGATTGTCTAGTGTGAACCAAAATAAGCATACACACTGGTCCTGGGACACGGGTCCCCGACAAAGTCCTCTCTGTAAATGAATGACTTCCTTTTCTGCAAAGGGACTCAACTGAATGGCATTTGCCAGCTTTCTCTGTCCATTGTCTATCCATGCCTACTTGGTGGTAGTTAGATTTTCTCAAGCTCCACTGAGGAACTTTGGTTTTAGAAGAAGAACACAGATATCATTCCCTGTGGGGAATTATGCAGAGGGACACTGCATCTGGGATATTTGTTCATTTTTTTCAGAGGTGGACTATGCGTGGGTCACAGATCAGTGGCCATCCAGAAGGGTTATTCCCTGCCCAGGTAGCTGGGGTGCTCTGATGTGGGAGTACAGTACCTAGTCTCCCCTGACTTGGTGTTAAGAGAGGATTTGATGAAAGTGCAGTGTTAAAAAGTAAAGCTGAGTCACATTTGGATCTGGAATGCCTCACCCAGGCTTTCATCTGTATGAACTATGAAAGTAAAGTGCTGATCTTTAAGCTGAGTGTGAGCACTTTTTTTTCTCCATAGAGAGCAGTTAGAATCCTTCTGTTAAGTGTCTTTATGTTGTTTCATATATTGGGGATGTGGGACATAAACTTGCAAATCCCAGAGTGTAGCCTTCATGACAGAGGGAAGAGCAAGTACAAAGGTCCTGAGATAAGGGCATCCTTGATGTGATTCAAAGAACAGTGAGTTTAAGGGTGGCTGGAGAGAAAAAAAATTGAGAATGATGAGAAACATGGTTGAGGGCTGGAGGGGAAAGATCACGTAGGGTCTTGTCAACCAGCAGAAGGACTTTGGATTTTACTCTCAACGAGAAGGGAGGGATTGAGCAGAGAAGTGGCAGCAATGGGGCTCTTTGATGAGAAAATGCTGTTGAAGAACAAGGGGAGAGACAGAGAAACTTGATAGGAGGCTGTTGTCATGATGCAGACAGAGTGGGAAGTGGGTTGGCCAGCGTTGTCATAATGGAGATGGTGACAAGTAACTGGGTTGTGGGCACATTTGAAGGTAGCTACGCTAGGATTTGTGGATGGGATGGATGTGTGGGGTGGGAGAAGTGGAGTCAAAGAAGACTCCAAGGCTTTTTGACCGAGGTTACCTCCATTTACTTCAAGGGGTGGAGGGAAGAAGGAAATGAGGTTTCTGTGTTACTAAAAAATATTTTTTTTAAATATTAAGTGTGTGATGTCTCTCAGTTCAACAGTCGCCTGAAACATGAATGTGTTCTTTAACAACATCAACTGGTCTATGCTCACATTTTGTAACTGGAGACTTCACAGTCTCTCCTCAAGAGGGCCGATTGATTGTAGGACAGCATTTATTGTTAGAAGATTTTTTCCTGGTATGGAATGAAGAGTTCTGTTTAACTTTCACTCGTGGACCTTGGTTGCATTTTTTTTCCCCCAGTTAAAAACAATTGGTTTTTTCCTTTGGCTGTAAGGAGGTAGAGATGTTAGCTTTTCTTAACCCACTGTTTCCACATCTGGAAAAGAAGGGAGGATTGTGTCATGTAATTCCTAGGTTTTAACCACGTTGTATTATTTTCCTTATAAGCCTTTTCTTCTCTAGGATGCCAACCGTGTCCATGCCAAACTCTTTATGTAGGTCATTTCATTTAATCCTCATGATGTCTTCTAAGACCTTGCTGCTCCAAGTGTTCATCTGTGGACCAGCAGCATCAGCATCATCTGGGAGCTTATGAGAAACACAGACTCTCAGGCCCCACCCAGACCTACTGCACATGAATCTGTGTATTAACAGGATCCTCAGATGATTTATAGGCACATTCAAATTTGAGAAGCATGGCTAAAAGAGATTGGTATTTATGAATAAACTGAAGCTCAGAGCTAAACTAGCAGCAAGGCCATGGGTTCCACTTGGAAAGGGTTGAGTCTAAGTCAAAGTAGCTTCTTAGGTAAACACATTACATGTACTAAGAATCTGAGAGTTATTGTCAATGAAAATTTCCTAGGTCTTTTTTCATAAGAGCCCCCTTCAGACCTCCTTTGTCTATTGCGTTCTTCTATAAAGGATTTAGTCTCTTACTGTAGGTTAAATTCTACGCAGTTGTAAAGATTCAGCTTAATTTTTAGGTTTTATGTTGACATTCCAGCTTTGTGTTTCTAGAGATTTTTCTTCATTTTGTGGTCAGGGTGTGAAGAAGAGCCTTATGGCTCATCATTAGTGACTTCTCTTTTCAAGTGGACATTGACCTTCTCAGGAAAAGTTCTTTCTAAACAAATGGTTTCCAACCTTGGCTGCACATTAGCAACATTTCGGGAGCAAACAAATAAAACAAACAAAGAGTTACCAATGACTGAGCTTTACTCTAGACAAATTAAATCTGAGTCTCTGGTGGTGGGGCCTGTTATCAGCATATTTTTAAAGTTCTTCTGTTGATTCTAAAGTGTTGATTCCAAGTGGAGGACAACTGTTGAGACCATCAAGCAAAGGATTAAACCACCTAATCTGCTCAGCTCAGCTCAGCTCAGCTCGTATTTCTTTCCTGAAAAATTAGGAAAGATGCTATGGAAAGTCAGGGGTGTGGTTAACGGTTGCCATACACATCAACTGATTCTTTATTTTCCTTTGATAATATTGACCTCAATTTTTATTTTGAGGTTTCTGTAAAAATCTAATGAGATCCGTTATGTCACCCAACTTGGGGGGCTGGGGGTGGAAAGAAGAACAAACTGAGAAAATCGTGTCCAAGTAGTATTTCATTAAAAAGTCAGAATGTGGAACCCTCACTAATGTCAACTGGCACTGAATTAGAATGAAATAATTTATTAGAAGATGTACATATAAGATAATGATTAAACATAGTTTCTAAGGGAAAACTTCAAAATAATGAGCAAGATTAAATATTAGTCTTATTAAAAATTTCACAGATAGTCAAAAGAGAGTTAACCTTAGAGCACTAGATTTTTATGAATAGACATTAGGATGATGATGCACAATGGGATTAATTTTTAAAAATTAATGATAATTGCAATCAGGAAATAGAGAGTCTTCTAAGGAATGAGTGGCATATTGGTTGCACAATATGTGAAGATAATTTGCATTTGCTTCAGTGACATTTGAGGGCTTCTTCATAAATATTTTATTTAAACAAGTGTGTTTTCATCTCTGTGGGATTCTTCTACATGGACCAGTGAGTGGTTTAGTCATGAGGTAATTATCAAGAGGGAAAAACAAAAGCAAACTGTGGTAAAGGCATCACAGGCTGTCCTGTGGCCAGCTGCCTCTTTCAGAATAAACAATCAAAAGCACAAACTTTTTGATGTGGGCTAACCTCTCAAGGAGAAATTAAGCTGACACCTAAGGGAAATCACCTAAAATGCCCTGTTCTGTATAGAGCATAGACTTTTCTTTCATGGTGAAAGCATATCGGCACGTTTGTGTTTGTGTGTGCACATGTACTTTCCTGTATGCTTGGCCTAAAAAAATTTGTAATCCCTCTTGACTGAGTTACTTGAAGGACCAGACAAGTTTACTTGCTAAAGTGTATAGAGAAAGGGGAGGAGCTTAGAGAGAGGCATAAGTGGGAGAGCAATCTCACTTTTAAATGGATTAATATGGAGGGTGCTTTTTTACTTTCTAAATGAAATCACAATTTAAGCCATAATGTGCATCACAACTTTTTCTTTTCAGTGTTTTGTTGGGGTTAGTTCTAGGAATGAATTTAAACCAAAGCAAACCCTTAATGACTAGGTTTTGCAGATCTCCATGAAATATTCATGTGTCCTTGTGCGTGTATTTTATCACACAAAAACTTTTATATCAATATTGATGGAACTGCACCTGAAGGGGGAAAAAAACTCAGCCAGGAAATCAAGATGACAAAGTGGAATAAAGAAAGAGCTTTAGAGTCAGAATCTGATCTTGCTCGTACTAGCTTTATGACTTTGAGCAAAATATTTAACTCTTCACTTTGTTCATCTATTAAAATGGGCGTGGAAGACTTCATGGGAGCACCGTGCCCAGACTAAGTGCTAGATTTTGGTGGTCCTGGTATTTATCTGTTCATGCTTCTTCTCAGCTGTGATCCATGGGCATGCATGTGTTTTACCCATTTCTAATCACTCATAGACAAAAGTTTCCATTCTACTTTTTCTGTATGCTTAGCATTTTATCACTGCTCGTATGTCCCTAGGTGGATCTCTGTGTCTTAGTTTCCTCATCAGTAAAATGGATTACCAGTGTTCGGATAAAATATAGGATTCCCAGTTCAATTTGAATTTCAGATAAACAATGGGTAGTATTGCATGGGATAGACTTATACTATATCTGTCATTTATCTGAAATTCAAATTGAACTGTACCCCTTATATTTTTATTTGCTAACTCTGGAAACCCTATTATAGTATTTATCTCACAACACGTGTGAAATACTTACCATAGTACCTGGCACATAATAAATGTTCAATATATAGTAACCATTATTACTATTATATTTTTCCATGTTGAACAGTCATTATTGTGCAATTTTAATGATGACTATATATATTCCGAAGAATAGGTAAATCTTTTTCACTTGACCATGCTTTTTGGCCATTTCTAGCTTCTGATTTTTCATTACTATAAATACTATTTTGTATCTATAATATCCTACTCCCTTTGGGAGATTTTCTTCTCCCTTTTACTGCTCTAGTCAATGCAAAGGAAACTATGTTGAGGCTCCAGGGCCCTGGGGCTTTGGCAGGAGGACGACACCCTGACAGCAAAAGGAGAGCTGGTGGAGGGGCCTCAGTAGACCTTCTTCGTGGGGTGCAGGCTGTGGGGGTGGCTGCACTTCTTAGGGCAGTCCAGTCCAGTATCTGACTCTTGCAGATACAACTCTTACAGTTGTATTCCTGGGCCAGCTGGTGGAGGGAAGGCTCAGTGATGCCATCCCGCAGGCGATGCAGTAAGTATGGGGTGGACTCTTTCTGAATATTGTAGTCTGAGAGAGTGTGGCATTCTCCAGCTGTTTGCCCACAAAAACCAGATGCTGCTGGTCAGGTGGGATGCCCTCCTCGTCTTGGATTTTGACTTCAACATTCCCAGTGCCGTCATCGGGTTCAACCTCTAGGATGATGGTCTCGCCTGTCAGGGTCTTCGCAAAGGTCTGCATGTCTACATCTGCCACAAGACTGCCGCCACTGACCGGCTCAGCTATGTCCTTAAAGAGGAAGAAGTGGAATATTTCTTAATGATAAATTATCAACAATGAGTTCAGATTGTTTTCCTGTAAATTTTCAACTTAAAAATAAAATCTTCCAGTTATTTTACCAGCAAAAGATGGGCTTATTCAGGAAAGAATTGCCACATGGACAAACAACCTGTGGCAAAACCATGGGAAATCTGGAGAACAAAGGTACACCTTTTTAGGGAGAAAAGGGATAAGTTGGGAAAGCTGTCATAAACTAAAAGTCCATTGGAGTAAACTGGTGGCTTCTCATTGGCTGAGCTGTTGAGTGGTGTGGGGGTAGGAAAGCATGTCTTCCCCAGGTGGGATAGCAAAGTAGCATCCATGTGCAAGATCAAGTCCATCTCTTCCTGTTGGATCTGCAGTGGTAGGGCATGGGAGGTCCCCTTCCCAAACCTCCTGACTCCATTTTAGTAAGGTTTTCCATTATTTTCACAAGATCTATGCCAACTATCCCTGCTACATAGCAAACCCACTAGCATTAGATGGTAATAACGTGAAGAAAAACCTGCTAATTTAACAGGTTTTAAGTGGCTTCCCAGTTGTCGTTTCATTTATATTTTTTTGTTGGTGTTGGTGCAATTGAATATTTTCAATGTTTTAAACCTACTTTTGTTTCTTATGTGAATTTTCTGTGTTTGATCTCTATCATGTGGCAGTTTATTTTTTGAGAATCTTAATGTTTTTCCTACTAACTTGCATTAGTTAGAACATAAATATTCTGTCAGATCAGCTCACAGAAGGATTAGTTCACTGTTCAGTGAATGAGCTCTCCTTGTCTGACTACAGTTAATCATTATACTAGACCGATTTTTGAAATTTGAAGGGTGCATCAACAAATTGGGATTCACTGTAATATTCTTTTTTGGGGGAAAGAGGTAAGGTTTAATTGAACAATGTTGAGAATTTAGAGTGTCTCACTTTCTGCCCATAATGGTAAAGAAAAAAATCGACACACTGTAACATTCTTTCCAATGCAAAGTACTGCCTTTATTTATGTGAAATATGAAAAAAATTGTGATGCAACTTGGATCTCTTTTTCTGTATGTTTTCTCTCCCTCTTTCCAACTCGTCTTCCCCTTCCAGCAATTATGAAAACTTTACTCTAGCTACACTGACCAGAACACTCTTTTTTAATTATAATTAAGTTAAATTAAGAAAACATTGGAGTGCCTCGTAATTGCCAGGTACTCGGTTAGGCATCAGTAATTCAAAGACACATTAGACATGGTTACTGCCCCTATGGCTTTGAGATAAAACAATAATTGCAATTAATAAAATGAAGACAGGAAGGGAGATATATATGGGAAACAGTGCAAAGAAAAGAGGAGAGAAGTAATTAGCTGGCTTGAGTGGATCTGCAGAGGATTCCTAGAGAGGTTAATTCTTGGGTGGAGCACTTTGCCTGGAATGTGTGGGTGGGAAGGACATTCTAGGAATTTATAAAGGTCCCACATCAGGAGGAAATGGATCTTTGGTAATAATAGTAAGTAGAGTATGTGTTGGGACTGTTGAGGGAGTAGTCTGTTCTAGTAAACACTGGTCAGATTGTATGCCATTGTCAAAGTCCCACTGAGGACTTGGGCTAGAACACTCTGATGCGGAAATCTTAAAAGAAGTATAATTTACTGTGATGGGTCTAGAGGACTCATTCTCAGCAAAGTACTCTGGGAGATTTCAGGATGGCAAGGTTCTGTGAGTGCCCATCTCTAGTCTCTTTGGTTGCTCATGGGAAATAAGCTCAAGTTGGTGGTGATGCTGCTTTTTTTGTTGAAGGTATGGTCTTGACAGATTGGAGTCACTGAATGATAGATCCCTTGTTTTAGATCCCCAATCATGTCACCCTGAAACCCAGGTATAATTACCTCACATAATTGTACAAACTGCCTTTAACAAATTTAGTCATCTGGTTCAAACATCTGGCTCCAGATATCATTTCAGAGTATGCCAACAGTGACATCTTTCTTCCTTGCCTGGTTATTTAATAATGAAAAAGCAACGTGTTCAGTTACATTGCAACCACACAGTATGTGGATATACACAGTCTGTTTTCTCTGATGTTATAGGGCCCACGAGGGAGTAAGCATGGCAGACCTGCTTAGTGCCCACCAAGCCATGCTGTGGAGATGGTTCTTTATTCTGAATACAGGAGCTGCCAAGTAGTGGGCACAATTTGTTAAAATAATTGAATTGGGGGCACCTGGGTAGCTCAGTCGGTTAAGCATCCAACTTCGGCTCAGGTCATGATCTCACGGTTCATGGGTTCCAGCTCGCGTCTGGCTCTGCGCTGACAGCTTGGAGCCTGGAGCCTGCTTCGGATTCTGTGTCTCCCTCTCTCTCTACTCCTCCCCCTCTCACTCTCTGTCTCTTTGTCTCTCAAAAATGAATAAACATTAAAAAAATATATATTTTAAAATAATTGAATTGAACGCCCTTGGGTGGGTCATACAATTTCCACTTTTTTTATCCTCCCTTACCCCCTCCCCACACACATAAACTTTACTCATTACATTTATAGAATATGCCTGACTACTGAAGACATTTCAGTTTGCATCACCTATAATACTGCAGACCTGCTGAAGGGTTTTAAGCTGAAAATTAAGGTGAGCAGATTTATCTTCTAATTATATCACTCTGGA
Source organism: Lynx rufus (assembly GCF_022079265.1). Classification (NCBI taxonomy): domain Eukaryota; kingdom Metazoa; phylum Chordata; class Mammalia; order Carnivora; family Felidae; genus Lynx; species Lynx rufus. Next base: position 64,395,082 of record NW_025814897.1, read on the forward strand.
GACAGGATGGAGGTTGATTGGAGAGATCATGATTGGAGATGCCATTTACTTACTCATCAAATGATTACTGAGCATCCCCTATGTGCAAGGCTCTGTTCTAGGTATGGTATATAGCTAGATATGTAGATACAGTATTGTGTATATAGTAGGGAACCTAACAAAATAAAAAGCTTTCCCTCATGGCACTTACGTGTTCCTGAGAGGAAAATTATAATACATAAATAAGTTAACTAATTACATAGTATGTTAGATGGTAATAAGTGCTAAGGAGAAAAATAAAACATGGAAAGAGAATAGGTATGGGGACCAAAATGGCATCACTGAGAAGCTGATATGTGAGTAAAGGTTAGAAGGAGGTGACGGGAGTAAGGCATGCACAAGTCAGGGGAAGAGCATTCCAGGCAGGTTTAAAGGTTCTGAATCAGGCACATGCTAGGTATTAGCCCAGGGCAAGAGAGAAAGACATAGGCTGGAAAGTGATGGCAGGTGATCACAAGGCCCTATTAGCCATTGTAATGAATACGACTTTTACTCAGAGTAAAATGGGAAGTCATTGAAAAGTTTTAAAGCAGAGCAGTGTAATATCTGACTTAGGAATAGAAAGAATTACTCTGATAAGACTGTAGAAGAGTGAGGGTAGAGTCAGGGAAAACAGTTATTTGACTGCTATCATAATTTATGTGAGAGATAATGGTGGCTTGGACCAGAGTGATGGCAGTGGAGGTGGTGAGAAATAGTCAGATTCCAGGTGGCTTGAAGGTAGAGCTGATAGGAGTTACCAATGGATGGATGTAGGGTATGAAAGACAGCGAGGAATCCAAATGACTCCCAAGATTTTGGCCTGAGCAAGGGAATAGAGTTGTAGGGGAAGTAAGTTTGAGGGGAATGATTAAGGGCTCAGTTTTGAATGTGTTAAGTTGGAAATGCTTATTAGTGAGTCAAGTGGGGCTACAGATTAGTAAGTTGGATATATGAGCCTGGAGTTGGAAAAAGATGGCCTGACTGGAGATATAAATATAAGAATTGTAGGTATAGAGATGATATTTTGAGTGACTCTGGCTGAGATGATCTAGGAAGACAGGAGAGAAGAGGACCACTAGTTCTGGAGGTCTCCATCCAACACTAGGAGGATGGAGAGAAGTCAAGGAACCAGCCAAAGAAGACTAATAAAGAGGGACCAGAAAATCCAAGAGTATTGACCTGAAAGCCAAAATGAAAAGCCAAGGAAAAGGTATATCAAAGAGGAGGGCATAAAAGTCATTTCAGGGCTACCATTAGGTTAAGTAGACTGACCACTGCAGTTAGTAGTGTAGGGGTCATTAGAAATGAAGTTGATAAGCAGTTTTGGTGAAGAGGAGGGAATAAGAGCCTGATTTGTGTAGCCTTAAGAGGAATTGACTGGCAAAAGTAGTAGTTGGTGAGGAAAGTAAGATCAAGGGGTTTTTGTTTTTTGTTCTAAATTAATGTGATGGGAGTGATCTAGTGGAGAACAAAAATACATGATGTAGCACAAAACAGGAGAATTGTTGGAGCAGCATTCTTTTTTTTTTTTTTAAGTTTATTCATTTATTTTGAGAGAAAGCACGTGCGTGAGCATGAGTGAGATAGGGGCAGGAGGAGGGAGAGAGAGAGAGAGAGAGAGAGAACCTAACTCGGGGTTCCATCCCATGAACTGTGAGATCATGACCTGAGCCGAAATCAAGAGTCAGATGCTTAACCAACTGAGCCACTGGAACAGTATCCTTGAGCGGCTATTGGGATATCTTTACTAGGTGCTCGAGGATGAAGTCTAGCCTGCAGATATACATCTAGGAGCCATCAGCATAGAGATTATATGTAAAGCTAAGACATTAGATGAACTTACCAAGGAAGGAATGAAGATTAAAAAGAAGAAGTCAAACTACTAGTTAGAGGTTAGTAAGATGAGCGGGAACTGACAAAAGAGACTGAGAAGGAACAGCAAGTACTGTGGGAGAAAAATCAGGAGTATGGTGGCCTGGACGTACAGAAAGTATTCCTGGAAGGAGGGAGTGATCCTTTAAGTGAAATGCAGCTGATAGATCAAGATGAGAACCAAGCACTGGTTGCATTTAGCAACGTGGAGCTTCATTGATGACCTTGAACTGAGGGATTCTGAAGGAGTTGTGGGCAAGTGGAGTTCATGAAGAAAAGTTGGAGAACATACCCTACATTTTTGAGTTTTATAGTGAAAGAAAAGGAAGGAGAAAATAAGTCAATAGATGGTTTTTAAATAAAGGAGAAAGTGATTACAAATTCGTTTGCTAGAGAGAAGTTAAAAAGGATGCAGAGGATGTGTCCTCAGGCAGAGGAAACAAAAGCAAAAATAACCTGTTAGGACTCTAACAAAATAAAAGGCTTTTGCACAGTAAAGGAAACCATCAACAAAACAAAAATGGAACCTACTAAATGGGAGAAGATATTTGCATTTGATATATCTGATATTGATATTGATTGATATTTTGATATATCCAAAGTAGCTGAAGAACTTATGCAACTCAACAGCAAAATATCAAACAAAAACAAAACTGAAAAAATTCACCATAATCTGATTAAAATGAGCACAGAGGGCCTGAATAGCTATTTTTCCTAAGAAGACATACAGATGGCAAACAGACACATGGAAAGTTACTCAATATCACTCATCATAAGGGAAATGCAAATCAAAAGCACAATGAGATATCACCTTACACCACCTGTCAGAATGGATAAAATCAATAAGGTAAGAAACAACAAGTGTTGGTGAGAATGTGGAGAGAAAGGAACCTTTGTACACTGCTGGTAGGAGTGCAAGCTGGTGCAGCCACTCTGGAAAACAGTATGGAGGTTCCTCAAAAAATTAAAATCAGAATTATTATGTGATCTGACAATTCCAATTCTTGGTATTTACTCAAAGAAAACAAAACAACTTAGTTCAAAAAGATATATGCACCCTTATGTTTATTGCAGCATTATTTATAATAGCCAAGATATGGAAGCAACCCAAGTATCCATTCATGGATGAATGCATAAAGAAGGCATACACACACACACACACACACACACACACACACACACACACACAGAAATCTTACTCAGCCATAGAAATCTTACCATTTGCAACATGGATGGATCTAGAGGGTATAATGCCAAGGGAAATCAGTCAGTCAGAGAAAGACAAATACCATGTGATTTCATTCATATGTGGAATTTGAGGGGAAAAAAACATAAATTAACAAAGAAAAAAGAAACAAAAAAACAGAGTGTTAAATATAGAGAACAAACTGGTGGTTACCAAAGGGGAGATGGGTAGGGGGATGGATGAAATAGATAAGGAGGATCAAGAGTACACTTACCATGATGAACACTGAGTAACACAGAGAATTGTTGAATCATATTGTACACCTGAAACTAATATAACAGTGTATGCAAATTATACTTCAATTTAAAAAAAAGAGATAAAATGATGTAGGGGATTGTATTACTTGAGTGCTGTGCTTGAGTAGGTGGGTTTTTCAACAGTTCATTCATTGTCAGCGAGTCAGGAGTCCAGGTGGGCAGATATGGTTTGGAGATCATATAGAAGTTTGTCTTCTGATTGCTCTCCCATTCTTAGTGAAAAAGGAGGTAGCAAAGTTATCAGCTGAGAGTGAGGATGGGGTGGGAGGTTATGGAGGTTTGAAAACTGGAGAGGTGTAAATGATAGTCCAGAAGATGGGAGAGTAAATGAATCAGGGAAGTACAACGTACTTGCCAGGTGATGTTATGGGCCCACTTGAAGTTCGTGACCATGAATTTGATGTGATACCCACCACCTTAAGCATGAATGTTTTCCCCACCACGTGCACCTGTGTTTGTGCAGGCATGAAGAAACAGGAGTTACGTTTAAGCAAGGTCATGCTGATATATGACAATGAGAGAGTGGCAAAAGAGTTGAGGGTATAAAGAATGGAGGAACTGGGGCGATTGACTCTGGAATCTCATCTGAGTAAGGAGGGGAGAGTAGACATGCAGAGGCAGGAAAGAGATTGGAGGCTTAGAGGATTGTGTGGGATGATTATTGGGAGTACAGTGAAGAAGAAGGACTGCAGTTGTTGTTATTAACCAGCTCTGCGATGTGACTGTGGAATGAGGCCCTAAGGTAGGGTGAAGGACAAGTTATAGACGGAGACAGGGGCAAGAAGACAAAGACCGTGGTTTGGGAAATATTGAATTAACCACACGTTAAGACAAAAGTAGTATTGGAGAGAGTGACACCAAGCCAGGAATGGGAGGAAGTGGGGAAATGGACTGTGGAATATAGATGTCTGTGACAGGGATGGGTATGTGTAGGGTAGTGGTGCAGTCAGGCAATATGAGATTCAAAGCTGGGGGATTTTGCAGAACACCAGAAGTAGTATTAAACTATTAGTATTTAGGCAAAAGAGTTAAAGGAATGTTTTAAGGCAATGGAATGGAGAAGAGGGGATTGATATAAAACATATCTAAGAGGTAAAAATAATCCGTATACTGATATGGAGTAGAGGGATCCTAATTTTCCAATTTTTGGCATAAGTGCCTGGAAGGATGGTCATGTGACTTATTGTTTACTACAAGAAGTTGAGTACGGTTTATGCAAAAAAAAAAAAAAGATTAATTTTAAATGTGTTAAGTTTGAGGATGTATGGAAATCTGATGCAGACATCCAGGTCTGTTGACTGGTGGACCATTGGGAAGAAGTTACTAGAAATCAGGAAGGGTGAGAGATGGTTGAACACTAAGGTCCCTTCCAACTTGAAGGGTTTGGGAAAATGATTCTCAGTTCCAGCTATGCATCAGAATCAATTGGGAAACTTATTTTTTTGTTGTTGTTTATTTATTTTTGAGAAAGAGAGAGTGGGGAGGGGCAGAGAGAGAGGGAGACCCAGAATCTGAAGCAGGCTCCAGGCTCTGAGCTGTCAGCGCAGAACCCATGAGCAGTGAGATCATGACCTGACCCAAAGTTGGCCGCTTAACCAACTGAGCCACCCAGGTGCCCCTCAATTGGGGAACTTTTGAAGACATACTTCCCTGTTCCCTGACTGACTAAATCAGAATCTTCAGGGGTGATGCCTAAAGTGTCTCTATGCATGAGTCTGGTGTGCATCCAGGGTTGCAAATGACATGCATTTATGGCCTTTATGGATTGAAATTACTTTTTACAGCCCCATTGTCAAAATAAATGCTTTAACCATCTGTATAAAACTGTTGTAATATATTAGGCAAGGAAATCCAAGCATGAAAATGCTTTTACTATCTATCATTGATTCTTTTTTTTTAAACCACAGTGGGAGTTATCTCAAATTATTAGTACAGCTTCTGTTGGCACAACTAATAATAAATTCTGTAGAAAATTTTGCTGTAGAACGTGACTGTAGCACCCTGGCACGAACTAAAATCATGGTCTTCTTTTTTGTTAGACATGTAATATGATTGTCATTTATTTTTAATTTAGGATAACCATACTGTAAATAAGCTCTGTAAGAAACTCTAACTAGGCCGTGAGCTTAGAGAAGACACGATTGCTTGATTCCTATACTCTACCACTTGTTCTTGCTGATATGTTCACTTCCTATGAGGAAAAACTCTGGAAATAAAGAAAGAGGTATAAATGGGGACCACATTCGAACCACTTTTAACACTTGACACTGAAAATGTCAGGTGCAACATATTTTCAATTGTGATTTTTTCAAATAGTATGGAAGTCCACTGATGGCATAGCTGGGCCAGCTCTAAATGCTTCCCAAATTATTTCAGAAGGAATGAGAAAACTGTTGTTTGCTATTCTTTAATCTGTTCCACCATGACTGCTACTTTAGATTTAATGTCACTGTAATATACCAAATTTATAGGTCATCCTTCTCCTGGGGCTTTTAAAGTGCTTTGTGTCTATTACTTTAATTTTGGAGGGAGCTAAAACTCATCATGTTATGGAATTTATTTCAGAGAGTATACAGCAAGAGCTACAAAATCTCCCAAAGTGTTTCTTTTTTCCTTCCACATGCTGTTGGGAGAAGCATCCATTGATTGTAACTCCACACTGCTTTAGAGACCATTTATGGGTGGATTACTGTAGGCTTTTCTGGGGGGAAATCTAATCCCCAGAGGTTCAGTTTGAGAGGATCCACTCTGCAGGCCGATAAAGATTTAAATCACAGCTTTTTTTCCCATTACATTGGTTTTTTTGATCTTTTAATTTTTATATTGTATTATATGTCAATGACTCAATCATAGCTGTCTTCCCAGTGCCTCAGTATGTGGGAACTGGGAAGTTAAATTGGACAGATTCACAAAGCAAGGGCCCTATAGCATATTCCTTTATAATAAAAAGAGATGTTTTAGGGCTTGCAGTCACAGCACTAAAGGACAGTCATCAGATTTGATTCAGGGAATGGAGGGAGAAGTGGGTGTTAAATAGTGGCCTTAATAATGCAGCTTAGAACATGGGGAAATGTCAGAGGAGGATCGAGTTGGATGTACACTACCTGATTTTTTAAATGCTCAGGAAATGGTTTCATTTAATGTTTTAAAATAACATGTGCAAAATATCTGTGGATTTTATATTTATCTGCTCTTTTTTCTAAGGCCTCATGCTAATTAAACTAACATTCCTGTAACAAGTATACTGAATGTGACATAAAAGTCATCAAATAAGACTTATTTTAGGTTGGTAATAGTGCTATAAACAATGAAGACCACTCATTAACTTAATGAATCAAGTAGTATTCAAATGTATGCAGGTAAGTTTGTTCAAACTTCCAAGTTAGAAACATCAGAATTATGATTGGAGACCATCATACTTCACCAATAATGACACATCAGTAGACAGTAAGTAGATAGAAATAATCTTGCTAAAAGTTTGATTCATAAATACCTATGGATTTTCTAGTCACCAAAAGAGAGAAAATGTTCATGGAACATTTAAAAAAAATGGTTAAGTACCATATAAAGGGAACTGATCAGTCCATAAAAAGGGAACATTCATTCCAAAAGATCAAAGTTGTAGAGGCCACATTTACTAACCATAATGCAGTAAAACTATCAATGGGTGAATAACAGGTAACAACAACACCAGGAGCCTAAACTCCTGAAAACTGAACTCTTTTTTAGAGATCTCTTTAGTTAAAAAATCAGAAATGGAAACTAAAATTCTAGACATTGAAAATACTGTGGAAATGAAAGTACATATATTAAAACTATAGAGTGCAGTCAAAGCTATATTTAGATGAAAATTCATAGCTTTCATTAATTCTAGTAAATAGAGTGATAGAAAATGAATACACCAAGCATTAAACTTAAAAACCCCCAAAATGTAGGAGCAAAGCGTTAGTAAAACCAAAAGAAAACATTCATGTATTAGAAAGTGAAAAATCAAACACACAAACAAAAGTGGTATTAATAAACAAAACTGAGATATGCTTTTTTTTTGAAATATACATAAGTAAATATTTTGTTGTTCTGACCAAGAAAAAAAATGAGAAAACAAATACAGAGTAAAAAGAATGAGAAAAAGGATTTAATGACAGATATAGAAGAGATTAAAAAACATAAGAAAATTCCATATATGCCAATGATGTGGAAATACAAATTGAGTAGAAGTTATAAAACATCTCAGAGGAAGTATAGAAATATTTAGAAGAAGCTGAATGGTGGACAAAGAATATTTGACACACAAAGTTATAGGCCCACATATTTGTATAGGTCAAGTCTATCAAAATGTCAAGTAATCCATCATCTTCTTCTTTGTTGGAACCATAATAGTCTTTGCAAATTTGTTTTAAGTTCTCATTGCAAAACATTTTACGTGAGCACAAGAATTAGATAAAGGTCACTACCACTTTCATTGTCCAGAAAGAGTCACTGTTACTTCGTTTTACAGAAGTGAAATTGCTAGATTTAAGCTTATGCACTTTGAATATTCAATACAAAACTACCAAGTTGTCCTCTGGGAAGAATTAAAAATTCACATAATGTTAAAACTATTCCATAGCATAGGGGCACCTGGGTGGCTCAGTTGGTTCACCTCAGAGCCTGGAGCATGCTTAGGATTCTGTGTCTCCCTCTCTCTCTGCCCCTCTCCCAGTCATGCTCTGTTTCTTTCTCTCTCTCTCAAAAATGAATAAACATTAAAAAAATTAAAAAAACAAACAAACCCTATTCCATAGCATAGAAAAGATATAGAAAGCATTCCAGTTCACTTTATGAGCCTGATATCAAATCTAACGAAGACAATAAGAAGAAAGTTCTTTAAATTAATTAATTAATTAATTATTTTTGAGACAGAGAGAGAGCAAGCCGGGGAGGGTTAGAGAGAGGGGGATAGAAAGAGAATCCCAAGCAGGCTCCTCAATCTCAGCACAGAACCTGATGAGGGCCTCGAACCCACAAACAGTGAGATCATGACCTGAGCCAAAATCAAAAGTCATTTGCTTAACCGACTGAGCCACCCAGGTGCCCCAAGAAAAAAGAACTTTATGCACATTAAAAAAAAAAAAACTCAATTAAGCACATAAATGCCCAAGTTGTATGTTAAGTAATAGTAGAATAAATATAGCTTTTTAATGATATACTGTGACCCAGTGGAATTTTCTACTGGGTGTTTACTTTGAGGATATAAGAATGGGAAAGCACTAGGAAACCTATCATTCATTGTGTGAATAGGTTTTGGGGTGTGTGTTTGTGGGTGTGTGTGTGTGTATAAAATACATAAAGTTATTTAAGTTTATTTTTGAGAGAGAGAGGAGAGCATTAGTGGGGGAGGGGCAGAGAGAAGGAGAGAGAGAACCCCAAGCAGGTTCCTTACTGTCACCACAGAGTCCGACACGGGGCTCGATCCCTCAAACTCTGAGATCATGACCTAAGCTGAAATCAAGAGTCGGGTGCTTAACTGACTGAGCCACCCAGGTGCTCCTAAAATTATTTAAGTTTTGATAAGGTTTACACAAAAGTAACATAAACTTTTCCTATTTTTTCTCAGTCTCCATCCATTCCTTCATTAAAAAAAAACAACTTCACTGAGGCATATTTTACATTTTCTATAATTCAGCCACTTTTAAGTGTACAATTTAGTGATTATTTAGTAAATTTATGAAGTTGTGCAAGCATCATTATCAATCATTTTAGAATGTTTTCATTGTTCCAGTTAAATCCCTCATGTCCATTCACCATTACCTGGTTCCAGAAGACCTCTAATTTACTTTCTGTCTCTATCAATTTGCCTTTTCTGGATTTCAAATAAATGGAATCCTGCAATATTTGATATCTCTTTTGTGACTGGATTCTTTCACTTAGCCTACTTTTTTTGAGATCCAGCCATGTTGTACAATGTGTCATCAATTCTTTTTTATTACTGGTTAATATTTCATTATATGGATATACCACATTTTATTTATCCATTCACCAGTTCATGGACGTTTGGGTTGTTTACAGTTTGGAGCTATTATGAATAATTGATACTAAGAACATTTAGGTGCAAGTCTTTGCTTAGATGTATGTTTTCATTCCTCTTGGGTGCATACCCAGAAGTAGAATTGCGGGGTCATATGATGACTCTACATTAGCATTTTGTGGAATTGCTAAACTGTTTTCCGAAATGGCTGCACTATTTTACATTTGCATCAGTAGTGTGTGCGGGTTCCCATTTCTCCACATTCTCAGCAACGTTTGTCATTATCTTTGTTATGATAGCCATTCTAGTGTGTGACATGGTGCCTTATTCACAATACATGATAGGTTTTTAGAGAAACAAACAAACATAATCACGTCAGATGATGCCATAACAATTATATGATAAAATTCAATATTATTCTTTGTTAATACCTGAGGGGAAAAAAGCTGCTATCCTAATATTAAGTATGATGATGACAACAATGGTATTAACGATTACATTATAACTAGTAACAATAATAATATTGATGAGACATAATAGAACTTGAGACCAGGTATTACTCTAAGCTTTTTATATAATAACTCATTTATGGGGCGCCTGAATGGCTCCGTCGGTTGAGCGACCGACTTGGGCTGAGGTCATGATCTCGCAGTTTGTGAGTTTGAGCCCCGCGTTGGGCTCTGTGCTGACAGCTCAGAGCCTGGAGGAGCCTGCTTTGGATTCTGTGTCTCCCTCTCTCTCTGCCGCTCCCCCGCTCACTCTCTGTCTCTGTCTCTCAGTAACAAAAACGTTAAAAATTTTTTTATAATAGCTCATTTAACACAGCCACCTTGGGGTAGGTTCTAGTGTTATCTCCATTTTACAGAAGAGGAAGCCAAAGTGTCGCGTAAGTGATGTGTCTGCCTCCACACAGCCAGTTAAGTCTTGGAGCTGGAATTGGAATGTAGCCATTCTGGATGCAGAGTCCACCCCATCAAACTTTACAATGTAACATGGAGAACCTCATTTCATCTGGGCCCTCAGTGCCTTCTGGTAGTTCTTACTTGTCATCTGGCTTCTTCCTTGCCCTTTTCTCCCTCCTCTCAAGCTCTACCTCTACCCTCAACTTCCCACTTCTCAGAGAAAATAAAGACTATGCAAAAAACCAGACAAACCTAATAGAACAGAAATAGAGTAACATGGCATTATTGTATTTAGTAAACATAGCATTTCAAATCATTGGGGCGGGGGGATGGATTATTCAGTAAATAGTGTTGAGAAAAACACCGTATTTCTGCTCTATACTCCAAATTTGTCATGTATTTTAAATTTTCTAAAAAGTAAAACCGTTAAAATTTTAAAGGAAATTGTAAGATAACCTATAATTAGGATTCTCTACATGTGACAGGAAAACATTAATAACAGTGGCTTAAACACAGAAGGTACGTTTTTAAAGTTCTTTCCCATAAATATACCTAGAAATAGGCTTCCTAGATCTGAGAGGCTCCAGGTAGTCATGAGACCCACCTTCCTTCTGTCTTTCTATTTTGCTTTCTTTAGTGCATGGCTTATAGCTCGAAGTCACCACATGGGGTAAAATGGCTTCTGGAATTCCAGCACTCACATTTACATTCCTGGGAGAGACAAAAGAGTCCACCTCCAGCTCCAGTCTGCTCTTCCTCAGTAACCTTTTTGGAAGTCCCTGTCAACACTTGTGCTCTCATCTCTTGATCCGAATTTAGTCCCACGGCCATAACCAAAGTTGGGAAATGTAGTCTTTTGTCTTGACATATTGTCAAGACAAATTCCAAGTGCAATTTAAGTTTTATTGTTTTGGGGAAAAGGAAAAAATAGATTTTGGGTGGCAACTACCAGTTTCAGGAATAACTTAGGTAGCTGAAGCCTTCCTTGCATGACCCCCAAAGCCAATAACCATAAAAGACAAGCTTAACAGATTTTGTTTTTTTTATTTTTTGTTTTTTTTTTAAATTTTTTTAATGTTTATTTATTTTTGAGACAGAGAGAGACAGAGCATGAACGGGGGAGGGTCAGAGAGAGAGGGAGACACAGAATCGGAAACAGGCTCCAGGCTCTGAGCAGGCAGCACAGAGCCCGACGCGGGGCTCGAACTCACAGACCGCGAGATCGTGACCTGAGCCGAAGTCGGACGCTTAACTGACTGCGCCACCCAGGCGCCCCAAGCTTAACAGATTTTGGCAAGCACAATAGCAGCAGTGTTTTCTTTTGCAAAAGTCATTGTAAACAAAATGACGGCAAATCACAAAATGAGACAGAATAATTGCAGTGAATGACATATAATTAATATTCTCAAAATGTAAACAGATATACTAATTAGTAACAAACTTGATTGCCTGTGCCTTTTGGCAATAAAGTATCAATTCTTTGGTTCTTCTGTAGATGTATATTATAGACTAAACAAAACTTAATCTTCTGTTTACTTTAAAAAAAAAAACATGACCTTTTAGCAAGGGGAAACATTTTTTTGTTTTGGGTGTTTTTCTCTTCCCTTCAAGGGCACGTATCAGGCTTATCTGTTTAATGCTATCCTCTATTAATACATGTACATTGCTGGGCTGTTTGATTTAGGACAGATTCAGCTAGATTACCTGAATGCTCAATTAACTGCTATGGTGAGAATCATCTGCTTTCAGATTGATAAGAAGATCAAATCAGTAGCCATTCTTAGTTCAGTGTTTCATCAGCAGTGAATTAAAGTGAAACCATTAGCGGTCATTTTTCTAAATACTAATCATTGAATTCAAATCCTAGAAAAAGCCTTGCGTGTTTTTAATAGTTATTATAGATTGGAATGTTTTTAACTGAGTTCAGGACTGAGGGACATCGGGAGGGGATACTGTTTCTGGCCAGATTACTTAGACAACAATAATTCTTCACAGCTTTCTGTTAATATCTTCTGATTAACAAGCAAGTTGGAGCCAACTGATTTCGGCTGTTTGGTATCCTTGGTAACCACTGTTAGATGATGAATTGAATCAGTCAAAATTAATTTCTTGTGAAAATGTGCTTCCATGAGGAACTATTGACTTTGATGTTTAGATGCACAAGAAATGTGTGTATGTGTGTATATATGTGTGTGGGGTGTGTGTGTATGTGTGTGCATATATGAATATGTTTACATGTGTATATATCTCATCAGATGTAAAGAATATTTGTAGATAAAAGTGTGCAAAGCCTAGTAAATTCAAAAAGTAGGGAAGATGAGGAAAGGCTGCAAGGGCTCTGCCTTTAAGGATTTTGCTTCTACCTGGAGAGGGAAGACTTAAAATGAAGGAACCAGAGGCATAATAGCCACTGTATGAGCTTTTGTTCAGCTACAGGAGTAAGTAGCCTTCTTTCCCTTGCATCTGTGAATGCTGTCATGACAAAGCTATTTTATTGTTATAGAAGTTTGGAAAAAGAGAACAGTTCTTTTTCCAATATAAAATAATGCAATATATATTTTAGCTCCAAGCCCATTTTAAATGTCAATTTAGGAAGCATTTTCCTTTGGTCCTGGTGGGTGCCTTAGCTGAGGCCCATATCTGTTGCAAACCATGCATTTCTAGAAATGTGCATTTTGGAGGGTATTGCTAGGACATGAAGACACAGTGGTGGACTGTGTAGCATGGGCCAGGATTGCTGGTTGGTGTGATAGCAGCACTCTCACCCCCCACATTTGGAGCCTGTAGCAGACATGACCCAGGTCCCTTTAGGCCATGCATTTCCCTAGAGGGAGCTGGGGAGGAATGCATGGTCCTGGTATCAGTTCCATAGAAGATTTTGACAAATGCTGACTTCAGGACAGTCTGCTTGCTCTCAAAGGAGCTGTAAGAAAGGAAGGAAGAAAAGCAGGAGCTGAGCTATAACAAGGTAAATCACAGTTTCATTTATAAGATTTGCTGCTTAGGATTTTTTTTTTTTTTTACCATAAAATCTGCCTTTGTTCTATAGTTAAATACTTTCTAAATGAAACACTTTCAGGGAATAACACATATTCTAGGCAGTCCATGTAAACTGAGTTCAAACACTACTTTACCACTTCATATTTGTGTAACTTGAGGATAGTTATCTAACTTCGTGGTGCCTCAGTTTTCTTACCTGCAAAAGGAAGATAATGTTGATAGGGGGACTGCAAGATATAAGAGATCATGGATTTAGGACAGGATCTGGCATTTAGAACTAAATTAATGTTACTTCCCTTATGACTCCCTTCAGGAAAAACTTATCTGAGCTTCATGAAAGTCTGCACAAGTGACTTTTATCCCATCCTTTATTTTTGCTTTCTTTTTTACTTCTTCCATAAATCATTCTTCTTGTTCTCCACTCATCTCTGGTGTCTTACTCCATTATTTTTTCTCTCCTTTTTCTTTATCTTATTCCCCCTTACTTAATTTTATCCTCCCAATTTGTTATTGGCTCTTTTCTGCTACTCTTCATAAATGAGAATGTAATGTAATCTGTAATCGTGTGTTGGATGCTGTCCTTGGTGCTGGAGTTATTGTGCCTGAAAAAGGCATGATCCTTGTCATCAAAGAAATGAATTATCTTCTAGTGGAGGAAATAGAGAAGTAAACAGGCCATTACAATTAGTGCCATAAGGGAAAATGTGGTGTGTTACGGAAGCACGTGGGAAGGGCACCTAACTCAAACTTGCCAAGAGTGGTGTCAAAAACAGCATCTCCAGATAAGAAGTAAATAAACTCTGATATGTTATGGAAGTGTGAGCTCAAGCAAAGCATTCAGAAGAAGAGTTTTTAGTAAAGAAAACAAAGGCTAGAATACTTGAAGTAGGGAGTGACCTTAGGGAGCCTGAAAGAGTTTAGGGTTGATGGAGTTGAATTTGGGAGTTGGAGTGGGGATGTTTATGTGATGAGAGAGAAAGAAAGTAAAGTAGGGGTCTTGTGGGCTATGTTAAGAATTTAAATTTTATCCTGGGGTGCCTGGGTGGCTGAGTTGGTTAAGCGTCTGACCCTTGATTTTGGCTCAGGTCATGATCTCACAGTTTTGTGAGTTTGAGCCCCACATTGGGCTCTGTGCTGACAGTGTAGAGCTTGCTTGGGATTCATTCTCTCTCTCCCTCCCTCTCTCTCTCTCTCTTTCTGTCCTTCTGCTCACACTATCTCTGTCTCTCAAAAAAAATTTTTTTAATTATAAAAAAGGAATTTGAATTTTATCCTAATGGTAATGGTGATCTATTTTATGATAGAATCCATAGGGCATGGAGTACAGTAGGGGGAGAGGTATAAAGGAAGTCTGAGGTTTCTGAATTAGGCAGCTAGGTCATACAGAATGCACAAGAAGGAGCAAGTTGAGGGAATGAGAGAGACTGAGTTGAGTTTTAGAAATGTATGTTTGTGGTATATAGTTAATACAAGTTGTAAACATGGGTCTGAAATGAAAAAGCAATTGCAAATCTTATTTTGAAATCTTGGTAGTGATTGCGTTTGTTATTGCCAAAAGTTTCCTTGCATTTTTTTTTTTTGCATGATTCTGGTCCTTCTGCTTGTCTTTATATTTTGGTGAGCATAGTTGGGCAATGATGCGTCAATTATATGTATCCAAGTGAGATCAAAATGTGAGAACATAGTTGTGGTGGAAGAGAGAGTCCAGTATACATTTGTGAAGGCAATTCGAACAAAATAGTGTTCAGCCTCTGCTATTATAGGAGTTGCCTACAGGAACTTGGAGATTGGCTTCTTTCCAAGAAGCAGAAGAGCCATTCTAAGTGAGTCCCATGGCCAGAAACATGGACTGATGGTGGTCCCAAGGGAAGTGTATGAATGAGAGTTTGGGGGTAGGTGATAAAACTCAACCTTCAAGATGAGAGGTATTTCTAATCAGCTAATTTCATGTAAGAAACAACCATGGTGATGTTATTGCTGAATTTATCTAAACATTTTGGGTCTATTTTTATTTCTGGCTTCTATGCCCTTCAAGATGAAGTCCTATGGTAAATTTATTGCCTGCTGAGCTGTGTATAGCTGCCTTTGATTAGTCAGAGCCTGATACCTCCTTTGCTTCCAGTGCTTCTCTTTTGCTTCTGATATTTCATAATTTGTTGACCATATCTATGTTTCTTTAATTTACACCAGTCATGATTTTATTATCTTTGGTCATACTTCTGTAAGTTCATATTTTCTTGATGTTGTCGGTTTGTGTGGTTGGTTTTTTCCCCAAACAGATGGGTTTTGGTTTCCATCACTACTCAAGTTTTCCCTTCTGCACCTCTCACATCCCACCTGGTCCATGGAACTGGACCTGACCTTGAACTCTGGGGCTGATGCCTTATGGTATAAATGGAAGAGTGAGGAGTTTTCCCTTAGGGGTTGCAGGATCACACATAAAGCCACCTTCTCTGGAAACCCAGCATGGGCTTCCCAACCACCTCTTCATGGCCAGGCCCCTTGGTTGAGCAACATCATTTGTTATGTTTTGCTTACAGTGTCTCCCATTACACCCAATCCTTAATACAGATCTGGGGGGACTTCGTAAAGGTTGTTGCAATGCACTGGAGTGAGGAAAACTAGGTGATTTAACCACTCTATCCTGGCTCTGTAAAGTCCAGGTCAAGGACTGGAATTAGTTCTTTGGAGGCAGGGCTGCACAAAACCATCTGGAAAAGTAGTCATGGCCTCTGCTCCAGTTTAGGGCATGCCCCTTGCCTGCCAGTACTGGCCTGGCTCATTTCTCCAGACTTGATAGACTCTGGACTCTACCAGTGTAGATGTTCTCTCTGTTGACTGTCCCCTCTCCATATGACCTCTCTCTCTTCACAGCCACACTCTCATAAGATGCCTTATATTTGCTGGGTTTCCTTCTTATCTTCTTCAAACCCCTGTCATCCAATTTCCACCCGCCCCACTCCTCTGGGGCTGCTCTAACCACAGTCATCAAGGACCTGCTAATTGCTAATCCCAGCGGCCACACTGCAGTTATTGGAATGCTGTTTCTTTGGACATGGTGAACACTGCTTCCTACCCTCTTGCATTTTGCCACACTGAGTCCCACTCTTCTTTTTCTCCTTCATAGGTTCTTTCTCTTTCTATTTTCCCCTTAGCTGTTGGTATTTCTTAATGAACTAGCTTGGCCACTGCTTTTCTCACTTTACATTTTTTCCCAAAGTCGTCCCCTCCTCTCTCGAGATTCCACAGCCTCCAATGCACCCCTAGTCCCAAATCCACTTCTAGCACAGACTCTGCTGAGCATCAGCCCTGTGTATTTTATTGTCTTGGATGTCTCCATCTGGATAGATGAAAGTCCCCTCAAATTCAACATGTCCAAAACTGGAGTCATCATTTTGGCCTTTACCCTGATGCTCTTTTGCCTGGAATATGTTTCCCACTGGTCCCTCAGGGCTCACTGCTCTCTTATTTGAGTCTCTCTGCTCAGTCAGCATCTTCTCAGAAAGGTCCCATATCTACCTATTTCTTCTCTGGCTTTTTTTTTTTCCTTGAGTGCACATATATCTGAATTAATATGATAGAATTACTTTTACTTGTTTAGTGTTTTCCTCCCCCAATTAGAATGTAAGCTCTCTTCAAAACAGATGAAAATAAGGGAAGGGAAACAAAAATAATATAAAAACAGGGAGGGGGACAACGGGAGGATGGGCTAAATGGGTAAGGGGCACTAAGGAATCTACTCCTGAAATCATTGTTGCACTATATGCTAACTAATTTGGATGTAAATTTAAAAAAAAATTGAGATATTGGAAAAAAATTTATAGTTAACATTAAGAGCAATTAAAAAGTTTTGAATGAAATAAAAAAAAGAATGTAAGCTCTCTTTATCTGTCTAGTTCACTATTATATTTATAGGACCTGGGCCAATTTCTAGAACATGGTAGGTACCCAAATACTGAGTGAATGAATAAATCATCCCCTTGCTCCCAGACTGACTTCCATACTTTTTTATCTTGATGGCTGACACCATGCCCATCCCTAGTCACTCAAATCAGAAACCAGGATGTCATTCCAGAAAGTTCTGTCACCGTTACTTCTGTCGTCCCTGCCATCCTTTATCCAACAGTCACAAATTCCATCTAAATTGATCTCATAATTATTTCTCAAATCTGTCTTCCAGCGCCCTTTCTTCGACTATCACCTTGTTTCAGGCCTCACTCCCCTCTTGTATTACTAGAGCACCTAATGTGCTTCCTGCCTCTGTTATAAACCACCTAAATCGAGCCTCCACAGAAGCTGGAGTGATCTTTCCGAAAAGCAGATCTGACCCTGCTGCTTTCTTTTGTAAAACTCTTCATTGGTTCCAATCAGCTACAGGATCAAGTTCAAGCTCCTTAACATGACATGTCAGAGATGAATCCGGTCACACAACATGCCATCACTTGCTTTACACTAACAGCAGAGTGTGCCATGCAGTTTCTTGCCCCCCCTACTTAAACTGTCCTCTTAGCCTGAAATGACTCTCCTCACCCTCCTGCCCCCTCCCTTTTAGTGGATCTTCCTTATCCTTCTGTTAACACTCAGCTTTGGGTCTCTTTCACGTGAATTCTCTGTGCTCTTCTCCCTGTCACTGTACCTACACTTAAAACATTATCTGTCCGTGTGTCTGCCCTCTTCATTTGATTGAGAATGCTTTGATGGAAAGACTGTGTGTTATTCATCTTTCTATTCCCCTCATCTAATCCTGTTACTGAAGCATAATAAGTACTTGATGAATACTTGAATAGATGAAAGAGCGAATGAATAACCTGTCAAGATGGGTGTTTCTGGCTGAAGTCTGGTCATTGTCATCAAGTTATGGCACAGAATTGCATTTTTAAAACCTGCAAATGGGAATTCCTTGTGTGCTTTGTGCTACAGAACATTCTCTTTATATTTGTCAGAAAATACCATGTCTTAACCTTCCCTGTTGTCTTATTAAGACCCCAAATCAACAATAACCAAACAGAAAAAAGGGCCACTGGAAGATTATATCGATTGGTTTCTGTGTCTCATGAATCTGAAGGTTTTTCTCAAACAAGAATAAAAGGACATTTTTTTGCAATAGTTAAGTAATTATGTTGTTATTATAACATGTATTATGTCAGCCACATGGACATTATGGCTTAGTGGACAATTTTCTTAAGGATTTAAGGTATGCTTAGCTGAAAGTTACTATTCCTTCCCCCAGAGTACATACTGGATTTGAGTTTTCAACACGAAAACAAATGTTTCTGTTGCAGAATTTTATCATCAACTTGGTTGGAATTCATGCCCAGAATTTTTTGAGTTGAACAGTTCTGTCTCAGTGGCATGTAGAGATTCACCAAGAAAGGAACTGTGCCAATGATACTGTAAACTTGTTACAAGCTATGAAAGCTGCACATTACTTAAATGGCAGAGGAAAGTCGGTCCTAAACTGAGGTAAGCACTTAAATCTGCACGGTGGTTTTAAAACTCTGTTTTAGTGAGTCTTGAGGATTTTTTTTTAACGTTTATCTATTTCTGAGAGAGAGAGAGAGAGAGAGAGAGAGAGAGAGAGAGAGAGCATGAGTGGGGGAAGAGCAGAGAGAGAGGGAGACACAGGCTCTGAAGCAGGCTCCAAGCTCTGAGCTGTCAGCACAGAGCCCGACGCGGGGCTCAAACTCACAAGCCATGAGATCATGACCTGAGCTGAAGTTGGACGCTTCACTGACTGAGTGCCAGTGGTGTGCCAGCAAGCGCTGAGATCCTGCAACATTGTCTTGGCCACACTTGGACCTAAGGGGTGAAACTGAAGCTGCCCTTCATTCCCACTGCACCAAAGCAGCAACACTGGTATCTGGTGTATAGAGGGTGGTTCTTTAACATATTTCCTTTGATACTCTATGTGGGTCGATTTGGCTGAAGAAAGCTGGACTTGTACTTTATAACTTAGAAAAAATTTTCAGTGAATAGAACTAGGTATAATTTCATGTAGTTGGATTCTAAATAGCTCAAGAGGACTGGAAAGCATAGAGGATCTTCTAGATTCTCACATTCTAACTTTTTTTAAGTTTATTTATTTATTTATTTATTTATTTAGAGAGAGGAAACTCATGCATAAGCAAGGGAGGGGCAGAGGGAGGGAGACACAGAATCCCAAGCAGGCTCCACACTGTCAGCACAGAGCCCAACGCCAGGCTCGAACTCAACAAACTGTGAGATCATGACCTCAGCTGAGATCAAGAATCGGACACTTAACTGACGGAGCCACCCAGGTGCCCCTCACATTCTAACTTTAAAAGTAGAGAAGAGGTAGAAGACCCTATCATTTTAGAAACTAGCGCCAATGAGCACAAACTTTAAGTTTTGACACCCAAATGAAGAGGCTAGGCAAATATAATCCAGGGATTTTAAGGAGGCATATGCCATCAAGATATTTCCAGGAATGCTGGTGGCAAGAATGAATTAGTATTTTGGAAACATCCAAAGAATAATCTGAAATGTATTATTTTAATTTATGTTCAAACCAAGAAAGAAGACCTCTTCCTGCCTGGGGAGAGGGAGTAATAACAGATGCCAGGAGACACCCAATAGAGGCAGGAGCAATGCCAGCAGATAGAGCTGGGCAGATGGCCCGGTCCTCATGGTGGAGGATGTGTGGAATCGAGAAATTCAAGGTTTGTGAGCTTGGTGTCCATCTCTGGCAAAGTCCGAAGCCAATTTAGCAGATGGTTTGTGAGCACCTAGAAAAGAAAAGGTGTCCCAGAATGGCTTGTTAAAACCAAGTCGTAGTAATCTTCCTGTGTGTCCTTTCTTAATAGAATCACTCTTGATTTCAGCAGGATTTTTCATGAGGCTGCTTAGGATACCCAACACAAGTTCTTTTTTCACTGAGAACAAATAAATTGAGTTGGGAAAACGGTATGTAAGGTGAGTCTCATGTCAGCTGAAGAGAAAAGCCAGAGAGGCAGGAAGATATTTCCTTGTGGCCAGTTTGATGGAGCCAGTTAGAATCTGCTTGAGCAAGGAGTGGGGAACTCAGATAAGCTACTGTCTATGTTCAGAGTGTCCCACAGTACTGCATTTCTCAAACGGTGAACTGTGAGCCACTGCCTTCAGAGATACTTGGGAATGTTTATTTAAATGTAGATTGTAATGACCCAGCAATAGCACTGCTAGGAATTTACCCAAGGGATACAGGAGTGCTGATGCATAGGGGCACTTGTACCCCAATGTTTATAGCAGCACTTTCAACAATAGTCAAATTATGGAAAGAGCCTAAATGTCCATCAACTGATGAATGGATAAAGAAGATGTGGTTTATATATACAATGGAATACTACTTGGCAATGAGAAAGAATGAAATCTGGCCATTTACAGCAACGTGGATGGAACTGGGGTATTATGCTAAGTGAAATAAGTCAGTCAGAGAAAGATAGATAACATATGTTTTCACTAATATGCAGATCTTGAGAAACTTGACAGAAGACCATGGGGGAGGGGAAGAGGGAAAATTACAAACAGAGAGGGAGGCAGGCAAACCATAAGAGACTCAAATACAGAGAACAAACTGAGGGTTGATGGGGGGTGGGGGAGAGGGGAAAGTGGGTGATGGTCATTGAGGAGGGCACTTGTTGGGATGAGCACTAGGTGTTGTATGGAAACCAATTTGACAATAAACTATATTTTAAAAAATAAATAAATGTAGTTTCCTGGGCCTTACCCAGAATCAGGATCTCTGGAGGCACAGCCCAGGAATCTATATTTTTAACAAACTTCCCAGGCAATTATCAAGCACAGATGAATTTTAGGACTATTGCTTTAAAGATAAGATCATTTGCTGTCAAGAATGTTACCCAGCTAGTGAAGTATAGGGTTTTTTAGTTGTTTTAGAAGCAGATTCATTTTTTGTATAGGATTATGACCCAGAAATTTCTGATCTTCCTCTATATCTAATTGCCCAGGGTCAGGCCCAAAACTCTTGTTGCCATCTGGTGATAGTCCATTTATGGTGCAAAAGTAGGACTGATGAAGCAAATCTTTTGAGCACTAAAATAGTAATTCTGCATCAGGTAAAGACCTCATGTAAAGAGCAGTGGAGCATACTTGAAGGAACTTAGCTCTGTACAATTCCTTAAGAAAGTCAGTCTCCATGCTGTCTGAATTGCAGTACTGCTCTATGGGTAACAACCATTTATGCACATATTTTTAAATATGTGCATAAGTATATGTACACAAGTTTATTATAAATTTTACTGATATAAAGGTTGTGCAGCACACAATTCATAGTAAAATGCACATTATAATTTATTGATTGCATTGTAATTGATTCTCACAGAGTGCTTTCCATGATTTTTGTCAAACATTTGTATCCCTAGCAACCTTTGGTTGCAATTGACAAACGAGTGTGGGTCCAACCTGCATGGTGGTTGAGTTTCATTTACATTAGCAAGCAAGATGAAAGTGACACAACAGTGGCACGTATCCTAACATCATTCCTCAATAATGGGAGCAGCCTCTCTGTTGAACCAGGTACCAGTTTTTGAATACTGGAAGAATGTGTCTTCAGTCTTTTGTGCTGTTCACAATGTAATGGCTACAGACACGACACACTTTTAATCTTTATTATTGACATTTTCTCTATCACTCTCTTAAGACTAGTTCATCAACAAACTAATAAATGAAGCCCTGATTTGTGGTGTGTGAAATTTCCATGATATACATGCTTCTACCAACAAGGCCCATTTCAACCTACCAGCATGACATCACTGAACTCAGGGTTGGGAAGACATGAGCAGTGGCACATCATTGTATTGTATTCCCACTATACAGATGTAATATATCTAAATAACCTTGGGAACATGGATAATAATAAAATGTAGTAAAATGAATAGGAAATGGAAACTTTTGAATATCTATTACTTTTGTTCTTTTTTTTAATTAATTTATTTATTTTGAGAGAGTGAGAGCAAGCATGAGCAGGGGAGGGGCAGAGAGAGAGGGAGAGAGAGAATCCTGAGCAGGCTCCACACTGTCAGTGCAGCTCAGAGCCCCACGCGGGGCTTGAACTCCTGAACCATGAGATCATGACCTGAGCTGAAACTAAGAATCGGACACTTAACCAAATGAGCCACCCAGGCACCTCTACTTTTGTTTTCAATGTAATGTATATAATTGTAAGTTTATATAATTTTTAAATAATGGCTGTGTTTAATAACAAGCTCTCAAAATGCCTGAAAATTTAACACGTGGCTCTTATAAGCTCCTATGAGCTGGCTCTAGCCCACTGCTGAATAGGGGCAAATTTTCTGAACTTGCAGATCAGTTATTTGGTTCTGTCCCTGCTTTTATGCAGGAGTACAGCTATGATATTTAGGCGCTTTCTCATATCTGCATAAAATGCAGCTCTTCTAAGCCAGAGCATGGCAGTAACATGCCCGACAAATGTGTCCCGCCCCTGGGCATCAGAGTGAAGAGGAATTCCTAAACAGATGAGTTCGGATCCAATAGAACAGGTTTCCCCTGTCATGTCTGGGAAACTGTTTATGACTCATGTTCTTTGCCAGCTTCGTGTTTTGCATCAGTAGATATTCTGACATGTAAGGGTACCTCTCTTGTGTTGCATCCTACTGATTTCAGCAAAACTGTTTTTGATATTTTGACACTCTCCAGTCAAGGAGACCTTCTGAATACAAGTATGATATTATTGTTTGCTTCTTTTCTATTTTCTTCTACACCTGTTCTGTAAAAGGGCAGTCAGTTCATTATTAAAATCTGATGACAGCCTGGAGGTGGGCATTAGAGTAGATTTTTGGAGTCATTTGCCCAAAGCCAGATACAGAATGTATTTGCAGTTTGTAGGTTTTTGGAGCTGGAAGTTGGAGGCTATCTGCTGCAATATCCAAAGATATTAGGATTTGAGCTGCACTTTTACCTAAATTCTTATTAAAACTGACAGTGCCGTGCAGTGTTATTTCTTTGATAGAATTTTTGGATAGTCAGGGAGTAGGTAATATGCCTCCAATACACAATCATATCCTTTCTGCCTGTTTTCTCACTGTTATGCTTACAAGCAAATTGTTGACTAATTTCATTCTTCTCCCCGAGAACATTTCCTGAAGTGCATTTGAATTTCCCACTGTAGGGACCTAGGCTCTATCAGTATTTTCTGTACTGACCCTTGTAATTATGGCACTGGGGCCTACTTAAATAGACTTTTACCTAACAAATATAAACACAAAATTGCTTTAAGTTGCTAACTGTTCTTTCCTGCTATGGATATTGGCTATATAATCCAGCAACTTGCCTGCTATTTCAGTCATAAAACATCTTCTACAGGCTCTCAAATTCCTAAAGTTAAAATTCTTAGGGCACCCCCGATTCTTAATTGAGGTGAGAAAGCTTCTCTCCTAATATTGTAACAAAATTTTACATTTATAAAATGAACAAAAAACTCTTTCTCATATAATAAAGAACATAAAATGAAACCCAGCAATCTTTTTGGCTGGGAGGAGACCCTGAACCCATTTTACGGTATTGACACCATTTTCCATTTTCCTCTTCAAGCCAAATCCATGTTCAGAGAAGCTCTCTTAGAGTATGCGCAGCCGATTCTGTGGTTCTGGTTCAGGGTGAAAAGCGGAACCATGACGGAGGGCTTCTATAAAATACCCTTTGGCTGGGTATGTATTGAGGTGTGTGTTTCCAGAAGCAGGCAGGTAGACAGATGGCAGGCTAGGCACCCTGGGCTTCACGTGCCTGATGACAGGCGGTGCCTAATTACAGATCCTCCAGTGCGCACCTCCCGGGGCACTGCGCCCAGGCGCTGACCCAGAGACTCCTGGGAGGCCATCTGGGTCCCCCACCCCAGGGTTACCTGGAGGCAGCTCTATGGGACGTTTCTGAGAGCAGGAATCTTCCCAGGTGCTTTTGTGTGTTTTCTGGCATCTGTTTCATTGAGACAGAGCCCTTTCTGGGTCCTTAATGATCCTCTTTCACCAGAATTGGGAATGTTCCAGCTTCCTAGTTTAAAGCATGCTTTCTTTATTTGCATTGCATTTAGCTTCTTCACATTTTATTTGCAGTTTTTAAATATAATTATCTAAGTAACACATATGGTTAAAAATGCTTCAAGAAATCACACAGTACTGAAAAAAAGAGAAAAAAAGAGAAGAAAAGCTTTATGTCTTTCTCGTGGGTCCCCTCTCAGAGGCGACCATTCCCATCGACTCTTTACTGGTTTTGGGTCTCTGGTAATTTCCTTCACAATGTAAATAATATAATTTTGCTTCAGTTTTTTATTTATCAACTTTAGAATATATGTAAACAGGGTGAGGAATATTCTCATTCCCAATTTATATTTGTTATGATATTTTGAATCCTTTTATTAGTTACACGTTAAACTCTAAAAAAATATTTAAATTTCCATGTCCTATTGAATCAGCTTTAGGCATTATTTCCAGGTCCTCTGCTCTGTAAAATAAAGATATATTGGTTGGTTATCACACTGTTATTATGCTGTGATTGTAAATTTCTTACATTCTGTATTATAATCATGCAGCCATCCATGTTTTGTCCATATGTTAATCCTAAATATTACATACCAACAAACTGTGGTTAATAGAACATTTGGAGTTTTCTTAACCAGCTTACGGTTGTCTGGTTGGCTAGAATTATCAGGGCTTCCCATTTCTTTAGAAAACATTTCAGTAAATACCATGAGAGGCTGAGTGCTCAGAGACAACAGCATTTTCACTACTATTCCTGTTTATTTCTGCTTCCATAAGTCAAGCTGAATGCTTACTAAGAAGCAGTTATTTTTGTTCCAGAACTTGTTTATCCTGATTGTGTTTATTGTTTCAATTATGTAATTTAATTAAATATTACATATGCTAGTGAAATAGGAGTACTAAAAGAGAATTGTTTCTGTGAAAACTGAATCAAATGCTTTCTAAGACTCAGTAAAGGGAAGTCATATCTTTAAATGCCGCTGAAGCAGGAGCAGAGGAGCAACTGGGAAAGATTGAAAACAATGGAAAAATCTAGGGTTCTCCTCTCAGATTGCCTCACAAATATCTTTAACTTATTTTAAAAAAAATTTTAAATGTTCATTTAATTTTGAGAGAGAGAGGCAGAGCATGAGCAGGGGAAGACCAGAGGGAGGGGAGAGAGACACAGAATCCAAAGCAGGCTCCAGGCTCTGAGCTGTCAGCACAGAGCCCAACACGGGGCTAGAACCCACTAACCGCGGTATCATTACCTGAGTTGAAGTCGGGTGCTTAACCGACTGATCCACCCGGGCACCCCATAACTTCTTATTCTAAACAAACTCAAGATAAATACAAACTGTATTGTGGATATCTTTGATGTAAGAAAGACAACACAGAACTATAATCCAAGGACCCGTATTCAAAAAAAAAAAGAACTTTGCCCTTTATCAAAGAACTGGTGAATTCATATTTTAAGTTAAAACAAAATATTTACATTAAGATAAAATATTTGAGATATAAGGGGGGTGGATTTTTCCTTTAACTAACTTTTTTTCAATTAACTGGCACCAGCCACATTAGTTAAAAGTCTTCTTAGCTTGTAACATTAGAGTATATACAGTAATTGAGTAGCCTTCAGCAAGTAACCTTTCTGTCCCTAGGTTTCCTCATCTGTTAAATTGTGGTAATCCTAGGATTTTTACAGTGATCAGTGAACTAGCACATAGGTGATGCTTATTACAGCATTGGCCCTTGTTAGGCACTCAAAGGTGGAGCCATTTTTATTGCTATTATAATTTTGTGACTTTGTAAAACTTAGTAGCTACTGAGCCATGAAGTGTGATTGGACCTTGGAAAAGGAAACACAGGTTTATGTTGTTAATCTTGTGCCACTTAAAGGATTCAGTCCCTTGTATCCAGTCTTCAGTTATGTGCCATCGATTGTTCAAAATTTTGCTGTATTCTAGGGCACTTGGTTAGCTCAGTCGGTTAAGCATCTGACTTCGGCTCAGGTCGTGATCTTGGGGTTCATGAGTTTAAGCCCTGTGTTGGGCTCTGTGCTGACAGCTCAGAGCCTGGAGCCTGCTTGGGATTCTGTGTCTCCCTCTCTGTCTCCCTCTCTCTCTCTCTGCCCCTCCCCCTCTCACACTCTGTTTCTCTCAAAAATAAATAAACATTAAAAAATCAGGGGCGCCTGGGTGGCGCAGTCGGTTAAGTGTCCGACTTCAGCCAGGTCATGATCTCGCGGTCCGTGAGTTCGAGCCCCGCGTCGGGCTCTGGGCTGATGGCTCAGAGCCTGGAGCCTGTTTCCGATTCTGTGTCTCCCTCTCTCTCTGCCCCTCCCCCGTTCATGCTCTGTCTCTCTCTGTCCCAAAAATAAATAAACGTTGAAAAAAAAAAAAATTTAAAAAAAAATAAAAAAATAAAAAATGATTACAGGGGCGCCTGGGTGGCGCAGTCGGTTAAGCGTCCGACTTCAGCCAGGTCACAATCTCGCGGTCCGGGAGTTCGAGCCCCGCGTGGGGCTCTGGGCTGATGGCTCAGAGCCTGGAGCCTGTTTCCGATTCTGTGTCTCCCTCTCTCTCTGCCCCTCCCCCGTTCATGCTCTGTCTCTCTCTGTCCCAAAAATAAAAAAAAAAAAAATGATTACAATACTGTAATATAATACAAAATAATAAAGAAAATACAAAATACAAAGAAAAATAAACAAATTAACCTGCACTTACCTTTGAAAATCTGTGGCTGGTGTGAGATAGACAAGAGAGGAGGTTATTGTGTAGGATGACTTTCACTATCACTAATGGGTATTGACAGTATGGTGTTAATAAACTCTTATCATATACTGTATTTAATGTAACTGGCAATAAGGGAGCAGAGGAAAGGGTCTATGTCTGCAGGCAGACTGACCTAGAATGAAACGAAGCATTCCTAAGCTTACTCTTGTATGGAAAAGCAAAGGACTGTCCATAGATGCTTTGAAGTGACAAAAAATACATTAGTGCCTGTTGTGGGCACCTTCCAACATTCTGAAAAATCACTGATTTCTGTCAGACACCATGGCCTGAGACTGAGCATCCAAGTATGGGAGACGATCACCCACAATCCTGCAGTGTGCATGCACGAGAGAGAGAGAGAGAGAGAGAGAGAGAGAGAGAAGAATTGGCTCAGTTGTGATCACGTGACATTCAGCGTCATGGAACACTCACAGAACAAGTTACTCACAATCCAAGGTTATACTGTATTTTCTAAAAACAAATACTTAGGATATTATGTAAATAAAAATAAATATACTTCGGGGCGCCTGGGTGGCGCAGTCGGTTAAGCGTCCGACTTCAGCCAGGTCACGATCTCGCGGTCCGTGAGTTCGAGCCCCGCGTCAGGCTCTGGGCTGATGGCTCAGAGCCTGGAGCCTGTTTCCGATTCTGTGTCTCCCTCTCTCTCTGCCCCTCCCCTGTTCATGCTCTGTCTCTCTCTGTCCCAAAAATAAATAAACGTTGGGAAAAAAAAATTAAAAAAAAATAAATAAATATACTTCTTCACTATATTATTAAAAATACCCAGTCTCTTGATCATACATATGGTATTGGGAACCTACTTTCTTCTTTAAAAAATTTTTTTTTAATTGTATTTATTTTGAGAGAGAGAGATGGAGAGAGAGAGAGAGAGCAAGAGCGAGCATGCATGCAAGAGTGGGATAGGGGCAAAGAGAGAGGGAGAGCGAGAATCCCAAGCAGACTTCATGCTGTTAAAGCATGAAGCCCGAATCAGAACTTGATCCCATGAACCATGAGATCATGACCTGAGTTGAAATGAAGAGTCAGACACTTAACCTACGGAGCCACCCAGGCAGCCCTTCTGGATGGTATTCTTCCCAGGAGTTCCTGTTCTTCTCATCTAGAAATATTCTGTCTTACCTACGCAGAGCTGATGCTCTGGGACCCCATGTGCCTGGCACCTGAACGTTAAGTAGTTGTTTATTAGTTTCCTACTTTCTCTTTTTTTCCCCATGTGGTCAGAGTACATCGTCAAGTACATTTTTCAGAAGATGGACATAGGATATAGATATTAAATCCTTGCATTCTAAAAATTCTTTTATTTTGCCCTCATTTTTATGGATGATTTGGCTAAGCATACATTCTATAATGAGAATAATTTTCTCTTGGATATTTAAAGGTACTGTTTCATGGTCTTTTTGCATTACAGAATTGCTTAAAAGTCTAAAGGTGCCTGCTTCTAGATCTCTTATGATGTTCTCTCTAGCCCTGGGGTTTTGGAATTTCACAGCAATGTGTCTGGATATATGCCTTCTTTCATTCATCTTACTCAACATTTTCTGGGATATTTGGTCCACAATCATACATCTTTCTTTCACTCTGGGAAATGTTATTTTTATGAGAATTTCTTCCTCTCCACTTTCTCTTTTGGGGGGCCTCCTGGATTAATCCTCATTGTTTCCCAGCTTCTTTGCAGCTTTTTTCTTTCTGCTCTATACTCCTAATGTCCTGGAAGGCAAACATTAGAATAGTCTGTTGTGGTGAATCTTTTGTTTCCTTCTCTCATTTCTCCGTGCTTTTTTCCCCTTTACATGACCCTTTCACCATAATTTTCTGCACCTAATCATGGAGTTTGAGCATTGAGGAACAGAAGAACAACTCAGTATGACTTTACTCAGGCCATTGGGTTATATGTCCACATCCTTAAGGGGCCAAGCTATCTTAGTCTATTTGGGTTCCTATAGCAAACTATCCTAGACTGGTTGACATATAAGTAACAGAAATTTATTCCTCACAATTCTGATGTCTGGGAAGTTCAAGATTAAGGTATAGGCAGTTTCAGGGTCTGCTGAGGGCCTACTTGCTAGTTCATAGCTGGCCATCTTCTCACTGTGTCCTTACCTGGTGGAAAGGGCAAGAGAGCTCTCTGGGGTCTTTTTTAAAAGGGACCCATCTGTGAGGGCTCCACCCTCATGACCTCCCAGAGGTCCCACCTCCCATCACATTGGGTGTTAGGATTTAATGTATGAATTTTGGGGGTACACAGTCTATAACACAAGCTACCCCTAGACCCTATTTTAGGGAAATTTTGAGACTAAAGATCAGCTAGGCTTCTGTCTTCTTTCAATCCCATATTAAATTAATGGTTCTGAATGAACTCTGTGGCCAACACTAGTCAGAAGGGGTTTTCAGCAAAGTCCACTTCTTCCCAAGGTAACATTAAGTAATGATTGGATTTAATTACCCACAGTGACTTCTCAGTTTGCTGGTGGTTATGGTTTCTGTCCTTACTTGTTCAAAGATCTGAGCAGAAATTGAGTTGTTCCCTATCTTAGAAGAGGATCACACCCCTTACTATAACCTTCTTCACCTTGAGATAATCTGCATCCTTATTTTAAACCCAATTTGACTAATGGTGGTATCTAATTGCAACTTTTTCTTTCTCATTTGGGACGAGATGTGGGCTCCCTGCTAGTTTCCAACAAATTATAAAGCAGCAAACACCTAGAACTTTCCAAAATAGTATGCAAGTTATAAAGACAATCAAACATTTCATGCTTTCATTCCATTTCCTTATATATTTTATAACTTATTTATGGAAATGGAATTGTTTAAGCTCTGATGCACCACATTTTCCAAGTGATATATAGCAGTCCATATGTTCACAGTGGAAAGAAGCATCATGACTTCATGGCAAATGGCAAAGATTGCAATATTGTCGAAGGGTCTTCTGACACAGACTCCAGAATCATGACAGTGGGACTGAGTATACGAGTGCTAGGGCCCTGGGAAACCCTGGGAGGAACCCCAGACTGTGAGGTGGGCGGTACTCCATTACTAGTATTTTGGAAGAAGGATTTGAGAGAGACTGTGTACCTGGCTATTACTGGTATTTAGTAAAGCTACGGAGTTACATGAATTTATTTGAAATCTAACTCTTCATCAGCATGCTCCTTGCTTAGTCATTCTTGTATTTTTATGATAATGTCTCATCCTTTCTGATCATTTCAATAATTCCTACCTCTGTTTAATTGATTATTAACCTCAGTATCTCCTGAAATCACCCACTCGTGGGCCTCCATGAGGCGACTTTACCATTTTATACCTAGGCCTGCTGGACCATCATCCTTTACCTACTACGGGACAGGAAGGACCCCTGTCCTCACACTTCTTGTGTTTTCCTGCAGGTCTCCCCTGGGGAATATGGTAGATAATAATATCCCACTTACAATGAGCCACTCTGTCATCCCCCTGATGCAGACTTGCTGCTGTCACTATCACTTCCTTCCAGTGCTGCCCCTGTTCAGATCCTTGCCTTAGTTGCCTGCTAATCTCCGTTCTGTCCTGATCTACCACTAGTGATTGAGCCTCAGTCTCTTCTGCCTTTCATGTCTGAGAACTCTTCTCTCCCTGTTTGCTGTTTGGAGTCTACTCTTGCCTCCAGCACTCACAGTCTTGGTCTTTAGGAAAACACTTTTCCCCTCTCAAGCCTAGTTTGTATAGAGCATCTCATGGCAGCGCTGCTTGGACCGCTAGTGCTACAGGATGCCAATGAAGGCCAGAAAAGTGGGAGAAGTTCTCTGCAGCTGCAGGAAAGCACATTCCACCCGGGGTCGGAGAACCTGGAGGATGTTAGCAAAACACCTATTTGCGGCCCCCTGTCCCACTTAAGTCTCCGAAGCATCATTGGGGATGTACCCCAGGCTCTCCCGTTTACTCCACATTTGTGTAGCAGCCTGCCTGTGTTCTCTGGCTGGTGTTGTCTTTGGTGCTCCTCTCTGAACTTTTGGGAGGTGAAGAGCCTGCATAGTGACCAACTTTCATTAAAATGAAGCAAACTATTTGGTTTATCATAGAGATAGAAGATAGAACAGTGGTTGCCAGGGACTGGGGGGAAGGGTGGAGAAGTGAATGGGTTGGGGGTTGTTTAATGGGTACAGAATTTCAGTATGGGATGACGACAGGTTTCGAAGATGAACAGTGGAGCTGTCTGAACAACAGTGTGAATGTGCGGAATGCCCCTGAACTGTACACTTAAAAATGGTTAAGGGGCACCTGGGAGGCTCAGTCGATTGAGCATCTGATTTGTGATTTTGGCTCAGATCATGATCTCATGGTTTCATGGGTTCAAGCCCTGCATGGGGCTCTGCACTGACAGTGCGGAGCCTGCTTGGGATTCTCTCTCTCCCCTCTCTCTGCCTCTCCCCTGCTCGTACTCTCTCTGTCTCTCTCAAAATAAATAAACTTAAAAAATGGTTAAAATGGTAAATTTTCTGTTATGCAGAATTTTGCCACAGTCAAAAAAAAAAAAAAAAAAGGAGGAAGAGGAGGAGGAGGAGGAGGAGAATGGGCAACAAACAAACAAACAAACAAAAACCCTACCCAATTTTAAAAGAAGTTAGGACTAAAGAAATGTCTTAGGAGACAACATCAGTGCCTGCTTATGGCTATAGTTCTGTCCCCTGCCTTAGGCAGAATTTCTATGACTCAAGGAGGGGCAGGCCTTAGGAGATCGCTTTTGAGAAGAATTGGTATTCCTTGTATCTTCCAGTTAGAGTTAGGAGTAATTTGTGTTGAAATCTAAAGTATTTTTTTTTCTTTACAGTCCATGCTTTTTAGAACAATTACTACATTTTTGGGTCATATACCAGTATTATTAATCATTCTGATGTCGAATAGATGCCAATTTCTGTGTGTAACTACTAACGAAAGTGAGCGATTTAAAAGAAACCATCGTCATTTCAGCAGCATGATCTTTACTGAAAGGAAATTGACTTAAAAACATATAATTTGTAGAAAATTAACAGTGAAATACAAAGACATGAGAGCCCATGCTTTTAATCAGTTGCCAATAATTTAAGCCTGATTGTGCTTGCACAGGCAGATCCATGACCTGGGGGTGGGGGTGGGGGATACATTAGGGTTTCAGGTATAGAATGTCCAACCTAGTAAGAGGTTTTATGTTGGAAGGGAGTCTGTTTTTAGCCACGGACCAGGGTTCAAGCCAGACAGAAGAAAGAAAATAGGGAAGAGTTGGAGCCAGTCCACTCTCTGTTCGGACTTCAAGCAGCTTGGAAATGTTTCTTAGGAGACCTAGGTCTAGGGTTAGAGTTGCCCTGAAAGCAAGACTATTTGGCTGTAAGAGTGTCTCCTGAAAATGTGGCTTCTCTCACACACTCTGAATAGGTCACTCTACTAATTACATAATATTTGCATAAAGGCAGCTCAATACAGTGTGTTGTGAAGTTGATATAATGAATAATGCCTGTCTTCAGAGCCCACATTCCTTGCACTGCACTGCCCTGCCTCTGTGGAGTCTTAAATATCCAGGGAAGCATGAAATATTGTATCATTTTCAATCATGATGAAAAGGTAATCTTAATGCTCACTCTATATATACTTAAACACGCGACTTCTTTGGCAGTTTCTTTTCCTGACGCACATTTTTTAGTGGATATAAAAATGGAAATGATACACAGCTTAGAATTTTATCATTCATCAAACATTGAGTGCCTCCTGTGTGCCAGACATCATGATAAGTTGTAGAAGATACTTTAGATATAAAATTTCTCTCACTTCAAGAATATGAGATCTGGAAGGACCCTTCCATCTTATTGCATCTGATTTTATATATTAGGAGACTCAAGCTCCAATACGCGTTCAGGTTCCCTGAGGTTATTCAGGTGACAAGAGGTAGGGCCCAGAATAGAAAACAGCTCATTCTGCAGCATATCAGTCTGGGTCCCAGTAGAAACAGGCACCGTGGTCAGAGTAGGTAATTTGAGGAGGGCTTAATAAAGGACTTTTTACAAAGGCATGATCAGGATGCAGGGAACCGAGCAGGGGATAGTACAGTACTCCAGAGGCTGGAAATAGTAGGGAGCCATTGCCACCCATAGGCCCGAAAGAACCTGGAAAAGGGACTGTGGCTCTCA
The DNA here is from genome assembly GCF_022079265.1 of Lynx rufus. Classification (NCBI taxonomy): domain Eukaryota; kingdom Metazoa; phylum Chordata; class Mammalia; order Carnivora; family Felidae; genus Lynx; species Lynx rufus. The sequence goes on from NW_025814897.1 coordinate 64,428,307, forward strand.
GTAGAGGGACACATGCAACATGGTAACCTATCAGGAAGAAATCTGGGGAAATAAATATTGTAACTTCATTCTCTTCCCACCTTCTGGTTTCCCATTAGGGCCTCTTATTGGCTGAACTCAACAGAAGCTGAAGGCAAGGGAGCCCTTGGATATAGTCCACATGGGTCAGCCTCCATGTCCCAGAGTGAGGTAGAGAGGAAAGGAGATGGATTTGGGGTGGTGCTTTCTAATTGAGCAACCCACTTTGCCTCTGAATGGAGAAGTAAGAGGTGGGATGGTGGCCGGGAGCATTTAGGGAAAAGTCACTCCTCGTGGGAGCCAGGAATGGGAAGAAGGATTCCCACTCTCACATTACACATTGCTTTATGAGATTTTTCTAAATGCTGGTTCGCAAAGGTGGTTGTCAGCAACCTTTTTTGATCTTGTTCCACAGGATAGATGAGAGATTTAAACACTAACTGGAACAAAGCAAGATCAGATCTGGCCTAGGAAAGAACTGGGACTGATGGAGCTTATGGGGTCCTGTGGGAGGTGTGAATTATTGGGTCAATGCAGCAATGCCAGGCTTAAGAAGAATCTCAGACAACACTATGAAAGCATATGGCAGGCTTTATACATATGCAAATGCACCTAACTTTCCAAAGAGCCAGGCAAAGAGGAATTTCAGCCCTTCACCCCACTTTAGAAAGATCCCACTCAGGAGAGGTTGCAGGCAGCCCAAAGTCTTATAGAGGTGACAGAAGTGGACCTCAGGTCTCCAGTTGCTGAGCCTTGTCCTCCTCTGCTGCTGGGCAGGCTGGGCCTCTCATTTTCCACAGACACACCAGGTGGGTTGCTGACCTCTTTGGCTTGTGCCCAGTGCCCCCTTGTTCTTGCGTTTCAATTCATGGTGTTCTTTTCAGGCAAAAGTCCCCATTGTCTAAAACCTTACACATCAAATTTTCTATGATTTTGTTAGAGTCTTAGTATATCTTGAGTGTTTCCATTTACTCTGCATAGGCCAGAATTCCATGATATGAAGAACATTGTAGATCTGCAAACACCTGCCATGTTTCCAATTAAATAATTTCTGTAGAGAACAAAAAGAGACTGAAAACTCAGTAGCAAACCTGATGATAAACCCTGAGGCTTCCTGTTGTGCAGACAGCAGGGGCTCAGGTACAACAGGATTGGAAGGTCAGGGATACAAAAGTTGAAACCCAGCTCTTGGGGTGTCTGACTCTTGGCCTTGGTTCAGGTCGTGATCTCATGGTTTGTGAGTTCGAGCCCTGAGTTGGGCTCTGTGCTGCCAGTGCTGAGCCTACTTAGGATTTTCTGTCTTCCTCTCTGCCCCTCCCCAGCGTGTGCGCGCACGCGTGTGTGAGCACTCTCTCTCTCTCTCTCTCTCTCTCTCTCTCTCTCTCTCTCAAAATAAATGAATAAACTTAAAAAAAAAAAAACCCAGCTCTTGATGTTTGTGGCTACAACCAGCCTGTAGTCTCCGTAGCCTCTGCCCCATCTGGCTGACGCAGGGGTGGGGTGATGCCAGTGTGAAGAGGAGCTGGTCACACTGATGAGGCTGCACTTTGCAAATAGAAGGTGCAACAGAAAGTGTTCTCTCGACCTAATTTTAGGCCAGCTGTTTAGTTAACACAGACAGAACCATTTGGGCAACCTTCTGAGGAAGGGATCTGAGGGACAGAGACACAGTCCTACTAAAATATGGTCTACCTTTTATGTCAATCGCTGGAAAATGCAATTGATGCCAATTTCTGTGTTCTAATTCATTTTATTAGTCCACAGGCTTCTTAGAGTTAAGGCAGCAAAGTGCTCTGTTTATCTGGCTCAGTACCTTAATAATGGTATGGCCCCTGCAGGCGCAAGTTAATGCTCCTTAATCCTTGCAATTTGCACTGTGAGCTAGTGCTCAGGGAACCTCCTGTCTGCTGCAAGAATGAAAAGCAGGAATGGCCCTAAACTGTAGCCACCAGTTGGATAGCACCCATTGGCTTGTGGTCACTAATGGGAATTATTATAATGGCTTTAGCTCTAGATACAGACATTCCTGTGAACTCAAAGTCATTTGGCAATTTCACAAGAACCACAGAATGTGAGAGCCATGCCCAGGACCTTTATGACAGATGAGGAATACCATAGAGAGGTAGTGGCTTGCCCAAGGTCACAAAATGTAAATGGTGGCAAAGCTGGTCCTGGAGCCTTTGTAGCATTCCATTTCTTTCCTGGGCCCTCTATGTATAGTTGAGCAGTTGTGCCCAATGCAACATGGGTGACCATACACAGAAGCCCTGGCCTTTCTTCTGGTGAAGTCTTTTGACTACATGGCCAATGACCTGAGTTTGGTCTTTGTAAAAGAGAAGTGGTGATGGAGCGCCTGGGTGGCTCGGTTGGTTAAGCATTCAAGTCTTAATTTCGACTTAGGTCATGATCACATGGTTTGTGAGATCAAGCCCTGCATTGGGCACTGACAACATGGATCTTGCTTGGGATTCTGTCTCCTCTCTCGGCCCCTCCCCTATAAGTGTGTACTCTCTCTCTCTCCTTCTCTCTCTCAAAATCAATAAGCATTAAAAAAAGAAAAAGAGAGAGAAAAGTGGTTATAAGTAGGACATGGCTCACTCTTCTTTTATGGTAAGCCTTTTCTGAAACCCAGAGTAGGTTATGTATCCCCACTTCTGGACTTCACTAGCTCTCTATGAATTGCAAATAGTGTTGTGGAAATTCTCTTGATTTGACTAGTGGTTCCTTGAGGGCAAGGATGAGTTTTATTTATTTTGTACCCCTTGTTTACTCCTTAGCAAATACCAGGTGCCCAATAGGAGCTCCTTCTCTTGTCCTCAGTAATTCAGCTCAATAAGCACCTATTAGGCACCTGATATTTGCTTGTTGCTAGCTCAATTCATCAAGCTACAGGAGGTCTCATGATTTATTAACCAAGTTGACCACTTCTTGGCATAAGAATAAGTCTGGTTATGGAGTGGCTAAATCCTGAGACACCTCATGAAAAAATTAAAAAAAAAAACAGTTATGTATTGAGTGCCAGAACCTTTCTGAGCCCTCATTACAACCCCAAGAGGTAAATACTGTCATTATCCCAAAGTTACAATGAGAAACAAGATAAAGAGGAATTTAAGGTTACACTACTGATGTTGGGCTGCAGTCCTTGACTGTGTGATTCTAGAATGCCTGCTCCTAATTACTGTACTATGGTGCCTGCAGTATAATTAAAGGGAAAGGTCTGCAAGATTGCATTTTCCAGACAACCTAAGTGCAATCATTTAAACACCAACACATCTAATTTTAGCCTAAAGTCTATTATATGCTTCTTATCCAATATGCCTCAAAGTCACCATCCAGAAGATGCCCTCTGGGCTGTCGAGGTGTTTATAGGGCTAGGTTTCCCTTCACCAGATAACTCCAGAATGCTGTGATTTTTTAACACAATTTTATTATTGTTGTTGTTGTTATTATTATTGTTATTATCTTTTTAAATTGTAGAGTAATACATGTTCATTGTATTAAGTTTAAAAAACCTAGAAAATATTCAGATGAAGGCCTCATGGTCACATGGAAGGGATTGTTGATGAGGGAATTCTGCTGTGGACTGTTGTGGATGATCCCTAAGTTTCCTTGTAATATAGGGTTTTCACGTTGGTTCAGTTCCCTGAAATACCTGACTGCTCATCCCCAGAACTGTTTGGTCTTGCCTGTTTCCTCCATCTAATTACATTATTGCTTTCCCTACAAGGCACCATGTGATAGTCTCAAGTTCTCTGTGGCCTGACTGTCTAACTAAATTTCCCAGTGTTATCTTTATTAGACCCCCAAGACACAATTGTTTTAGGATTAGGAAAGCATCTTGTGTTCTGAACCACTGTGTGTGTGTGTGTGTGTGTGTGTGTGTGTGTGTGTACTCCATATGTATGTAGACTATATATATATACTTGATCAGGTTTACTCAGTATCATCTGTATACCATCTGCATCATGGAGATCATGCAAAATGGAGATTAAGGGTCTTCACCCAAGGTCTATTAAATAAGAAAATCTAAGATTGGAGTCATGGATCAACATTTTTCCTGACCAAAGCGTGTTTTGTTTTTTATTTGTCATTAAGAGATTGTTAGAAGTAGAGAGAATAACATAAGAAATTCAACGTACTTATTACTCAGTTTCAATAACTATGAACCCATGCTCAGTCTTGTTTCATCTATAATTTGAAGCAAATTCCAGGTATCATATCATTTGAATGTTTTCATATGTATCTACATAACATAACCACAATATAATTATCATATTTGAAAAGTAATTAACATTAATCTCTAATATTACATTTCTAGTTCAAATTTTCCTTATCTCAAATGTTTCTTAATTGTATAGTGTTTTGGATGCTGAATCACATAATTAGTTATGTTTCTTTCTTTTCTCTGACAAGTAGGATGTTGGGAGCCAATTCTGTAGCCACTTCTGGCAACTTTACAGAACCTCACGCATGTTTTTTGACTATGTACCTTACCCCTGACTTCATTTTCATTTTACTTTTCTTTTTCTTCAGTTCTGATTTCCTCACAAAGTACATTTTATCTTACTGTGCTGTGTATGTTTTTTAAGTTGCCTCTAATCCTTTTGCCAAAAGGTAAGTTGTATGTAAATGACCGTATCAGGGACCCTGAGCCCCTTGCCTTACTTCATTTTGCATGAGTCTTTCAAACCAGTCCCTATCATCTGAGCTTCTGACCATGAGTCTCCTCTTCTTTTTTATGCCCCACCACATCTCAGTCCCAGTGCTCAGAACCATTTTTCTGGTTCTGATCTTTTTTTTGCTTCCCTCCTCCATCGTGATTCCTGGCTTCCTTTGCCTGCCCTGGAAATACCACATTTCATTCATCCTGAGCCTCAACTGGCCCCTCTGCGTTGTCTTTGTCAGTTTCCTTTGGCGGTGAGAGGACTGGACACGGACACTGAATCTTTAGGTTCCAACGTAGTCTCTTTGAAAATTCCAGTCCTCTGGGACAACATGAGGTTGGGGGGACAGTTGAAAGAGGAGAGCTCAGGATAGGAAGGCTAGGGTGGGTATCAAAAATGTCATCCCTTTCCCAGTTTTGCCCTGAGCTGTGTTTGTTGTTAAGAAGTAGAGATGGGGGGGCGCCTGGGTGGCGCAGTCGGTTGGGCGTCTGACTTCAGCCAGGTCACGATCTCACGGTCCGTGAGTTCGAGCCCCGCGTCAGGCTCTGGGCTGATGGCTCAGAGCCTGGAGCCTGTTTCCGATTCTGTGTCTCCCTCTCTCTCTGCCCCTCCCCCGTTCATGCTCTGTCTCTCTCTGTCCCAAATAAATAAATAAACGTTGAAAAAAAAAAAAAAAAAGAGATGGGGCCAGACTGACATGTGAGAGACTAGGTGGTTCCCAATCTCTGGTGCCTTGTGTAGCCTTTTTACAGGGTTCTCACAGATCTGAAACAAACTGGCGAAATAAGGACAGTGGAATGGTTTTATTCATAAAGTTCAATATAGTGCTTTAAGGCAATGCCATTTATTTGGAGTGTTAAAATTCTTTCTTTCTTTCTTTCTTTCTTTCTTTCTTTCTTTCTTTCTTTCTTTCTTTCTTTCTTTTTCTTGCTCTCTTCTTTCCCTTCCTTCCTTCCTTTCTTTCTCTCCTTGTATGAAGTGACCATGATAATAAATAAGTTACCTTTTAACATCAATATTAGCAAAGTAAAAAGTTGATAACCTATGTCAGTCCCCTGATATATTTTTAAATTTTTTAATGTTTATTTATTTTTGAGAGAGAGAGAGAACGCACAAGCCAGGAGAGGGACAGGGAGAGAGGGAGAGGTAAAATCCGAAGCAGGCTCCAGGCTCTGAGCTGTCAGCACAGAACCTGATGCAGGTCTCAAACTCATGGACCGTGAGATGTGACCTGAGCTGAAGTCGGACATTTAACCAACTGAGCCACCCAGGAGCCCTTGTCAGTCCTCTGATATTATTTTCATGAATCTAGAAGTCCAAACAAAGATGAGTAGAAAAGGATGGATGTCTTTTATAGGTTTGACTTTGAAGGAAAACTGTGCTAAGGAACTGAGATGATCATTATTATAATGATTGTCATGATTTTCATTCATTTGTTCCTTATAAACCAAGGAGGAGGATTAAATAAGGACTGTTTTCAGAAATGCTTTGGGATTACAGACCCAAGTTCACCAGAATGTACTAAGGCATATATACTTTTTATACTATAGTAGCTTTAAAAATTTTTTTCTTCTCAACATTTGTTTATTGTAAAAAAATTAATATAGAAATGAAAGTCCCTGGGGTGCCTGTGTGGCTCAGTCGGTTGAGTGTCTGACTTCAGCTCAGGTCATGATCTCACGGTTCGTGGGTTTGAGCCCCGCATCCAGCTTTGTGCTGCTCACACATGCTCTCTCTCTCTCAAAAATAAGTAAACATTAAAAAAAAAAGTGAAAGTCCCTTCTAATTTCATCTCAACAGAAATGGCTTGCTGTATCTCTGCATGGTTTTTAATGTAAAAATCAATGCTATTAGCATGAAAATATCAATATGTACAGATTGTCTATCCATTTTATACAGTATGTCTTGTTTCCCTCATTTTGGAAGGCAACCTTCAGTCTTGCTATTAGCTTCTTTTCTCTTTCTACGTCTTAATTTCTGCCATCTTTTCTATTAAGTTTAAATTGTCCAAGCTGAATGTGCATTCAGTTCTACATCTGTACTTACGTCTTCCATACTTTGTCTATTACTTGATTCTAAGCATTGAAAATCAATAAATGGTATTTATATTATTATGAATGTAAAATATTATTTAGCATAGAACCAGAAGGTATATTGTGATTATTTTTCCTTTTCCCAAACAGTTTTACTGCAGGAATTCCTAATTATTCTCTCTCTCTTTTCTACCATTTGAAGACAAATGGTGATGTCATTAGAAGCTGAATACTCCATAATGTCATGTATTTGTTTTCAAGTCCTCTTTGTCTGAGGACACCTCCTTCCTAGAGCCCAGTCTTCCTGCTCCAGGCTGGACTGGCTCCTCTCTAGGCCCGCCACTCACCTCTCACACAGGGACCTTACTTCTGAGTGGAGTGAAACTTTTCCTATAGACTATGTCTTCTTCTCTCCTGTTGTAATCTCATACATTCATCCTCAAGTAACTTCCTATGATAGGCGCATGGAAGTAATCTTGCTGACATTTTTGGCCCTCATACTGCATTGATAGTATTATTGGGTGTAGAAATCTAACTTAAGCATAAGATCTCTTCAGAAGTTTATAGGCATTAGTCTATTATCTAGTGCTTTTAATGAGAACTCCAATACCAGTGTGGTTCTAATTTTTTTTATGTTCATATCACTTGTGTCTCTCAAGCTTTTGTGATTTTCCTCTAATTTTTGTGTTTTGAAATTTCACAATAATGTGTCTAAGATAGGGTTATTTCATTGTAGGTGCTCAGTGGACTTCTATAATTTGTCCTTCAATTTTAGGGAATTAAAAGTTTATTTCTTTGGTATTTTTTACCTTCATTTTTCTGTCTTTACTTTCCAGGAAACGTAGATATTAGACCTCCCGGATGCATACCCTGTATCTCATATCTTTCACTTAAATTTCCTGTGTCTTTGGTGCACATTCAGGTAGATGTTCCTTGACTTTGCCTGTATTAAATTTTTTCCAATAAATATATTTTTATTATAAATCACAGTATTGCACTGAGAAAAAGGAGTGTGTACAGGTAGCTTATTGGGAATGTGATCCCAGAGAGAAGGTATGAGGAACAGAGGGATGAAGTAGGAAATAAGGGAAAATAAGTGCAAGGATCAGCTTTTGAGTTGACCACATGGACAAGCAGCTATTTCCTGTTCATCTTCAATTTTCTCAGAATCCTTAAGAATTCTAAGAATTGTCCATCCAGGAGACAAAAATCAGAACTACTTCTCGATCAATTCCCATCACTAGTTAGGCAAGGGTGATCCCATGGGCAACAGCTCCCTAATATATCTCTAAATTTTCTCCAGAGTGTCTGACTGAGTGGTCAGTAGTCTACTTAGCATCTCCTCTTAGAATTTCCATGGGTATCAGATTCTCCACTTTGTTGCTTATGGTTCCCGAATATGCAATTTGCAGTTTGTCTCCCTAGCCATAATCTAAGCTTCTTGAGAACAGGAGGAGGTGTGTCTTCTCTTCATCCCTTTCTGCACTTTATGCGTATTAGTTGGTTAAGTCATTGAAATTCAACAGCAACAGGCCAAGTAGTTGTCTAAGTGTATCACAGACCAGCGGCGGCAGCAGCAGCAGCAGCACTTGGGAACTTGTTAGGCAGACCTACTGAATCAGAAACTCTCTGCCCACTATTAAATTTTTTATTTGTTTCAGCAATCGCATTATTTTACTTCTAAGAACATTGTCTTCTTCTTCATTCAATTTACCAGTAGTCTACTCTTATCTTATGTATGGATCAAATATCTTCTGGAAATGTCCTGTGAATGAAAAATTCTTGTTTCCTCACTGATTTATCTGTTTTCTCTGGGAACCTCTCTCTCTTTCTCTTTCTGTCTCTCTCTTTTGTTTGCTTTTATACATTGATCTGGTTGCTCTAGGATGTCCTTACATGGCTGGTGATTGTTTGCAGCTTAATCATATTTAATAATGAGGCAGTAGAAAAGCTAACTATGAGGCTATGTATCTGTGAGTGATATTTTAATAGGCAGATTTTACTTTACGGGAACATAAGAAGTTACATTTTTTTTGTAAAAACATGGAGGATTTTGGTCTTGGGCATTAATTCTCACACTAGTTGCCTTGGTTTCTCCCTAGACAAACTGGGAAATATTTTGGTGAAGATTTTTAATCCATGCTCATATTTTTGTTCTGTATCTCAGTCTTAGCTGCCACCATAGCGGAAATGTCTGTGTCCTGAGGTTGAGTTCAGTAGGTCAGGTTGCATCTTCTATCACTTTGCTATCCACATACAGTCTTCAAGAAAAAGTTTTTAGTTTGTTGATTATCTTGTGCTATATTCTTTATGACTGTAGGTTTCTATTTTTTATTTACTTCCTATCATCTGATGGGAGTCTCAGGAAGGGGAGGATATTAATATAAATATGCAGATGTACCGTTATGAATCAAAGTCCCCCTTAAATATTTTATATACATATTTACACCTGTATTTCTTTATCAACATCAAGTTGAAGTATCAATAGTCTCCACATGCTAACAATATAGAACATTTAATTTGTTTTTACTTCCTTCCTTCTTCTACCTCCCATGTTTTGTTGGAATTGTTGAAATTTGAGTATGTATATAGTATCATTGCTTTGTTCTTTTAAGTGTTTTTTTCATAACAGTTACATTTAAGCTTCATAACCTCATAAAGAGCAATTATTTAGACTTAATTCAATTTGTGCTATTTTCTTTATCACTAATTCTTGTGATACATAGTATATAGATACACCTGATATAATATGTCCTTCCTTTCTTGAGTTCTGTATTCTGACATACATTTTTATTTGTTTGTTTGGAGAATTTGCTTAGATTTTATGCAGGAGAAGGTATGTGAATGGTGTATTTTCTGAGTCATCGTCTGTTTGAAAATGCCTCTTTTTCCCTCGTGATAGTCTGGCTAGCTGTAGAATTATAGGACTACAATATCCTTTTCTTTTTTTAAAAAAACATTTTTTTAATATTTATTTATTTTTGAGAGAGAGAGACAGAGTGTGAGTGGGGGGAGGGGCACAGAGAGAGGAAGAACAGGATCTGAAGCAGGCTCCAGGCTCTGAACTGTCAGCACAGAGCCCGATGTGGGGCTCGAACTCACGAACCATGAGATCATGACCTGAGCTGAAATTGGACACTTAACCAACTGAGCCACCCAGGCACCCCTCCAATCTTCTTTCCTTAGATCAGCTGGGATCTCAAGCCAATCTGCTTCTGATCACTACTTTACCCATACCTCTTAGTTTTCATCACTATTTTATTTAATGTCAGGACCAGTTTATTCTGATGGCTCAGCTTGGTTGACCTCTTTTGAGCTGCTAATTTGTCCCATTATTTTTCTTTGGTTGTCAGTTTATGTGTTCTTACTGGCCCTTCATAGTTCAGGGGGACAACTACTGTGCATCTGCCTGTGTGTAGTATATGGAAGCTCAAGCCTTTCATTCATTGGACAATAATATTTGCCATTCCAAAACAAGTATTTAGGCTTGCATGGATCCCTTAGAATTCTAGGTGTACAGCTGGGATGTCTTCTGGGGGTAGGGATGTCATGGTATCTTGTATCTGATGTCTGCAAGATCAAGGATATTGCTACACTACATCATGTTCAGTGGCTGCATCTAATAGCAGGTAGAAGAGAGTTCTGATGGTCAGACCTCACTGCAGGGTCTTCTAGGCCACATCTTCCCTGGAAGAATGTACTCTGTGGCAGATCTGGAGGCAGTTTTGTGCACAGTCACCCCCAAGCAGCAACACCTCCAGGGATCTGGATCAGAACTGGGTTGCCATTTGCCTCCTTTCATCCCTGAATCACCATCTGGTTATTCTCTTGGCTCTTGGACAGAAGGACTAATTATACTTTCCCATTTTTCAGAAAATTTATCTTTAGAATAATTATTTTTTTGATGTTACTATTTTTTTCAGTTTTTGTTATGAAATATAGCATAAATGCCAAAGAGTATATATAGTGAATACATATGGTTTCAGGATCAATCATAAAACAAATGGCCATGTACCTACCACCTAACTTAAGAAATCTCTTCTAAGCAAGGCTGTTATGTGATTCTAAGCTGATTCTCCTCCCTTTCCTAAAGTCATGGGTCTGAGGTGGGTAGTATCTGTGGCCCTCGTGACTCAACAGGAGTTTTCTAACACTTCTTTCTGAAAAAAGAGAGAAAAGTGTCCAGAGGGTGCCCTGAGTTGTTTAAAAACAGAAGCCCAGATGATTTTGCTTTGTGGTTGGTATGTCTGTGTAGGTCACTACTGGTTTCTCCTCAAAGGCATTCCCTGGCCCATTGCTAACCCACATGGTACCTTTGTGTGAATAAGAAGAAATCACTTCTGCCATTTACTAGAAATTCTCTTTAATACCTATCTGCACAAAAATCTATAATGATTATGAATGTGACTAGCACCTCTAGAGCTTATAGGACACAACCATAATTCACGGTAAAAGTAGTAGGTGGCCATAGAGCTCTTCAGGTGGGCATCATCAGGCATTTACTCAATGCCTACAATGTGCCAAGTGTTCTTTTAGTTGCTTGGCATTCAATGCTGAGATGGATGGGATTCCTGCTCTCATAGATCCCCCATGACTGGACTGGTGAGCAAGCTGTTTTTTGGGTGCATGAACTGGGAGTCAGCTAACAAGCTTGGGTCATTCTTGTGTTGGGTCAGGTCCCTATGGTTACTAGCAGAAGTGGGTTAATTTAATTTCATTTATTTAGCATGTTGTCTATGCCACGTCAACCCTGAGAGGTTATGCTGTACCAAAGTGATGAGTTCAGAGCTTAAGTCCAGAGTGACCATATTCCCTGGTTTGCCCTGGGTACTGGGTAAAGTCTCTTGTCCCAAGTGATTATTAACATCACACCTCTCTCTCTTAAAGGTGTCCCAGCTTAGGACAATAAATTATATGGTCATGTGTATGAGTCAACTGTTTTTGCCATGGTAACAAACTCCTTCAAAATATTAGCATCAACTAGGGTTTGCTCATGGATTTGTAGATCAGCTGCAGCTCTTCCCCAGTCTGTGGATAAGGTTTAAGCTTGCTTCTCATTCTGGACTTTGGGCCTGTGCCACAAGTCTTCCCGTGATAGTAACTAAGTTGAAAGACTGGGCTTTATTTAAGATTTCTTCTCCTGGCAGAAGGTGGGAGCCAAGAGTCTTCTGGTCAGAGCTGGCATGGGCCATATCTCCTTGGATTTTATTGACTAGAGCAAGTCACATGGACAAAATCAACATCAGGGGATTGGGATTTATGCTCTTTCCTTGGTATGGGGGCACTGTGGGGGGAGAGAGTGAATATTTGGTGAATAACAAAAGAATTATCACATTACACTCCTAAACCTACTGCTTCCCAGTGTGTCCCAACCCCAGCCTTTGCTGGTGTTTTCTAGTAGTGTCTGTGTTAGGAAAGTGCCACAGTGATGAACAGGACATAGGAGTTTTACCTCCATTTGGATTACAGAATGTATTAAGGGATTTCACTATGGTATGGAGCCTGTTTTGTTTTTGTGTTTTATTGGACTAGTTGGGAGTTGATGTTTGCTGTGGCTGATTAATGAGGATAAAGTCTCCTCCTTTCTGTGTCCTGAGCACTACTACCTATCCTAGGAGTTTGCACAGATGAATTTCCCATACTCCCGTGTGAGCTGATGGAACCCAATGGAGCCTGTGGCCATGCCACGCTCTCTTCCTACCTCATGTTGGGGCTCCATGAGGTGTGATTTCTAGTGCCCTTTACTCTGCCCCCACTGACTCTACTCCCTGTCCTCATCCTTGCCCTTGTTTCTCTGCACCTGGGAGTTTTAATTTTTATTGTTTCCTTAGTGTCCCTTCATTTGCTTGTCTTAAATGTTCAATACTAATTGGATTTTCCTTTAAAACAATTCTAGAAACCTCTCAATGTTATACTGGTTCACTGATGGATTGATGGAAGTCATCCTTGTTTCACATTGTTGTATAGTTTGCTAATCCCCTTTCAGTGGGACTTGAGGAGAGAAAGGTGGCAGATTTGAGCTTACTTACCCATGTGAAACTGGAGCCCCAGTGTTGTCGAGCAGAGACAGAATATTATTTCACTGAAAAGGCAGAGATTGATGGGGAGGCGTAGAGGAGATACATTACCTCCATCACCAGTCCTAGCAGCTGGCATTCTCTCAAGAGCCATTTTTCATGAGGAAACTGCTTTATCATTTCATAAGAATGATCAAGTACCTTCAGAGTCATGTTGAAAAGCACATGGATGGTGGGTGGTCAGCGTGACTCAGTAGGTAAGTGACCTGCAGTAGGAGCTCACATGCCTCAGCAGAAATGTCAGTTGTCTCATGTCATGGATTATCGGTATGCTGTGGATAATTAATATTGGAAAATTAACTTATTCCTAATTTTCTTCTTCATGAGAATATGAGTCTATGAGGAAGGTATGGAATGTGCCTTTCATGTTCCCCATTGTACTCTCTCCAAAACCTAGCCCAGTACCTGGCATGTAATGGACATTCAGAAAACTTTGGCTGAAGCAATGCAAATATTGATGATGGACAGTAAAGGCAAAGCCTGGGAGAATCCTTGGAGCTCCTGCATGTGATGGAGTGCAGTAAGGGCAGGTGGGAGTGTCCTTTAAAGTAGGGCTTACAGCCACCCAGGAATGAGTTCAGGTTGATGCCTTAGCCTCCCTGGGTCTACTGTAGCGTGGAGTGGAAGCCTGGAGGGAGTTGGGCTTTGTTCTGGGCGTTAAGGGCACAGCCACTGCACTGCCACGGACCCTAGCTGAGGCCATACAGTCCGGGCCTCAGATGCCGTGGTTGCCTTGCCATATTTGCTCACTCTCACCACTTCAGCACATGCCCGCTCACCTCCAAAGGCCAACCCCTGCATTTATTTGAATGTTCGATTTTTCTGGCCACTGAAGCTTACTTTGCCACTCGTGCTGCAGGTGGGAAATGCCCCTTGAGAGCTGCCCTCCAATCCATGACTGAAGGGAGCTGACATTATAAATAGCCCAGCCCCTTGCCCCTTGGGTAATTGGCTTGGTAAAGCCCCCTTCGCTGGCTGCCTTCCCTGGATCACTTCCTTACTCCCCTACCTGTGTTTTCTTCCCCTTCTGAATAAACCACCTGCCCTTGAATACTTGTCTCAGGATCTGCTACTGGGGAAACCCAAACTACGGTGGTCAGCACTGGGTCCTAGGTACCTGGCCACTGGATGGGGGTATTCTTGAGGCTTCAGAGGACTTGAGCTTCATTTTGCTGAGACCCTTAAAAGTCAATGTCAAAAAGAGAAAGAAAGCACTCTAGTTTCTCTTGTATTAGAAAGTTGTTACTTAAACAATTCCCAAATTTCATTATACAGCTCTCTGAAATGATCGCGTAATTTTTAAGGACAGTTGAAACTGCCCTGCTCACAAAGCCTCAATGATTTGTATTGCTGTGGTGTAGGGTCTCAGTTGACTTGGAGGGCATTCCTAGTCCCCCTGAATATACCCCGTCTCTTGCTAGAGCAGACTGTTCATTGTTTTGAATCATGGCCTGCATGTCACTTTCTCTGTGCTGTGTCTGAGTCTCACCATCCCTGCGCCAGAATCAGGTGACCCGGCAGCATCCCTGGCCTATCTCCTGCAGCCAGCTCCTGAGGGATGAATGGATTAAAGGGTCATTCTGCCTGCACTGTGCAATGGATGGGCACAGGACGAGCAATCACACTGACCTTTGATCTTTGCTTCTTTGCAGATATCTCAGTGAGCCTGCTGACCCTTGTGGTCACTGCCTGTGGCCTCGCGCTTTTTGGCGTGTCTCTCTTCGTGTCTTGGAAACTCTGCTGGGTTCCATGGCGAGAACGAGGCCTGCTCTCTGGTAGCAAAGACGACAATCGGGAACCTCTTAACTACACGGACACAGAGACCAATGAGCAGGAGAACAGTGAGGGCTTCCTAGACCCTCCCACCCCCTGCCCTGACTCTTCCATGAAGATCAGCCACACCTCCCCTGACATTCCCCTCTCGACCCAAGCGGGGGGCCAGGAGAACTGTGCCCATGGCGTCCGTGTACAGCGCCAAGTCACAGAGCCAACCTCGTCGGCCCGGTCAGTAATGCCCCCTTCCTTTCTGACTGCAAGGCAAGGACCACCTCGTTCCCCTCTATTGGCAGCAGTAGTGTTGGTTAGCCAAGGATCCTGTAACTGGAATTTCACATGTCCATTCAGTTTCAGAGATGCGAATATGGGAAAATGTGGTGCTTCCTATGCTCCAGTGAGGCTCCTTACTTCTCTTGAGTTCCCTGTGTAGGGTCCACAATAATAATAGTCCATAATAATAATAGTTACATTGCCAAGATTAACCATGACAAGTACTAAGAACTTTATGCATTGTTTTATTATAGTTCACAACTTTGCATGAGATGCAAAAGTTATTTTCATTTCACAGAAGAAGAAACTTAAGTCAAAGAGTTTAAGTAAAAACATCATAGATTGGTATGCATTCAGGGTTTGGACCCTGATTCAACCAACACCAGAGCCTGAGACCTCTTAACCACTCTTCCCACTATCCTCCTAGTGCTATTGGACTTATTCTCTGTGCCTCTGACCTAGCCTAGCTGTCACACAGGCTGTCTTTGTAGTCCACAAAGTGGTTGGAGGTCTTTGTCCATCTTCAGCCTTTGTAGGCCTAGAGTACCCAGGCCTCGGGTGACTTTCTTTCTGTGGGCTACATGCTCCGCTTTAAGCAGTAGAGAAATCATGTAGTGCAGTGATAAAAACCCAGGGCTCTGGGGTCAAGTGAACTGGCTTTACTTACATGTATGACATACTGGACACATTACTTAACCTCCATATGTTTCCATTTCCTCTTCTGTGAGAGAGAAATAGTGATAATACCAACATATAGGTGCTTTTAAGAATGAAGCAATAACGTGCACATCCTGTGCTTTACATAGGCGGCACCTGGTAAGTATTCCAAAACGTGAACGGCCATTTTGATTTCCGTGTTGTTTTTGTCGTGATCATTCCCCTGTGACTGGCCTCTTCCAGGACTCAGATGTTGCATAAACATGCCTTTCACGTTAAACAGACAATTCTCAATCCCCGGATATCAAAATTCACTTTCGACAGGAGTTTTCAGGATAAGAGATACAGGAAGTAGCTTTTTTAAAATGAAAATATTTGCTTGAGCAATAGCCAGAGGAATAGCATGTGCTGTTATTTGGAGAGTGCGAGCACAGTTTGGGGGCATTTTTTAAAAATCTTTTTTATTTGTTCTCTAGAAACAGAAGTAAGATTTTACCCTTTTTTATGTTAATCAAGTTTATCCTAGAGACTCTGCTCATTCACATTAAGTGGGATGGAATATGACAGTTTATAATTTAATTTTTCCACAAACCTATTTTAGCATCATTTCCAATTCTGAATCAAAGAGCTAAACCTAAAATATTCCTCTGTGAGGAAATGGATGGTTGTTTGCCATTTGATTTAGAAGAACTCCTCAGATTTTATCACTAGGATTTCTCTTTAGATATGACTTAAATATAGCTGGAGCTCTGTTTGATGCTGTCATGGCGTTCATGCAGTGGTGTAGACTTGTAATAAAATCCCTTCACTATTTCAATAACTGGAGTCTTTCAGATGGAGTATCCATTGAAATTGTTTCCTATTCGGTTTTACTCTGAATGCTAATTTTTCTGACCTAGGTCCCATCAATACAAGGTGATAGTACTGTGCTTTTATTAGATTATGGATCTGAGGACTCTGCCATGATTCTAATGAATTGATAGCAATCATATCACTATAATTATCACAGTATTTATTCTAGGAAAATATATAAGTACTCTACTTATCAAGAAATGTATTTCATTTAAGAATAAAACCTGTAGGGGTACCTGGGTGGCTCAGTTGGTTGAGCATCCAACCCTTGATTTCAGCTCAGGTCGTGATCTCATGGTTTGTGAGTTCGAGCCTTGCATCGGGCTCTGTGGTGACAGTGGAGCCTGCTTGGGACTCTTTCTCTCTCTGCTCCCCACCCCCAAAATAATTAAATAAACTTTAAAAAAAACTTTAAAAAAGAAAGAATGAAAATTGTAGTATCTTCACCACTGATTTATGGAAATTGGGTAGAAGGGGAAAAAAAGAAGAAAGCGAAGGAATTATTTCTATAAAATGAATTTACATTTAGATTTATTTTAGTTTGAGAGTCATGTAATTATCTTTCTGATGGGCAAAATCAAGTTTAGTAATATCTGATCTACCGTAAGAAAACTAAACTCTTTCCAGCTGTGTTGATCTAATACTGATAATTTGTATCATTGTGCATTTAAAACATTCTTACCTAATTACTACCGACCTAGTTTTATGGGTTATGTCGGGAAATACATATGTATTAGTTATGGTCTTATCATAATGAGTGGTATATGGTCTTCTCATTCTTTAGGAATTGTGTTATTTATGAACACACACAAAACAGTTTTACTGACAAAATGAGAGAAATGAATGAAATTTCCTTCACGTTCCAAAATTTTTAACATTCTTTTTAAGTAACGTTCTCGATACTGATTTGGGGAGGGAGAAGGTACTGTGCTGAGATGGCTCTAAACAGTCTGCTCTGCTAGTTCTTATTTCTTCCTTTTTTTCTTATAATGCTCCTACTTCCTCACTGTAATCACTTTCCTTCTTACTGCTTCCTTCCTGCAGCTGTCTGGGGACTTGTCCCCAGAGTCCCAGGACAGCTCCTTTACCCAGAGCACATAAGCCTTAGACTCCCAGTTAAGGGCATCCCCACTGTCCCTGCAGTCCATCAGCATAGCTTCTGTCACAGCACTGACATTGGAAAGCTCACCCTCTCCTGGCCTCTTGATCATGAATATGTGCAGCTCCCACCAATGTCTATGGAATGCCCTAAAGATGAGTTTTGTCTTCTCAGAAGGTTTCTAGTCAGGACGACTTCCTGTTGTTTTCCCACGATCAAGCACATTAACATTCTGTTTCTAGCTAGCAAAGTCCCTGTTAATTCTTTTCAATTTTAGATGAAATCCCTTTTGTATAATACTGGAAATATGGATTTGTTTTCAGAATGCTTCAATACCAGAACATTTTAAATATCTCTATTCCAAATATATAAAAATCCCTAGGTCCTCAAAATAGAAGGAGCCTTTGCAAGGCATCTAATGCATTTCCTGATTCACATCCCAAGATGAAAGTCCAACCTGTTTTATTAAGTCGTCTCAAACTTCTTATATAACACTTTGGTTTTATAAAAATTTCAATTACCACACTGCCATCTCTTTATCAGGCCTGTTAGAACCTGTGTGTTATTGCCACAGTCTACTTCTGTCAGCTCCCCACCTCAGCACCATGCAGCACTGCCCCAGAGGACAAGGACTCACTAGGAAGCTTTACCTGGAAAAGCTCATCATGTTCCAGCTACACTAGCCTCTCTCTCCATGCCTTCAGTATCCCCTGCCTTTTCCTGCCTTGAGGCCTTCACGAACAAGCTGTTCCTTCAGCCTGGAGTGCTTTTCTTTTTCCCCTCCATCTCCTTTGCAGCTTTAATGTCCCACCTAAAGCATCACCTCCTCAGAAAGGCCTCCCCACCATCCTCTCTGAAGTGTGTACTCTTTCCTCCACTCCCTCCCACTCTGCATTCTCTCATATGTCGCCTTGCCTGCATTTCTTCACAGGATCAAACTCTCTTTCTAACTAAATGATTATTTGTTTGCTTGTTGCCTGTACCCCTTCTCTAATCTAGGAGTTCTGTGAACTCAAAAACTATAGCCGCTCTTTTTCCCTATATATCTAACACCTAGTGCAGCCCCTGGCATAGAGAAGACTTTTTCTTTTTTCTTTTTTTAATGTTTATTTTTGAGAGAGAGACAGAGAGACAGAGCATGAGGGGGGGGAGGGGCAGAGAGAGAGGGAAACAGAATCTGAAAAAGGCTCCAGACTCAGAGCTGTCAGCACAGAGCCCAACGTGGGGCTCAAACTCATGAACCGTGGGATCATGACCTGAGCCAAAGTCAGACACTTTACCGACTGAGCCACCCAGGCGCCCCTAGAGCAGACTTTTTCCATGAATAGCTGACAGAATACCTTCATCAGTATCCAGCCACTTTTATCATGTTCCACTGACAAGAATGGCAAAAGGCTAGAAGTATAAACCCAAAGAAGGGCCTATATGGGATGAGGCCGGTGGAAGGCCTTTTTCCCAAGTCTTACCTGACTTCAGAGCCTTACACTTAGGCTTTTGGCCTTATCTCCAAACTAAGCAAGCCACAGATTCACAGAAATATACTGACAGAGTTGAAAGAAGGTGACAAATATTGAACTTTATTTATTTATTTATTTATTTATTTATTTATAGTGTTTATTTTTGAGAGAGGGACAGACAGAGTGAGAGCAGGGAAAGATCAGGGAGAGAGGGAGACACAGAATCTGAAGCAGGCTCCAGGCTCTGAGCTGTCAGCACAGATACTGAGGTGGGGCTCAAACCCAGGAATTGTGAGATCATGACCTGAGCCAAAGTCGGATGCTTAACTGACTGAGCCACCCAGGCACCTCGACAATTATTGAACTTTAGATTCGGGTCCCATCACTGGCCACAACTCCAGTAAGTGGTATGCTGAGACTAAATGTTGTAATTACTCTATGAGGACCACAGTTCTATTAAGGTATGTTTGTGTGTGTGAGTTGAAAACATTTTTTAGATGTGAACATTTAAAACACAACAGTGTTTTGGATGAGTCTTAGATATTTCTCCAAATTTTAATAAACTGACAGCTTGGAAAATGGAAGTTGCTTAGACTTCTCTCAACTCCCATGAGGTTCTCAAACTGTATATAAATGTGTATTTTCTCTACTGGGGTTTAATTATTGGAAATTGTTATTTCCTTGGCATTCATCTATTTATTCTAGACACTTGTATTAAGCATCTTCAATGTGAAAAGTTCCATATCATATACTGGTAGTAAAGAGATGAAAAAACATATATACATATACATATACATACACAAACATATATATATATATATATATATATATATATATATATACACACATATATGCATATATACACATACATATATGTATTGCCCTGACCTTAAAAGGTCCACATCTTAGTTGGGGAAATAGGCAAGAAAAGCCTATTTCCAATTATGCACATTAAAGTAGTCAAATTGTTTTCTAGAAGATCATTCTGGCAAGACTGTATAAGAGGCTTGAGGTAGGGTGAAGACTGGCTATAGTGGCTGATTCAGGTCAATAATGATGAGGTCTGAACTCCTGGAAGCAATGAAAGTAGAAAGAGGCATGAGTTGTGAGCTACTTCAGAGAAGGTGTTGGTGGACATAGGATCATCTTAGAAATAGGGAATAAAACATTGGAAGATGACACCAAGATTTCAAACTTGTTTAACTTGGGAGGTGTGGGAGGAAGCAGGTCATGCATCAGAATATCCAATTGCACTTGACCCTACACCTCCACTGGCCAAGGTGTGATGGTTACATCTTTCTTATATCACTCACCCTGGAGACCTCTGAATCCTGCACTGAGAAAGATCCCCATTTCCTCCTGCCCTGTAGTGAGTTCACTTCTGAGACCTCTTCCGTGTCTGCCTACAGCTCAGGACAACCCAACCTCTTCCTCTCTGTCACCTCGGGAGTTTTCAAGAAGGGAAACAATCCCATCCCCAGCGTTTCCAAACTTCCCTGTCTCGACTTGAACCTAGTAAAGAAACCCATGTGGTTCTGAAATCATAGTTTGCTTCTCTCTTTCCTTTCCTTGAACCTTGAAGCTCTGTCAACACTAGTGCCCCAGAACCAGGGAAGGGATAGGCCAAGTTTCACCTCTAAGATGGGGTCACTGAGATGATGGCAGGTAGAAGAGTGTAATTTGTTTGTAGTTGCACAGGATATTTGGAGGTGCAAAGGATAGTGGGAATGATGACTGTCTGCTCTCACCCAGAGCCTAGACAGAAGATGTTGGCATATATGAGGAGAAAGCTGTGGGGACAGAAGGGTTGAAGATCCAATTCTGCTGAAGAGCTGGTTGCCAAGGTGGAAACTTGCTTGATTTCCCTACTGAGGTCTACAGCACCAGCTTGGAAGCTGATAATATGAGGCCAAGTTAAGTAACCAGGCTCAGTGAGAGTACCATTTCCTCCATGACAGTTTCCCAAGCCAGAGGCCTCTCTATCTGTCTCTGTGGCTCCCTAACATCTGGTCAGTTCTTTCCCTCTTCTGACCTGCTGTGTGTTAGTGTTTGACTATTTTATCACTCTCCTGGCCAGCCAACTCCTTGCAGGCAGTGGCTAGGCTTTGCCTGTCTGTGCCTTCCACCCTACCTGACCCTTTGCTTTGCACATTCGTATTTGGTAAATTGTGGTAATGTCCTCTTTCTTAAAATCCAGTGGAGGTAGTTGGCTTTTTTGGTGATGGTTCGGGGACCAAGAGTTTGTTGGAGGACTCAAAGTGGGACCTTGGAACCAGCTAACTCAAATTTGAGGAAAGGAGAGGAGGAAAAGCTTTTTTTTTTAATTTTTTTATTTAAAAAAAAATTTCTTTTTTACATTTGTTTATTTTTGATAGAGAGACAGAGCACAAGTGGGGGAGGGGCAGAGAGAGAAGGAGACACAGAATCCAAATCAGGCGCCAGGCTCCAAGCTGTCAGCACAAAGCCAGACACGGGGCTTGAACTCACAAACTGTGAGATCATGACCTGAGCCAAAGTCGGATGCTTAACCGACTGAGCCACCCAGGCGCCCCTGGAAAAGCTTTTTTATATCTGGGCCCCTGCCTCTGCTGACCCTTGGCTGCATCTCAGCACAAGGCTCAGATTCCTTCAGGCATTAAAGTGTTTTTGAGTTTGTTGTAGGAAATCTGCTTTACAGATTTTGTTAATCATCTTTGAAATAAGGATTTCTCCAGGCTCAACCACCAATCTTCCACCTCAGATCTGGGACAAACACATCCCCGATCTTTCACTTCTCCACAACAGGAAAATGTGCTCTGCCTGCACTCAGGGAAAGTGGGAGGTAGGGGGAGCTGAGGGTCTCAATCCCAGTGGCTGGCTTCTCTAAGACAGCGTCAGAGTGTGACTTATTTACAGAGGACCCCATCTCTCAGCTTTCCTTTGCACCCCCAGTCTTTGGAAACCATTTCTTTTCCTTCCTTTAATTGTGCACATTAAGTCCTGAGAATACCAAAATACAGGACTCCCCAAACCTACTCAGAGGACTGTCTGCTTCAGATCTCTCCTTGTCACACTCACTCTGTAGCATTAAAATTCCAGACCCTTGCCCTGGATTCCTGTGGTCTACTGTAGTCAAGGGCCACCTCCTTTGACCATTTTTAGAACCACCTCACCTGGGGTGACAGGGGCCAGATCACAATATTCTGTTCCATATCTTTCCTTTCTCTTGCTTTGGACTTGCCTTTCGATCCCACCTCCATGTGAATAGCCTATGAAATTATGGGATATTGATTTTCCATTTCTTCTCCTTTGTCTTCTTCTCATCCCTGCGGCGGCTTCCGTGCCGTACTTGCTCATGTCTCAGCCAAGAGAGCTGCAGAGATTATACAGGGAGGTGGTGAATTACCCTGGTTCCTACTCCTTTGAGCTTCTTTAGTCTACCCGCCCACCCCTCCGCCCCCCAACTCTGGTAATCCCTGACTCTCTCCTGAAAGGAAATTGAAAGCGATTGAAAGAGAGCCCCAGGGAGTGAGAACTGTCATGGCCTGTTACAGTCTGTGCTGTCTGCTTTAAGCCACCACCTTCTGGTTGGATTCAACTGTTTCCCTAATAGTGTGATCCTGAATGGAAGAAGAAGTATTGGGAATGAAACTAGTGATGGAAAACATTTGGGTAGATAATAGTGTTCATATCTGTGCTTGGTTTTTAAAAGGAATCTTCAGCTATATCAGAATTTTGAATGGAGGCATCCTGTGCGGTTGGGATCTTGTTTGGTCTTTGAAGTAAGATCTCTTCATGATGCCCTCCCCAGTCTACTCCCTCAACCCCCTGGCAATCCATTGTGGTTAGGAAGAGCCGAGCTCATGGGACTCAATTCTCTTCAGATTTACTGTCTAAGAAAATGTACAAGTAAAACAGAATATGTGCCATTGCTAAACAGAGTCGTGTATTTTAAATTAAAATTAAAATTTGCATGGCAGGCCTAGTCCTACATATAAGACAAAATGTTGCTGTGATGAGTCTAAAGCCAGTACTCAAAAAACCCAAAGGTAGGTTGTTATGCACAGAAAGTCAGCTCAGCAACCAGGTTGGGAGAAAAGTGGTAGCAGAGTGGCGGGGTTGGGTCCGGTGTAGACCCAGGACTGGTGTCCCATCAGACATTGGTCCAAAGAAGGTGGGCCTTAAGGAAGCACTTTTAATATTTAAACAGCATCACTAGACGGTTCCTGGAATGGCTTGTTGTAAGTGGGAACTGACACCAGCCCCAAGTAGGGCCCTTGTTTGAATCTAGACTGGAGGGAAAAATCAGTAGCAGGTGCCACAACTGGTACCACCCCTTGATGGCCTTTGCATAGAGCTGGACACGTGCTGTTCCCTGCCAGTCCCTTCTGCCCAGAGATCCCAGTAGAGTGAGACTGGAGCTCTGTTCCAGCACTGCAGAGGGTCAATGTCTGGACAAGGGAGTGACTGAGCTGTATGAGCACAGACAGCTGGTTTTAGGTGTTTAGCAGCATCCCCTGACTGCCCTCCCCCTACTTGAAAAATCGTAAGATGCAGAGAAAACTTAAGATTGTGGATTTCTTTGTAAGAAATTAAAATCTGACAACAGAATCTTTCAGACCACATGGTTTTTGCACATATGGGGATGCATATGCCTGGGATGTGTCTGCCTGCGGTGGACTGGGTTGGCTCCGACAGGTACATGTGATCGTTCTGTGATTGTGCTCTTGTTGTACCATGTGGGTGATCAATTAGTGACCAGGAGCATAGGTTGCTGAAGCATAGGAAGGTATGCTGAGCATAGGAAGATGAAGAGGAATGGTTAGTATAACAACATCTGTGTTACCAGGGAGAATAATTTCAGACATGTTTGGGGGTCTGTTAATCCCATTTTCCATCTTTATTTCATAAAGTAGTCTCAAGAAAGGAAAAGAAGACAAACTCAAATGTTTACTCTGCGTCTCGAACTATTTGTAAGTCCCTCAGAGACAGCCTGGCTGTTCCCTTTCACCTACTGGTGGACAGAGGCTACTTTAATTAAGGTTATTGGGAGACACCAGAAAAATATGGTATAATGACTCTGAGCTGAAAACAAACAAAAATAATATGGAAAACAACCTTGTGTGTAATGACTACTCTCAATTTATGAGGACTCGCACAGATAAGGCAGGTTTCATAGAGAATTTCCGGGACACTACTAACCCAAACCAAAAAGCTTCTAGGGTAAAGACTAGATTCTGTCAGCAGATACTCACTTTGCCAATATCAGTATCCAACCTTCTTTGAATTCCTGTATACGTTTGTAGTAGCTTACCTTTAATTGTTATGCTGTTAGTGTTTATTGCAGAAGTAAAGCCCTTGCTCCTGATCACTAATCACCCACATAGTATGACAGAAGCACTGTCATGGAGTTGCCAGTGGCACCTGTCAGAGCCAACACAGTCCAGCACAAGCGGACACATCCTGTCACCTACATTCTCACAAGAGCAAGAACTGTGCTCTTGTGAAATGCTTTCATTTAAACCAGTAAGAATTTCTTTACCAATAAAGTTATAAGCCAGAGACAGGAAATGCTATCTAATTTAGAGACAGATGCATTCTTCTTAAGGCAACAACACATAGCTAACTATTTCAATTTCAGGATGATATTATATATAAAAGGTGAATAATTTTATTTTTAAAGCAGTTTGTACAAATCTTTACATTCCACCAACTGAATAGGCTTCTTTATTGGCATAGTAGTTTAGAAAGTGCATTAAACCTTTACAGCTCCAAGGTCACGTGGCAGTAGGTTTGTTTCCTGATACCAAGCCTCGATTTTGAGCCTCAAGCCTTGGGGAACAGCTTACTCACATTGATGAGCCTTTTGAATTTAGGCCAAAAAAAACAAAAAACAAAAACCCACGGATCTGAGCTTTTAACAGTGCATAACTGACTACCTCGAGCCCAGGCACAAGTTTCTGGAAGACCCGTAGCTATTGGGGTTGTAACTTTTCTTCTCTCTTCCTCCTCACTCAAGGCATAATTCAATCCGGAGACAGCTCAACTTGTCAAACCCAGACTTCAATATCCAGCAGCTTCAAAAACAGGAACAGTTGACTGGAATTGGCCGAATTAAACCGGAGTTATATAAGCAGAGGTCACTAGATACTGATGATGGGACAAGGAGTAACAGCAAAGCCTGTGGGAAACTGAATTTCATTTTGAAATATGACTGTGACTTAGAGCAGCTCATAGTGAAGATTCACAAAGCTGTCAATTTGCCCGCCAAGGACTTCTCTGGGACTTCAGATCCTTACGTCAAGATCTATTTGCTTCCTGATCGGAAAACAAAACACCAGACTAAAGTGCACAGAAAGACCCTAAACCCTGTGTTTGATGAAGTGTTTTTGTTTCCGGTTCCCTACAATGACCTTGCAGCACGGAAGCTTCACTTCTCTGTGTATGACTTTGACAGGTTCTCTCGCCATGACTTGATCGGCCAAGTGGTGGTGGATCACTTCTTAGACTTGGCTGATTTCCCCAGGGAGTGCATCCTTTGGAAGGATATCGAGTATGTCACCAATGTAAGTCCAGCATTTCTCCATTTGGGGGGAGGCTTCTTGGTCCGCATGCATACAGATTACTTACACCTTATTTTATTTTGGGGGCAAAGTATAAAATTCACTTCCATGTCTGGATAGCTGTTGTTTCAGAACCTTCCTTGTAACTTCCCAGAAGCGGACCTTTAATAGTATTCATTTTAAAAGTTCCCGGAATTGCTCATGAAAACAGTATTAAAGAGCAACGTTCTCTCTTTTCTACTTTCTAATTCTTAGCTATTCCCTAACTGGCAGTAGATATTATCTGCCCTCCTTGCCACATTTTCTGTAGAGCTTTCTTAGGTTATTTGTGCTAAATGGATCCTGGCATCCTATTCGCTGTAATCTGCAGCTACGAGACCATTGCCAGGCTCTCTGAGAGCATTATGTCCTTGCCTGTGTGCCCAGGTCAGCTCAGTTGCATTTCCCATGATCAGATCTTCAACTTGAATCCCAGAAGTGAGAATGGTTGACAAGAGTTTGTACCACATTTGTAAATACAGAATCAAAGTGACAGGGAGTTCAGTCTGAAAAGATCTGCAGATATTGGCAAAGCTAATCAATGGAAGGTCAAATCCAATTTAGAGCTCAGGAGAGAGGTCTGAAAGGCTACGGCAATGACACCACAAACCCATGTTTACATTTTAAATGAGATTGCAGTGGTGATATTATTACTCCATTTACATCCTTATCACTCTCCTGCAGACATGTATTGACACTGCTGAAATAGAAGGAAAACTGGACTTTCTTGGGTAATGCTGATATTTTAGAGCCACTTGCTTCTTACATCGGTCCAGATTCCTTCAGGCAACTTTGCTCGCACATCTTCTAGAATGCGAACCCTTCTGAGGCCAGCATAGTTTTCTTTCTCTGCCTTGGCATCCAAAGAAACCAAGCTCCATAATCCTTCCTCAGCTCAGATGATGATCCAGCTTGAATTTGGAGCCCAGTAAGTGAAAGGCTCTCATCCTGCTCTGGAAGAGAACACGCAAAAATCTCTGTGTGGTGACCAAATACCCACACTAGTCTTTTCACTCTTGTCTGCCTTTGTGAACTGGGGACTCACCCACACTTTGGCTGTTCCAAGAGACATCTTCTCTTCTCATGGCACTAGATACTGGTGCCAGCTTTGTCCTGATACTCACATAAGCAAAGTGTAGCACTCAGTTTTGCTGGCCCTTATCACAAGAATGAAGAAAGGAAAGAAAGAGCTGGAGAGAGCAGAGCGAAGAGTCTGTTTCTGAAGTCTTTTTTCTTTGTTTTGTTCTTTTTCACTAAATCTACCTATAGCACAATTTGCAAATTACTATCATTCTATGATAAGATTTACTATCAGAAAGAACAATCATCCAGCCTGATTTTTCTTCAATTCAGTTGGCTGGTACTTGACTTTTCACATAAATTTTGGCATCAAATTGTCAAATTAATAATTCTTTCTGGTATTTGGACTTGTATGAAGTCTGTAGATTAGGGAAATTGTGCATCTTTATGATATTGAGTCTATTCATTACCATAGTGTATTTTGTTTCATTTATTTATTTCTGTAAAATTCTAGGGGCGCCTGGGTGGCTCAGTCAGTTAAGCATCTCTTGTTTTCAGCTCAGGTCATGATCTCACGGTTTGTGAGTTTGAGCCCCATATCAGGCTCTGTGCTGACATTGCACAGCCTGTTTGGGATTCTTTCTCTCTCCCTCTCTATCTGCCCCTCCCCTGCTTGTGGGTGCGTTCTTTCTAAATAAATAAATAAACTTGAAATAAATAAATTAATTAAATTAAATTCTTTCATTCGAGGCTTATAATTTTCTTCATGAGGATCTTGCATGTCTCTTGTTAGATTTATTGGTAGGTGCCAAGTTTTTCATTATTTTAGGTACAGTTGACCCTTGAACAACATAGGTTTGATCTGCTCAGGTTTACTAATACATGGATTTTTTTTCAGTAAGTGCAATACAGTGCTATAAATGTATTTTCTTTCCTTATGATTTTCTTAATAACATTTTATTTTATCTGGCTTACTTTATTGTAAGCATACAATATATAAAACATAACATACAGAATATATGCTAATTGACTATGTTATCAATAAGGTTTCCAGTCAACAGTAGGCTATTAATAGGTAAGTTTTGGGGGGGGGTCAGCACTCTAACCTTCACATTGTTCAAAGGTCAACCATAGTATTTTTTCTAAAATTGCATTTTCTAACTTTTGTTGTTATATAAATGCAGTTTAAATTTATCTTCAATTTGGCAATCTTGTAAAATTCTTATTAATGCTTATAATTTGATTGTAGAATCTCCTGAATTTTCCTTATAGATAATCAGACATGTGGCTTGATAGTTTTGTGGGGTTTTTTTCTAATCTGGATGCTTTTATTTATTTTTTAATTCAGTTTACAAACTAGGATTTCCAGTATAATGCCAAATAATAATTATGGTAGTAGTCATCCTTGACTTATTCCTACTTTTAAGTGAAATGTTTTTAACATTTTCATAGAATATAATTTTGCTGTAGATGTTTTGTGGATGTCTTTACCATATTAAGAATGTATCCCTTGGGGCGCCTGGGTGGCTCAGTTGGTTAAGCATCTGACTTCCGCTCAGGTCATGATCTCGCAGTTTGTGGGTTTGAGCCCTGCGTTAGGCTCTGTGCTGACAGCTCAGAGCCTGGAGCCTACTTTGGATTCTGTGTCTCCCTCTCTCTCTGCCCCTCCCCCACTCGTACTCTGTCTCTCTCTCTCTCTCTCTTTAAAAAATAAATAAACATTAAAGAAATTTTTTTAAAAAAAAGAATGTATCCCTCAAAAGAAGAAGAAGAAGAAGAAGAAGAAGAAGCAGAAGAAGAATGTATCCTTCCATTCCTTCATGACTAAGACTTTTTATTATAAACATTTGTTTTGTCAAATGCTGTGATCCTGTGAGGTTTTTCTCTGCTATAATTTGCTATTTTACTCAATTACATTGATCAAATTTTTAATTGAACCAATCTTATATTCCTGGTATGATCCACACTAGATTTGATACATTACCTATTTTGCATATTAAGTTCACTTTGCTAGTATTTTGTTTAGCATTTTTTTAATCTATGCTAATGAGTGATTCATGTAATTTACTTTCTCATATGGTTCTTATCTGGGTTGGAACCAAGGTAATTCTTGTTTTATAAAATTAGTTGGGGGATTATTTTGGCTACTTTCCTTTTGTTTTTCCTTGGTGCTCCTGGAGGCTTTGGGGTTTGTTTATTTTTCTTTGAACTGAAAATAACTCTTTTAGTCTCTGGCTAGTAGTGAGGTTTAGGTAGTGAGGAAGAGAAGGGAGCAAGGTTGGCATATTTATTCCCCTACATAGCCTCCTTAAGGTATCTGTAGGCTGGCAATAACCTTCAACTGAAAGCCACAGTCCGCATATGTCTTTGTTTTGCTATTGTTTTTAGAATGTTTTTCTGGGTATAAAAATAGGGTTTTTGGCATTGCCAAAAATGATTTTGGCATTACAAAGCTATCATTCCATAGTCATCTGACCTCCATTTGCCTTTGAGAAGTTGACGTTTAGTATAATGTTTATTCCTTTGTATGCAGTTTTTTTTCCTTTGCTTTCAATATCTTGCTTTCCTCTTTAGTGTTCCATAGTTTAATTGCTAACGTTGCTAAGTGGCTATTTTTATTTATTCAGACTGATTTATAGGGTTCCTGAATATGAGATTGTTTCTTTTATCAGTTCTAGAAAATTCTCACCCATTTACCTCTTTTCATTTGTAAAAGTTTCATTTGCGGTGTTTCCACACTTGCCTAGTATCTTTAATAGTCTCCTTTTTTGTTTCAACATACTTTCAGTTCCCTTTTTAATTTCTTCTACCATTATGTACAAGTTACTTTTATATTCTGTTCCTAACCGCACCAGCTATAATCTTTGTAGCTCTGATTTTTTTGTTTGGTATTTCCATTGACTAACTCATCATGCCTTGTTGCCTCCTATATTTAATGATTTGTGATTGTGAGTTCATATGGCTTGAAACTTTGTCAGTAGAAAATTTCATGTTCTGGGCTTCATGTTCTGCACTCTGAAAGTGCATTCCTTCAGGGATGATTTGTGAGGTAACCAACAGGGAACCATTCTAAACTGAATTTTGAGCTTGAGGGTTTGGGGGCAACAGAGAAGTAGGGTGAATATAGGCTCCAAATGTATAAGTGCAGGCTTGTATTAATGGTTAGAAATTGGCAGGGGAGACTTTTTTTCCTTGCTTTCCCTAGAGCAAGTCGAGGACAGGATATATCTTTAGCTTCTACTTATGCAGGGCAGAAGTTCTTTTTTGTTTATCCTTTAAGGATGTGACCCTTAATCTTTAGGATTCCAGCTTTATGCAGGGTTCTCCCACAGTCGTCTAAAAACCACACACTAAACCACTAGAGATTCACATTTACCTTCATTCAAGCTCCAGTTCCAGGGCTTACTTACCTCCATGGATTCATACTTTCTTACTGTTTCTGGCCACTGAAAAATTGAATTTTTGTCCCATCAGCTCTGCCATGCATTGAAAATGATTTTGTAGGGGCATCTGGGTGACTCAGTTAGTTAAGTGTCTTGGCTTCGGCCCAGGTCATGATTTCATGGTTCATGGGTTGAAGCCCTGCATCGGGCTCTCTGCTGACAGCTCAGAGCCTGGAGCGTGCTTTGGATTCTGTGTCTTCCTCTCTCTCTCTGCCTCTCTCCTGCTCATGATCTTTCTGTCTCTCAAAAATAAATAAATGTTAAAAAAAAAAAAAAAGAAAAGGATTTTGTAATCCAGTATTTTTACCTGGAGGAGTTTCTGTGAGCATCTACCCTGTTGTTGGAAATATCGTGTGCTACAGTATATTGTTTAAAGATTGTTCAAGGGGCGCCTGGGTGGCGCAGTCGGTTAAGCGTCCGACTTCAGCCAGGTCACGATCTCGCGGTCCGTGAGTTCGAGCCCCGCGTCAGGCTCTGGGCTGATGGCTCGGAGCCTGGAGCCTGTTTCTGATTCTGTGTCTCCCTCTCTCTCTGCCCCTCCCCCGTTCATGCTCTGTCTCTCTCTGTCCCAAAAATAAATAAATGTTGAAAAAAAAATTAAAAAAAAAAAAAAAAAAAAAAAAAAAAAGATTGTTCAAAAAAGCAGTTGTTACCTGTACTAACTGGATAGTAATCTGTGTATTGGATGTTTGCCTTGTGATTGAATAGCCAGAAAGAACCTTAGAGGTTCTGTAATCTGAAATCCTCACTTGGCCCATGGCACTGAGGGCCATTAGGAGATTCAGCTAAGCTCACATAGCTGAATAATGGCCAAGCAGGAATTAGGACAGAGGTTTTCAAGCCAGTTCAGTCAGTTCATGAAAAGATGTTTCAAAATTATCATACATGCTGGCTGGCTTCTCTTTGCCTGGCTATCTCCTACTAAGCTCTTAGATCCCACCATAAATGCCACTGCCTCAGAGAATTTGTATCTGAGACCTGGACTAGGAGGGTAGGTTTTTTTAGTATTTGTTTCCATGACACTCTGTACTTTTGTCATTACTCATCATACCTTCCCCATTAGACTGTTCTCTAAGTGCGCAGACCATGTCTGGCATGTTCACTACATGCCCAGCCTCTGGAATGGTGCCTGGAAGTAAAATAATTAATATGCACTTACTGAATAAAATGAAGCTCCTTATGTGGGGCTAATTTGGTGAGGCTCCAGGGACTGATTTGGTTGGAGAGGAGTTTTATGCAGTGCTGAAACCCATAAACTAATCTTTCCATTTTTAAAAAATCTTGTTCTTTATTTCTCCAAGTAGATTATGGGTTTTACAAATGTTAGCAGTCAAATAAAAACTAACCCTCACACCTTCCTGTGAAGAAACAAAATGGCAGTTATTGAGTGTAAAAACAGTAGTTTAATTGGACTTCTCAACTGAAGCTATATCAATCAATAAGAGTGTGATGCATCTCTGTGGGATATGTTTCAGTCAACAAGAGAGAAGACATTATCAGGGGGAAGGTTGAAGTTGAGAGAGCATGAGTTTAGTGGTCTGGGTGAATGTTGGTTGTCATGCCTGAGTCTTGACATTTTCATATACCCCAGTCATCACTGACTCCCTGGTGAATAGGCATTGAGCATTCAGGAATCTCTGTTTCAATGGCCCTCTTAGAAACTGATTCAGAGACTTTCTCTGGGAATCTCTGATCATCTCAGCTACACTCTAATTTGGGAGAGATGGCAGAGTTTTCACGTAGTAACAGTGGAAGCCATGAGGTTTCCTCTGTGCCCATATGGACCCCAGTTCAGAAGAGGGAAGGGTACAGTTGACAATAGCATAGACTCTCTTTTAATGTTAGGAATTTTAAAGCTGTACATTTCCATCAAAATTTGACTTTGTGAGTCATTGCGAAGTCCCATATTTTTCAGTGGCTGATTTAGGAATTTTCCTGTTCTGTCTTCTAAGTCCCTGAGGCCATTTTTAGACCTGATCAAGGTGTATACCTGGAACCAATCAGGAGGAAATACAAGTATTCAGGGAAGCCAGTTGAATGCAGATGGGGCAGGCAGTCTCTGTCACTGAAGAAGTTTATTAATTTAATCGTGTTTCATTCCATTGCACCATGAGTCCTTGAGGTATTATCATATGATTGTATAGCTATGTCAGATTCAGTGGCATCCTGGTAGATGTGTAACATCTGGCTGGTAGAGGTGGAGGGACAAGAAGGGGACCTGATTTGTAGCATTTGTTTATTTCTGTGGAGCAAATAACTCCTAGCGGCGCTGATTTTTCAAGCTACCAATGTGACATCACTGAAGGTGGAGCTGGCAAAAGATGCTCACATTGGCTCTTGCAAGCTGGTGCCTGTTGATAAGAGCTGGCTTCAGTACACAACTGCATTTAGTGCTGAAAATACTAACACTGGTTGGATAACTGATCCTAAGAGAACAACAATTTGAAAAACCCCATAGAAAGCCCTGGTTTCCAGCTGATGACAGGGAAGCCAAGTTCCTTCCATAATGTGGGTGTGAGTGGAGTCGGCCATCGCTGAGGCTCATGAGCTAAATCTTCACAAAAATCCACTGAATCCCACCCTGTCATTTTTTCCAGTCGTGATCCCTCAGACATGTCAACCCCTCGACGTCAAGATTATTCAGAGGCAGTGAAAAGTGGCAAAACTGTAGAACAGAACATCTGAAGGAAGGGATTACTAAAGCTGCAGGTCTCTGACAGAGACTTTGGTAGCTTTTATCCTTGCCTAGGACAAAGCTTTTGCTTTTTCAATGAAATAGATGACATGTACAAGAGTATATAGAATGCATATGTATGGTTTAATAATAATAACAAGATAACATCAGTCAATCCAGAATTTAACTCAAGAAAGAGAAAATTGTTTATCTCTTTGAAGCTCTCAGTGTGACTTTCCTCCATCCCTCAAGTTTCCCCAGAGATAATCAATAAACTGAATTTTAGAGCTACAATTCCCTTGTTTTTAAAATCACTTTACCGCATAAGAATAGGTTGTTCAGTTTTGCCTATTTTTGAAATTTTTTGGAGAAATTATATTGTATGTATTCTTCTGCAAACTGCTATTTTCAGTATTTTGTTTTGAATCGCTTATGTTCATGTATATACTATAGTCCTTTTGTTTTTGGCAGGGGTGTTTTAGCATTTCATCGTATAGTGTAGCATAATTTATCTCATCTCTTGGGCATCTGGGTGGCTCAGTCATTAAGCATCTGACTTTAGCTCAGGTCATGATCTCACAGTTCATGAGCCCAAGTGCCCTACTTCGGGTGAGCGTGAGCCCTGCTTCTCTCTCTCTCTCTCTCTCTCTCCCTCTCTCTCTACCCCTTGTGGGATTCTCTCTGTCTCTGTCTCTCTCCCCCTCTCTCTCTGCCCCTTGCTCACTTGTGCCCTCTCTCTCTCTCTCTCTCAAAAAAATTTATCTAGTCTCTTGTCAGTGGATATTTGAATTAAGTTTTTTCTATTTCAGGAAATGCTGCTAAATGTATGTTTTTAAAATTTCTTTCTAATGTTTATTTTTGAGACAGAGAGAGAGAGAGAGAGAGAGAGAGAATGAGAATGAATATGACTGGGGGAGGGGCAGAGAGAGAGGGAGACACAGAATCCGAAGCAGACTCCAGACTCTGAGCTGTCAGCACAGAGCCTGACGCATTGCTCCAACTTACCAGCCGTGAGATCATGACCTGGGCCGAAGTGAGATGCTTAACTAACTGAACCACCCAGACACCCCTGTGTGTATGTCTTTTGTACATGTCTCCTGGGAAATATGTGCAAGAATTTCTGTTAGGGTATATACCTAGGAATGTAGTTTCTAGATCAGAGATAATTATATCTCAAGGAGGTTTAACAACAATCCCGGCAGCAGTGTGTGAGCCCATGTTAGTCTGTGCTCCCTCCAACACTTGGTGTTGTGTCACTCTCTAAAAAATTGACCATAGACTCTTCTGAGTATTGTATACTGACAATTATTCCATGCATGAATAAGGACAGTTTTGTTTTTTCTTTCCTTTTGGCTTCTCTCTCCCCTCTCTTCTAATTTTGGTAAAAACATTACTGTGATAAATCCAACTTGTACATGATGTATTGTTTTTCATATACATAGATATACATAAATGTATGTGTGTTATTCAGTTGTTTGGTTTGTTAATGTTTTGTTAAAGATTTTTGTAACTAAATTCATGAGTGAGATCAGCCCCTGATTTTATTTTCTTGTTTTCTGTTCATCTGGTTTTGGTGATCAAAATGAGTTGATGGAGCATTCTTTCTTTTTATTCTCTTGAGGGTTTTGTGTACAATTGAAATCATCTTTTCTTTCAGTGTTTAGTAGAATTGACCCAATCAGTCTTCTGTGTCTCGTGTTTACTTTGGGGGAAATTGATTCCATTCCTTTGTTATTGCACTATACAAGTTTTCTATTTCTTTATAAATCATATTTGGTGATTTAGATTTTTCTGTTTTAAATGTACTGACTTATAGCTCTTCATAGTCTTATCTTTTTATTTTCTACCTTATCCCTGGCTAGGTCCTTTTTCTCATTTCTAACATTAATTATTTGTTCCTATTCTCTTTTTCTTTGATCAATATCATTGGAGGTTTGTCAGTTTTTATTAGTCTTTTCAAAGAACCGTTGAATTTTATTGATTATATTTAATTTTTGTTTACTCTTTCTTCTTTTGATGGTATGATTTTTTTTTCCTTAGGTTTATTCAGTTATTTCTTATTTCTTACATCTCTAGGTCCTTTCTAAACCTATTTTATTGAGGCATGATTGATGAGAAAAACTGAATATTCTGGACAAGTATGCATTCATGAAACCATTGTTACCACCAAGGCCATTGACATATCTATCACCTCCCACAGTTTCCCCCCATCTTCTCTATTATCATTATCATTATTATTATTATTATTATTATTATTATTATTGTTATGAGTAGTGGTAATAGTATTATTTTTGTGTGGTAAGAACACTAGCAAAGGATCTACTTTCTTGGCAAATTTTAAGTATGCAGTATAGTACTGTTAGCTATAAGCACAATGCTATATATAGATCTCTAGAATTTATGTATCTTACATAACAGAAACTTTAGATATGTGTTTAAGGCTATAAATTTCCCTTGAAATGCTACCTTAACTGTCTACAAATTTTGATATATAATATTGTCATTATTCTGATCTGTTTTCAAATTTCAAGTATGTTTTTTTCTTTGATCTACATATTTTACTTGAAAGCGTGTCTTAAAAATTTCATATTTAATAGTTTTTTAAGTGTTACTGCCCTAATTAGGATGTGATCAGGTATGTAGACTATATTTTGCATATTATGTGATATGTGTTGATACTTGCTTGATGTTCTCTTTTGCCTGTTTTTATATATATGCTATATGTGCTAGAAAAGATTATGCATTACCCACATCCATATTTTAGTAGATATTTTTTTCTGCCCAACATATTGGTTGTCAAAAAACATGCTTAGAAATCTCCTACTATGATAGTAGATTTTCAGTTTCTTCTTGTAGTTCTATCAGTTTTGCTTCATATATACATGTATATATATGTATTTATGTTTATAATATGGGCACTTTTTATATCTTTCTGGCCATTTGAACCTTTTATCATTATTTAGTGTCTGCTTTTACCTAGAGAAATATTTTTTGCTTTCTAAGTGCACCTTTCCAAGTGCATCTTTTCTGGTATTTATAGAACTATAAACCCTTCCTTTCAGTTAGTTTTGTCTTATATATTTTTTTCTGTTCTTTTACCTGCAGATTTCCTATATTCTTATAAGTAATTGTAAATACTGAAAGCAATGTATAGGTGGATTTTTGAAAAAATCCATTCTGAAAATCATTTACTTTTAACAAGTGAGATTAGTCTGTTTATGTCATTGCAAACATTAGTATTTTGAGGTTATTCTACCCTTTTATATTATGCTTATTTTAGTCCTGATATTTTTTCCTATTTTTTTTTGAATTAAGTTTTCTCTCCATTTCACTTTCTCTCTTCCACTAACTTATAATCTGTTTGTTCATCATTTCCTAAAAATTGTGACATGCATGGTTAATTTAATAAACTTAAGGAGTTAATCAAAACTATACTTATATCTTGGAGCCCTCAGCTGCAGTCTCCCTCATTCCAGGTACCATGGTACTGTTTTCCAGTGTTTTACTTCTGTCTTGCCTTGCTTTTTTACTCCCTCAGTTAGACATTATAATTAATGTTTTCCATAGTCAATGATGGTTTTCATTTATCACATATTCATCACTGGTGTTTGCCATTTCTTCAGGCTTTCCTTAAAGATGACTTTTCATGTTTAGCACATCCTCAAGATACTGCTTCAAGAGAGGGCCTGTCATTGTTAACTCTCAGGATTTTTTTGTCTGGAAATGTTGCTATTTCACATTTATAAGTGAAAAAAAAAACATGACTATACACGTCTTTGGTGGATAATAACTTTTTAAAATTTTTTAACATTTATTATTTTCTTTGAGAGAGAGAGAGAGAGAGAGAGAGAGATTAAATGGGGGAAGGAGCAGAGAGAGAGGGAGAGAGAGAATCCCAAGCAGGCTCTGTGCTGTCAGCACAGAGCCAGACACAGGGCTTGAATTCAGTTAGCGAGATCATGACCTGAGCTGAAACCAGGAGAATCGGATGCTTAACCAACTGCCACCCAAAACCCCCTGGTGGATAATATTTTTTTCTCAGCAATAAATCTGTTGTCTCCTTGCCTTCAAACTCTCGGTTTTGAGAAATCAGCTACAATATACCTTTCTCATCTCTGTTTTAAGACTTCTCTTTGTCTGCAATTCTATGATGGTATGGATGCTGTATATTTTGCTTAGGATTCACAGGGTATCTTGAGTCTGGGGATAAGTGTCTCATCAATTCTGAAAATTCCCAGCCATAATCTTTTCAAATATTGTCTCTTCCTGATAACCTTATATCTTTGCCTTCTGGAAACAGATATTTTTAGACCTACTCACTCTGTCTTTTATGTTTGTTTACTCTTTTTTTTTTTTTTATTGCTGATGCATCCTAGGCAACATTTTTAGATCTGTCTTTCAGTTCAGTAAATCTTTCTTTAGCAATTTCTAATTAGCTTTGTAACAAATCCATTGAATTTCCCATTTATTAATGTAATTTTCATTCCTAGCAGCTTTGATTTCCAAAGCTTTGGTCATTTGTATAATTACATGATCCTCTTTCATATATTTGATATCTTTTAAAAATTTCTTTAAGATTATCAATCTACTTACATAATATTTTCAATCAGACAATTATAAAATAAAATAATATGATTCTAGACATCACTTCTGCATTTGAAACAAAAGGAAAGTGCCAAGAAAAAAAAGCAATGCTTACTACCTCTTGGAATTTCCATCAGGAAAGAAAGACTTCAAAGTCACACTGATATCTTCTGCTTATTTCTTATTGGCCAAAACTGTGTCATATAACCATATTCACATTTAAGAATGGTTTTGAGGGGTGCCTGGGTGGCTCAGTCAGTTGAGCATCCAACTCTTGATTGAGGCTCAAGTCATGATCCCAGGGTTGTGGGATCGAGCCCCACATCAAACTCCATGCTGAGTGTGGAGCCTGCTTAATATTCTCTCTCTCTCTCTCTCTCTCTCTCTCTCTCTCTCTCTCTCCCTCTCTCTCCCTCTCTCTCTCTCTCTCCCTCTCCCCCTCTGCCCCTCTCCCCTGTTCTCTCCTCTCTCTCTTAAAAAAAAAGCTCTCTCTCTGACCCTGTCCCCTGCTCACATACTCTCTCTCTCTCTTAAATAAAATTTAAAAAAAGAAGAATGGTATTGAAAACATAATTTTTCCATTTTTCATCCCCTATGCTGGAATGTGGCCAGATGAGGGGGTTAGAAATTTATGTTAAGTTGGCTGGCATAGTGTCTGCCCCAGTGACCCAGAGGGAGATGCTCAGGAACATTTCATTGAATCCAAGTCTGAACTTAAGTATCCCATCTAGATGCTCTGGGTTGCACAAAGAGGAGGACAGGGCAGAGACCTGAGAAAGCAGGCTGGCTCTGTTGGGATTCCTGTGTACATACAGGGAGGCAGTACCACAGCTCAAAATTGATAGCGGGTGGGGTGGGGAGCGTGCCTGGGTAGCTTAGTCAGTTAAGCAACTGACTTCAGCTAAGGTCATGATCTCATGGTTCATGGGTTTGAGCCCCACTTCTGGCTCTGCACGGATGGCGAGGAGCCTGCTTTAGATTCTGTGTCTCCCCCTCTCTCTCTGCCCCTCCTCTGCTTATGCTCTCTATCTCAAAAATAAATAAACACTTAAAAAATTCTTTAAAAAAATGGTAGCAGGGGGGACTGATATTTTTCTCTATAAAATCTACCCATGTTTTGATTATTTTAGGTGGAATTCGGAAAAGAGAACATTTATAAGAGAAATAAAAACATTTATAAAAATATCTGTATGGATTGGTATGTGAATGTTTATAGCAGCTTTATTCATAATTGCCAAAAGCTGGAAACAACCTAAATGTCCTTCAGTGGGTAATCAGATAAATGTTACATCCATACGATAAGACACTATTCAGTAGTGAAGGGAACAGGGTGTGCATGATGCACACACACTGTAATATGGATGAATCTCAGGTGCATTGTGCTAAGTGAGAGAAGACGGGCTCACAAAGCCCCATACTGTGTGATTCCATTTATTCCATAGGATATGAGGAACAAGGCAAAATTACAGGGACAGAGAACAAATCAGTGGTTGTCAGGAGTGGCGGCAAGGAGATGGGGGGACTACAAAGGGGCACCAAGAGGGAATTTTGGAGAAATGATGGAATCATTATCATTGTGGTGGCGGGTACAAGCCTCTACGAGTTTGTCAAAATTCATTCCACTGTCTAACATACCAGTGAATTTTACTGTCTTTAAATTAAAAACAAATTAATAAAAATTAAAAATCACCTTTGAGGGGGAAAATAAATAATTAAATGAGAAAAAAAATCGAATGAAAAAATAAGAAAAGGTACAGTGTGAAGCGATAGAGTATAGGATAATCAGTAAAAGTTCCCTGAGAAGGTAGGAGACAGAATCCAAAATACAGGTATAGGGGTTGACTTTAGATAAATACAGGGACATCATTTTCTTTGTTATAGGAGTTAGTGAGAAGTGTGGGGGCAGACACAAAGAAGTTTGTAGATTTGGAGCTGTGTAATGGAAGATAAAACATAACCTATGTGCAAAAGGGATGGAAAGGAGTTTTCATATGGAGGACCAACATTAATTAACTGGTGGTAGCTGACTAGTGGGCTGCATGAAGAAGGTTTAAGAAGCAATATCATGGCCCAGCAAATGAGAAGACCAGGATCTGATAGCAATGACTGCCATAAGTTTTGGACAACCAATTCCCTTGTGCTGTTCTAGCTCATTCTCTCTAATTGCTCACTCATGTATGTGTTCTGTATACACACTATTCTCTGTCCGCAATGACCTTTTTTTCCGCTCCTCTTCTCTGTTCAAGTAAATGTTATTCGTCTTAGAAGTCCTACACTCCGCCACCACCTCATTAAGTAAGCCCTCGCTGTATCCACCCAGAACAGATTAGGTGTCCCTTGTGTGCTCTTCAAGTATCCTACATGCACCTCTTCACAGCATTTTTCCCACTCGATTGTAAGTATCTGTTTACCCTGGCCCACCCCATTAAACTAGTTAGTTGCACCTTGAGGACAAAGCCTATGACTATATCTTTGTTACTCAACCCGAGAAATAGATGATAAATGCTTTTGAATGAATAAATGAACAAAATGAGGATAGCTCCAATGTAGTATGTGTATATTAAGTAGGATTCCCTTAGGAACAGAGGCTGAGTGGGATTCTTGTGCAGGTGATTTACTGAGGGACGGCTCTCATGTGAAATCTGTGAGAAAGTAAGGGGAATGGGATAGGCAAAGGTGGAGGCTAAAGCTTATCTTGAGCCTGATCACACAGGCAGCTGTGGGAGCGTGAATCCCACCCTGTGTCAAGAGAGGGGTGCTGCCTGTAAACCCTGAACTACTTTGATATTGGCTACAGGCCATTTCCGGGCTTGCCAATCATTTTTAAGGTGGCTGCCTTCAGCTGATGGGAATTCTCCCAAGTAGGATGCAGCCCTGGATGTTAGCAGCCAACAGTCACAGCAGCTAAGGAATGGGCACACCAGCCTGGTAAAGGGGATCTAGTCGAGACACAGTGGGGTCTGCTGCAGTGTGATAGAACAGCACAGTGGGAGAGGGGTTATGGGGGCACAGGAAAGACGCTGACTCACGTGATCTTTGAGGTGGAGTCAAATGATGGAGAGAAGGGACCCTCTTCTCCCCACCATCCCCATCCTACATGCTCTTTTTGCAGCCAAGAGTCTACTTGCTGCCTGGGCAAGGGCACCAAAGGCAGGTGTCTGTATGGTGAGCTGTCCACTCCTGAGAGAGAGGCTGGCTTTGCAAGGAGCGGAAGTGGGCTCTACTTGGTCCCCCCCCCCCCGTACACAATCAGATATCTGCATGGCTGAGCACATGGGGACAACCTAGCTTGATGAAAAAAATCTTCTGCAAACCTGAAACAACTGAAGGAAAAGTTAATGGAGTTGTCAAGGGCAGCAGTTTCATCCCTGAAGAAAGGTGAGACTAGTCAGGTAGAATGTTCCCTTGGGACTGCTTTTAATGATCTTCTACCTGTGGAAGGATTAGTGTCCAAAATAGCAAGCCAGTTCCTGACAGAGAGCCTTATCCCATGGATTGGTGTTTGCTTGCTCAGAAATGAGTTTTGAGCCTTTGGAGAATCAAAGCAGTCTGTGGTATTTACAATACAGCCTTACTGTCCAGTAGCTTAAGTGTAGTCTAATTCTGACAGATGGCTCTCAAGGGAAATTTTCTTTCAAATTGGATTATGCTTCCATGCTGAAATGCTCTAATTAAGGGGAGTCTATAAACATGGTGGGGGAGTGAAAGGGAGGGGAAGGTAGGCTGTTTCTTAGGAAGCTGTTTTGGAAAATGGCCATGTTTGCAATCTTTATCTTTTCAGCCCCACACACTCAGCTACACTGAGAATCTAGGGCACTGCTTTGCTAAAAAAACATGGTAGTGCTGGGTCAGTGGTCAGCTTTCAGGAGGCTGTGACTGCATTTCCGGAGAGGCCCTGCCTCTCTCACCGCACCTCCATCTATTTCCTTCATGCTTTGTTAACTGTCTTGTTAACTAACTTTGTAACTGTCTTGGGGTGTAAGTTTCAGAATAAATGTATTCTTAAAATGAGCATGAGTGACTTTTTAAAAACCTCAACTGATCTATCAGATCAGCTGTGTCAAACATTACTAACCTTTCTAAGTCTAATACTTTTGTTTTATTTAATACTTAAGCTAACTGCTTCATTACATTTCCTAATTCTTACCAATTTGAGACTTAAGTTTTAATTATAGAAAAAGTATACTTGGCTGTCAGATACAGAAGGATGGGTTTTGCGTGTGTGGGTTGAGAAAAATCTAATTTAGAACTCAGGGAGTGAGTTCTGGGTCTGTCTCTATCATTTATTCAACAAATGTTTTTGAGTACCTACTGTGTGCAAGACAATGCACTAAGCATCAAGTACATAATGATCCCTACTCTCTGGAAGCTTATGGTCTTAGGAGATGGGAATGTGGGAAGAAAGGGCAGTAGACAAAAAATTACAGAGATAATTGATTACTTACATGTGCAGTTGGTGCCACAAAGGAAACATAGGCCAGTGCTACTTTCAAGACCTGATCTGGTCAGTGCATTGGGAAAGGATGCTTAGAAGAGATACCATCAAAACTGAGACTAAAGGACTAAAGGCAGGTTAGGGGTTCACCTGGAAAAGGGCCGAGTCCCAGGCAAAGGGCACTGGCATGTACAAAGGCCCCGAGACAGAAACACTTTGGGCAAGTTCCAGCAACTGAAAGTACAGAGTGGTTTAAAAGAGGGAAACACAATGGGAAAGAGACTAGAACTCAGGCAGGAACAAGAGTAAGTCTTTCAGTCTTTATTTTTTGAGTAATTTTTGAAGGACTTTGAGCAGTGAAGCGACACAAATAGATTCACATTCTTAAAAAGTCACTCTGGCTGCAGTGCAGAGAACAGACAAGAGGAAACAGTGGAGGAAAGGTCAGGCTGTTGTAGAAGGCCAGGAGGGAAATGATGATTTCTCCCACAGGCTGGTGGTAATAGACAAGAATTTTTTAAAAAATAGTTTTGTTGAAGAATTGGTATACAATGAACTACATATGTTTAAGGAGTACAATTTGACAGTGTTTGACACGTATACGCTTTGTGAAACCACTGCCAAAATCAAAATAATGAACATACTTGTCACTCCAAAAACTTGTCTTTGGTGATCCCTTCCTGTGTCTCCTCCCTGCCACCCATCCTCCAATCCCCAGGCAACTGTTGATCTGGATTCTGTCACTATAGGTTAGTTGAGATTTTTCTAGAATTTTACATACATAATAAGTACACAGTGTGTTCTCTGTTTTATTTGGCTTCTTTCAATCAAAATAATTATTCTGAGATTCATCCATTTCATTGTATGTATTAGTAGTTCAGTCCTTTTATTGCTGAGTATTATTGCATCACATGGATATACTATAGTTTATCTGTTGCTTATTTGGATTATTAATGGATTATTTTCATTTTGAGACAATTACAAATAAAGCTGCTATCAACATTCATGTGTTTTGTATAGGCATATGCTTTCATTTTTCTTGCATAATTACCTAAGAGTGGAATGGCTGGATCGCATATATATGGTAGTTATATATTTACCTCCTAAGTAACTGCCAAACTGTTTACCAAAATGGCTATACCATTTTACATCCACACCAGCAGTGTATGAAAGTTCTTGTTGCTCTGCATTACCACCAGCACTTGGTAGGGTTGGTCTTTAATTTTATACATTCTAACAGGTGTAAAATGGAGTCTTCATTGGGGTTTAATTTGTATTTCCCTAAGGACTCATGCTGTTGAGCATCTTTTCATATACTTATCTACCATCAGCTTATCTCATTTGATGAAATTTCTGTTTAAACCTTTTGTCCATTTTTTAATTGGGTTATTTGCTTTCTTGTTATTGTATTGTGAGAGTTCTTTGTATATGATGGATGCCAATCTTTTATCAAATGTATGATGTGCAAACATTTTCTTCCAAGCTATAGCTTGTATTTTCATTCTCTTAACATTGTCTTTTGAAAGGGAAAAGTTATTAATTTTGCTCAAGTCCATTTTATCCATTTAATCCTTTATGGAGTATGCACTTAGAGACATGTCAAAGAAATCTTTGCCCAATTCAAATTTATATAGTCTGATTTTCTCACATTTTCTTTGAGAAGTTTTATACCTTTAGCTTTTACATTTGTGACTATGATATGCTTTGAGTTAATTTTTATATATAGTATGAATTATGGATTGGAGTTCATTTTTTTTTCTTGATATAGTATTACATTGTTCGAACACCATTGTTGAAAAGACTATAATTCATCTATATAATTGCCTTTTTCACTTTTGAAGAAACTCGATTGATCAAATATATGGGTCTTTTTCTGGACTCTATTCTTTTCCTTTGTTTATTTGTCTATCCTTACCCCAATGCCACAGTGTCTTCATTATTGTAGATTTATAAGTCCTGAAATCAGGTAATATAAGTGCTCAACTTCGTCCTCCTTTTTCAAAGTGGTTTTGGTTATTCTAGGTTCTTTGCATTTCCACATGAATTTTATAGTTAACTCCTAGCACACACACACATACACATGCATAAAACGCTGTTGGAATTTTGATTGGAGTTTCATTGATTATAAAATCAATTTGGAAAGAAGAGACATCTTAAAAATACTGAGTTTTCCCAATCATGAAGAATATATATCTCTCCATGTAATACATTTTCTGTAATTTACTTCAGCAATGTTTTTAGTATACGTCTCCGGAGCTCTCTGTGTTCATCTTTCTCTCCTCTGTACTATGCCCTGCACTCTAGTTGGGTTGGCCTTTCTGGAGTGCATTTCTGCAATGCTGGGA
Organism: Lynx rufus; assembly: GCF_022079265.1. Classification (NCBI taxonomy): domain Eukaryota; kingdom Metazoa; phylum Chordata; class Mammalia; order Carnivora; family Felidae; genus Lynx; species Lynx rufus. The sequence goes on from NW_025814897.1 coordinate 64,472,292, forward strand.
GCCCACTGGGCTCTGCCTGGTGCTATGCTGTGTCTTAAAAAACTTGTTCCAGGTAGTGAGCTGGGCTAATTGTAGGACTTGTCTCCTTTGTTTCCTGTCATTCAAGTATCACTTATCCTCATGGCCTGGTGTTCAGTGTTTTAGAAATCATCATTTCATGTACTTTGTCCAGATTTTGAATTGTTTCAGATGTGAGGGTAAATTCATTTCCTGTCTCCCTGTCATTTTCTCTGAGACTTAAAGAATGGACATAGTCAAAATAATTTCTGGGTTTCTAGAGAAAGCAACCCCAAAGGAAGGTGTTGGTATTTATTGAGATAGGAATCATTAGATGAAGAACAGGTATTTATATTTTTGTTGTGGGATAAGCTCATGCATTACATTTCTAGCATATATGGTTTGTACTTTCGATTAAACATTCAAGTGAAAGGCATAAAAGCAGTCGTATACCCTAGGCTGTGGTTCAGAAGCAGGGTCTGTGTTGGAAGTAAGAATTTATGAATCATCAACATATACTGTTTATGCTATTTGAATCATATAGGTTGAGGAAGTCACTTACTAGGAGAATCTGGGGTGAAGAAGGAAGAGTATGGGACCAATTCCTGAGACCTCATAGGGCCTGAAGTGGAACAGTTGAAGCAGTAAAGGAGAACCAGTTGATTGTGTCACAAAGTCACAAGGATATTTCGAGGAATTGTGAGTGGTCACGTGGGTCAAAAGCTGCACAGATGTCAATTAAGAAAGAACTGAAAAGAACCTGTCGGATTCTTCGACAAGAAATATTTGGTGGCTCTAGTAAGCGATGCTAGTGGTGAGAAATGAAGCCAGAGTGGAGCAGACTAAGAAACACATGAGAGCGACGGCAGGGTGGGGGTCTGCCAAGACGAGAGAGATTGAAATAAAGAAGGGTTTTGTCAAGATGGAAGGGATATTTTAAATGCTGACAGTAAGAGTAGGTAAAGGGAAAGAGCTTCAGGTGCAGGAGAGAGAAGATGAGCAGCGGGCGCCCTGTGGCCAGAAGCCTGGTGAAAGGTGAGAGTGGATGGGACCCCAAATGGAGGAACAGCATTGACGGTTGGCTTGGACAGGGCACTTCCCCCCATGTCACAGTGGGACGGGGAGGCCCCACACAAGCAGGAAGTCGAGCGCAGCCCCATCTGGCGAGAAGGATGAGACGGAGCTGCGTGCTGAGAGTGTATATGGAATGGCCCCTGCCCTCAGGGAGCTTGTGGTCTTGGTGCTGGTCTGATGAGTTCTTTTATGGTAACTGCAAAACATGATTTATTAATCTCAGTTTGGTCTGTTTTAAATTTTAGAACATACTTTACTTTTAAAAATTAATTTGTTGGCTTTTCCCTTTCTTAGGTAATATGCTCAATCCAGAAAACTTGAGTAAAAGCAGAAGGGCAGATAATACTGAGTACAAAGTCACTCATAATCCCTCTGTCCAGAGATAACCACTGTTAAAGTTTGGATATGTCTCTCCCGTGTAAACTCTGAGTGTGGCTCTCCGGTGGCCGTTTTGATATGGTTGTAACATGATTTGGCCTGCCTCTTTGCTTTAGTGTGTTTCAGGAAAGGAGCAGAATGCACAGTTGTGTATCTCAGAGGACTCCCTCTGCAAGTGGGTGGGGCCTCTGTCCCTGAACAGCTGGACAGGACTTTGTTCCCTTTGTCCACTTGTCTTGAGGTGAGGGCTTCGCTGGCAGTCAGGCAGCCCAGGGCAAACCCAAATCCAGTGTGCCACCTCCGGAGGAAGCTGGTCTGGCTTCCTTCTCTCTGGAGGCTGAGGGATCTTAGTCAATATATCCAAAAGAGACGCTGGCACTGACCAATTAGGCAATAGTGCTTTCAAACGGTTCTTAGCAAATATTCCAATCAAAGCAGAGTAATGCTTGCAGGGCCAGACACTGGGGAAATCTCATATGCAGCTTCTGGGGTCTTGGGGCCAGCCTCCCTGTACCAAAGGATTCTGCCAGGCCCAGGGAGTGGGGAAGTGTGTAGTTCTATGGTGCTTCCACGTAGGCCTGGAGGGAAAGGTCTCACTGTCCTTCCACAGCAGATGTGGACAGCAGCTTGTCAAGGGGATGGAGGCCTAACAGAGGAAACTTTGGAGTCTTGCCATATTGAGCCAGAGATCCAACTCAGTGAGAGCAAAGCATGAGGGAAAGTAGGGTCCAAGATCCAGTGAAGCATTTGTTCTTTCTGCAGACATTAGGCTTGATGGTAGGCTCTGGGACACCCATAGAAACTGAAGAACACCACTGTCTGGCAGAGGCCAAGCCTGTGGCATCAGAGCAGGAAGCAGTTCCAAGAAGAAGCAATTCATCGCTAGCTGCATTTACTCCCTTCTCATCCTGGAATAGTTGGAGGTGGAGAGAGAACATTTCCTAATGAGGAACTTTTCTTAATACGTGGGTTTTGTATTAAGAAATGCTCTCAGAATTAAAACGAATACTTTCTGCAGAGGGTTTCCTCTGATGCCTCCCAAATGCTTAATAACTAGAGCTTGACCACACCATTCCAGAAAAAAAATAGGGGATACCCTCCCACCCTGCCTTCAGAGACATACACAGGCTCCAGGAAGCCACCTGAGAATCTTGTGTTGGTCTCTGTACCACCCTCCCCAGTCTCTACTAATCTGTTCCCAAAAAGAAATGTCACCAGATGGCCCTGCAAATGTTACCTGGCCATCAGCACGGTTTCACCCAAGACAGGGAGGCATTAGAGAATTGAATCCATAGTTCACTTCCTTCATTTCAGGTCAGTTTTGGATCCTTTCCTAAGTATTTAGTATTTTCTTAACACTGGGTTGGACAGTAAGGTCCATAATTGTGCTGCTGTTAAAGAAAATTGCTTTTTCATTTAATGGAGGAGGGTCCTAGTGACTCACAGATCCCAATCATTTAGGAAGAACTCCTCTCTTGTTAGCATTTAATGCCAGGTTTTACTGCTCTCTGTTTCATGAACTGTGTACTCCCTCAGCATTCTTAATACCTTGAGCTATTTTTAGCATTTAATCCCTTCCAGGTATCAGAGCCACCAGACCCCCCCCCTTTTTTTTAAACAGAATAGAATCCTTCTATATTTTCAGATTGTGGATGAGTGGTTTTTAGGAATTGAGCTAGTCCTGTTTTAAAATGGGTTTTTCTTTTACTGTCTCTTTATATTTCATACCCAGCCATGGGCATCAGATCAGGTCTAGTCCTGGCTGTGGTCTGTGTATTTCTCAATTCCAGCAGTTATCAAAAAGTAGCCGAAGTCAGTTTGATCCTGAAGAAAGGAAGGGAGCCGAGCTCCACAAACTGAGGAGGGTACAAGCCACAGCTGGTGGAGGGTGAGGTGTGGGGAGGGGTACTAAAGGCCCTTCAGGCAGAGGAGCCACACACCCTGATGGGGTTTTGAGGTAGCCACAGCTTTGGGGGAGTGGCTTCTGAAGGGGTCAGAAAATTCAGAAGAGGGTCTGGAATAGGAAATTTCAAGTGGGTCCCTGCCCATTGTCGCCACCACTTACTCTCCTCGGTGGGGATCGTCGGGATGGGAGAGGGGGAAGTGGGGAGTTATTGGTTAATGGATACAGAGTATCTGGGATGACATAGAAGTTCTGGAAATGGATTGTGGTGATGGTTGCACGTTGCGCATGTTCTTAACTCTACTGAATTGTACACTTACCTCTGGTTAAAACCATTGATTTTATGTTATGTATATCTTTCCCACTATTAAAAAAAATGCAGAAAAACAACAACCCTCTATCAGGATGCCAAAGAGGCTTGTAGCCAGCAGAGGAGACAGTATCGCAGGGATGGCCCCTCCAGTCTGGAAGAGGCCTGAGGAGGTGCAAGCTGGCCTTTTCTCAGCTCCTGGGGACCTGGGTCATCACCCATGGACATGTGTCCTCACAAAATCCACTCTTGTATTTTGCTCTCTCTGAATTCTCACTTCTCCCACCACCCCATCCATGCCAGTCTCTCTCCTGGATGCTGAGCACACCCACTGGAAAAACAAAAGTTTTCATTAGAAGAGGTTTTTCTTTCCTAGAAGTCATTAGCCTAGTCACAGAACAGCCGCACAGCAGTTGAACCTTTCACACTCCGCGCCCGCTTAGGACTGGATTCTGCGCTGGACTAAGGAACGCTTCCTAGGCGCCAGACCCCAGCTTCAGGGCTTTTATGTTTCCCAATGAATCTTTAAAATAGCGAAAGAAGTGTTATACCCATTTTACAGAAAAGGAAACTGGGCATAAAGGAGTTCATCACTTGCCTAAGGTCACACAGGTAATAAGGGGCAAAACAAAGTTTGAATGTAAGCCTATTTAGAGCCTCTGTTCCAAAACCTCTGTTTTTTTCCACACCACACTTCCAAATATCTATCCCAGCATAAACACATGTTTTGAACAATGCCTTCTAAACTCTGGAATAAAAATGAGTCTGCATCCTGGTTTGCATGTAGCACACTTATGAGAGCCACTAGTATTTCTGGTGTTTTCCCCATAGATCCCCTCTACCCCATGAGTCACTCATGTCAGCGGGAACCCCCCATAGCACCTTGTCCCCGCCCAGTGTAGTTTTTGATGAATAGATGATACATCAGATCTTGAATAAGGGCAGGCTGGCCAGACAGATATCCAGAGAAGTAATCAATAAAGGATGCTAAAACACCGTGGTGGAGGAAACTATTAATCAAAATTTCTCTCCAGGAGAATATTCTATGTAGTTGGAACTACTATTACCGTAAGCCACAGAGGGAGAGCACTGGCATTTCCAAGTGGCCCAGTTTGCAGTGAATGCACGTCTTCTGATGATGTAGGTCCAGTTAACCGCCAGCTTCAGGCTTCACTGTCAGGTGATAGAGGGGAGGCCAGCACTGCCTCCAACAACCTTCTTTCTCTACCCACCAGTACAGGCAACTTCTCTTCCGATAAACACTGATCAGGTATATAAATAATACCGCTTTAAAGGACAGCCCGTCGATCCTGCCTGAACTGCCCACAGGCACTGGTCTGTCCTGCAGGCTAAAGCCCACAGTCCTGTTCGCCCACGTCTGCCTCATAGACACGGATGTCCAAAATGCGGTCCTGTGGCCTGTGCTGACTTTCCTTCATCTTCCTTATCTCAGGACTCATTGCTAAGGCCTCCCCAGGCCTTCTCTCTTTCCACCCCTCCTCCCTCAGTGCCCACTCCCCAGCTCCTTTCATGACTGGTGCTGCTATTGCTGCCACCACCAACTTTCAGTCTGAGAGCAGGATTTTTCCAGAAGAAATGAGGGAGGGGCAAAAGGGAGACAATAAATAGTATGTGCATTTTGACACTGCCTCAACATGAACAGATGAACTTGCAGATTTTACAAACTTGTCTAAAAAATGTATGAAGCAACTGTTTTTAGAGGATTCTCAACTCTGACCCTGTCTCTAACCCTCATCCTATTTGTGAGTGACAGTCACATGGAATGGGGTCAGGAATGAGGTAAGCATCCACTTTGTAGTAAAACCAGTGATTCTTAGGATAGGATGCTATGGTTTTAAAAACATCCAAGTCAAAATGGTCACCTTAAAAAAGTTCTGCTCCCTGAGGCACCTGTGTGGCTCAGTTGGTTGGGCATCTGACTCTTGATTTTGGCTCAGGTCATGATCTCACAGTTTGTGGAATGGAGCCCCATATCAGGCTTTGTGCTAACAGCATGGAACCTGCTTGGGATTCTCTCTCTCTCTCTCTCTCTCTCTCTCTCTCTGTCTCTCATCTCTGCCACTCCCCATCTCATGCTGTCTGTTTCTCACAATAAATAAATAAACATTTTTTTAAAAAGTTCTGCTCCCATATGAATAGCCAGGGTTTAAAAAATAATTTTAGCATTTTTTGGCACCTTGAAACAAATACGCAGTTCTTATTTTTAAATGGTTGAATATCATGAACTCTGGTGAAGGAAGAAACTAATAGTTCAATATTTTCTAAGATCTTTAGTACAAGTAAAGTATTATCTGTGTGTCATTTGGGGCAGTGGCTGCATTTTCAAGACTCTGCCATCTGTGCTAATTGGCCAAGGATGTGGCTAGCCAGGGTTAAGCTCCCACAGTCAGTGCAAGAGGACCCTGCGGCTTTGGGCAGCCTGGCTGGTGGCAGTCACCTAATGCACGATGCAGTGGTGATGCTGGCCTACTTTTGAGAGCAGCTCCTGAGTTACAGGCTCCCCGTGTGGGAGCTGTGTGTTGGATGGGAGCTCCAGACTGCTCATTCCCTGCCCAGACCCTTAGCCTGTCATCATTGATTTTATGGGCAAAGAAAGCATTTTCTTTTTGTAAACACCACACCAGTGTCTTCAATAAGATGATGTAATGGGATTAATGATGCACTTTCCAGAATGCTCATCGATTCTGAAGATGGAAGTGGAAATTTGAGATGAGACTAGGCTCTGTTTTGTCAACATTTGGCTGCTCCGTTAAGCAAAGTATCCTCACACAGACAGTGGGCTTAGTTGAAAGATGTGCTGGTATTTGAATACCCAGGGCTGGGAGGATTCTACCTAAGTTACAAACATTGCCAGGCTTGAGAGTGAGGAGAAAGGAAGAAAAAAATAATGAGCAACCAGCACTCTATGCTAAAGCCTGCTGTATGGATGAGCTGGGGTGACTGGCTTGTGAATGTGTTTTCCAGGAAGTAAAGCCTGCAGGAGTAGTAGGGGCAGGATGGAGTGAGGGAAGCAGAGGGACTACCAGACCTTGCTTTTCTTTGCAGGTGTCTGTCCACCATCAGCCTGAGGAGGGCCCAGATGGTGAGCAGTTGTGTGGCTCTTTGACCAAATCCCAATTGGCTCGACAGGCCATCTCTGAGGACTTGGGAAGTGTGTGTGTGTGTGTGTGTGTGTGTGTGTGTGTGTGTGTACGTGTGTGTACGTGTGTGTGTGTGTGTGGTTTTACCCAGTGAAGCAGTCTCTCGACTTCTGACCTAAATGAAGTGGGCTTTTTGCTTCCTAAAGAAGCAGAAATACATACAGTTTTAGAGTGATAGGAGTTTCTATGCAAGTGTTGGTTAAGCACTCAGAGATGAAGAAGAGATAAGGGTCTTTCCAGCAAGGCAACTGAGTCTGCATAGCTGCCCTGAACATCTGCACTGGGATTGAGAGAGTATTTACCTAAATTCATCAGAAAGTTGTACAGCAAACTTTCAAGCTGACAACAACAAACATGTTTTATTAAATGCACATGTGCCTTGTATTCTTGGAGGAAGTGAGTTAAAAAAACAAGACCCAGACATCATGCACTGCCTCTGGCTGGTTATTATCTGAATAATAAAGAAAAATGGTGTTCGGTAGATATTGATGTTATTTAAGTATAGTTGGTGACGGTGGGTATGTTTGTGGCACCGATTGTGGTGATAGTTTTGTGGGTATATACTTATCTTCAAACTTATCAGGTTGTATACACTAAGTTGTTTAGTTTTTTATATGTCAAGTGTACCTCAATAAAGTAGTTGTACAAATAAAAAAGGATAGTCAGTGAGTCAGCCATTAGCAAGGCTGTGATAACTATAACTTTTATCCAGTCCTGTGGGGGATAGTACGGAATAGTGTATAACAAGTGCCCCTGCGGTTGTTGGAGGAGATGAGATGTGCCTGTGAAATACTGATGTAGCAATACAGAGCAGAATTCACTCAAGGATGGGACCTATGGAGAGGTTACCATGAGCTGCAAATATGAGAAAGGTATTGCCAAGTAAGTAGTTTGGCTCTGGTCCCTTAAGGGTTTGACTGGGTGGAGTACATTGAGGTGCAAGAATAAAATATTAGAATTTCTGCTTATATTATCTTGGTTGTTTCTCTTTTTTGTGTATGTTTATTATATACATTTGTTAGAACTGTCAATATGTAAGCTGTATGTAAGTAAATACACATATATTGAGGATTATGCCCCAAACTCTTTCATACTGCTTGTGCCAGTTATAAATTTATTTCCTCTCAACTCCAAATTCATCCTTCATTGCCTGCTCTGGAAAAATAAATTGGGACCTTGAACTGTTTTACCTTTACCACCGAACACATTGCTAAACTCTGTCAGGAGAGGGCACTGGACAGACAATGTAGGAGGAAGGGAGTTTTCTTCTTAGTTCTGATGTTTTCTTCTCCGGCTTCTGCCAGGAGGCCAGGCTTCTCCAGCATCCAGCTCCTGCAGCACACGCAGCTTCCCTAGTGCCCCGTTCGTGCAGTGTGTGCACCTACTTCAGTGCTGGGCTCCACAACACAGGTGGCCCCTCCAGCACTCAGTGGTTAGCAGCTCCCCCTGGCCCCTCCTCAGTTGGTTTTGTAGCAGAGTGCCTCTCGTGAGACATCTTCCCATGAACAGCTCTTCCTGGTCCCTAGATGGCAGATTCCCGGCAAGTTCCAGAGGTGGATTTCCAGTAAGTTCTGCTAGTGTGACACCCGCCTCCACCCTTACCTCCCCACCAGCTGGTTTTCTCTCGGGTGCACTACAGACACAGCTTCTTTGCCACAACACAAAATATTAGGCAAGCACTGTGTTAGAGTTACCTTCTACTCTTCTCCTAGCTGTCCCATTATTCCTTTTGGCCCCAACTCAAATCCCACCTTTCCCTTAAGCTGTCTCTTGCCTTCCTCAGCCAGAAGGAAGAGAAGCATCTGTCTGATGCAGATTAACCCACCTTCTCTCATATACTTCTATGACAGTTACTGCCTGATCCTTCAATTGCACAATCGAAGAAACATTCAACTACTGCTTTGGGACTTGTCTTATATTCAGTCACTGGGTTAGAGAAAGAGGTGGGCACAGTGAGATGGATGGGACTGACTTGAGAGATCATCTGGTCAAATGATACATAGAGGAGAGAAGCCTTATCAAGACTCAGCATAACTTGCTCAGAGTCACCTGGAGCTGGAATCGGAGTGCCAAGATTCTCATAACTGGTCCACAGTCATGCTGTTCGCATTTCTCGTGCTGTGTCTTCTCTCCCCAGCTATCCCAGGAGCTTCTTGGGGGCCCATTCATTTCCTTATGGACTTGGGTCTGCTTGGCCCAGAGCCCTGGACAGAGTAGAGCTCATGAAATGTTTCTTATTTAATTTGACTGATCACACCTAAGCCTTTCCCCTGGATTTCATTTGGGAATCAACCTAAAATCATTCCAGTGGAATAGTGGTTTCTCTTGTGCTCATCAACCATCTCAGGTCTGGGCCGAGATAACTGTTGATGTGTTTGAGCTTATCCAGGAGTTGAGATTGGTTACTGAAATTAAAGTCACAAATGGTAATGAGCTTGTCGAGGATGGAGGAAGCAGCTCTGCAAGGCCAACTGTCTGGATCCCAATGTAGTTCTAACACAGAAAGACCGAACTGTTGGTGAGTCTGCTGTTTGCATCTTCAAACTTGAGTCACCTTTCTAGCTCTTGAAATTTAATTTTTGTACCTTCTTTGCAACCCTGACATGCAGCATCTAGATTCTCCCTTGGGAGAAATGATTACTTCTGTTTTTCAGTGATCTGAAATAGGAGCAGTGAGTGTCTAGGCTTTAGCCTACCTCACCTGGTTTGGGGCTTGCTCTTTTCTGCTCTTGCTCTCTCTCCTTCCCAGCAGGGCTTGGACTCCATCATATGATGCAGCCCCCCAGCAAGGGAAGAAGAAAAGGACGCCTTCTTGCACATTACCCTTCTGTACTCCACTAATGCTGCTTCCCCCTTGTGATCTAAGTACTTAAACCTATGACTTGAGAGCATTTGAGATAGTAACCAGAACCCCTTTTTGAACCTTCTAAAATGAGTCCTTTACAGACAACTATCACCATTTTCCAGTCGATGTAATGGAAAGTAATTATGACCATCAGTACTTGAAACTCCACTTTGCAGTTTCTGTTATGTAGAGAATCGTTATCTTTAAGTCACTTTTCTCAAGTTGTAATATTAAAACATGCTAATTCGTGCATCCCACGGTAACATGTTGAATGGTTTGTATGTGGGAGGCGCTGGGTTGCTGTGAATGAGGGTCTTTGCCTTCATGGTGTTTGGACAAGGAGGAAAGGCAGATATCCAACAAGTAATTACACAGATTGCTATTTAATTGGAAGTGTGAGAAGTGGCACAAGAAAAAATACCAGATACTCCAAGAACCAGTAACAAGAGGGCAAAACTCGGTCTGCAGCATCAGGGAAAGTTTCCCCAAAGAAGTAATGTTTATGCTGAGGGTGAAGTGTGAATTGAAGCTAACCTGAAGAAGACAAAGGAGAAGTTCTGGAAAGAGCCTTTCATGATGAAAAACAAGCCATGTTCAGTATTTGGGATTTTTCCCCCCTTAAACAACAAGTAGAAACCAGTGACGGATTTTTAGGAGGAGAGAGACATGCAATTATTTGCATTTAAAAAAATTTTTTTTTCAACGTTTTTTATTTATTTTTGGGACAGAGAGAGACAGAGCATGAACAGGGGAGGGGCAGAGAGAGAGGGAGACACAGAATCGGAAACAGGCTCCAGGCTCTGAGCCATCAGCCCAGAGCCCGACGCGGGGCTCGAACTCACGGACCGCGAGATCGTGACCTGGCTGAAGTCGGATGCGTAACCGACTGCGCCACCCAGGTGCCCCAATTATTTGCATTTTAAAAATACCCCTCAGGCTGTTGTGTGAAGAAGAGATTGTAAGGTGTCTAGGGAAATTGTCAAGGACTGTATTGGTATCATCTTAATGTTGCAGAATTACAAAAGGGAGCCAATGTCTGGTTGTTTGGAAATACAGGATATGAATACCAGCGTATGAAAAAAATAATACTATGTTTACTCGGGTCTTTAAGACCTGATAATAAACATTTTTTTTAATTATTGATATGACTAAACCTGGTCCCCCAAGCGAGGTAATGCAAAAGAACCAGCCATAATTGGGTGAGAGTGTCCTAAAGATAGGCAATGAGAAGTAAACCCCTGGTATAATAGTTTTCAGACAAATAGATAACCAGAGACCCCAAACTCTCTCCTCCTACTTTTTCTAATAGGCACCTTGGCTGGGTGCCTCATTTTCTCAGTTGGTTAAGTGTCCGACTTCAGCTCAGATCATGATCTCACGGTTCATGAGTTCGAGCCCCATGTCAGGCTCTGTGCTGACAGCTTAGAGCCTAGAGCCTGCTTCAGATTCTGTGTCTCCCTTTGTCTCTGCCCCTTCCCCGCTCGCCCTCTCTCCCTCTCTCTCTCTCTCTCTCTCTCTCTCTCTCTCTCTCTCTCAAAAATGAATAAACATTAACAAAAAAAATTTTTTTTAAATAGGCACCTTGGCAGCAGGCTAACAAAATCAAGATATAACCCAAGAAGACCCATTTCTTGTCTTTCATCAGCCACATCCATTTTGCAAAAATATCCACAAAAACTAGGGTGGGGAGGGAATGGGTGGCCACTATGTTAATTCCTTCCATTGTCCTTTTTTATTTGTCTTTTATTCTCAGTACTTTAACATACAGAAAAATGCAAAAAAAAGCAAGACATAATAGAAGTTCATATGTTAATATCTTGCCATATTGATCCTAATATATTTATTGTTATAAAATAGTACAGACATAGTCAAACCCCTCCCAACCACCTGACCTAACCACTGAAGTTGGTGTGTATCCTTTCCATGCATATTGTTATTATTTTACTACATGGTTATGGCTCTAAACATATATAATATAATATTGCCACATGTTACATTTTTTCAATAAGTAGCATTACAATTTATATGTCCCTTTGTAACTTGTTTTTCTTCTAATATTTTTTCAAGGTTTATTTCGCACTAATACTTGTACATATAGATGATTTACTTTAGTTGTTATTTAGAATTCCATTTTGTGATTAAGTTAGTTTGCTTATCTGTCTCATGACTGATGGATCGTTGCATCAATTCCCCTTTCTGCTAAAAAAAAAATCTATAATGAACATCCTTCTACATGTCCCTTTGGGGCACTGCTAGAAATGAAACCGGTAAGGGCTGGAGTAGACACACAATTCAGTTTTTATTAGGTATTTAAAAACTGCTTCCCCAGGTATTTATGCCAATTTATACGCCCAACAGAAATATATAGTTTTCAGTGTCTGTATGTGTTCCCTAAAACTTGGTTGATGGGTTAATTTTGACAGTTGTAGCTCATTATTTTAAGTTACATTTCCCTATATGTTTATTATGTTTATGCGTATTGCCATTAGGATTTTTTGTGGATTGCCCGATCATACAATTTGGCCATTTTTCTTTTAGGATTACTTGTATTTGTTAATTGTTATGGTTTTGGGGGTTTTGTTTGTTTGTTTGTTGTTTACTTTCTAGTTATAAATCATTTTTCTATTATGCATTTTGTAAATACCTTCTCTCATTCTAAAGCTTAACTTCTAACTTTGTGTGTTGTATCTTTTGTCATACAGAAGCCTTTAATTTTAATATAATCAGAATTGTCTCTATTCCTTATGGTCTGCAATTTTAGACTGCTTTAAGTTTTAAACAACTTTATAAAAAGAACCTTTTAGACTGTCTTCTAAAAACTTTTTAGGTTTTGTATTTTACAGTTTATTCTTTGATCTATGTGGATTTTTTTCTTTTATGTGTGCAGTGTGAGTGTTCGCTAAAAAAAGTCTATCCTTTTCCATAAAAGTATCTACTATCCATTACCTAACGCCACAGTAATGTTGCATAACAGCCGCAAAACCTCAGTGATGTAATGATTTTGCTCCCGAGCTTGGTTGTGCTGAGCAGAGCTGGGCCCAATGGGCCTCACTCATGGCTGTGTTGTCTGCTGGAGGTTGCCTGGCAGCCCTGCTGATCTTGGCTGGGCTCTTTCACATATCTGGGGCTTTTGTTGGGACGACTGTCCTTAGCTCTGCTCCACGTGGCTCCCCAGGCTTGTTCTCCCGGCAGAGGTTCCAGAATAGGAGAAAAGGTGGAGGGGCATAAAGCCTTTCAGAGGCATAGGTTTGGAAGTGACACATGGGCACTTGGATGTCATTTGATTAGCCAAAGCAAGTTGCAGGGTTGGCCAGATTCACTGGGGGGGGGGGGGGGGGGGGGGGCGGAGACAGACCACCTCCTCCTTATGGGAGGAGCTGACACATGACTTTGCCAAAGGAATGTACAGAGGGGTGGAGCGTTGGAGCTGTTTTTACAATCAATCTATGTTAATAGCCACTTGTGTCAGCTCCCGTGAGTGTGGAAGTCTACTTTTGACATATAACAGATTCTCATACATACGTTGTTTTTTCCGCTGGGCAGTCTTCCCTTCTCTATCAGTTTATATTTCATTGATTTCTATAGCGTTTTCGTAACTGTTGAGTCTCCTCCTACCCAATTCTGTTCTCAACTTTCCTCTCCTCCCTCTTATGTGGATAGGCTATTTTTAGCCCTTCATTATTCCTGAAGAATTTTAGGATCAGCTTATTCAGCTTCATAAAAAACACTGTAGACATTTTTACTTAAATTGCATTCAATTGATGTATTAATTTGACTAGAATTGACATATTTATAATACTGATTTTTTTTCTACCTTATATACTTTATTTCTCCATTGGGTTAGATGTTCATTAATTCACTGAAGAAGTATTTTTTTTTATTTTTTTAATGTTTATTTTTGAGAGAGAGACAGAGCGTGAGCGGGGGAGGTGCAGAGAGACAGGGAGACACAGAATCTGAAACAGGCTCCAGGCTCTGAGCTGTCAGCACAAAGACTGAGGTGGGGCTCGAATTCCTGAACCTGGAGATCATAACCTGAGCCGAAGTTGGAGGCTGAACCCACTGAGCCACCCAGACGCCCTTGAAGAAGTTTTGTTTTTGCTTTTTTGTTTTTGTTTTTTGTTTTTTTTAAGTGTATGTATTTATTTATTTATTTATTTATTTTGAGAGAGAAAGAGAGAGCCGGGGGGGGGGGGGCAGAGAGAAAAGGAAAGAGAGAATCCCAAGCAGGATCCACACTGTCAATGCAGAGCCCAATGTGGGCCTTATACTCACAAACTGGGAGATCATACCTGAGCTGAAATCAAGAGTTGGACCTTTAACTGACTGAGCCATCCAGGTGCCCCTGAAAAAGTATTTATGAGACATACAATGTACCAGGCACTATTTCAGAGACTTATGCAGCAGAGAATAAAAGCAAAAAGAATACTAGCTTTGAGGACTTGATATTCTAGTAGGGGAAACAGACAATAAACAAAAAATGCATATGTTAGGAGGTGATCAATACTATGAAGAAGAAAAAAATTGTGTGCAAAGGGATAAAGAATAACAATAAGGTTAGTACTGTTTTATATAAGGAGTCCTTTTTTGGTCATTCAGTAATAATGTCCTTCTTAAAGTTTTAAAATAATTTTTACCGATCTATTTCTCAGTACAATATAGTTTTTGATGCCACTGTGAAAGTTGTCTTTTAAATTACAGTTGTTTTGGCTAGTGAATAAAAATGCTCTGGATTTTTTGAGCATTGATTTTATGTCCAGCAAACTTTTGTATTTGGTTATTAGTTAAATTAGTTTTCAGATTCTCTTTAGGTTGTAATTTTTAACAAAATACAACTTCATTTCTCTTCATTACTCCTGCCAGTTATTTTTCTTATTTGGAGCCCTGTTAAGTACTCCTGTATAATATTGTACAGAAACAGTGAAAGCAGGGAATCTTGTCTTCTTCTTAAAGGGAAGTTTCTAGCATTTCACCATTAAATATGATAGTCTCAGTGAGTGTTTGATAGGTAACTTTTATGAGATTAAAGATTCATAGTTTGCTCAATAGTATCTTTTCCATGAATGAGTGTTAAATTCTAGTGCTTTTTTTGAGTCTAAATGATACTATTGTTTTCCATTTGCCATTTCCATCATTTTATGTGGTGGGTTTATAGTATTATAGTATCTAATGTTAAATCATCCTTGAATGCTGGTGATAAACCCAACTTTGTTGTGATGGTTTTTTCCTTCATATATTACTTTATTTTCCTCTCTTATAATTTCTTTACTGTTTTTGCAGCTATGTTCATAAAGGCAATTGGCCTATTATTTTCCTCTCTTACACCGTCCATGCCTGCTTAAGAGATCGATGTTATACTAGCTTCACAAAACAAATTGGAGAAAGTTTCTTCTTTAAATATATTCTCTCAAAAAATTTGTGTACAATAAAGAATATTGATTTCTTAAAGATTTGATAGAGCTTGCCTGTCAAATTATCTGTCATAGAGGGCTTTTTGAGGTAGGTTTTAAGTAACTGATTTGATTGATTTAATGGTTATAATTTTTTCAAGTTATCCATTCTTGATTCCAATATTAGTAATTATATTTTTTAGATAATTTTATGTTTCATTAAGTTTTCAAATTGAGTTGGTATTAAGTTGATCATAATATTCTCTGACATTTCTAAAAGTTCCTAACATAGGCATAGTTATGGCCTCTTTTACATTTCTAACATAGTTTATTTGTTCCTTATTTCTCTCTGTGTGTGTGTGTGTGTGTGTGTGTGTGTGTTTACCTACTTTGTCAAGGATTTAACTGATTTGTTAGAGTTTTTCAAAGAACGAGTTTTGTACTGTTGATCCTTTTGTCTTTGTTTTTGATATTTTCTCTAATTTTTTGGTCTTGTGTTTGTTTTTGGTTTGGTTAGTCTGTTATACTTTGTCTAAGTTTTTGATGTGGTTTTTTATTACATCCTATGAGTCATTCAGTTCCAAGCAGCTTCTAATTCCCATTATAATCCCTGTTTTAACTGGTGAATTATTTACAAGTATGATTTTTAAATTCCCAAATTTGTGGGTTTGTTTAGCTTTTTGTTATAGATTTATAATCTTATTGCATTTTGCTCAGAGATTTGAAGAATATCAGTGTTTTGGATTTACTGAGGCTTGCTTTGCAGCCTTATACATGGTCAGCTCTTATAAACTGTTCCGTGGTTCCCTAAAAAGAATGTATTTTCAACTTTTGGTTTCTGGTTCTTCATGTGAGGAGCATGGAAATTGCCTCTCCCTCCTAACAACAAGTAAAAAGCTGAACAGACTGAAAAAAAACCCAACTCTTATAGACTCTGTAAAAGAGGTGAGGACACATGGCAAATCCCTAAGACTGGAGAGACTGACAGGCAAGTACAGAGAGTAACAACTTCCTGGAGTAAGGAATCACTAGTGGGAGCCACTCTTGGAACCAGTGCCGGGGTAGGAAAACCTGATGAATTGCTAAAGGCTCAGTGTAGACAACTTTGAGAATTAAAAACTCCAGGGGGACCTAATCATGATGGAACTTCACAATTTTGTGAAATTTACCTCTAGCTCAACCAGGTTTCCACAGTAAATATCAGAAAAAAATCCCTTCCTGCTTCCAGCAAGCAGAAGGAAAAAAAAAAACCATTCTGAATGTGCTAGTGTACTCTGTTCTACTTCACCAGGCCTGCCCTTGGGAGAAACTGTTTAGCCTGAGCCTCACTGACCTGGGGGAAGGAAAATACCCAACTCCAGTCAGCTCTAGCCATCCTCTCCCACCTAAAGACAGGAGAAAAAAGAAATTAAAAACACTTGTGAAGTTCACAGTCCAGAGGCACAGCCTCATCAAAAGGCTGAGCCCTAATCATAGGACTAGAGATTGCTTCCTTTCCCCCCACCACCCAGCACCACATGACTAAAGGCCTATTTACAGCAGTTCCTTTTACCCAGTACATCGTGTCCATCTATCCATAAAAAATTACAAGGCATATGCCAAAAGACAAAAAACACAATTTAAGGAGACAGAGCAAGCATCAGAACCAGACATGGAAGGGATGTTGGAATTGTCAGACTAAGAATTTAAAACAACTATGATTAATACGCTAAGGGCTCTAATGGATAAAATACAGAGCATGAGAGAACAGATGGTCAGTAAGCAGAAATATGGAAATGCTAAGAAATAACCAAAAAGAAATGATAGACATAAACACTGTAACAGGAATAAAGAATTCCTTTGATGGATTTATGAGTAGACCGGGCAAGGCTGAGGAAAGAATTTCTGTGCTTGAAGATATCTCGGTAGAAACCTCCAAAACTGAAAAGCAAAGAGAACAAATACTGAGAAAAAAAAAATAAAAGAACAGAATATTCAAAGACTTTGGGACAAGTACAAAAGGTATAACATACATGAAACAGGAATATCAGAAGAAAGAAAAAACAGAATAAATATTTGAAACAATAATAACTGAAAAGCTGCCCCAAATTAATGTTAAACACTAAACCACAGGTCCAGGAAGCTCAGAGAACACAAAGTGGGATAAATACTGAAAAAAGTACACCAAGGCATATCACTTTCAAATTGCAGAAAAATCAACAATGAAGAAAAAAATCCTGAAAGCCAGAAAGAAAAAAAACCACCTAACCTATAGAGGAACAAAGATAAGAATTACATCTGACTTCTAAGAAACTGTGTAAACAAGAAGAGAGTCAAGTGAAATATTTAAGGTATTGAGAGGCAAAAACCAGCAACCAAGAATTTGGTACCCTGAAAAATTATTCTTCAAAAGTGAAGGAGAAATAAAGATTCTCTCAAACAATCAAAAACTGAAGGGGATTTGTTGCCAGTAGACCTGTCTTGTAAAAAAAAGGTTAAAACAAATTCTTTAGAGAGAAGGAAAAAAATACAGGTCAAAAACCTGGAGCTGTATAAAGAAAGGAAGAACATCAAAGACGAGCTAAGTGAAGGTAAAATAAAAACTTCCATTTTTCTTAATTGAAAAAAAAATTTAATATTTATTTTTGAGAAGAGACACAGAGAGGCAGAGAAACAGAGTTTGAGCAGGGAGTGGGCAGAGAGAGAGGGAGACACAGCATTTGAAGCAGGCTCTAGGCTCTGAGCTGTCAGCACAGAGGTCCGTGCAGGGCTCGAACTCACCAACTGTGAGATCATGACCTGAGCCAAAGTCAGACACTTAACCCACTGAGCCACCCAGGTGCCCTTCATTTTTCTTATTTTTAATTGATCTCACAGATTAATTAACAAATAACGACTCAAAATAATAAGAACAATGTAATCGATTATGTATGCTTATGTATAAAAAAGAATGTGTTTTCTCCTATTATTGAATTCAAGCTTCCGTGTATGACCCTTAGATCAAGCTTGTTAATTGTGTGGGTTTTTTTAATGTTTTTATTTATTTTTGAGACAGAGAGAGGCAGAGCATGAACAGGGGAGGGGCCGAGAGATGGGGAGACACAGAATCCGAAGCAGGCTCCAGGCTCTGAGCTGTCAGCACAGAGCCCGACATGGGGCTCGAACTCACGGACTGTGAGATCATGACCTGAGCTGAAGTCGGACGCTTAACCGACTGAGCCACCCAGGCGCCCCAATTAACTGTGTTTTTCAAATCTGTATTCTCACATAATTTTTTTGCTTGGGTTATCATTTACTTAAAAAGCAATGTTATAATGTCCCACTATGATTGTGAATTTGGTATCTCTAGCACATATACACTGGTTCAGGATCATTATATCTTAATGATTAATCGTTCCTTATATCATATCCGCTGGAAATGAGATCAGCCGCATGTTATGGAAAACCAATGAGAGTGGCTTAGTGACAGAATATCATTTTTCTCAATAAATAAGAAATCTGGTAATAGCTCAGGGCTGGTCACTCACACTCTTTAAGGAAGTTTTCAAGGACCCAGATCCTTCTAACTTCTTACTCTACCATTCTTAACATTGTACTTGCAGATTCATAGTCACTGAATGCCTGCTCTACCTACAGTTATCAGCTCAGCATTACATATAAGAAGATGGTAGAAAGTTGAATGACGATATCAGTTAAGACTATTCCTTTATGTCGGATACTTCTCAAAAGTACCATCCAGCAGATTTCCACCTATATATTTTCAGCCAGAAATGGTCACGATCATCCCTCACTGCAAAAGAGTCCAGAAAATTGGGTATTTTTAACTGGGCCCATTGCTGCCTCAAACAAAATTGGGGTTCCATCAGTCAGGAAATGGAGAGATTGAACATTTGGCAGAAAAATCAGCCAAATATACCATACTATTTTATCCCTATAGTGTTTTTCACCCTAAAGATCCTTTGCCCAATATTATATGAACTTTTGGTTACTATTTATTTACCTCACGTATAGTTTTCATTTCTTCACTTTCAACATTAATATGTTGTTACGTTTTAGGGATGTTTCTTATAAATAGCACAGAACTCAATTTTACTTGAAAATTTAATCCATCTATATATGTTGCCATTACTTATACATATTTAGATTTATTTTACTGTCTTACTATTTTTCACTTTCTGGTTAATATGGTTGATATTTTTTGGCTCCTCTTTTTTCTTGTTGTTGTTTATTGAATTGACCTCTATTTTTGTTGTCCACTATACCTTTTTTGCACCTGTTACGTATATTCGGCACTCAGAATGTCTCCCTTGTACCTTTTGTTCTTCTCACACGTTCCATCAATCACCAGTTTCTGTAAATCTCAGTTTCTACATTTAGCTTGAATCTTCATTGCTACTACCTTGGCCCAAGCTATTATCATTTCTCTGCATAGTCTCCTAATGGGCCTCCTGGAATCCACTCTTGCTACTATTTCTGAGTGATTTCACGGAACTAGATAGAGAAATTAGTAAGAAAACAACTAACCTAAATTCTCCTGACTCATCCACCTGGTACAAATTGAGTACTTTTAACACCAGGAAATCTTACAAGGAAAATGATGATCCTAAGTTTTTTCACATTAGCATCTAGGTGAATGGTGATACCATTTATTGGAATGGAGAATACTAGAAATAGGTTTAGAGGAGAAGGTCTGAATTTAGTTTTTTACATAGTGAATGGGAGGTGTCTGTGGGCCATCCAAGTGGATATGTTGGATAGGCTATTAGATGTATGGGTTTAAAACTGAAAGGCATGGCTGGCCTGAGCATATTGAAGACATGGAAAGGGATCATCTCAGATGAACTAGAGGGAAAAGAAGGCAATTCCTGGTACCACACCATGGAGGCTTTCTACATTTAAAGGTCTAATGGAGTAGAAACTTTCTCAAGGGAAACTAAAACAGTAGAGTCAGAAAAAAGGAAGAAAAGCAGGAGAATCTAATGTTGTCAGATCCAGGGGAAATGAATACGTTCACAAAGGATGTGTGATCATTTAGGGCAAGTGCCCTCTGAGAGGTCAAAATGAAGACGGAGAGATATCCACTGTATTTGGCAACATGTGGGGGGTACCCTGTGAGAGCAGTTTGGATAGACTGCTGGCAGCATAAGCCAAGTAAAGGTGGATTGAAGACTGAGTGGCAGGTAAGGAATTAGAGCTATTTTGTCTAAACCACCCTTTGGAGAAGTTGGGCCAGACAAGAAAGTGGCAGGCAGTAGCTGGGAAGAGGGCCATGTTTTCAAGGGAGAGATTTATTTAAAAATTTAGAGAGTATGTTTAAACGCTGACGCATAGGCTGCATTGGAGAAGAAAAGGGTGAAAAATGAGAAGAGCAGAGATAATCATTAAGTTTCTAAGCGGGCTTAGTGGGGTGGAATATTACCCCCATCTGATCAGATGAGGAACGCATCTTCTGATGCAGGAAGGAGGATAAAGACACAGAGGTCTTTGTAAGGATGTTGAGTGAACAAGCTCGGGGACTTCTGGTCCAATGACTTCCGTTTTCTCCATGAAGTAAGAAACAAAGTCATTTGCTGATATTGAGATACAGATAATGTTCAGAGGTTTGAGGAACAGTAGGAAGCCTGATTGACTAGCAAATGATAGCTTATGTTCTTTGAAATTTCTAGTGTCAGGGACATGCGTTATTTCTAATAATCCCCAAAACCCAGTCGAGTGCTATTACCTTCACTCTAGAGATGTGGAAACAAATGTTCGATAATTTGCCCAACTCATCCAGCTAGTGGATAGCAGAGCTGGGATTGAACCCCTGATCTGTTTGCCTTTCAACTGACACTTTAATTTGAAACATCAGACAGCATGGCAAAGACAAAATGACCCACTCCAGTTCTCCCTGGCTTGTTGGAAGTTCTCTGCTATCCCTTCACTGGCCTGCTTACCCTTCATATGGATATTTAAGATCGTTCGTGACCCAGTTGAAAACTCTAACCTGTATGAGCAGGGTTTGTCGTCTCGGTGGTTACATTTATTTCTGTTAAATGTAAGGCATCACTTGGACTAAAATAGAATTTGGGGTCAGATTCCTTCATGGCTGGGGAACTCTGCAGCTGTGACAGATGGATGAGGGAGCAAATGCTAGCGGGAGAAAGGGAAGAAAAAAGATCTGTCCTAAACTGAACCTTCTATCTGGACAGTGAAGATTTGCCTCCCGGAACAGGTTTTCTGGATTGCTAGCAGCCCTTGCTTTGTGTCCGGGGGTATCTGAGTGAGTATGCCTTAGAGGCACCCAGGCTCCCTCCTCCCAGGCCCACCCCACCCTCAGCCTCCCTCTGTCCCTTGGGTAGTGAGACCCTGCAGTAACCTTTCCATTTCCAATGACATGGAAAGCTGTGATGATGGAGTGTATGCATTTTTTTGTCTTCAGGATTGTGGAGAGAAGAAAAACTGAAGAAAGAACTTAGAAACCCTCCAGATGGGGTTGGGAGAATGGGAACAGATGACGTGTCAGGAAAACAGACACCCCAGTCTAAAAAGTACATCCTTTATTCTCCTCCCATTTCATAGGGAAAAGCACGTTTTCAAGTTTTTTTCTCAGCCAAAAAAGAAAAAAAAATCACATTTCTCATTTTCTGTCTTTGCAAGCCTAAAAATATTTTTAAGATTTTATAGTATACCATGTTCTGGTTATGTGACAACATTATGTTTAATTGTTGGTTGTAATTTATTTGCACTTCCGAGCAAATGGGATGGGCAACTCCTTAGGGTTATGGGACTCTTTAGCTAGAATTTGCCAACCCCAAAGTCTAGCACCTCATGCCATGCTTGACATCTCGTGGGTGACAACTTTTGTTGTTGTTGTTTTTTAAATAAATGAATGAATGAGCTAATTTTACTTTTCTTGCTGAGTATCCAGCCTTAATGGGCTTTTGGTTTTCATTGCTTTCTCCTTATTGACA
Organism: Lynx rufus; assembly: GCF_022079265.1. Taxonomy (NCBI): domain Eukaryota; kingdom Metazoa; phylum Chordata; class Mammalia; order Carnivora; family Felidae; genus Lynx; species Lynx rufus. The sequence goes on from NW_025814897.1 coordinate 64,494,282, forward strand.
TTTTCAGAGGATTTCTCTCACCTGTTTTAGTTTTTGCCTTTTCTGGTTGTTGTAGTTATTATTTCAGTTTGTGTAGGGCTCACAGGTTTTCTCTTATCATAATTGTATTATTTTCTAATGTAGCAAGCAAAATGCAGCATGATTTTTTGATATAACTTTGATATAATTGTGTTTCTTATAATATTGATGAAGATAAACATCAGTGTATACATTTATTGACCATTTGTTTTTTCTTTTTCTTCTTTTGTGACTTGTCTGTTTCTTTTATTAGTTTTTGTATTGGGGTTTACTTTTGTTTTTTCTTAGTAACTTTTAAGATCTCTTTGAAAAAAAAGATGTCAGTCTTTGTTTGCTCTTTGACCCTATTAAATGTTTATGTATTCACATACATAATGTTCTTCTATTGAAAATTCAGCAGTGCCTGCCTGGGTGGCTCAGTTGGTTGAGCGTTCAACTTTTGCTTTTGGCTCGGGTCATGATCCCAGGGTTATGGGATTGAACCCTGTGTTGGGCTCAGCGCTGGGCCTGGAGCCTGCTTAAGATTCTCTCTTTCCTCTGCGCCTCTCCTGCTCACCTGCAGGCATTCTCTGTCTCTCCCAAAATAACAAAAGAAAGAAAGGGAATTCTGCCTTTGGAGTTATGCTTAGAAAGTCCCTCCCATCTCCACCCTCATTCCTGAAATTACAAAAATCACCTATGTCAACAACCACAGCAACATTCAGGAATAACATTTACGGAGCACTTAACCATTTGCCAGCCTGTGTCCAAAGAGCTTCGCACATGCCATCTTCTCTATTCATCACAGAAACCCTATGAGGCATATGCTATTATTATAACTTATTTTACAAATGAAGAAGCTGAGATACAGAGAGATGAAGTGACTTGTTCAAGGTTACCTAGTGAGTGGCAGAGCCTGGAATCAAGCCCAGCTCGTCTGACTCCAGAGGCTGCAGTCTAAACTGAACTCTCTACTTTGAAACTCAAATCCATTTGGAATGAATCTGGCATATGTGTAGGCTAGTGATCTTAACTAATTTTTCCAAATAATTGGTTTTTCAACCAACCCCCCTGATTGAGCCAACATTTCCTAACCTGCCAATATTGTCACATAACAAATACTCGTATTTTTAATTTTTGTGCAGTCTGCACATTTGAGCCTTATACATTGACATCACTAAACCACCTTTTGTAACCCAAATTTGACATTTAATACATCAGCTGATAAAGCTCTTGAAAACTATTTTAAGTGGCATTGCTGAAACAGATCGGTGTCAGCAGGATTTTCATCTTCATTTGATTAGTGGTATTTACATAATTGTCTAAAAATTGAGTCTCATCTTGCCCTTATTCTGAAGCCAGACACAGTAGAACATAGATTGTATGATTCCATTAATATGGAATTCCATTAGTATGTAATGTCCAGAAAAGGCAAATCTGTAGAGGTTCAGAGTAGATTAGTGGTTGTCTAGGGCTAGGGACGTTATGAGGAGTGACTAGATAGGCATGAGGTTTCTTTTTTAGAATAATAGAAATGTCCTAAAATTAGATTGTGATGATGTTTTTGTTGTTATTGTTTTAATATTTTAAATTTTTATTTATTTTTGAAAGAGAAAGAGACAGAGTGTGAGCAGGGGATGGGGGGAGAGAGAGGGAGACACAGAATCCGAAACAGGCTCCAGGTTGCCAGCTATCAGCACAGAGTCTGACGCAGGGCTCAAACTCATGAACCGTGAGTTCATGACCTGAGCTGGAGTCGGATGCTTAATTGACTGAGCCACCCAGGCTACCCAAGATCGTGGTGATGTTTATAGATTTCTGTAAATGTACTAAAATTCGTTGGGCTTTACACTTAAAACAGGTGAACTTTATGGGATGTAAATTATTTCTTAACAAAGCAATTAAAACAATAAGACAACAACCTACACCCTATTCAAACACACACGCACGTGTGCACACATGCACAAAGATGGGAAATTGAAAAATGCTGATATTAATCATAAAGTATGACCCTCAAAAATGTAATAAACTGGGATAAATATGGAAATAATGAGAATTTGAAAGCAATTGACTATTATCTTCAAACAGATGCTCTCTTCCACTTAGCCTATTGATTCTGGGATCTATTGTGAATGAAAGAGAATGTTGGGAACATACTGTTAAAAATTGTGCTATCAAAGTAATATGTGGTTAGGGTTTTAATAAAATCTGTAGTTCTTAGAGAATAGAAACTCCTTTATAAAAATATCCAAGTATGTTTCTCGAGTTTTGTGTATGAGTATCCCTTGTATTTTAATGAGATAATTATGTACCCAAGTACTGGTCTGCATATATAGTTGGTCTATTTTTGTACTTTATGGGTTTTCCCCACTCATCTTCACTTTTTTTTTGGTAGCAGTATACTGATATTAGAATGACAGCCTTTTAATAATACATTTCACTTCTAGTAAGACAGATGTCTCATCTTATTCTAATAAATGGTGAGAAGACTGGGTATTTCATCGATGTAATCTTGCAAGTAATCCTTTATATGATTTTGGAAAGATGCTTAAAAATGAACTGTGACATTGTTGTGGGATTTACTTCTGTCTACATACAATTCTGGTATGAATGAACATAGTTATAATTTAAATATTCCCATCTGGGAACATAGAATATCTCCATTTACTTCATAACTTTTTTTTTAAAAAAAAAAAAGTCATTTAATACCATTTTGTAAAATTTCTTTATCTGGATTCATTACATATCTTTTTAAGATTTTTCCTGTGTACTTCATATTTTTGCTGCCATTGAGAATGGAAAATTTTTCACTTCCAAAATCTGTTTCACTGGTATATATAGAAAAGACTTTTTAAATTGAGATATAATTTACATTTGGTAAAATGCATAGATTGTAAGTGCTCAGTTTGATGAGTTTTAGTATTTGTGTTCACCCATGTAACCACCATCCACAGCAAGGTAAAGAACATTGCCATCATCCCAGAAAGTTCCATCATGCCCTGTTCCAGTCAGACCCTCCACCCTACCCTAACAGCAGCCAATTTCTGACTTCCATCACCACAGTTTCCTGTTCTTGTACTTAATAACTTGTGTAGGAGGGAATTCTTTTGCTCAAGGTAATATTTTTGATATTTAGCCATGTTGTGGGGTATATCTGTAGTTTGTTCCTTTTTTTTTTTTTTTAAACTGAGTAATATTACAGTGTATGAACACACCAGAATTTGTTTATCCATTCTTCTGCTTTTGGACATTTGGGTTGTTTGGGGTTTTTTTTCTTTGTTTTTGTTTTGGCTAATATGAATACAGCTGTTATGAACATTCTTGTATAAATCTGTGTGGAGATAACATTTCGTTTCTCTTGGGTAAATACCTAGGAGTAAAATTCTTTGGTCGTAAGGTAGATAGATATATGTTTATAAGAAATGCAAATAGTTTTCTAGTGCATTGTCCTATTTTATACTCACACCAGCAGTGTGTATGAACTCTAGTTCCTTCATGTCCCTGACAATATTGGTGTCTTTATTTTAGCCATTCCAGTGACAGTATTTCATTGTGGTTCTCCTTTATGACTAATGACATCAAGCTTTTCTCACTTTCCAGGTATCATCTATAAAATGTATGTTTTAGCTTTTTGACCATTTTTATTGGGTTGGCTTCTGATTTATGATTTCTAGGAGTTCTTTGTTTTTACATACATGTAATTAGCCACCTGTTTCATTAGTTTCAATAGTTACTCATGTGGTTATCTTTCTTTGGTTTCTAACTAAGCAATCATAGCTTCTGTGAAGAATCATTTTTACTCCTTTTTTGTAATAGTTTTACCTTTTATGTATTTTTCTTACTTTATGGTATTGGTGAGAACTTCCCAAACTGTCAAATAACGGGAATGATAGCAGGAATTCTTGTTCTGATCTTGAATTCAATGATACTGCTCTCCGTGTTACATGATTGTTTTATTAGGAATGGATGTTGAATTTTATCTAAAACCTTTTCTGTTGAGATGTTTCCTCCTTAATCCATTAATGTATTTATTAATTTTGAAACATCCATGTATCTTAGAATAAACTCTACTTGGGGCGCCTGAGTGGCACAGTCGGTTAAGCGTCCGACTTCAGCCAGGTCACGATCTCGCGGTCCGCGAGTTCGAGCCCCACGTCGGGCTCTGGGCTGATGGCTCAGAGCCTGGAGCCTGTTTCCGATTCTGTGTCTCCCTCTCTCTCTGCCCCTCCCCCGTTCATGCTCTGTCTCTCTCTGTCCCAAAAATAAATAAACGTTGAAAAAAAAAAAAAAAAAAAGAATAAACCCTACTTGGTCAAGGTGTATTATTAATACCAATAGGTTTTATTTGTTAGTATATAGGATTTTTCAACTATATTCATATAAAAATTGACCTGTAGGTTTGTTTGCTTGTTTGTTATTATTTTGGTAAAGGTGTTTGTTTCTTTTGTGCATCTTTGTCAGATATTATTTCAGGGTTATACTAGACTCAATATAAGAGTTGTTACTATTCTCCTCTGGAATATGTATTTTTGTTGTTGTTTATTTATTTTTGAGAGAGAGAACAGAACATGAACAGCAGAGATGCAGAGAGAGAGAGAGAGAGAGACATAGAATCTGGAGCAGACTCTAGGCTCTGAGCTGTTAGCACAGAGCCCGATGCAGTGCTCAAACCCATGAACTATGAGATTATGACCTGATCTGAAGTTGGAGGCTCAACCAACTGAGCCACCCAGGTGCCCCTGGAATACATTTTTAAATAAATCAATTGCATATGTCACCTTTTCATTCCTATTCCCTTACCTGTTTTACCCTTTGGTGATCTCCTTAAGCTCACACCTCCTCTTCCCAGATTGTTACTGTCCAGTGCTGAGTTCCAGATCTTTCCAAGCCCCCATTTTCCTGCTTTGGTCTGATTGCTTCAGGTACAGACGTTGTCAGCATCTTTTGTGTAGGCTGACCTGAGTTGTTGAGGCTTGCATTTTATTTTGGAACAGTCTCTCATGTACTAAGTCTGAGGGCATTTGTGAGAACATTTAGGGCTGCAGCTAGCTCAGAACATTTAGAGTCAGCTCCCACTGACTCTGAACCATGGAAGAGATTGAACTATGTAAAATTGCTAATATATTGTCCATCACTTTTTACCTATAAAAGTGGAAGTTTCACATAATTTAACCTAATACTTGAACTCTCTCCTCGCAGATGTCTGGAAGCACTAGAGGCTGGGGAGGCCTTCACATCTTTTCTTTTGGAGACCCTAGAGGGAGATGCCTGCATTAGGTGTGACTGGGGCACCTGGTGTTGGGGAAGTTTTCCTGATGAACATTTTTCAAGACTCTTTTTACATTTTTCTAGATTATCCTAGAGGGTTACGTTTTGATATTGCAGAATTCCTGGGGCCTCTATCATGAATCTTCCTAACCAAAAGGAATGTCCTATCATACCCTGCAGAATCTGATGAGATGAGTAGCAGAAACCTGTTTACAACAAAAGCAATGACGAATTCAATAACCAATTAAGCCACTTGTTAATGACTAAGAACACCTTATAAAATCCAGATAATCTTGGGAAATTAGCTAAAAAAACAATAGAAGCTTGAATAGCATGAGTTGCTGATTTATTGCAATGGCCTTGTAGTTAGTTATCGTGATCCTATTTTGCCTCCCTGCCTCATGCAGTTCTCTACACAAAAGCTAGAATGATCCCTCTTAAATTTTTGGCTGATTCCTGTCACTTCTTTGCCCCAGATCTTCTGATGACTCCTAGTTTTATCAGAATAAGAGTCAAAATCCTCCAGAATTTGTACCCTGTGCCCCATTATCTCAGACTGCATCTCTAATCCTTTTCCAAATATTTTCTCCACTACAGCTACACTGGAGGCTCCTTCCAATGTTGAGACACTGCTGCCTCAGGGTCATTTTATCTGCCTGAGCCACTTCTGCACTTTTGCTTCCTCCCTTCCTTCAGGTCTTCTTTTTATTTATTTTTTATTTTATTTTATTTTATTTTATTTTATTTTATTTTGTTTTGTTTGGTTTGGTTTTGTTTTGTTTTTGGAGAGAGAGAGAGAGCATGGGAGAGAGGAGCAGAGGGAAAGAGAGAAAATCTTAATCAGCTCTACGCTCAGTGCAGAGCCCAATGCACAGGTTGATCCATCACCCTGGGATCATGACCTGAACTGAAATCAAGAGTTGGATGCTCAGCCAACTGAGACAGCCAGGCACCCATGTCTTCTTTTTAATGTCATCATCTGTGAGGTCTTCCCTGACCATCTTATTTAAAATTGCATTTCCTGGGGCACCTGGGTGGCTCAGTTGGTTAAGCAACTGACCCTGATTTTGTCTCAGGTCATGATCTCACAGTTTGATGAGTTCAAGCCCCACCTCAGGCTCTGCACTGACAGTGCAGAACCTGCTTGAGATTCTTTCTCTCTCTCTGCCCCTTCCCTGCTCACACTCTCTCTTTCTCAAAAATTAAAAAAAATAAATTAAAAAAATTGCATTTCCTTCCACCATCTCCTCTGTCTGACTACAATTTTGACATTTTTTTTTACCATTTAATGTACAATATATAGTTGACTTTTTATATTTGTTTGTTGTTTGAGTTCTAGAATATCAACTGCAATGGCAGTTCTATTACAGCAAGAATTCTTACCCTTTTTCCCCCTTTGTATTCCCAGTTCCTAGTATAGTGCCTGGTACATGGTAGATATTCAACAAATACTTGTTGAATAGATGAATTAATAAATTTAAAGTGAAGACTCTCTCTGTTTTTTTAAACATTCCCAAGACTCTCTTGCCTTCTACATAACTGCCTTTGTTCTTGTCCCAGATGAATGAGAACTACACCTTTGTAGAGAGAAGCTAGAATTCCTACATAACATAGACTGTCATGATTCTAGGGAGTCAGGGAATTCCTCAGGTGGTCAGGGCAACCTCGGTGCCCATGTTTGTCACCCAAAACACCCCGACACATGGAATGGCTTAAGGCCATTACCAAGAAGTAGACTTTCTGTAGCAGTTGAGTTATTCTTCCTAGAAAATGCCTGTGAATCTCAACTGGGGTGTTAGGTGGAGAAAGCTTTAGACTCTCCGCAAAAGTCGTGAGAGTTGGAGTGGGATGTTTGTTCTCAAACTCTTAATAGGATAGTTTGACACCTCCCGAAAGTCACCACCCTGGAATGAAGACTTGGGGTCACAGAGAGCACAGGGAGATAGAATGGATCTTCAGACCTATTCATGACACTGGTGCACTTTGTGACCTCAAGCAGGTTGTTCAACCTCTCTGATGGTATCTGATAACCTTATGTAGCTCCTAGGACTGTACCATTTTGCAGGGATAGTTCGTTTTCTTTCCTGTATGATTCTTTTCATAGCCTAGGAAATTCTTGCAGCATCTGTGTGTCTCCTTTATCCAGCTAGTAGATCAGGATGTAAGAGTGTTTTCAAATGTGGGATGAGCTGTTGGAGAGGAGTTTCTGCTCTGTGCTTTCCCTGATCAGTCTCTCCTTCCCTTCCTGTAGAGATTGACACTCATTCACTGATACATTGCACCTGAGAGTTAGAGACCTCCTCTGTGCCTTGCACTGCTTTGAGCAGTGTGGGAGTGACATGGATAATGCATTACCACATATTTCAGACATCGTGCTAAATGTTTTACATATATTAGTTCATTTAATTTTTAATGAGAGAGATGATTATTATTGTCTTTATTGGAAGTATATCTGAAATGCTTCCTAATTATACCTACACTTCCCTTTATTGTAACGAAATCTCTATTTCCCGAAAGAGTATTAGGAGACTTTAGTGGATATGGAGGGAAATGGTCTGATGCTTGTATGTGAAGGAGAGGCAGATCCTCTTTTGCTAAAGCCCCATTTGCCCTAGTTCTCAAATAGGATTCCATCAAGGTTGCTTCTCTTGCTTTTCTTTCTTCTCTTCTCCACTAGCTGCAAAGGCAGAAGTGAGTCCTTACTGATAAAAGGTGAAAGTGAGCCCTGAGGATGAAAACCTTGTGTGGTAAAGGGAAGGATCCGGAGACTAGTGTTTCCCAGTTCAGCTCCCCACATGCTTCCTCATCTCTCTCCACCACACAAGAAAAAAGAATTTGGCCAACTTCCCCTTTACCATCCTCTAAGATTCTCCTGGGCTAGGCAAGAGCTCTCCACTTGGGAGCACTATAGTTTCTGCGGTCAGTCTGCCTGGCTGGGGCTCCAGCACTACCTAGCTGTGTGACCTTGGGCAGGTTACTTAACCTTTCTGACCTAGAGTTCTGTTCTGTCAAATGTCTGGGGCCCTGGATAAAATGCTAAGAGGAAGAAGATATAGCTCTTGCTTTTAGCATCTCACAATCTAACACAAATATCTCTAATTTCTTGTGGTAATAGAAATATGGACAAAGGGCTTCCTGAGCGGAGAGCACAGGGCTGGAGAGACCTGAAGTTTGCACAGTAGGGATTACTTGCAAGCTGGGTCTTCAAAGATACAAAAGAACATTTCACCAGCAGAGAAGTGAGCAGTCATTCAGGAAGAAGAAACAGCACACAAAAGGAATGCAAGGGTAAGGTATGTGTAGGGAGTTAAGAATAGTTCAGACTGATTGGGGAATTGAACATGTTAGGGGAAATAACAGAAGACCATTTATAGGATATGCTAAGAGGTTCACTCTTAACCCAAGGATTTAAGCAAGGAATTTAAGCAATCAAGACACACTTTGGAGGTTGGATGAAGCGACTTAGTGACCCACGTACTAAACTCTAAGAGTTACATGGTAGTAGGGGTGGAGGCACAATTGATGGGGATGGAAGAGAAGTGGGATGCCTAGTGCTTGTCTCCAGTGTAAAGGTTAAAAACAGCCTGTGTCCTGTGATTTTCTTTGGAGCAGGTCTCCATCCATGGTAGAATAAAAATAATGTGTTTCTCTTGATGACTGCTCCTATCACTGAGCATGTTGGTTGTTTCATTCACTTACTGCTATGCTTCTCTTTAGAGGGCATTTCTATGAAAGAATCTCATTCTCCCATCTCCAATAAATGTGAGTTCTTGGTTTTGATAGACCTTTTCTGGAAGACAAGGATGTTTAGAGTGCAAGATAAATTCATAATTATCTCTAACTCATCTCAGTGTTTTCTTTTCTCCAAAAGCCAGTGGTACACGTCATAGCAGCCAGAGCCATCATAAAATGCCCAAGCTTCTAAGGATGCTCCGACAGTCCCAAATGATATTTGTGCTTTAAATAACAACAAATTTTCATCTCCAATTACTTCTGGGTTTTTATTCCCATTGAAAATTGATAGATCTATAAAAAGACTTCAGAATAAATTATTTTACATTCAAATTCAATACTAAAGCCTTTTCTGTAGCCCTTTAACTTCTGAAATCTGCTTTGTTTTTACAGACAACAGTCTTTGATTAGACATGCTCCCTGGGAAAATAGGAACATTAAAAAAAAATCATGTGCAAATCTCGAAGAATCTATTAGGGAAGCGTGTTGAGAAATAATAATAAGGTTCAGGGAGGGGCACCTGGGTAGCTCAGTCGGTTGAGTGTCCAGCTTCGGCTCAGGTCATGATCTCATGGTTTGTGAGTTCGAGCCCCATGTTGGGCTCTGTGCTGACAGCTCAGAGCCTGGAGCCTGTTTCGGATTCTGTGTCTCCCTCTCTCTCAGCTCCTCCCCTGTTTGTGCTTTCTCTCTCTCTCTCTCTCAAAAATAAATAAACATTAGAAAAAAGAAGAAGAAGAAGGTTCAGGGAGACCCCAGCACTCAATATTCCTGTGTTAGATGCACCATGGCTTGGAATTCACCTCCTCTTTCCCATGTCCCCCTTTAAAGCATGCGTGTTCCTAAAATGCACAAGTAAACTTCATCAGTCAACCGCCATCACTGCTCTGACCTCCCAGTCTCCAGATCTTTCCCTCAAATGCAATTGCACACTCCACCAAATCCAATCTCCTTAATCACGCTTCTGATAACACAATTGTCTTGCTCCAAAACTTTATTGTCTCTCTTGCCTATCAGTTAATCTCTGGGATCAGGGAATTGCAGGATATCAGGGCTGGGAAAGGCTTTGCTTTTGTTTAACCCTCCTCTTGATATTCCATTCTTCTCTAGAGCAGAGAAAGCAGCCCAACAGGAAGGGAATTTACCACTTTCAGAGACAAGCAGACTGTGGTTTTGTATTGTGATAGAAAAGAATGTTCTACATCTTCCCATGGCTTCCCCTTCTTGGTCCTAATTCTAATCCTTGGAACCATTAAGAACAAGTACAGTCCTTCTATGTGACACCACTTCAAATATGTGCTGACAAGAACCTTTCCTGAATCTCTTCCTTAGAGCTTCATAGCTCTTTATTGTTCTGTCTATAATCCTGACCCTCTCCCATCTGGTTGCACTTCTCAACATCTTCTAGATGATTACATATCTCTAAAATTGAGATGCCCAGAACAGAACTAATGTTTTGGGTGTGTGGTGGCTGGTATACACCCTCCCTTTCTAGACTATACCTCTATTGATGCAGCCCAAAACAAAATTAGTTTCTGGTAGCTGTCACATTTTGATTCGAAATACGATTAAACCATAAAGACTTTTATTTTCACCTAATTAGGTTGCATCTACTTAAGAGGTGGCATCATTGACTGGGTAGGCCCTCAAATAACTTATCTTAATCAATTTATATTGTTAGGCTTTATCCGTCTCACCTATCAGGATTTTTAGGAATCTTCATTCTGGGCTCCAGTGTACTTATTATGCCAATCATGTCACACCCAAATTCTAGGTCTTCTTCTAAATTATTGACACAATAATAGAACTGGATAATACCCCAGTGTTGAATCATTAAGCAGCACCCTTTGTTATGGTTGATTGTCCAACTACAAGTGAATTCACCTTGTTTTACTATCATCCAGCCTAAAGTTATGCAGATCATATACCAGGGGATCAGGACAGACCTCACCAGATGCTGTGTTGTTCAGGTCCACATTTACTGTGCCTACAAAGGGGCCCTGATAATAGGGGTCAAGTAGCCCAAATCAAAGAAGGAAGTGATGTTAATCTACTACCCCCCATGTTTAATGTACCCATGAAGACTCATTGAAATTTTAGGGCCTCCAAAACCATACTTTTAAAATAATCAACCCCAATAACATGCCTGAGATAAACACCAAGTTTACTTTTCCCAGAAAAGGGCTCAACTCTCTTCTGGGCTATGGTTTCCCTCTCTGCCAGTGAGGACCCAGCTTCTGCCCATGGTGACACTCTGCCTGTCATCCTAGGCGGGCAGTTCCTACAGAGCACAGACCAGTCACCAAGCTTTTCGTTCATCCTCTAGTGCTGAGAAAAGCTGAGCACCTAGTAAGTATTTCACAGAAGAGAGTGTCTGCCACATCGCCACATCTTCCTGGCTGTGTAGGTAGTGTTTTGAAATATGAAAGACTCAAATCTCAGCCATCGTGTCACTCGAGACAAGCCAAATCTACCTCTTTTTTACAGGAAGGAAGAGAGGTTGCTGAGAGTGAGCTATTATCATTGTTCTCATCGTTAAGTTTTCCCTTGTGTGTTATTATCGATCCTATCTGCCATTGCATCAGTAGGGTACAGCCTCTTCCTGTGTGGTGGAGGCATGATGGGAGCTCCCCGGCCACTAGGTCATACTCTAGAAGCCTTTGAGGGAAAGCACCAATGCCAATCATGGGGGGAGGTGGGGAACTGCAGTGTCCTCTCCCCTCGTGGGGCCAGTCCTTTCCTGAAGCTCTGTCCGAGTACTCACCAGTGCACCAGACCACACTGGGAGTCCCAGACTCAGAGTCTTGTTGCAATGGGGACATGAGGATATGTAAGCAAGCAGCAGGGCATCTGTGAGCCATGCAGAAACATGTGCTCTGGGCACAGAGCCTCATGGACTCGCCTCTCCTTGTGCCCTCACTGTTCTTCAGTAGTTCACATGAGCGAGGCGACAATATTCTGGAAAAGGGACATGTACAGAGAAGGAGAAAATTGGACAGACTCTAGATATTCTGGGAGGGAGAGATAACATGACTTGCAGATGTGGGAGGGTGAGAGAAGAGGAGGAATTTAGATATGCTGACTACCAGATTGTGAGCTTCAGCTTCTGGAGGATGTTTTTACCAAACTGAGCTGAAGACGACTTGGGTGGGAGGGCTGGGGAGGGAAGTCAGCCCTGTTTGTGAACTGTCAAGGTGGGGATGCCTATTAGACAACTGACCTCTAAAGAGAGCATCTGGATGAGTCCATAATGCAGGGAAGAGCCTGGGATGGAGACATAAATGTTGGAGTCAGCACTGTAAACCAGGGAGCTGGATAAGATCAGATAAGATTCGGATACTGAATGTTTTAGTCAACCATGAAGTGCTTTACACACGTGCAAGCATATCACTAGTCCAAGTAAATGCTGTCTAATGTCGGCTCAGTCCTATGGAATGTGACCCGGAGTCATCTGAGGGAGTGAGTCAGAAAAGGAAAAGGAGTGGGCTGACCACAATCCCTTCCAGCACCCTGGGAGGGCTGCTGGGTTCACTTGTGCCCCAGTACCACTCAGAAAGTGTCATCCTCCAGGCACACTGCCAGTGCAATTAATCATGTTAATATCTATAAATAAAGTGCAATCAACAGTTACTTTAACAGTGCATCGCTAATTATTGGTAGGATCTGTCACTGGAAAAGGGTGTTTTTGCCAATTTTGTCATGTCTGTGGCAAGTATCAGGAATACAGTTGGAGTTTCTGAGAAAACAGGATGATCAAATCATTAACAGCTTCCCTGTTACAGGTGAGGCAGGTTTGGGCCATCAATGTATTTATTACACTTGTGGATTAATGACACGTGAGAAAAATATTGCAACTAGGATTTCCTCTCCACTTGCTAAATAACGATTTCTTGCTGCTGTATCTCACAGGGGGGGTTTGTTTTTGAAAGAGACTCTGGAAGTACCTAGGTGGCTCGGTTGGTTAAACATCCCACTCTTGATTTTGGCTCAGGTCATGATCTCACCGTTCATGAGATCAAGCCACTTTGTCAGACTCTGTGTTGACAGCACAGAGCCTGCTTGGGATTCTCTGTTTCCCTCTCTCTCTGCCCGTCCTCCTCATGTACTCACATGTGTGTGCACACTTGCTCTCTCAAAATAAATAAATAAACATTTAAAAAAAAAGAGAAAAAGACGCTGTAATAGGATTTCTCAGGGAGTCAGTAGTGCTGGAGAATATAAGCGGTTGTAGCAATCGCATGTCCCATAGTGTGGTGCCTCACTGGAAATTTGATCCAAAGGTCCTAGGAGGCTAGGCTACTGAGGCTGTAGCAACTGTCCCAGGACCCTTGCACTCCTCTTCATTTGTGCATCAGTTCATTAATTCAGGGAACACTGACCAAGCTACTCCTAAAATCAGCCACTGGGACAGGTGGGTGAGGGGACTTCCCCTGAAGAATACACTGACCAGTGAGAGTGAGAAACATGTAATCAATGCAGAGGTGGTAACAGTTGCCCCATATTCAGTACTGACCACACACAAATGTTTTCTCATTTAATCTTTTTAACAACCCTGTGTTTTAGACACTAATTTCAGTAGTCTCAGTCTCCAGTTGAGGAGACTGAGAATAGAGAACTGAGACACTGAGAGATTAAGTAGTTTAGTTAAGGTTGCATAATAGTAAGTGAGGTGCTGAGACTTGAACTCAGCTCCCATCAGCTGTACTGTGACCTCAGGGCCTTTAAATACCAATTACATCATCATTTTTATGTTTATACCTCTTATCCCAATTCCCACTCTGCAGAAGCAAATACTTTCAGCTACTTTAACTGTTTCTTTTAAAATATACCTCCATAGGGGCGCCTGGGTGGCGCAGTCGGTTAAGCGTCCGACTTCGGCCAGGTCACGATCTCGCGGTCCGTGAGTTCGAGCCCCGCGTCAGGCTCTGGGCTGATGGCTCAGAGCCTGGAGCCTGTTTCCGATTCTGTGTCTCCCTCTCTCTCTGCCCCTCCCCCGTTCATGCTCTGTCTCTGTCCCAAAAATAAAAAAAAAAAAAAAAAAAAAACGTTGAAAAAAAAAATTAAAAAAAATAAATAAAATAAAATATACCTCCATATATTTTTAAATGCTTTATTTTATTTTTAGTTTTAGCTTTATTGAATTTTATTGCAGAAGATGAGGACATAGCTCCTAAGTTCACTACAGCGCAGACTCTTACCCATCTTCTAACATTAGCTCTATCATCAATTTGTGGAGGTAATTATTCATGTCTGTGTCATTATTATGTAAACTTGGTTTACAGCTGAACTATGTGTTATGCTGTGATTACATTCTCTCCCCCCCCCCCGCCCCCACCCCAGGAATTGGTCATTTGTATCTCTAGCCTGGCTCTTTCCCCTGATTTCCATACTCATACCTAATTGGCTATGAGACATCCCCATTTGGATCTCACATGTAATGTACAAAAAACTGAGTTCTTGATCTGTCCCATAGCCCATTGCCTTCTCCTACATGTAGATATGAAGGTTAATAGAAATCCCACCTTTCCATTAACTCAAGCCAAAAATACTGGAATCAACTTTGATTCCTCTCTATCATTTAATCTGCTAGAAAATCCTGTTGTTTTATCTTCAAAATCGGATAACTTCTCACCACCTCCACTGCTTTCTCTGGACCAAGCCACATTAACTCTCACTAGGTTCATTGCAGTAATCTCCTGACTGATGGCCCTGCTTCTGCCCTTGTCCCCTCAGACTATTCTCAATGCAGCAGCCTGGCTGATCCTGTTAAAATAAAGTCACATTGTGCTACTTTTCTGCTTTAATCCTTTTAATGGATTCCATTCCCACTCAGAGGATAAGCCAAAATCCTTTTGATAACCCGCATGATCTAGTCCTTCATAGTCTCTCTGATCTTGTCTTTTTTACTCTTTTTCCCTCTTTTTCTTTTCTCAGGAACAGCAGATACACTCCTACCTCAAGCACTTGCTCCTTGGTCTGTGTTCAATCTTCCCCAGTTAACTACATTGCTGCCTTTATCACCTCATTTCCCCAGGTCCTTACTCAAAAGGCATTCCGGTTTGAAGCCTTTCTGTTTAATATTTTATTTAACCCCTCAATATTACTTAACCCCCTTCTTTACTCTTTAATTCTCTACTTTTCACCGTATGTGTGTGTTATGTGTATGTACGAACGTGTGTGTGTGTGTGTGTGTGTGTGTGTGTGTGTGCAATTTATTTTGCTCATTGCCTAGGTTCACAAGAAATAGAAGCTTCATGAAGGCAAATGATTTTTGTTTGTTTGGTTCACTGATGGATTCCCAGCACCCAGAAAAGTACCTGGCAAATAATTGTGTTCTGTAAATGCTTATTGAGTGAAGAATAAACAAATGAATTATATGGGTTTTATTTGCTGTATGAGGGTGTGTATGCCCATGTGCCTTTCACTAATTCATCCCAAAATCTGTCAGACATTTAAGTCTCTTAATAAATACAACAGGTTTTACTTCTTTCTGTAGAGGACAGTCTTTTAGGGAATAGAGCAGGGAGTAATGTGCAGAGGCAAATGAAGGCAACCACTACAATAAAACAAATGGCCATATACACAAGTTAGTTTCTGAGATCTCTGTACAACTCCATTCATTTGTTTACCTTGCACAAATGCTACACTAGTCCAGTCTGTTCTGGACACTAGTCTAGTAGAATTCTGACTACTTTTCCTATCCACTAGAGTAAAGTCTCCCAATGTGTTCTTCATCAAAAGAATCTTGACTGTTCTTTGCACTTTGCACGTTCAAATAAAATTTAGAATTACTTCATCAAGTTGTAATCTGATTGGAATTAAATTTACTATGTAGATCATTTTGGAGAATATCTTTGTAATATTGAGTCTTCCAATCTATGAACATGGTACCTCTCTTCATTTATTTAGACAGTTCCTTTACTCAATAATGCTTTATCTTTTTTCTGTAAAAAAATCTTGGACATTTTTTGATAGATATATTACAAGGTATTGATGGGTTTTTTGTTTTTTTGTTTTGTTTTTTGTTTTGTTTTTTTAATATATGAAATTTATTGTCAAATTAGTTTCCATACAACACCCAGTGCTCATCCCAAAAGATGCTGTCTTCAATACCCGTTACCTACCCTCCCCTCCCTCCCACCCCCCATCAACCCTCAGTTTGTTCTCAGTTTTTAAGAGTCTCTTATGCTTTGGCTCTCTCCCACTCTAACCTCTTTTTTTTCCTTCCCCTCCCCCG
This sequence comes from Lynx rufus, assembly GCF_022079265.1. NCBI lineage: Eukaryota > Metazoa > Chordata > Mammalia > Carnivora > Felidae > Lynx > Lynx rufus. The sequence continues at coordinate 64,510,513 of NW_025814897.1, forward strand.
TGGGTTCCTGTTAAGTTTCTCAGGATCCACATAAGAGTGAACGCATATGGTATCTGTCTTTCTCTGTATGGCTTATTTCACTTAGCATAACACTCTCCAGTTCCATCCACGTTGCTACAAAGGGCCATGTTTCATTCTTTCTCATTGCCATGTAGTACTCTATTGTGTGTATAAACCACAATTTCTTTATCCATTCATCAGTTGATGGACATTTAGGTTTTTTTCCATAATTTGGCTATTGTTGAGAGTGCTGCTATAAACATTGGAGTACAAGTGCCCCTATGCATCAGTACTCCTGTATCCCTTGGGTAAATTCCTAGCAGTGCTATTGCTGGGTCATAGGGTAGGTCTATTTTTAATTTTTTGAGGAACCTCCACACTGTTTTCCAGAGTGGCTGCACCAGTTTGCATTCCCACCAACAGTGCAAGAGGGTTCCTGTTTCTCCACATCCTCGCCAGCATCTATAGTCTCCAATTTGTTCATTTTGGCCACTCTGACTGGCGTGAGGTGATATCTGAGTGTGGTTTTGATTTGTATTTCCCTGATGAGGAGCGATGTTGAGCATCTTTTCATGTGCCTGATGGCCATCTGGATGTCTTCTTTAGAGAAGTGTCTATTCATGTTTTCTGCCCATTTCTTCACTGGATTATTTGTTTTTTGGGTGTGGAGTTTGGTGAGCTCTCTATAGATTTTGGATACTAGCCCTTTGTCCGATATGTCATTTGCAAATATCTTTTCCCATTCCGTTGGTTGCCTTTTAGTTTTGTTGATTGTTTCCTTTGCTGTGCAGAAGCTTTTTATCTTCATGAGGTCCCAATAGTTCATTTTTGCTTTTAATTCCCTTGCCTTTGGGGATGTGTCAAGTAAGAAATTGCTATGGCTGAGGTCAAAGAGGTCTTTTCCTGCTTTCTCCTCTAGGGTTTTGATGGTTTCCTGTCTCACATTCAGGTCCTTTATCCATTTTGAGTTTATTTTTGTGAATGGTGTAAGAAAGTGGTCTAGTTTCATTCTTCTGCATGTTGCTGTCAGGTCTTCCCAGCACCATTTGTTAAAGAGACTGTCTTTTTTCCATTGGATATTCTTTCCTGCTTTGTCAAAGATTAGTTGGCCATACTTTTGTGGGTCTAGTTCTGGGGTTTCTATTCTATTCCATTGGTCTGTGTGTCTGTTTTTGTGCCAATACCATGCTGTCTTGATGATGACAGCTTTGTAGTAGAGGCTAAAGTCTGGGATTGTGATGCCTCCTGCTTTGGTCTTCTTCTTCAAAATTACTTTGGCAATTCGGGGCCTTTTGTGGTTCCATATGAATTTTAGGATTGCTTGTTCTAGTTTCGAGAAGAATGCTGGTGCAATTTTGATTGGGATTGCATTGAATGTGTAGACAGCTTTGGGTAGTATTGACATTTTAACAATATTTATTCTTCCAACCCATGAGCACGGAATGTTTTTCCATTTCTTTATATACTCTTCAATTTCCTTCATAAGCTTTCTATAGTTTTTAGCATACAGATCTTGTACATCTTTGGTTAGATTTATTCCTAGGTATTTTATGCTTCTTGGTGCACTTGTGAATGGGATCAGTTTCTTTATTTGTCTTTCTGTTGCTTCATTATTAGTGTATAAGAATGCAACTGATTTCTGTACATTGATTTTGTATCCTGCAACTTTGCTGAATTCATTTATCAGTTCTAGCAGACTTTTGGTGGAGTCTATCAGATTTTCCATGTATAATATCATGTCATCTGCAAAAAGTGAAAGCTTGACTTCATCTTTGCCAATATTGATGCCTTTGATTTCCTTTTATTGTCTGATTGCTGATGCTGGTACTTCCAACACTATGTTAAACAACAGCGGTGAGAGTGGACATCCCTGTCGTGTTCCTGATCTCAGGGGGAAAGCTCTCAGTTTTTCTCCATTGAGGATGATATTAGCTGTGGGCTTTTCATAAGTGGCTTTTATGATGTTTAAGTATGTTCCTTCTATCCCGACTTTCTCGAGGGTTTTTATGAAGAAAGGATGCTGAATTTTGTCAAATGCTTTTTCTGTATTGATTGTCAGGATCATATGGTTCTTATCTTTTCTTTTATTAGTGTGATGTATCACGTTGATTGATTTTCGAACCAGCCCTGCATTCCAGGAATGAATCCCACTTGATCATGGTGAATAATTCTTTTTATAAGCTGTTGAATTCGATCTGCTAGTATCTTATTGAGAATTTTTGCATCCATATTCATCAGGGATATTGGCCTGTAGTTCTCTTTTTTTTTATTGGGTCTCTGGTTTAGGAATCAAAGTAATACTGGCTTCATAGAATGAGTCTGGAAGTTTTCCTTCCCTTTCTATTTTTTGGAATAGCTTGAGAAGGATAGGTATTATCCCTGCTTTAAATGTCTGGTAGAATTCCCCAGGGAAGCCATCTGGTCCTGGACTCTGATTTGTTGGGAGATTTTTGATAACTGATTCAATTTCTTTGCTCGTTATGGGTCTGTTCAAGCTTTCTATTTCCTCCAGTTTGAGTTTTGGAAGTTTGTGGGTGTTTAGGAATTTGTCCATTTCTTCCAGGTTGTCCAGTTTGTTGGCATATAATTTTTCATAGTATTCCCTGATAATTGCTTGTATCTCTGAGGGATTGGTTGTAATAATTCCATTTTCACTCATGATTTTATCGATTTGGGTCATCTCCCTTTTCTTTTTGAGAAGCCTGGCTAGAGGTTTATCAATTTTGGTTATTTTTTCAAAAAACCAACTCTTGGTTTCATTGATCTGCTCTACAGTTTTTTAGATTCTATATTGTTTATTTCTGCTCTGATCTTTATTATTTCTCTTCTTCTGCTGGGTTTGGGGTGTCTTTGCTGCTCTGCTTCTATTTCCTTTAGGTGTGCTGTTAGATTTTGTATTTGGGATTTTTCTTGTTTCTTGAGATAGGCCTGGATTGCAATGTATTTTCCTCTCAGGACTGCCTTCGCTGCGTCCCAAAGTGTTTGGATTGCTGTATTTTCATTTTCTTTTGTTTCCATATATTTTTAAATTTCTTCTCTAATTGCCTGGTTGACCCACTCATTCGTTAGTAGGGTGTTCTTTAACCTCCATGCTTTTGGAGGTTTTCCAGACTTGTTCCTGTGGTTGATTTCAAGCTTCATAGCATTGTGGTCTGAAAGTATGCATGGTATTATCTCAATTCTTATATGCTTATGAAGGGCTGTTTTGTGACCCAGTATGTGATCTATCTTGGAGAATGTTCCGTGTGCACTCGAGAAGAAAGTATATTCTGTTGCTTTGGGATGCAGAGTTCTAAATATATCTGTCAAGTCCATCTGATCCAATGTATCATTCAGGGCCCTTGTTTCTTTATGGACCGTGTGTCTAGATGATCTATCCATTGTTGTAAGTGGGGTATTAAAGTCCCCTGCAGTTACCACATTCTTGTCAATAAGATTGCTTATGTTTGTGAGTAATTGTTTTATATATTTGGGGGCTTCTGTATTCGGTGCATAGACATTTATAATTGTTAGTTCTTCTTGATGGATAGACCCTGTAATTATTATATAATGCCCTTCTTCACTCTTATTACAGCCTTTAATTTAAAGTCTAGTTTGTCTGTTATAAGTATGGCTACTACAGCTCTGTTTTGACTTCCAGTAGCATGATAAATAGTTCTCCATCCCCTCACTTTCAATCTGAAAGTGTCCTCAGGTCTAAAATGAGTCTCTTGTAGACAGCAAATAGATGGGTCTTGTTTTTTTATCCATTCTGATACCCTATGTCTTTTGGTTGGCGCATTTAGTCCATTTACATTCAGTGTTATTATAGAAAGATATGGGTTTAGAGTCATTGTGATGTCCGTAGGTTTCATGCTTGTATCGATGTCTCTGGTACTTTGTCTTACAGGATCCCCCTTAGGATCTCTTGTAGGGCTGGTTTAGTGGTGACGAATTCCTTCAGTTTTTGTTTGTTTGGGAAGAGCTTTATCTCTCCTTCTATTCTAAATGACAGATTTGCTGGATAGAGGATTCTCAGCTGCATATTTTTTCTGTTCATCATATTGAAGATCTCCTGCCATTCCTTTCTGGCCTGCCAAGTTTCAGTAGAGAGATCTGTCACTAGTCTTATCAGTCTCCCTTTATATGTTAGAGCACGTTTATCCCTAGCTGCTTTCAGGATTTTCTCTTTATCCTTGTATTTTGCCAGTTTCACTATGATATGTCATGCAGAAAATCGATTCAAGTTATGTCTGAATGGAGTTCTCTGTGCCTCTTGGATTTCAATGCTTTTTTCCTTCCCCAGTTCAGGGAAGTTCTCAGCTATGATTTCTTCAAGTACACCTTCAGCACCTTTCCCTCTCTCTTCCTCCTCTGGAATACCAATTACACATAGATTATTTCTCTTTAGTGCATCACTTAGTTCTCTAATTTTCCCCTCATACTCCTGGATTTTTTTATCTCTCTTTTTCTCAGCTTCCTCTTTTTCCATAATTTTATCTTCTAGTTCACCTATTCTCTCCTCAGCCTCTGCAATCCAAGCTGTGGTCATCTCCATTTTATTTTGCAGCTCATTAATAGCATTTTTAGCTCCTCCTGGCTGTTCCTTAGTCCCTTGATCTCTGTAGCAATAGATTCTCTGCTGTCCTTTATATTGTTTTCAAGCCCAGTGATTAATTTTATGACTATTATCCTAAATTCACTTTCTGTTATATTGTTTAAATTGTTTTGGATCAGTTCGTTAGCTGTCGTTATTTCCTGGAGGTTTTTTTGAGGGGAATTCTTCCGTTTTGTCATTTTGGATAGTCCCTGGAGTGGTGCGGACCTGCAGGGCACTTCCCCTGTGCTGTCTTGAATAACTTGCATTGGTGGGTGGGGCCGCAGTCAGACCTGATTTCTGCCCCCAGCCCCCCGCTGGGGCCACAGTCAGACTGGTGTGTACCTTCTCTTCCCTTCTCCTAGGGGCAGGGTTCATTGTGGGGTGGCGTGGCCCGCCCTGGCTACTTGCACATTGCCAGGCTTGTGGTGCTGGGGATCTGGCGTATTAGCTGGGGTGGATCGGCAAGGTGCACAGGGGCGGGAGGGGCAGGCTCAGCTCGCTTCTTCAGAGATCTGCTTTGGGAGGGGCCCTGCGGCAGCGGGAGGGCTTCAGACCTGCCACCGGAGGGATGGATCCGCAGAAGCACAGCGTGGGGTGTTTGTGAGGTGCAAGCAAGTTCCCTGAGAGGAACCGGTTCCCTTTGGGATTTTGGCTGGGGGATGGGCGAGGGAGATGGCACTGGCTAGCGCCTTTGTTCCCTGCCATGCTGTGCTCTGTCCTCCCGGGCTCAACAACTCTCCCTCCCGCTGTCCTCCAGCCCTCCCGCTCTCCGAGCAGAGCTGTTAACTTATAACCTTCCAGATGTTGAGTCCCGCTTGTTGTCGGAACACACTCCATCCGGCCCCTACGCTTCTGCAAGCCAGACTCGGGGGCTCTGCTTGGCCGCTGGGCCGCACCTCTGCCCCGGCTCCCTCCCGCCAGTCCGTGTAGCGTGCACCACCTCGCCGCCCTTCCTATCCTCTTCCGTGGGCCTCTCGTCTGGCTTGGCTCTGGAGACTCTGTTCTGCTCGTCTTCTGGCGGTTTTCTGGGTTATTTACGCAGGTGTGGGTGGAATCTAAGTGATCCGCAGGACGCTGATGGGTTTTTTGAAAACTATTTTAGGGGCGCCTGGGTGGTGCAGTCGGTTAAGCGTCTGACTTCAGCCAGGTCACGATCTCGCGGTCCGTGAGTTCGAGCCCCGCGTCAGGCTCTGGGCTGATGGCTCAGAGCCTGGAGCCTGTTTCCGATTCTGTGTCTCCCTCTCTCTCTGCCCCTCCCCCATTCATGCTCTGTCTCTCTCTGTCCCAAAAATAAATAAACGTTGAAAAAAAAAATTTAAAAAAAAAAGAAAACTATTTTAAATAAGTTTTTTTTCTACTTTTTAACTTGTTTTTTTTTTTGGTATAAAAATAAAATTTATTTTTGTTTACTGACACTGATGGCCATTAATCCATCAGTCATAGATGAAATGCTTGTTTATTCTAATGGTTTTTCTGTAAGGTTTTGGGGATAGTTTTACACATCATATTATCTGGCAATAATGACAATTAATTCTTCACATCAAAACTTTATACCTTTTATTTCTTTTTCATGCCTTATTTCACTAGGACCTCAAGTACAATGTAAAATAGAAGTAGTCTGTGTCTTATTCCTAATTTAATTGGGAAGCTTTCTGTATTTCATTGCTATAGCCTTGTTTTTAGATGCCCTACATCAGATCAGCAAATTTCTCTTTTATATATGGTTTGATAAAAGCTTTTATCATAAGTAGATGCTTGATTTTATCATATCTGTCTATATTCATTTAGATAATTATATGATTTGTTCCCACTTTGTTCTGTTATGGACATAATTGACCATAATTATGTTCATGCTGTCAGTGTAGAGCCTGCTTGGGATTGTCCCTTTCTCTCTGCCCCTCCCTCTCCCTCTCTCTCTCTCTCTCTCTCTCTCTCAAAATAAATAAACTTTGGGGGGGAGCTAACTTCAACTTTGTTTAGCTTTGTTCACTGTCTCTAAATATATTTGTTGTCCAATTCATTAATTTTGCTCTAATATTATTATTTCCTTCCTTCTAGTTTGTGTTTAATTTGTTGTTCTTTTTCCAGGTTCTTCAGGTAGATGCTTTGATCACTGATAATCAGCCTTACTTTGTTCCATATTATACATGTAAAGCTAAAAAAATTTTCCCTAATCTGATTTTTAAGCATTTATGTAGAAAAAAGCTACCATTCTCTTCCTGTGTGTTTCTCCTTTACTCTGATACCACTTACCACACTTATGACATTTCTGCACAAAACATGTGGGGTTTTCCTACACCAAGCAATTCTGCAACACAAACTGGGTATCCTAAAATTTAGCTCAGTTCTCTTACCATCTATCTGGAGATAATGTCAGATCCCACAGGTTAAGGGATCAGGCTCATGAGACTGACTGCCACTTTGGATGCCAATGATAAAAAGTAGGTCCCTGTGTTACCCACAACTTCTGTGCAACTTGGCTACAAATCAGGGATTCCCATGACCTCTTCTCTGTTGGATTTGATTATTTTCTGGAACAGTTTATACCACTCAGGGAAACATAACAGTTTATTAAACAATGTGATAAAGGATACAGATGAACAGCCAGATGAAGAGATACAGAGGGCAGGTATGTCACTCTTCCAGTATATAGATAGGTTCACCAACTTGGGGGGTCTCTGAACCCAGGTCTATTGGGTCCTATTTTATGGAGGCTTCCTTATGTAGGCATGATCAATTATTAACCCCTTTCTTCCCACTCTCCTCTGGCTGAAAATTCCAAGCTTCTTTTTTTTTTTTTTTTTTTTTTTTAGTGTATTTATTTATTGTGGAGACAGAGAATGAGCAGTAGAGGGGCAGAGAGAGGGAGACAGAAGATCTGAAATGGGCCCTGTGTTGACAGCAGAGCCTGACTCGGGACTTGAATTCACAAACCATGAGATCATGACCTGAGCCAAAGTCAGACACTTAACCAACTGAGCCACTCAGGCGCCCCTGAAAAGTCGAAGCTTCTTATACTGGCTTGGTGTTTCTGGTGACCAGCCCCCATCCAAGAGCCCACACAGAGTTGCTTCAATAGAACAAAAGATGCTCCTAGTTCTTTTTATTACTTGGGGGCATAGAGAGAAGTGGGAGACACAGAATCTGAAGCAAGCTCAGCCTCTGAGCTGTCAGCACAGAGCTCAAGGCGGGGCTCGAACCCATGAACCATGAGATCATTACCTAAGCCGAAGTTGGACACTCAACTGACTGAGCCGCCCAGGCGCCCCTCAAACTCTACACATTTTATTTTTTTTAAATTTTTTTTTCAACGTTTTTTATTTATTTTAGGGACAGAGAGAGACAGAGCATGAACGGGGGAGGGGCAGAGAGAGAGGGAGACACAGAATCGGAAACAGGCTCCAGGCTCCGAGCCATCAGCCCAGAGCCCGACGCGGGGCTCGAACTCACGGACCGCGAGATCGTGACCTGGCTGAAGTCGGACGCTTAACCGACTGCGCCACCCAGGCGCCCCAAACTCTACACATTTTAAAGAAAGGACTGGTCCTTGACTGGTTCTTGAGAGATAACCTCTAAGCCCTTAGAATATCCTGCCTGATAAGAGTTCATTATATAAAAGAACTTGGACCACATTAGATATTTTTTTTTTTAATTTTTTTTTTTTTTCAACGTTTATTTATTTTTGGGACAGAGAGAGACAGAGCATGAACGGGGGAGGGGCAGAGAGAGAGGGAGACACAGAATCGGAAGCAGGCTCCAGGCTCCGAGCCATCAGCCCAGAGCCTGACGCGGGTCTCGAACTCACGGAGTGCGAGATCGTGACCTGGCTGAAGTCGGACGCTTAACCGACTGCGCCACCCAGGCGCCCCTAGATATTTTATGTTAACAATGCAATAATGGTAAACAGCTGTGTTTGTTCACCTAGGGCCCTGAGCCATGCTGTTTGACCTCTGATGATGGAAATGAGGACTGACTTGTTAAGGTCAGTCATTTGGGAACTCTTTGCCACCCACAATAAGAACCTTGGACATTGGGGTGCCTGGGTGGCCCAGTCAGTTAAGCATCCAACTCTTGATTTCGGCTCAGATCACAATCTTGCAGTTCATGGGTTAGAGCCCCATGTCGGGCTCTGCACTGACAGTGTGGAGCCTGCATGGGATTCTCTGTTTTCCTCTCTCTACCCCTCTTCCACATGTTCTCTCTCTCTCTCTCTCTCAAAAATAAATAAATAAACTTAAAAAAAAACCAGAAGTGTTTAAAGGAAAGGAACCTTGGGCATCAAGGTTTAGTTAAGTTTCCCATTTGGCAATACTTGATATGTGTTGTCACCCATCATGACTGGGAGAGTTAAGTGCTGTCGGTGTGACTCCATTGGAGGAGGATAACTGGAAGCTTATGCCTGGTTTCTCCCGGACTCTACCCTGTATTTTTTCCTTTGTTGATTTTAATCTTGAGTCCTTATGCTGTAATAAATGATTAACTATGAGAATAACAGCCTTTCTGGGTCCTAAGAGTCCTTCTAGTGAATCATCAAACTTCAGGGTGGTCTTGGGGACCTCCAATACAATGATACTCAAAAATATTGAGGGAACTGGAGTATCATAAGTCTGTTGATAATCATTCCCTTTGCCTAACTTGTGTAACCTTCTGTAATGCCAAAGTTCAGTAATTTTGGTAATGTTAATATCCTACAAGTAGTGTTAAAGAATAATTCATCAGAACTCCTAGTTAAATACATCAGATAAAAAACGTGAGATTGTCTGCACTGCCTCCTGAGGCCCGTCATAAAATAATAGTAAAGGAATTACAGAGGGCATAAGCAATAGAAGACTTTTCTTTGACCCTTTAATTATAAATATAGACAATTAGGGATGTCCTAGACCATGAGGAAAACCACTATCATGGTCCAAAATGAACAGATCAACTGATCCCGGGGCGGGGTGGGGGGAGAGGGAGTGGGGAGGGGCGGAAGACATTAAAAGAAAAGAAAGAATTCTAATTAATATGGATCATTGAGGACCAAGCAAGATCAAGGAAGACAAGATATCTAAATACCTTTCGGGAAAATTTCAGAAGGTGTAAGTACAAAATAAAAGTACAAAGAGACCATCTTAAAACCTCCTTGAGAGGGAAAAAAAAAATCTACAAAAGAATGGCATCAAATGTTCATCCCAGCTAGAACATGAAGTGCTTGAGACATTGTGACAATGTAAAATGATTCTAAGATAAAATAATTTTAACCTAAATTCTATGCCCAGCCAACTTTCTTTTAAGAATTAGACCACAATAAAAATTATTTTTACTACCTGTGATCCCTCACTGGAAAAAAAAAAAGAAAGAAAGAAAAAAAGTTCTCAAGGACATACTCAAGTAAAATGAAAAATGGTTCTATAAAGGGGGGATGTGGGTTTTAAGAAACTGCAGTGAGCAAAAAAATGGGAATATTTTAACTATATCTTAAATGTTTGTTAATTTGGCTGTGAAACATAATGGAATAGCAAAAAATAAAAAAAATAAAAAATAAAAAACACTTTTTAATTTTTATTTATTTTTTAAATGTATTTTAAAAGACAAAGCATTATTAATTAAATTCTGGAAGGAAGAAGATTTAGATACAAAGTCAACAAGCTTGATTTAATAGACACATGGGAATTTGGCCCCTGCAGATAAAGAATACACATTAAGCACATATGAGCACAACTGAATGAGACAGGATAGGACAGAATAACATAATATTTTAAATGGTTGAAATCATTAAGGCATATCCTCTGAACTCAAGGCCATAAAATTGGAAGACAAAAGTGTAGTCCTCTACAAAATGTGTCTTTTCAGAATTGTTAATGCCCATTATTAATTTATATACCATAAAACTAACGAATTTTAAGTGTACAAGTTTTGTCACAATTATACAGCCATGTAACTGCCACCATAATCGTGACATGGAATATTTCTCTCATCCCCAAAGATTTCCCGGTGCTCCTCTATGATCAGTTCCCTCCTCCCACCACCAGTCCCTAGTTTCCACTGATCACTTTGTGTCACTGTAATTTTGCTTTTCCCAGAGTTTCATATAAAGGGAATCATACATGTTGTCTTTTGTTGGAGATCCTTTCACTCAGCTTAATGCTTTTGTGATGTATTCGTGTTGTTTCTTTTATTAGTAGTTTTTTCCATTTGGTTGCCTACTGGCATTCCATTGTATGGATATACCTCATTTTGTTTGTCCATTCACCATTTGATGCTACATTTGGATTTCTTTTCAGTTTGGGCTCACAACAGTTGCATACAAGTCTTTGGATGGAGGTGTGATTTTATTTCACTTAGGGAAATAACTAAATGTGAGATTTCTGGGTCATTTGGCATGTGTATGTGTAACCTAAGAGAGACTGCCAAACTGTTTTTCCCAAATGGTTTTAACATTTTGCATTTCCAGCAGAGCTTGAGAGGCAATTACTCTCCATCATGGGCAATAAGTCATATTGTCAGTCATTCATTTTAGCTTATTCTTGTGGTTGTGTAGTGGTATCTTGCTATGGTTTAACGTTCTTTTGAGGAAGTGCCTGTTCAGATCTTTTGCCCCTGTTTTTGTTAGGTTATTTCTCTAAGTTGTAGGAATTCTTTATATATTCTGGATGTAATTCCTTTATGGGCTGTATATTATACAAATACAATCCTTCAGCCTGTGGCTTAACCTTTGTCTTTCCTAAGAATGTGTTTGAAGAGTAAAAGTTTTTAACATTAATGAAGCAAACGGTGTGAGTTTCTTTTATTATGTATTGTGCTTTTTGTGTCCATCTAAGGGATATTTATCTAACCCAAAGTCACAAACATTTTCTCCTATGCTTTCTTTTAGCACTTCCATAGTTTCAGTACTTACATGATCCATTTGCATGAAATCCTTTCCTATCATGTGAAGGAAAGGTCATGGTTCTTTTGTTGTTGTTGTTGTTGTTGTTGTTGTTGTTGTTGTTTCAAATAGATATCCAACTATTCCAGTACTGTTTGTTTAAAAGAGTATCTTTTCTTCATTAAATTATGTGCTTCCTTTCTAGAAAGTGATTTGACCATGTAAATGAGGGTCTAATTCTGGCCTCTTCATCCTGTTCCGTTCATCAGTATGTCTGTCCTTTTGTGAACACCTCCTCGATTACTGATTACTGTGGTTTTATTCTACACCTCATAGGTAGTGTTAAGTACTTCCATTTTGTTTCTTTTTTCCAAAATGATTTTGATTATTCTAGATTCTTTATATTTGCATATAAATTTTAGAATCAGTTTGTCAATATCTACAAAAGGTATGTTGAACTTTTGATTGGAATTACACTGAACTTATAGATTATGGAAGAATCAATATCTTAACAATGTTAATAAGTTTCTTGATGTATGAATGTGAAATATCTCTCTATTTATGTCTTCTCTAATTTTTCTCACCGTTGTTTTGTGGTTTTCAGTATACAGGTCTTGCACATGATTTGCTAAATTTATCTGTGAGTATAAATGTAAGTGTATTTTTAAATTTCAATTCTTGTTTCATTTCTAGTATATAGAAATAATTTTGCTTTCATATTAGCCTTGTTGGCCTTGCTAAACTTGTTTTAGTAGTTTTTTATAGATTCCTAAGGATTTTCTCCATAAGTAATCATTGCACCTGCAAATAAAACAGTTTTACTTCTTCTTTTTTAAGGTGTGTATCTTTTATTTCTGTTTTCTTTCACTGGCCGGACCCTCTAGTACAATGTGAAACAGAAGTAGTGAGAGCAGATGTCCTTGCCTTGTTTCCTAACCTTAGGAGAGAAAATGTATAGTCTGTCATCAAGTTTAGCATTAACTATAGTTTTTTTATAAGTTATCTTTCTTTTTTTTTTAAGTTTATTTATTTATTTTGAGAGAGATAGAGAAGATAAGCAGGGCAGGAAGAGAGAGAGAGGGAGAGAGACAGAATCCCAAGCAGACCCCACACTGTGAGCGCAGAGCCCACAAACTGGAGCCATGAGATTATGACCCAAGCCAAAATCAAGAGCCAGACACCCAACTGACTGAGCAACCCAGGCGCCCCTACAGGTGTCTTTCTTAATAGAAGGAAGTCCACTTCTATTACAGTTTTCTGAGAGCATCTATCCTGAATGGTATTGACTTTTTTCAAATGATTGTTTTGTGTCTGTTGATATGGTTTTTCCTTTTTCGTATGTTGATATGTTGATTTACTTTGATTAATATTTTCAAATGTTAAGCCAGACTTGCATTCCCAGGATAAATCCTACTCGTTCAGGATATATCTCCTATTTAATAGATTGCTGGGTTTAATTTGCTAAAATGTTATTAAAGATAATTGTGTCTGTGTCCATGAGGACAATAATCTGTAGTTTTCTTATAATATCTGTGTCTAGTTTTAGTATCAAGATATTGCTGCCCTCATAAAATGAGCTGGGAAATGTTCTTCTCTTTTCTGGAAAAGCTTATATAGAATTGGTATTATTTTTTTCTTAAATGGGTTTGACTTTACTTTGCGAGAAGGTTTTTAATTGGGACTTCAATTTATTTAGTGATATAAAACAATTCAGGTTATCTATTTTTTTCTTTAGTTTGGTATGGTGTTTTTTTTTTTTGTCTTTCAAACAAGTTGTTCATTTTCTCTAACTTATCAAATCTATTGGGATAAAAATGATCATAACATTTCTTATTATTTTAATGTCTATAGTATCTGTATTGATATATCCATTTCCATTTTTATATTGATAATTAATATTTTCTAATTTTTGTTTCTGGTCAGTCTTGCTAGGATATTGCTTTCATTGACTTTCTCTAAGTGTTTCCATTTTTTATATTTCATTGTTTTCTATGCTTATGTTATTTTCTTCCTTTTATCTGTGTTGTGTTTTATTTTCTCTTTTGTGTGTGTGTGTGTGTTCCTCAGTTGAAACTCAGATCAGTGTTTTGAAATTATACCTCTGTTTGAATATAAACATTTAATGCTGTACATTTCCCTATAAGTACTGCTTTGTCTAGGTCCTGCACATTTTGATATGTTGTATTTTCATTTTCATTCAGGTCAAATTAATGTTTAATACACCTTGTGGGGGGGTTTTATTTGACTTGTGGGTTATTTAGAAAAATATTGTTTAATTCCCAAATATTGGAGGATTTTCCAGATATTATTGATTGAATTCTAGTTTAATTTTATTTTTATTTGGAACATATTTGGTATGATTTCAATCTTCTTGAATTTAATGAAAAAAATTTTTTATGGCCCAGAGCATAATTTATCTTGGTGGATGTTTTGTGTATACTTAAAAAGAATATTTTGTTGTTGTTAGATGGAGTATCAATGGGTAAAGTAAATGCCAATTAGGTCAAGTTTGTTGATATTATTGCTCAGGTCTTTTATATCCTTACTTCTTTTCTATTTGCCTGTTCAATCAATGACTGATAGGGCAGTGTTGAAGTCTCTAACTCTGCTTGTGGGCTTGCCTTGTTCCCCTCTTAATTCTCTCAGATTTGTTCAATAATTTTGAATTTTTGTTGGTAGATACATACACATTTAAGATTATGTCCCCTTGATGATCTGATCCTTCCTCCCTGGAACTATTCCTTGGTTTGAAATCTTCTTTGATACTAATATAGTCACTAAAATTTTCTTTTGATTAGTGTTTACATTGCCTAATTTTGAAAAATCTTTCAAAACCTATCTTTGTCATGATATTTTAAATGGGTTTCCTGTATACAGCCTATATGGTTGGTCTTGGTTTACTATACCTATTAGTTATTTACTCTATTTGAAATATACATCTTTACATTATTTTACCTAATCTTTATTATTTCCTTTCTTCTGCTTACTTTGTTTTTATTTATTCTTTTTAATCTTCATTTATTTATTTTCTTCTGATTTCTTAGAGTGGAAACTGAGGTCATTGTTTTGAGACTTTCCTTCTTGCATAATATAGGCATTTTGGTGCTATAAATTTCCCCCTACATGCTGCTTTAGCTGCGTTTCACACATTTTAATGTGTCATGTTTTTATTTCAGTTAAGTTCAGAATACTTTCTCATTCCTCTTTTGATTTCTTCTTTGATCCATGGATTATTTATAAGTGTGATATTTAGTTCTAAAATATTTGGAGATTTTCCAGATATCTTTTTGCTGTTCATTTCTAATTCATTTCCATTGCAGCCAGAAAATGTACTTTGAATCTTCTCAAATTTAATTGAGACTCATTTTATGGCCTAGAACAGAATATAGTCTAGCTTGCTTAGTGTTATGGGTGCACTTGAAAAGATATGTATTCTACTGCTGGTTGATAGAGTGTTATTGTAATGCCACTGGTTACACCAAGTCAGTTGTTAGTGTTGTTGTTCAAGTATTCAAACCTCTGACTCTAACTTGTCTGTCCTTGCAATTCTATCAGCTTTTGCTTCATGTGTTTGAGAGTGTGTTATCTGGTGCATAAATATTTAGAATTGTTATGTGCTTTTGATGAATTGACCTCTCTATCATATCACTCTTTGTCCTGGTAATATTCATTGCTCTGACATATATCTTGTCTGATATTAATATAGTCCTCCAGATTTTTTTATTAGTGTTAGTATGGCATATCTTTTCTTTCTCTTTTACTTTTAATTTACTTATATTTTATATTTAAAGTACATTGTTTTGTAGACACCATAAAACTGAGTCTTGCTATTTTATTGTCTCAATCTTTGCTTTTTATTTGGATGCCTAGATCACTTACATTTAATGTAATTATGGAAATAATAGGATTAAATTTATCATCTTGTTATTCATTTTCTATTTCTGTAAGATTTGTCTCTTCTCGTAGTATTCTCTTTCCCTTTTTTTTCTGTCTCCTTTTGGATTAATTTAATACTTTTAAAGCATCTATTTTATCTCCTTTTTTGGCATATTAGCTATAAATCCTTTTAATAGTCATTTCTTATGGGTTTATAGTGTTCATCTTTAAATGTTTAAGAAAGAAGGAGACAGAGCTGTCAGCGTAGAGTCCCATGTAGGGTCTGAACCCATGAACCATGAGATCATGACCTGAGCCAAAATCAAGAGTCGGATGGTCAACTGACTGACCACCCAGACATCCCCATAGTGTTCATCTTTAATATACACAGCCTAACTTAAAGTAATATTATATCATGTGTGCTACATATAGTATAAGAACCTTACAACAATTCTAGTTTCATATCTTCCCAACAAATAATCCCAATAAAATGATAATTGCTCCATTTCAATATCAGTTTTTCAATCCCAGAGAAGATTTGAAGTGGCCTTGCCTGGGTTCCATGATTATCCCTAAACAGATATGGACAGGGCCATGAATATTTGGTTAAAGCTGAATTCCTGCAGCAGCCCTTCTAGATCTTCACAGAATTGGGAAGGAGCTCACCAAAAGAACCTAAGAAGAAGAATGCAAAGTGCACTAATTAGACAAAACTTAGAGCTATCATAGACCGCTACAGGCAAACATATCACATTACAGATTGGCAGGTAGAGAATTCTCACGCACTTGCTATAAATTCCCAGTATATTTTGCTAACAGTACTGAACGTGGCCACACAAAGCAGGAGCAAGTGAAGCATTTCTTTATATGACATTTTCCTTCCCCTTGTATCCCCCAGGGCACACAGCCACCAGTGACACTCTGTATTCTTGTCAAGCTGAAAAAGAAGCCAAATATTCCACCACCCTTTTATATTTGACTTTCATCAGCACTCTGGAAAAATTTTTACGAACAATATAAGCACTTCTGTGTAAGGCGGTTCCTCAACCTTGAAACTATTGACATTTTGAACCTGATAATTCTTTGCAGTAAAAGGGGCTGCCCTGTGCATTGTAGGATGTTTACCAGCATCCCTGGACTCTACTCGCTAGATGTCAGTAACTGCCTCCCCAGTTATGACAATAAAAAATTTCTCCAGATAAGGCCAAATGTCCCCCAGGGGACACTACTACTGTTGAGAACCATTGGTTTAAAGGGATGTTTGCAAACATAGGGATCTACAGTTTCTTGACCCCAAATCAGCACCAGCTGATAGGGGAAAAGCAGAATTAACATTATGTACCATCCACCCCTGTTCCATATCCCGGCAAGCCCATCTGCACTTAAGGGACCCTGTCTGTTGTTCCCACTGCAAAAACAGCTCCAGCGCCTGGAAAAGAACAATGCCCAACCACCACCATCGCAGCCGATGTTAAAAGAATAAGCAAGTGAGTGGATGGATTGATGGATGAATGAAAAGAAAACTACAAAGATTATTCAGTGTCATTCTGGGGAAAGGAGTGACACAGATACAGAAGAAAAGGGGATATTTTGTTCTTTCACTAAAAATATCTATATATTAATTTTATCATAATTTTTACTTTCATGATTTAGAAAATGTTAACTGTTTTATTTCTAAACACTTGAAAGTCTAATCAAACATTTTCTCTTTGATAACTATGTTTTTAATTTTCTGGCTTTTTTTTTTTTTTAAGTACACATGTGGACTTTAGTTGACCTTTTGAATACTGTATCACCAAGTCCAAAGCTTGATTTCTTTTTCCTTAAACTTATGAGCAAAGAGCCATAATGTGAGTGATTTGTGAATGGGGTTTATGTTGGGAAGAAAATGTACTTAGCACAAAAGTAACCTGAGTCGTCACATTCAGTTATGTTCATTGGGCTTAAGGGCAGGGCTTGGAGTGCAGGCCCCATCACATCTCGAGCCCGACAGAGCTTGGGTGAGTGTGGACCTTCCAGAAGTGTATGCTGAGAAAATGGGTGAGATGAAGCTTCATCGGCATGATTCTGGTTACTCCTGTTTTGCTTTGTCAAACTGAGATTTTCTGAGCAGGATGAGAGGAGGGGGTGGTGAGCTAGGTGCAGTGAATAACCTCCTGAGGGAGGAACAGGTGTTTGGGCCTTTCTGCTTAAGGCAGACAGAAGCCAAAGGGCAAAGGAATAGGGCAGGGAGTGTGGAGGAAAAAGATAATTTGTGGGGACAGCTGTTGTTTCTGTTTCTCCTCTGCCACCAGCAGGAAGCTGGATCAGATCCTCCCTCTTCAGGGAAAGCAGACGCCCGTCCTGCAACAGGGAACCAGCAACATGAAACTGTCCAGCGCCTGCCCGGTGTGCCACCACCCCACACTCCTGTAGAATTCTTGTCTCTCCCCCTCACTCTATCTGAGAGGGAAAGGC
This sequence comes from Lynx rufus, assembly GCF_022079265.1. NCBI lineage: Eukaryota > Metazoa > Chordata > Mammalia > Carnivora > Felidae > Lynx > Lynx rufus. Next base: position 64,528,272 of record NW_025814897.1, read on the forward strand.
CCAGCCACCTGGATGTCTTGAGATCCAGGTTCCAGGAACCAGAAGAGCCTGGCTTGCAGAGTGAGGTCATTTATTTACACAATGCAAGTGATGCGCAGAGATGCAGAGCAATCCATCTGCCTTAGCGACCAAACAGATTCCCTTCGCCTCATCCTCCTGCAGAAGCGGTCAAGGCAGGGAGGTTGGGCGAGGTGACCTTCCAGAACTGAATCTTTGCTTCTAAAAATAGAAGCATCTTTGGAGACTCGAGGAAGGGAAGGGAGTCTGTGGATGTTGAGGGCAAAACCTGGACTCCCCAGAGCATTGTCAGTATGAAACCGTATTAATTAGACACAGACACCCAGCTCGATAACCTTAGGTATCAAAGAAATGGAAAGTAAATGAACTGGCTTTTTTCCCCCTTTCTGGTAACTCCTTGGGCTATAAAGGAGGAAGAGAACCATGTCATCTGACCTATTTGAATGGCTGCACACTGCCTGAGGAGATGTCTTCCTCAGCAAAGGGAAACGGGCTCCTTAGGGACACACTAAGAGAAGGCAAGAGCTACAGCTAAGTGGGAACCCCCAAGACCAGCAGTAGGGGGTCACACCCATTTCTCCCTGTGTAGAGACTACAGAGGGCTCTGTCTGAGGCTGGGCAGGGCCAGGCGAGTATCTGGGTGTGTCCAGGGCTGTGGAGGGCACGCATGGGGTCACGGGGTGGCACTCACAGCCTTCTGCAGGGTCCTTGTCTAGAGCCACATAGTAGGGGCAAGGTGTTTCAGGATCCAGTGGAGCCGTGTGTTGGTCTACATACATAGTGCGTGACCAGGTTGTGTGCAGTGCTCTGCTGGGTGGAGGGTTGTTGGCTGAGTGTGTATGTGTGCACGTGCATGCACTTGTGTGTGTTTTGGGCTGGGGGTATTTGCAGGAGTGTGTGCAAGTATGACAGCAATCCTGAGGGGACTGGGTAGGGGAGTGTGTAGGGCTGTAAGGGAAGGAGACATACAGATGGTGGCTATTTGGAGGACTTTGCCCTCATGTGGGGCCTGTGGGGAAGACTACGGGGGAAGGGCTATACGAAACAGGGAGAGGCTGTGTGGGGGTCTGTTGAGAGGCTGCAGGAGGCTGCGTGGGGCTGTGTGCGGAGCACGTCTGCACCGCTGGTGGGGCTTTGCAGTCCTAAGGAGCACCTCTTTGGGTAGCTTTGTCCTGGGGGGGGGGGGCCTAGGGGATTGTGGTGGGAATATGAATGGAACCACATGGGAAATAGCCAAGGCTCTGGGGGCTTCATTCCTGGGGGCTGTGCAGGGCCGCAAGTGGCTAGATAGAGGGTGGTGGAGGCCCTGGACGGCCTCCACAGCTTTGCCATCTGAGGACAGGCTATACTTCCTTAGAGTCTGGGGCTCCCAAAGTCCAGGCATTTGTTCTCCTCCTTGTGGTCGACGTGAAGCAAGACATAGCAGGGATTCACAAGATGAGCCGAGGACCAGTGGTGTCCCTTCCAATGCTGTCCTGCAGCTGGTCCTTATGCGTGCCAGGCTGAGGACAGTTTCCAATGAGTCCGCTTGTGCTTTCTCAACAGGACAATGTGGATCTTGGAGAGCTGATGTTTTCCCTCTGCTACCTTCCAACTGCTGGCAGGCTGACCATCACCATTATAAAAGCGAGGAATTTAAAGGCAATGGACATAACAGGAGCATCAGGTGGGACATTCTCAAATTCAGACTTCCTCCCATGGTTCTAATGTAGTATTTATGAAGTCTCTAATAGAGTAATAAGGTGCATAAAACCAAACTACCTAGGTTTAATTCCTCTCCTAGACCTCATGGCTGTATGACTTTGGGCAAGTCCCTTAACCTGTCTGAGCTTCAGATTCCCTATCTGTAAAATGAGACTAATAATAGTATCTGGCTCATTGGGTTATCATAAGATTAAATAAGTTAGTGCATATAATGTCATAAAACAGTACCTGGCACATATGAAATGCTACCTAATGGGAATAGTCATTATTCTCTTGTATGTCTTCTTCACCGTAGTTGTGAACTGGACCTACAGTTTACACATGCTGACACAGCTTATCTAATTAGGTCTTTCTTCAGATACAAGTAATCACCATCTCAGGCCTATGGAAGATTGAAAACAATCACATATCCTCCTACAAGGCCTGTCAATGAACTATGCAGTTTGGTATTCTAACCATATTCTAAACCATAACAAGAAAGCCCTGATATGCAGGTCCTACTATACACATTCCCAAGCAACTTCTTCAGGGGCTCCCAAAATGTGGTCATAGAACACCCAGTCCACTGGCTGTTGATCACAGAAATCAATGGACATCAGATGCAGTATATTCTGCTTACTTACTGGCCTCCAGTATTTTTCCAAGAGAAAAAAAGATGTGGCCCCTTCTGGCCTTTCAGTGCCTCCTGGACAGTGTATGGGGAGTCAGGGAAACATGTGGTTGTGCAGGCAAGGAGAGAAAGAGAAGTCCCCATGGAGCAGAAGGATAGTGAGGTAGAACCAGAGAAGTCCCACCTGAAGCAGAGACCAACCTTGTCACCTGTCACCCTATGCCAAGGTCATGCCATAAGCAAGCTTTGTCCTTTCCCTGCTCTGCTAAACTGCTTCCCCCTTTGCAACCCGACTTCAGGCAGCTCTGGGGCTTGAAGCCCCTGTATTCCCCAAAGCTGTCCCTGTCATCTAGGCATTCTATCTGTCCCTTTCCTAAAGTCCTGATGTTTAAGAAGAGACTGTCTGGGGTGGTTCAGAGTCAGGGCCTTCAGCCCGTTTTTCCTGCCTTGGAAATACCTTTGCATCTCTCCCCATTGCAGCCAGGCAAGTCTGGAATTCTAGCTGGAACATTTTCTAATTTGGTAACAGATATTTTCACACTATTTTTAAATTCCACACACTTTGAGGAGACAGTGTCCTGTGCTTTTTCTTGAATGAATGTCTTAATTATCCTAACTGTAGTCACTGCCCAGGCATCTTATTAATTAAAATCCTCAAACTCCAGCCCACAGGCAGGTAAGGGAGTTCTGCATCCCGTAGTCCGTGGAACTCCACAGTGATGGAACTGCCCCCTACATCCACATTTATCCTCTCAGTACCCCCGCTTCTCATGGTTGTACAGATCCCTACGTGAAAGTGTCACTGATGTGTGATGGCAGACGACTGAAGAAGAGGAAAACATCCACCAAGAGGAACACTCTGAATCCCGTTTACAACGAAGCCATAGTCTTTGACGTCCCTCCCGAGAACATTGACCAAATCCACTTGTCCATAGCCGTCATGGACTATGACCGGTGAGATACCTGGAGCTTTTTCTCAGGGCGGAAAATGTCTCTTGTGCCCAGGACAGGGAGGGAAGAGGGGGAGTGCAGCCACATGTTCTTAGCTGGTGTCCCAGGCTGCAGGAAATGAGTCAAATGGACACCCCGGGAAAGCTGACTGACAAGGAGTCGCCATTTTCCAAACCATGCTTTAGAGTTATATTACCCAAGTGCCTCTTTGCTCTCCACCTTTTTATTTCTTTCTCCTTCCCCATCCTCCCCTCCTCCCCGCCTCATCCCCTTTCCATTCCTGCATACTCCCCAGAATCTCAGCTTGGAAAAACCTGGTTCTGCAGGTCTTAATCTTCTCCTGCGCAATCCTGCCTGGCCTTCGTGGGAAGATTCCACTCAAAATAGCAGAGTGATTACTTTAGCCACACCATCAACATTTCTAAATACATAACTCTGTTATTTTTTCCCTTCTCCAAGTGTGTTTAATAAAGATCATTTCCATCCACTTAAGTCTGAAAGCAAACAGAAATGTTCTCTTGAAAATGCTAGAATCAGTATGGATGACAGGGTACATTAAAATGTATAAGATGCTCGACTTTCTAATTAATACAGCACAGAAGAGATATTTATAGCCTGCATTGTAGCCAATTGTGTATTTAAAGGACAGATTTGAAAAACAGTCATTTTAATATGCAAAGGAAGTACCAACAGGGAATTAGACATGTTAAACCAGTCATTGGACTGAAATGCAGAGTCTCTTTTTAATTGGAAACCTCCCACGTGGTCTGGGCACAAGTATAAAAAAAAATCATTCTGACTTCTAATATAATCTTACAAATATTATTTGTAGCTGAAAATTTTCCCACATACCCCTGAAATGTCACTAAGGCAGCATCAGTGCCCTGAACACCCTTTCTAGCAGATGCCTAGGTGAAACAGAACTGTCTTCCAGCTCAGGGAACACATGGGTTGGCTCAGCTGCCCATGGGTGTGACAGCCCACATGGAGCAATAAACCTTATCTTGTCTTCTCTGGACGAAACACAACACCAGTAGTGTCAGGTCACAGGAGGGGACGTTGCCCACCAACCGTGGAAATCTAGGCCAGCTTTTTTCAAGCGATTGCCAAGATTCCCGCATCAACAAATCTGATTATATGAGCTCTGCTTCAATTCAATTCTCAGTAAACTCATGAATCTGCCTGGAAAAATCCATGGCAGAATTCATGGGGCTTCTGCACACAACTGATTTTAATGAGCACAGACTCAAATGTCCTTCACACTCCCCCACCCGTGTCTTGCCATTACTCCCTACATACAAATAGGAGAAAAATTGCTCATCTTTGCAGGAAGGAAAACAACAGAAAGTCCATGAGCTCGGATCCTAAAGAGTTAAAGGATGGGTCATATCATTCTAGTTACACAGGCGACTTCTAACCAGAAACTGCTAAGGGGAAAGATTGCCCCAAGGCAGGCACCTACCCAGGGAAAGTTTCAGAAATATTAGCCCTAAAGTTAAAGGAGCTAAGTATCTTTCCACAGTAGGGAAATCAAGTTGGGTCAAAGAAGCAAAGGTGGGCTTGGAAGGAAGGAGGGGAGAGTGTGAGAACACACATTCCCTGAAGAGAGGGGTTGCAAGAAGACTCAGGAAGTATCCCCACCCTGCCCCCTTTGTAAGCTCCAGACTATGGCTGCCCTACCCAATACTTCTCTTTTACACATACTTGGTTGCCTCTTATAGGAATTTGAGCAGCCATTAATGCAAGGAACTCCTTTCAGATGGCCTCCTTTTCATTACATAGGTTTGAAGACCTGGAGGTCAGCCTCATTCTAGAACCAGAGTTGTCATCCCTAGCATGCATCAGGAACAAGCTAAGCCATGCCAGTGTTACAAAAGCTCAGGTGTGTGACAGCTAACCTCTGCTCTTCCTCTCTGTGCCACCAAGTACCATCTTGGATCCCAAGTTCTACTGGCTTTTAAGCTTGTCCTGTAGTTTTAAATTAAGGAATGAAAAGAACCACCCCTTGCCTAATTCCTCTCGGTTTGAGTAGTTGTTGCTCTTACATACCAAAATTTTAAGAAAAAGTTATTGTGGGCCGTTTTCACAGTGTAGGTCATAATGAGATCATCGGCGTGTGTCAAGTAGGCAACGAAGCTGAGAGGCTGGGCAGAGACCACTGGAGTGAGATGTTGTCATATCCTCGGAAGCCCATTGCACACTGGCATTCCCTGGTGGAGGTAAGACCCTACTCCCACATGTTCCACTTTGCGGAAGAATAAATGCTTTACTGTTGAAATGCAGAAGACACCAAGAGTGTGAGTGTACCGGGGTCTACAGTCACTGATGGGTTTCTCTGGTTGCCTTTTCTGAGGCCGTTGGAAATTGCATTCAGTCTGAGGTTGAGTCTGTGCTCCCCATCTGTCTAGTGGGTTTTGGACATTGATCACTCATACCTCACTTTGATTGTCTTCAAGAATGACTAAGATTCTCTGATTCTATGTCATGGCTTTGGGTTGACATTTGGAAGGTGTCTACAGGATCCAGATGAGTGTGGAATTTCAGGTCACCATATAGTGACTTATGTGTAGCATCAGAAAGAACCCGAGACTAGGAGAGAGGAGGCCTGGATTCCAGGACCGGCTGTAGCATTAACCTGTGATTCTGGACAAGCTGTTTAATATCAGATTCAACTATATGTGATAAAAATGCACAAAACAACAAATGAAATAGAAATTTATATCTCTCTTACATAAAAAAGGTCCAGAAGAAGGCGGCCTAGTGGCTCTGTGATTACAGTAGAGAACTAGACTTCTGTCTTTCTGCTTCACTGTCCCAGTGTGGGGTTTTTTTGAGGTCACCTCATTGAACAACATGGCTGCTAAGCTCCAACATATCTTTTCAGGTCATCCAAAGGTAGAAAGAGGCAAGATCCAAAAGCACACACATTCTCTTTCAAAGGATTTTCTTTGATGTCTCATGTGACACATCTACTTATATTTAACTTAGTCACAGAGTTTAGTCACATGGACACATGTGGGAAATGTATTCTTTTACTGGGTGTAAATAGTCCCAACTAAAAACCGGGGTTTGTGTGCAGGGAAGAAGAGATGAGTGAATACTTGCATCCAGTGGGCCATCATTCTGCTTCACACCTTCATTCATTCATTTACCACCCCCCCCCATCATTTACTTCTCATTCACGCTTCCCCCATCCATCTTTGCTCATTGACACCCTCTCTTATTTATGTGCTAACTCATTCTTTCAAAAACAAATTGCATTTACTAGGTATCACCTGTGAGAGTCAAATGCCGTATTAGGTAAAGAGAATAGATGTGAATAAGAAACCATCCTGTGAAGAGCTTGTAGACCACAAAAGAGACAGAAGAAGGCATGCAAACTAACCACTAAAATGCACAGTCTTGAGCTTTAACATCCATATGAGGTGCTACAGGAGCACAAAGGTGGCAGGTGAGACTGTCCAGGAAAGCATTTTCCCTCCTGCTCTTGGTTAAGTGATGGGAAGTAAGCCCCTGGAAAACGGGACTCCAGGGAGCGTGGGTTCCAGGCAGAGAACTTTCCTCTTATTCTTCCAGTACAGGCAGCTCTACTCCCAGCAAAGCCATCCTGAGAGGCCAAGACAAAACCTCAGTGGTGTGGGTTCCGTTTCCATCAAGATTCAGGAGAGTCGGGTCGAGGCAGACCTGGGGAGGCAGAGGGCCCTGGGGAGGAAGGGACAGTCTTCCTTTGTTGGAGATGGTGCCTGAAGGAGAAGACCGGCATAGAACCTATGGACTGATTCTAAGCTTCAGGGCCTGGGGTGTATTCAAGCAGCACCTAAGGCCCCCTAATTTATAGGTCCCCAAGGATATCTCTGCCCCTGGGCCAGTGAAGTTAAGACTCGTTCTTTTCTGGACTCAAAATTAATCCCTGAGGGAGACCCACGGCCCCCTGAATCACCTGAGAAGTAGCTGCAAGTCAGATGCTAACCCAACTGCCCCTCACTTCTTCAGCTCCTGGGGGGAGCCCTCAAAGGAGTCCATGTGAGGGCTCATTATACTGCCTGAGTCTGTCAGTACCAGTGACCATCAGAGCAGTGGTAATAGACTTTTTGTACCCTTCAGTCACAGCTGACTTTAATTCTTGTTTGTAATCAGGAGTGTCACAGAATGTCACAGAGCTCTCTGCCTCTCAGGTCCCAGGATGGGAAAGGAGTAAAGTTTAGGGATGTGGTGTGGGGCTGAGACAGGAGCCCCTGTTTGGTGCACAGCAGCTCCTTCTCAGTGCCCTTGCCGGGGAGTGAGGACAGGTGGTGTATTGTGCACGGGACCCTGAGTGGCAGTGCATGCATGGTACCCAACGGGAAGCGTGGAAAGCGGGCCTTGGAGACTTCTTTTCACTCCTGAGGAAAAAGCACTGTCTGACTTTGCTCGCTTGGGAGATGGTCCCTAAACCCTGGGCACTTGACTTTTTGCAAATAAGGGTATGATAGCCATGTAAGTGAGAAATCAGTGTTTTTAGGGTTAAACCACCGAAACTTGGGAGTCGTGTGTTGCAGCAGCTAGAATGACTTCAGCTGGTACAACAGTGGTCTCTTAACTGCTGCCCCAGAATGACGTGCCTGCACACCTTTGTGAGGGGCAAGTGAAGAGGGGGCCATCTCTGCCCCGTTGCTTCCTGTCTCTTTGAAGTATGCACCCAGGACCCCACATCCATCCCAAGAGTGGAAGCGGTACTTTCCCTTTTAAAAATAAACGTGCAGCCAACAGAATTGGGGCACTGGTACCAGATGAGATGAAAAGCAGGATTGGAGAGGTCATTGCGCTTTGCTGACAGCTGTAAGGAAGGAGGGAACTGGACTCAGAGCCGTTTTTCAGAGGCACTCACTGTGGAGTTGGATGGACCTAGGGTCAGATCCCAGTGCTGCCACTCACAAGTTGTTCCTCCCTTTCTGAATCTCAGTGTTCTCCTCTGCAAAGTGGCCCCTAACAGCGCCTGTCTCCCAAGGGTGGTTGTGAGGATCAGTGAAGCCACAGCGGCTATAGACGCTCAGGGAGGTTCTCTGTTACGGTCAGTACTATGTATGCCCCGCATGGTAAGGGGCTGCCGTGTGTCCTCATGGAACCCTCAGCCATCATGTTTGCCATGGAGGATAAAAGGAAGGCTGGAAATCCCACCCCCTGCACCCTCAGACGGGGGGAAGGGGCTAGACATAGATGCATGCCCTTAAGTTCTGATTCTTCTCCTCTCCTCTTACACTGTCTGAGAACCTTTAGATTTTCTGCGTAAAAGCAAAAACGGCAATTAAGTCCCAGTTCTGTGTGTGTTTGTGTATGTGTGCATGTGTGTGTGTGTGTGTGTGTGTACATAAGCATGTGTGTATACGTGAATGAGAGAAAGGCAGAGAGAGATTATGGGGTAGTTAGGATTTAGTATAAAGGGAGTCTGGCCTGGCAGAAGCTCTTCACCGCTGGGGGCTGAGGGACCAGGTTAAGACTGAACCCTGAACCCTGCAGAGATTTGGCAGCCGGCTCGGGCGGGGCTGCATCCAACACACCCTGACCTTGCCAGGGCAGGTGGCAGATGGAGTCTTCAAAGGCAATGAGTCCAGAAATCCATTTCTCTCTCAGGGTTTCTGGATGGCTTCACTGCACACTCAAAGGTCAGCCAATACAGCTCCCTTCACTCTCCATGATGTTAAAGGCTTGGGAAGCTGTGCAGACTCCCCTAGAGCCAGCTGCCTGGGACTCGGGGACAGGAATATCCCTTCCAGGGGGCCTCAGGAGGTAGTAGAACTCTTGGAGCTCCCACTACAGCCCCCCCCCTTTGATATCCTGGAGAAGATGGTGTTGGCCTGGTCACAGCCCAGCACCCTTCCCACCCTTCTGGAGTGGAGCTGGGCTACATCATGAACCCCGGCAAGAATAATAAAAATAGTCCCAGGTTTTCATCACTTTCCCCCGCAGTGCTGCATAACCTCTGCATTAACAAGCAGTGAACTGGTGTAATGGGAAGACCGGACACAGACACCATTTGGTTAAATAAAATTTTACTTCTCTAAAAGAGAGAGAAGAGAGAATATCCAATCAGAATGTATAATGAAGATCAGCAACATTATCCTGACGGGCGGCGATACAAGATTCTAAACCCCAGAGTGCTATTCACGTTGTGCTTAGGTGTGGATAAGTCTCCTCTCTCTAAGCTCAGCCTTTCCTATGTGTGTGTATATACAAGGGGGTTCTGCACCCACTTGGTCTGGTGGTCCGCAGGGCCACCTCACTGAGCCCAGTGCCCCCTACAACTCAAGAGTTATGCAGTTCCCGGCATAACTGAGGGACAAGTGTGGCCCAGTATGACCAGAGTACTCACCTACCACCCTCTGGAACCTCTTGAAGGTGTAAGCTTACAGCTGTAGAACGACAGCAAGCATCAGTTATCCAGACGCCACTGGGAGTTACACGACCAGGCTGTTGAAACCAGTTCTAGATAGTGGCCATCAGCTGCCCCGCAGAACCTGCCTGAAGTCTTCGAGGTACACACATTCCCGGGAGAAGGCATCCGATTGCTCCGGTTGGGTTAGGTGTCTTCCCCCGCCCCAGGGGTCATTGCAGTGTGAGCCAGTGCTCCTTCCAGCTTCCTGAGAAGGGCCCAGGCAGGATGGAGACGTTGACGCAGGCGAAACGCAGTGCTACCCAGATTTTGAAGTGAGGGACTCAGAGGCTTTAGCACTTTGGACAAATTGTTATTTACAAGAGACTGAAGAAACCCACAACGGGAGGGCTTGGCTAGAAAGAACCAAGCAGGTGATGAGGTTCCCATCAGAGGACTTGGCGTCTATTGCAGGACATGGGCCCAGGTGAGGACTAGACTAGCAGAGAAGGAAACTGAGACTGGGTAGGGGAAAGTGTGGAGTGAAGGACAGGACAGGGAGAGCCCTGGAAAGTGCTGCCACACAGAAGCAGGATGTACCTGAGGTGCCTACAGCACCCCCATTGCTGGTCTTTGGAAATACTGTGAATTCAGTTCTGATAAGTAAGGGATGAACTGAGGCTGGCGATCACATGCTTTGCCCTGTGAAGGGGTAGCCCAAGAACTGGGTCATTGAGCTGAGCATAAGCCTAATGTGTGTGTCAGCAGATAGTGATGGAGGAAATGAGGAGTCTATACCTGGAGGGCCACATGCTATCACAGTATCTTCTGCATGTGGTGACACACACCCCCCCCCCACTCTGAATATGATCCAACAGAAGATCTCAGTGCCTCAGACAACAAAATGCTTGGCCTGGATGGGAACCGAGAGAACCAGAAGCACTTGAAGTACATTAAAATAGTGTAAGAAAATGTAAATTTCTTTATTATCTAAAATGAATACCATCCTGGTAAAGAACAGGAAGGGGAAAAAAAACTTGATCTTGCTAATTAATGATTTCTGGTCTTTTCTAGGTTATCTTGGTTTCTCTGGCATAAATATTTAGTCAAATATAATGCTTAAATTCTCTACCAGAGCTATTTCCCTTCTTTCTAGAAGTCTCCTCTCCTTCCTCCTTCCTAAGCTGCCATCCAGGTGTAGGGAAGCCTAAAGGCCTTGTGACAGGAGTGGACTGCATGCTTTCACCTGACAGGGGACATTTTCCTTCTTGTCTCTGGCCATCAGATGCCACACTGTCTCTGCCTGTGCTGAGGGTCCCTGCTGATGTAACTTGCTACCTGTCCTCACAGAACAAGCCCAAGCCAGGCCTGATTACTCTGTGGGAGCTCGGCCCCTTTGAGGCTGGCCAAACCTGAATGTGGCTGTTGCCAGCCCTGAAGATCTCTGAGGTCTGACAGCATCTCTCACTTGATGCCTGGCCTAGGAGGTTTTTGCACCCCTTGGTACAGGGTCACTTCCATACTTGCCGGAACCCCTGGAACCCTGTCAGCCAATAGTCCCCTCCTTTCCACACCCTCCAAACATCAGAGACACATAGGAGCTTCAGGGGACTTGATGACAGTATAGACACCCTCTGCATGTCCATTGAGTTACATGGCCTTTTTTTTTTTTAAGATTTTATTTTTAAGTAGGTTCCATGCCCAACATGGGGCTCGAACTCACAACCTCAAGATCAAGAGTCACACTGTCTACCCACTGAGCCAGCCAGGTGCCCCACATGGCCATTTCTACGTTGTTCCTCTGGCCTCATGTTGGTAGAGCGACACATCCACCTTCAGCTTCCTCCTCAATCCACCTGAAATTTGGGATTTTAGGCCTGAAGGGTGAAACCAGGACCTCACAGGAGATCCTGTCTTCCCCTCTCCCTGTCTCTTCTGCCAAAGCTCTCTACTTCCTCCTCCCAGCTGGAAGAATCTTCTGTAACTGAACTAATGTGAGTTTGCTCCTTGGTGAGTTACAGGTAGATACCACACCAGGGGGAGTTTTCACAGAAAGGAAACTTTGTTTTGCAGCCAGTAAGGAGATCATAGGGAATAACTTCCAAAGTCGTGACCACCCCCCATCCCAAGCAAGGATGAGTAGGTTCTTTTTATTTAGAGTTTAGGATGAGTATTCAGAAAGGGGAGCTCTGTCACCACTTGTGAAGGCGGGCCACAAGGTTGTGCAGGCGTACTTAGAAAACATGCCTATACATTCATCCTATGTCATGTTAAAGAAGCTTGTGCTCCATTTAAGGCTGATACTATGACATTATAATGAAGCAGAGGTAACTGTTAGACACGGGTATGCTCTGAGAGCAGGTATAAACTGACTGGGGTTTGGGGCTCCTTCTCTTGGGTAAGGAGGGCGGGGTCTTGCTTACTTTTGAACCAGCTTTGGGAGTTTTACCACTGGTTGTCTCTGATAGGGTGAGGCTATTTCCTGGCCTGGTGGAGACTAGTGATTTTTACATTCCCTTTGTTCCCTTAAAATCCTTAACTACTGAGGTTTTTGCATTTCTTTGTAATTCTAACATCTCTTAGGATGTTCTTCTAGAAGTGTGCTCCTGCTACTAGAGCCAGGTAAGGCACAGATGAGGGAAACTAGCTGGGTACCTAGAATGACTTCTCTTAAGTCACTAAAGCTATATCTCGTCTTTCTTTTTGGGGAAACCCCTAACTCTTTCTATTACACTTACTTTATACATAACATGACTCCTCTCTACTTATGCCTTATGTTCAGATCTCTACGGTTTCCTCTCAACATGCAAAGGGAACATTTGGAATTTCCTCTCAACATGCAAAGGGAACATTTGGAATTTAGATGTATCTCTCTTCCCTGAACAAGGCCTGGCTTTCCAGACTCTTATTTCATGAGGGACTGGCTGATAATTGACCTTGTGTTATTTGCCCTTGGCTTATAGCAGTCTATGGCATTGATTCATTGCATGGAACAACATGATTTGCAGAGAATGGAAATACTATCCCTCTTACATGGGTATTGAATTAGTATTGATGAACGAATGAAAGAATGAATGAATGAGGCATATTGTGATGGCATTTGGTTTCCTTTAGTTCTAAAGTTCCACAGTTTTCGATGGAGTCCAAAGTACAAGTCAGTTCAAGGAAAGATGTAAAAAGGTCCTGACACAGAACTTGCAGGGGGTTGTTCAAATGGAGATGGCCCTAATTTATTTAGCTGTAGGTTTTGATTGACTTTTTTCCATTTAGAAGGAGGATATGAGAAGAGGCCATTTCCTCACTTTGTTCCCATTGTTTAAAAAATCGAAATTCAACTGAGTAAATTGAAAGATCTTACATGCTTTATCCAGTAATTCATGAATTGAGCAGCCTCCCGTCTGGCAGATAGAAAGGAGCTCTGAAGAGCTGTACAAAATGAAAGCCTTCTGTAGGCAGAAGGAGGTGAATGAAGCAGGAAGTTGCTCTAGCAAAGAGTGGATTGTTTCAGGTAAGATAACCTTCCTTTGGGGGAAAACAGGGGTCAGGCAGAATACCTCACTAGTGCTACTGACCAGATAAGTCCAGATTGATTGGTTAAGGGTCACATTCCTGGGAGAGGCTGAACTGCAGGTAGGCTAGGTATTAAGTCCTTGTTTGATGATGCGGGATGTTTGCACAAGTGACTCTATTTGAGCCTGTTGCTTTTCTTTCTTTCTTTCTTTCTTTCTTTCTTTCTTTCTTTCTTTCTTCCTTTCTTTCTTTCCTTCTTTCTTTCTTACATCACAAACTGCATCTGGTGATGATAGCTTTGCATTTTGAGTGAAAGTGAAAAATATTCAGAACAGTAAAGAGACACCTTGTTAAATCTTAAAGGACCCCCCTGAGCCGACATAGGTGGCCGGGTTCTAGAGTATTTTAGTGTCTTCTTTTGTAAGAGACAGAGGAAGCAGGAACAGCACCGAGATGTCTGTGGTGAAGGGTAGACAGCTGCACCCTGAATGAGAACCGATCAGGAGGGACAAGGACATTGATCCATAAGTTAGTTTTCTCAACAGGGAAACACTTTAGCAGCAGTTTTACACAATGTAATGATTCGCTCCACCTACGTGTGACAATAAAAAATAAAAAAAATAGAAGAAAATGATTTTTTGGATAAAATAAAGGACTCTTAGTTGAAATTTTTTTTGGAAAAAATTAACTATTTTTATTGGTGAGATTTAGCATGCCAGTATCCATAAACACCTGCAGTACCACTGAAGCAAAACCAATTGCAAAGAACATAAAGATATGCTATATGTTTGGGATCTGAAGAACGTTAACAAACCTTTTGGAATCTGTGCCAATTGTTACAAGTGACCAGAGTGCCGTTTGGACAAGTAGGCACGGTGAGTGTTAATGAGGCATTGTATTTCCAGCTGGTGGAAGAAATGGTCAGCAAACAAAGCCAAGAGCACTCAGTATTTCCCAAGCAGTATTCTTTCTTGTATTGAATTAGTTATCAAAAAAAAAAAAAGACACTAAGAATTTTTTCATCTTTAGCTGGGATGCAAAACCCGTGGTTCTTCTGAGTATCTGTAGAGCTGGTGATCATATAAAACATGGAAACATTTGGGGCAACACTAGAGTTATAAGAGATAATAACAGTGTGTTAGAAAATAACATTTCTGCCTGAACAAAAAGTCAATTGCATCTTGACTCTCCTCTCTCACAAATGACCTCGCCCCAGCAGTCTCTGCCCTGGAGCACACCTGCTGCACACTTGAATAGCAATTAAATAAAAAGTGGTTAACAACGGGCTTGAGGCTTCAGCAATCTCCATCTCCAGGAGTGGCATTCAGAGGTGACAGTTTATACAGTGGGCCAATGGGCCAATTCTTCCCCCATAGATGAAATGCACCAGAAGAGTTCCTGCCAGCCTCGGAAAGAGCCACACCCCTAGGTGGTATCTAGGGGTAAGAGGGAACTTGGGGGGTTGGTGGGCCTGGAGCAAGAGTGGTGCATCTTGGCAGAGGATGGGGATGTCTGGAAGGCCACTGCTCCTGGAAATGAGTCTTTTGGGAGATGTGCCTGTTGACTGCGGCCTCCCAAATATCACCAGAACAACCTGTTAATAGGGCAAAGCTGAGTTTATTGCTTGCCTGCTACGGAATGGGGGAGCTTGGTTAGGATTCCGTAAAGATCATGAGGTGATAATTTAGGTGGACACAGCAAGGTGAGGATTGTGAGACCAAAATTCAAAGAGTTTGGGGGCATAAACTTGTCTTTTGATACTAAGGAAGAATTCGATGGTCTTTTGAGAATTCCCTGTAATAAGCAATGATGTTATTTACAACTTTTATCTCTCGTGGCAAGACTCTCCAGGAATAGTAAAGTTGTGTTAATGAAGACAGTAGAATAGTTACAGTCAAGTTGACGTAGAGTGTGTTCTG
Source organism: Lynx rufus (assembly GCF_022079265.1). Classification (NCBI taxonomy): domain Eukaryota; kingdom Metazoa; phylum Chordata; class Mammalia; order Carnivora; family Felidae; genus Lynx; species Lynx rufus. Next base: position 64,543,333 of record NW_025814897.1, read on the forward strand.
TAGACAGCTCTGTTGGGGTAGATGGCTTTAGTTCTCACATCCCAAGAACAAGAAGCAAGAGAGCTGACAAGGATTTTGCCCAGTTCTGCAGGTGCCCACAGACAGTGTGAGTGTTAATTAGTTGCCTCCCCAGCATCAGACCTTCTTTTGATGGCTCTGATTGGGGATTCTAGGGATCGTAGCTCCCTCCTTGGCTTCAGTGATGAAACTATGACCTGGTCTGAGGCTAAACCACTCAAACCATCCATGGGGGATTAGCACTGCATAAGCTGATTCAGTTGGAGAAGATTATACAACATTTGGTGTGAATGTTTGGACAAAGATGCTGTCTCTTTCCTGCTGGATGAAAACAAAGAAGCGTATACCCCAGGAGTAGCTGTGGCCCTTTTAAATCTATAGAAGATCCGGGCATGGGGTGAGGCCAACCCCATGGATGGCAGAATAGAAAGAAAAAGAATCTAGACCCTTGATCAAGCGGCTGGATCAAGCCACTCCTGAACATAGTGTTACCTCTGTGAATATGTCAGCATATAAATTCCCTTTGCTATGTAAGCAATATGAGGTAGGATTTCTGTTGTTTAAAACAAATATATTTTCTGGGACACTGGTAAACATCCACTCCTGACCCATTTGGTGTTCCTTTGGAGTGAAGAGAACCATTCCCAAAGCTGCCACGAGATCCACTCTTCTGTTTTGCCCACTCTGGTATGTCCAGTATCTAACAAAGTACATGACACATGATAGACGTTCAGTGAAATTTTTCTAAGAAAACATTATCAATGTTTGATTGCTTAGCTCACATGTTGAAACAGTCATGGCCAGAAGAGAGACTTTCTGCTCTTAATGACATGCAAATGCTGTATAAAGTGAGGGGGAAATCTGCTTTCCTGTTGTATTTGTATCTTATTTTGCAAAGGGAAATTCAAACCCTGCATGAACCTGCAGGACCTGTGGGCAGCTCTCTAGCTTATGGTGGCTCCCTTGGGTTGATAAAGACACAGTTCCTCAGCAATGAAGATCAGTCACATGCCTGTCATTTCCTGTTGATGTCCCCTACCGTGTACTACAGTTCTGTTTAGAATGAAAATAAAAATCTATATTCTTTTAATAGCGATATTTTAGCAGCTCTAACATTATCTTTTAGTTCTATTCTTATAATTTTATTTTTATTTATGAGCTAAAGCTCACAGGCTAAAGCCTATAATCAATAGTGGTAGAGTTACATATTTTCTCCCATTTTAAATCAAATTCAGAACATGAAATGTGATGACATTGATGATTGAAATGCTTAAAAATGTTATAAGGAAACGGGGAAAAATCACAAAGCAATTACAAAGTGCAATTTTAACTTGTAGGTTTAGGGAGTACCACCGTGAGTTGTGCTCAGATTATCAAAAGAGAAGCAGCTATGAATGAGGGTTGGGAAAACAAAGATATACTTTTTTTTTCCTCCCCACGTAGCTGAGGATCTGAGTGGAGAGTGCTTAAATACTATACATACTGACAGTAAATGTCCAGATTTAGAAGGTTTACTAGAAAAGATCATAAAACCAATCAAGAAAATGCCATCCAAAGAGATCAAATTGATTCAAGTTAAGCAATGTAAACATTCTGAATTTTCCTTCGTGTCATTAATGCTTAATGAAGTCTCTGAAGGAGGCATGGAGATGCGGATTCAGAGTGCTGTTTTAGTTGTGGCTTATCTACATTCTCTCTTTGTTGCCTGGAATCACAGTCACACTGAGGAACAGAGCTGAATTGGAACAGGCAACACCTACTCACAAGGAGAAGATGGGCAGGGAGCCCACAGAGTCCATAGCTAAGATATCAAGGTAGAGCATCAGGTACTCCCTTCTTAGTTCTGGAAGCTTCCATCTAGGGTAGTGAGTGGAGCCCTCCAGTGGCAGTGACTGTAGCTGCAGATTCAACCTCTAACAAAGAAGCCAAGAGTGCAGGGATCAGGGTGGGCTTCTGTTTAGAGAGAATAATGGCAGAGGTCTTCATGGCAAACTTTTAGGATTGAGCTAGGATCCAAGTAGGATCTCAGCTTGGCAGGCGGGGTTCACCTGATAATTGAGGCAAAGGTTGTGGAGTTTGACTCATCTTGGCACACAAGGTTCTAGAATGGGTTGACAACTGAGGTCCCCGTGCTGTAGAAGATTGCATCATAGGACCTTGAAGCAGGGCAGGGCAGCCACAGAGCTACAGTTTTGCCTCCCCACCTGGATGGAGCCTACAGGGTGCTATCAACAGCATGAGTAATTGGGAATGACGAAATCTGATCTTTCACTTGCATTTTAAATGTTATGTTCCTTAAAGTTGCGAGATGTCCACTCCTGGGATTGGCGCTAATGGCTTGTGTGCTGCTGCTTAAAAATAATGTGATAGTTCCGTTGCTTCTCAAGTATGGAACCAAAGTATTGTATGAATGTGGGCATATCTAGAACCTAACCTTAGATCAGGAATAAGGATCTGGAGATCCTTGTAGCAAAAGAAGTAGTTACTCTCCACTCTCAGGAAACCTGAGGAAACTCCACTCTCAGGATAACAAGGGGAAACCTGGGATGCTGCCCTCACTCACTGAGTCCAGCAGAATCTAAGCCTTCCCACACAGCACGCCTGCCCCTCCACCTCCCTTCCTGCTGCTGCTCTCACATGTCAGCGGGCACCAAAGCGTTAATAGCAAGGACCTTGGGAAAGCTGTGCTTTGTTACAGGGAAATAGCTTTTAGCTCCAGCTGCTGCTGCCAGAGGAGATGCTGGAAAGCAAAAAAGGGAATAATAGGCAAGAAAAGGACTTTTGAATCACATGGGAGTCTTCAAGGACCACTCAACCCAGAAGATGTTCCTCTTACTGCTTTAAGCCATAATTCTCTAAAGCCCCCAGAACATATGTAGCTTCCTTCACTGTCTGGAGATTGTGTTTGAGTTCATGGGAGCCCCAGGACACTGCCCTGTTGCATAAGGACTTGCTCGGTAGCAGGAGCTAGGGACAGCATTAATAATAGAAGTAGCACTGGAAATGCAGTGCTGAGCCCTGTGTTCTAGTCAGCTTGGATGGCACTGAGCTTTATGAGAGTCCTTGAGCAACTACAGACCGAAACTCCTCTAACTCTACGTAGTGAATCAGCTGCAAAGACCACAAGGGGACTCCATGAGCCAGGGAATGCTGGGGAACCAGGGCTATGAAAGAATGAGCAGATCTGGATCAGACTCAGGGCTTCGCCCATTCCCATCCAGGGAGGAGAAAGTTAAAGGCTGGGCCCCCTCCACCATGCCCAGCCCACCATGCTCAGAGAACATTAGGTGACCTCTGTGTTTAAAGCTCTGTGTTGCTGAGTGGGACCTGCCTGCTGAGTAGCTATTGAGTGGGATGGGGCAGGAGGTTGCATAAGGGGCCCTGCCTGTGGTTGAAGGAGCTGAAGGAAGAGGAGGTTTGGGAGAGAGATTTGTGGGGCAGTAGCCCACCGCGAGGAAAGGAACCTGGTGGAAGAGGGGAGGATGGTGGAAGATGAAAGGCATTTCACTGAGATCTGGATTCAGTTTTGCTGGCCAGAGACAAGGTAGCCTTTAATAGCTCCAGGAAGTCTTCAGTAGGATTGACATAGATTTGCATTTGGAGTGTAATATGAGAACTTGTTGGGTCTGGTCCCTGGACTCAAGGGTTCATGGAGGTCCTACGTGATTCTAAATTATTTGTAATCTGCTGTTTATATGCATATGTAAATGTACAAATTTAAGTTAGTTCTTTGCAAATTTAAGCATACCTCGAAATGCTTAAACTAATTGTTTAACACAGTGGTGTCCAGTTTGGGGAGGTAGTTTCGTTTTGTCTTATTTTGTTTTGTTTTGGTGAACGGTTTCTCAAGTCCAATCTAATTTGGAAACTGAAAGAGCAGAACAGATAAATGCAAGATCTACTGTGGTCGAAGGAGACAGAAAAGGTGGAGAGCAAAATCATTGAATCAAAGAGGATGGCATGACCAGTCCCACTTTCCAACGGTCTAGCCCGGTTGTGCTGCATTACCAGTGCCTGACGCCCGCTCCACCACTCAGGACTGCTGCTCCCAAGCAAATTCCCTGGTCTCTCTGACACCAGTTTCCTCCTAGACAAAATGGACTGGCAGTACCTAGTTTATATACCTGCCGCGGTGATTAAATGATTCAGCATATATGAACATGCCCAGAGTAGTCTCTGGCAGTGGAAGATGCTCCACAAGTCTGGAACAAGTAGGAAAATACAACCCCGCCCAGCCTTGCAGCCGCTGGTTGTTGCTGATGCTCTTTCTTGCAGCGCTCAAATAAGGTAACTTTTCCAAGGATGTCCCAACATGTCGTCTCTCTGGCCTTTGGAATTTCCAGTGTTACCCAGAGACTTAGATGTCGAGATCACAAGGAGGTGGCACCATATTTCAATAAGCTCCCAATTGTTAAATAATAGAGCAGTGGCCTCAAGTGATCTTAGCTTAGATTTAGAGTAAGAAATACATTTTACAGCATGACACACCAGATATAAAACTGAAACAAAAGTTTCATGAAATAATACACATACATTTGATGCATTTTTTAAAACAATTTTGTCATTAAAACAAGAATACTGGTCACAACCATTAAAGGTTTCATAAACCCAGTCAGTGATGGGTCACAGTTCACGCTATGAAAAACACAGGAGTAACAGGATACGCACCTTTCGAAAGACCACTGTAATTTTGATGCAGTTTTAAGAGGGAAATGTGGAATCATAACCACATAACTACATTCTGTAGTTCCATCCAGAATGCTTTTTCTCCAAAAGACTGGAATTCTAGGCTTTTCATCACATATATTAATCAGGAAACACTGGCTTTACTTCTCTGCATAGGACACTGCATGCGTGAGTCTGTGTTGTCTCATGTGCATGAGCACGTATAGGTTATTTTTAATCACGAGTATTTAACCTTCTGGTTTGGATCTGTACTTAGCCTTACACTGCTTAAACAGCACAGAGACACCAACTGTGTGTTTATAATTGAAGAAAAACATTGTGTAAAGCCACAGAAGGAAGGAAGAGGCGATTCCTGTTGGATGTGTATATCACTGCTTCAAAAGAGTTCCCTGGGGTAACTGTCTCTGCATAGACTCTTTCACTCCTGCCTGGTGTGGGGACACAGTGCCCATTTTCAAGGAGTCTATTGGGGAGGTCTGACTGGAGATTGTATAATCACTGTTTTCAAAATTTGTAAGGGAGTGTAGATGAGAGTCTCAGCCACCCACTGGAGAAGGCTGGCGACCAGAGAGACATGCTGGGCCCACTTGGGCAGGCTCTGCAAAATGAGTAGGGATCTTTCTGCTGAGCAAAGAGGACAAGGAACGTGGAGGAGAGAGATGAACACATCCAAAGGCATGGAGATGTGAATGGAAGGAAGGCTGGTGCCTGGAGCAAGGGAATTCAGGATGACTGAAACACAGGGTACACAGGGATGGAAATGAGGCCCAAAAGGGAGGCAAAGGCTTGTTCAGCTGTGATAAGGAATGTGAACTTTCTGCTGGGGCAGTAGGGGGCTTTGGAATGATTTGAAGAAGAGCACAGCTTGCCCAAATCCATGTTTTAAAAAGATCACACTGACCATCTGGAGGAGCATGGGCAAGAGGGAGGAGGTTGGAGGCAGACACAGCTGTAGGGTCAAGGTGAGCTATGCTCATGCTCAGGCCTGAAGAAGGCACAAGTAGAGGAGGAGGTGGGAAGAAAGTCTTGCCGAGGTTTATGGGAAGCCAAAGAGAGGAGTTCGGGATGATACCCAGGCCGCTCTGCTGACCAGATGGATGGTCCTGACGTCTTCTGAGCCACAGAACAGTAGACAAAGGATAGGGTGTTTGGGGAGAGGATGAAAGGACAGAGCCTAACAAGGAGACAGGGAAGGGATGAAGGAGTTTCAGCATGTGCCAAGAGCAGTGACATGTGACACAGTGTGCCATTTGCTTGTTACCTTCTACAAGATGCTCCTCTGAAAGATATAATGTTCACAGCTAAGTTACTTTAATTTTAACCATCCACTGCCCCCCACCACACACACACAGATGCACAGACACACATGTGCATGCGCACATGGCACTCCTACCTCCTACCCTTTCCTTAACTGAGAGCCAGTCAGATTCTAATCTGGGCCCAAGGCCATGGGAAGGAGGCAGATTCTTTCACCCAGTTTTGCAGTAAAAACGCCTATGCCCGTAGTCTGCTGACAAATGGCTAATTAGCCTGATTTTAAGTCCCGGATCCCTTGGAAAGAGCATGTCAGAAAGCCCTGAGCTTGACCAACGAAAGCTCTCCCTGAATTAGGGGAGGTTGCGGGTTTTTCCAAGTGGCCTGTGTATCAGTCTTAGAAAATGCAGACTCAGCTGTGACCCTACAGAGAAGAGAAGGGCCGTCTATTCACACAGGCTGATTCTTCAAATTGCCACCCTCTCCTGCTGAGGCCTAGAGTGAGGACTGAACAAGTAACTCTGAAACAGCAGTCATCAGGGCACTCAGACACGTGGGTGCCCTACAAACAAGGCATGGGCGAGGGAGCAATGACTGGATAGGGGCCCAAGGGGACAGTGTAACACTAAGGCAGTCAGTGTCAGGGTGATGTCACAGAGCAGGCCAGGACAAAAGAAACGTTAGAAAAATCTGTTCAAGTCAATGTCCAATTAAACTTAATGGCATTTTAAAATCATTTTTCATTACTGTGCCCATCTCTCTGCTTTCCTTCAAATTTCTCAAATGTCTTCAGAGAGAGTGCTCTTGTCTTTCTGTATCCACGGGTTGGTTGGGCTGACTGCCCTGAGTTTTTATGTCCATATGGCTCCTCCCCTCCAGGAGAGCATTTCAGCAGAGAAGTGGTATCTGGTAGCATCCAGATTGGTGACAGACAGGAGTTAATAAACACAGACAACTCCTTCAAGTTTCTTGGCCAAAATGGAAAGGCAAGAGACAGGCCAATCACTAGAGAACAATGAAAGTTTTTGAGAGTGAGATTTTCTTTTTCAGCAACAAGAGATCTGAGCATTTTTATAGGCTGAGGAAAAGGCCAGTGGGAAGGAAAGGTCAAAGATGCAGGAGAGAGAAGGGATGATGGGTGTGTGGGTGTTAGCCTGGAGACACAGGGCCCTGGGCCTGTACCCAGCTTTTCTCCCAGAGTACACAGATGCTCCTCCCACCTGGTTCAGGCACAGCATGGCTCCATCCTGGAGAAACAGATGTCACTCCACAGGCAGGGTTGCAAGTAGCCTTGCACAGAGCATCCAGCATCTATGCAATGCCCCCTTTCCACCTTCCCTAATGAGCAGAACTGAGGCCCAGGTGATCCCCTGCCTCCTCTCTTACCATGTCTCTGGGTCCCCAGGTGTCCTCTGCATACTTCCTGCACACTCCAGTGTCCTGAAAGCAGCCCTGCCCTCTTCCAACCTGACTCTGCCTTGAAAGGACATCTTTCTCCACCTGGGTCCTGCTGAGCCTTTTGCCAGCATCTAGGTGTTACTCTTATTCTTCCATCAACTTTGATCAGATTATCTGGAACAGCCCAGCCTCTTCCTGATGCTCTGCTCTGCACTTTGAAACTGTGCCCCTCAGATCAGAGACCTACTCCCTGTCCTCCCATGCACATCCCACGTCCCACCCCTGACACTTGAAGGACGTGCCACACCTCTGCCTAGACCTCATCTCTGATTTCAGCATCAGCCTTGATGCAGAAGCTTCTTCCTGCTAAGTCTTCTCCTCCCTGCTCTAATTCACAACCCCCACCTCCATTCACTTCCAGCAGGTCCTGCTGTGGACAGTCTTTGAGCATTTGTTCTGGAGCCCTAAAGGGCTCAATGTTGATGCGAGAGGCTGTCCCTCACAACTGAGTACAAATACTCACTGTGCCCTTTTGGCTTTAATTAGACAAACTCTAAGACATTGGAAGAGATGAAATAGTCTGGAAAAATGTTCCTAAAAACCCAGCTTAATAGAGAAGACAAAGTTCCAAGAGAGAACGGAAGATATCCTACAAGCAAGAGGCACTAGAGACACTGAGACACTGAGGCATGCACACACCATAGAAGAGAATGGTGTGAAATCTTCACTTAGAATGTGAATTTAACCTTCTGGGTAGGTTTCTCTGTTCCAGAAAATAAGAAGGAAGCTAAGAGGAGCCAGTGTTGGAATTGAGTGTTGGCTGAGAGAGAAGAGGAGCATGTCTGGTTTCACATTGGGTGGCCAAGGCTCAGGAATGCTGGGTTGTACCTACCAAGGCTACTTGGAAATGGTTGACGGGAGTGGACCCCCTGGCCAAGCCATAGGAGCTTCAGTCCAGCAACACCAAATCAGAAGACAGGTGAGAAGGTGAGAAGTGGAACAGTAAGCTGAGACTGGAGAGGCTGAGCAGACTTCAAAGTTGGAGGTCAGGAAAATGAAGCAAGGGTGCGACATGGAGCAGATGGGAGGCAGAGCCTTGCAAGGGAATTGCACTGAGTATGTTACTCACAGTGCCTGCCCCGTCTGAGCCTCCCCTGCATGCACACACAGCTCCACCCCCTAGCATCTGTTGAAGAGACAGTTCTAAACACCATCGTTTATAAAATGTATTCATGGCCAGAGATGATTGGATCAAGAGGGGCACATGCTCCCAGCAGCCTGTCTATGAGCTGCCCAGCAACATATGATGTGGTCACATGATACCCCAAGGTGGGTTGGGTCCATTAGATACTGCCACTGACCCTGGATATATCAAGAAAATGAGGCATCAGCAGAACTATGAGATGAAGAGAGACTTTAGAGGTCTTGGTAGGCCATGGAAAAAACACATTAGAAGTATGCTGAAATGGTAAAGAGTAGAACTATATGCTCAGTAGAAGATTAAGAAGCCAATCAATAAAGAAAGAAGAGAACACAGCTGAATTAGGTTAATAATGGACCAGAGCCAAGATCCAGAAGTTGTGATACTGAGGTTCCAGGGGTTACCTTGGACCCATAACAAAACTCCTGCTCAGTTGGTCTTAGGACCTACTCCTACCAGGGTTCCTGCTCTTGAATTTCTGTGAAAGTCCATTTCCATTATTGCTCCATGAGTGTTTTCATAAGAAATCATCACCACCACCCCTAGCTAACCTTTATATGGAACTACTCTGAGTGAGCCTTTATTACTCACAACCCAAAGGCTTAGCAGCAGAACATGTATGGACTTGGGCCACCCAGAAGTACATTTGGCGGATGTTGGATTTGGGCCACTCAGTGTTTTCACATAGTTTGCCATGGTCTAGCTGTGCATAATGATGAGGTTTTGGAGTAGTGGTGGGGGTTCAGAGTCAATGGCCAAGAAAGAATTCTTAAAGACCTCTTTGGTACAAAAAACATGATTTTATTAAGGCATGAGGACAGGACCCATTGTCAGAAAGAGCTGCATTAGGGTTATGAAGAGTGACTGCTTATATACTGTGGAGTTGGGGGAGATAAAGTCAAGAGGAAGTTTCTTAAAGGTATTTCCATATGCTAAAGACTTACAGATTACTGGAAGTCTAGCTGTTGTCAAGCTAAGGTTGTTTTCCCTCTAGCAAAGCATTATATTTAAGGCAGTATGGAGTTCCTGGATATTAGCTATTGATAAGATTGCCCTTTTCTTGTAATTGTACCAAGATATTTGTAAACTGATGGAGACTATCAATTTAACCATTTGTTTCCTGACCTTTCCTTTGTCTTTGGGCAGCCAGGAGTGCCTGAGTAATATCACATATATCCCACCTGGGGGCAGGGGGGCGGGGGGGGGGAGTGTACTAGCTTGCGCTTTGCCCTCAACTTGCCTTATGTTCCCTCATCATTAAGATGAAACCTGAAAATGGTGGAAATCTCCCTGAATCGAGAAGAAGCAAGAATGAATAACACACAAGAGAAAGGAGATTTAAACCATTGAGAGGAAGCTATAGTTTCTGGAAGAGAAACACAGATGAAGGAAAAACCCCAAAAACTTGAATGTAAAGAAAGCTGCATGGAGGGGGCTTAAAAAGAGCCTGGATGGTGATTCCTCATAGTGAGGCAGCTACAGATAGACCAAATGATCTGATAGCAAGATGGCTTCCTGATAGTCAATAAGGTATAATAAAGAGTCAGCTGAGATTGGTCAGACTTACTGTTTCTCACGAACCATAGACAACCCACTAGGAGGAAACATGGATACATCTTCAGAGATCATGATTTTGGGGTGGGAAAATGAAGGAATTGAGAACGTAAATGGTGTTTTCTTTATTCTTCCTCATGTCCTTTGGAACTCTAGAAGGAATACCTCAAAGATGATCAACAGTTGGCCACAAAAAATCAGGCTGATGTTTAGATGAGGTTCTGAGCCATGGCTTAACATACCAGAAGAAATGCTTTTTAGCCAAGAATGCAGATCTTACAAAGACATGGGGGAACTAGCTCTTGATTAGCTAATCCCATCAAGATGATTTAAAAAGGGAATGCCAGGAGGAAAAGGGAAACAACACAACAAATCAGATAACACACCAGACTAGTCCCTGTGGATGATATTAAGTAGGATGTGGGAAAAAGAGTTTTGGCACCAGTGGTTGTCAGTGATCCATGGGAGGTAAGATCAGAAGACCAGCCAGAAGTGACCTCCAGTGTTCTAATGTATCCCACACAGAGAACAAGCACAATGATCCAGTGCAAGGCCTGTGGACCCCAGGCATGCCAGCAGATCACTTAAAACGGTCAGGTTAGTAGCAATTAACCTGCCTGGAAAGTCTGAGGCAGAAAACTCAAGGAGCAGGGTACACGTGGAGCTTAGCAGAGTGACCCCTTGAACGGAGTATCGCAGGCAGAGGGGCAATGCTCTCCTAAAGCAAATCATAGCACTAGTACAAAAGCAAAATCTCAGCATGAGGGAGGAAGTCCACCAAAGAGACATGTCCTGGAAGTCTTCTTTGATTAAAAACCTCTTGAGTTGCTTTGCTGGCAAGATGTATCAGAATACTTTGGATGTAAAGAACAAAATCCTGCCACAAACTGGGTTAAACAATGAGAAATGTGTCATTTGGCTAAAGAGCTGTGGTTAGTGACAGGATCAGGAACTCTGGATCTTTCTGGGCTACTGGGCCATCTTCCCTTTTCAGTTCATCTTCAGGTTGGTGGCAAGATGGTTGCCACTCCAGGCATCGAGTCTAGACATGCAAATAACCAGAAGAAAAAGTGCTTCTTCTAGCTTTCTGTTGGGAAAAGGAAAATATTCTTCAAGCCCCCAGCAGACTTTCCCTTTACATGTCATTAGCCAGAAGATGCCAAGTTTTGAATCAGTCACTGGCAAAAGGAGTGGGATTATGTAGGCCAAACAGATCCAACTCCAGAGATGGATCCTCTTCCCTTGAGATACATAGGTGTGTGGGGGAGAAATGGAAACCTGACGAATTCAAGGTTCATTTAGGAGGGAGGAAATTAGGGGGAGTTAGTGCTGGGCAGGTAATTACCAGTGTGCTTCGCAAGACATCTTCTGATAAATGTAGACAGTGAGTTCAGGTCAGAAAAAAATCTATATTAAAGTAAGAAAGAGAAGGAGAAAGAAAATGTGTTGAGAAATAAAAACTCTTTGGCAAAGTAGAAGTAATTAGGCCCTCAGGGAAAATTACTGCATCATCATAGAGATCATGGTAGTGAAAGAGATAATGTTTGGATATGGTCAGATTCTGTCATCAGCTTTTGAGTTAAGATTTTCGAAAACTCAGAAGAAAAAAATAGGTACACATTTTCAGTTGCTGGGAGCCTAGATAGACTCAGTGTATTTGAGAAGCTCTCTAAAATGCTGTTCTGATGATGCAGTGACAAATGGTAGTAAGGGAAGGACTCAGAGAAAGATATGCTCACTGATGTCTTACATGGACGTGTATGTACAAAGGCTGAAAAGAAAACCTTTTCAGTAAGGTTTTTCTTTACTGAAGTAAGGAAGGCACATTCTTGCCTTTGTCTTAATACCTGTTCTCTGTCTCTCTCTTACCACCTTACCTCATCCCCATCATTTTGCCTCTTCACTGCACTTCCACTCTCTAGAAATATGGAAACTTGCTTACCTCCCCACTTTCCTAGAGGGGCCCATGCCAGATCTGAACTTAGAAATCTGGTCTTCTGTCTCTACTGGGAAGCTGGGCTCCTTCACGGAACCATGGACTTGACTCAGGGCTACTTGTTTTCTACAACTGAGACACTTTGAGGCATCATGTAGCAATTTTGCTTTCATCAAAGCTTTGCTCAAAAAAAAAAAAAATGAGGTTATGTGCCTCTTCATATTCTCATGGGCTAAGGATCTCCCAAAGCTCCTGACACTTAAAGCATCCTGGAGGGACGTGTGTCCTACCTACCACTTGGGTTGACTGGCCATGTCACATCTTTCAAGGCACAGAGGGCTTTCCTTGATTTGGAGGACACTGTTTTCCAACCGCAAACAGAATCCCTTCTTCATACTGGCGAAAAACACCATCTCCTTTTCCCCTAGTGATGTCTGTCTAACCTTCCGGCTGTGATTCCCTCCATTCCCCTGATGTCTGTCCACAACAGCTCTGGGCTCGGTGTTGTCTGCCCTCCTGGAAACAACATTTTCTAGCCAACAGGAGCACCACAGGATAGCGAATCAAGTCTGGAGCCCACATCTGCTGGACCAGCAGCCCCCACTGAGAATCTCTCCAGGTGAGAGGTGGTCCTGGCAGGAAGCCATGGCCTGCACCCCACCTGCTGCCTGTCACGACTCTGCATATGCTGTCAGCACTCTGCACCAGGGAGAATTGACCAAGATGAGGACCGCTTCTAATGATCTGGCACTCTGCCTATTCCCACACCAAGCAGGGACCTCGGGAGCATCCCCCCACGCAGCCCGATCCGGTGTTAGCCTTCTCCTCCTACTGGTCCTGAACCCAAATCAGTATTGTCAGTGGTATCAGGCCCAACTTTCAGGACACTTGTCACTATAAGAACCAGAGTCAAAGCCCCAAGAGTAAGTCTGGAGCTCCAGGAGGTACTCTGCACAGGCCTTGTGCTGCCAACACTGTGAGTCTAGACTACTTCCCTTGAGATCCTGGCCATCAGCCTCTCTTTCCCCATACCTCTATTCTAGCACTGGCCCCTACCCTCTCTAGCTGCCCACTCAAATTGGTCTCCCTCCTTTATAACGCTGGGCTTCATTGGACTTCTGTCAGCAGTCTTCTTCAATCCTGCTGCCTCCATGTCCCCAAATGATCACATGAATAATAGAACTTTTGCCTCAATGCCAAGTGATCACCAAAGAGCAGATAGCCCTCTCCTGGGCTTCTGGCCTGAGCTCAGCTGCCCTTTGCTGCCCTCCCCTGGCCATCAGCATCACTGCAGGTAACCTTTCAGTGCTCTGATGGCTTTACTGATGCTCTTACTCAATAAACATTTATTTGGGGCCACTCTGTACTACGCAATGTCTAGACACTGAGGATTCAGCAATACAAACACACACCACTTTCTTTCCAGGAGCACGGTCTAGTGAGGAAAAGTGGAAAGATAGAGACACAGAGAGACAGAGAGACAGAGAATGGATGAATTGTAGTGGACCCCTGGGGATGCCTAGATTTGCTCATCATTCCACAGACTTCACCGCCCAGAACCTGCACCTAACACCCCTTCTCTTCAGGGATGGAGCTGGGGACCTTTGACCTCCCTCCAGCAGTGGAATGTGCCAGCCCCGTCTGCCTTCTTCCTCCGGGGCATTTTATAGTTTGTTTTCGTTGATAAACCAAATATTTCTGAACAGGTGCCAAGCATTCTGACGGGCACTAGGGATACAGTGGGGAAAATGCTAGCCCCATTGCCCTTGGAATTTATAGTCTAAGGACACAGACAAAGTAAGTAATCAGACAGATTGTTTGGTAACACTTATAGTAAGCATTTCCTTTTGCTATGTTCTGCCTTGTTCGTATCTAGTAAGAGTCCTGCACAGCAAAGATTGGGTACGGGGTCCATTGTTTTCGGGTAGAAGGAATGAACCAGAGAGGAACATAGCTTATACACGTGGTGAGCATCTTGGGAAGTACTGAATGCATGCCAGAGGGTGCAGACCAGAGGCCTAAGAACCAAGCCCATTGCCTCCAACAAGCTGTGCTGAGACCCACAGCTCCTGTGGCTTCTCAGCTACAGCACCCCCAGCCCTTCCTGACATGGTCACATGGTCTTGTACCCATCCTCCTCATCTCCACAGGCAGATCCAGATGTGTGAGATCTTTAGCAGGTTTCTGGCCAAGTCAAGAGTGACTCGAGCAGCATGGTCCAATATTGCAGGAGCCCTGTCTGCTCTGTTCACCTATGTATATACCCAATCCTTCACACAGCACCTGGCACATAGGAGGCACACCATAATTCTGTCGGTGGTTGTTGAATGAATACATGAGCTTTGCATAATTATCTGGCAGGAGCATAGCTTCTGCAAAGAACTTAGTCATGACTGGACTCATTTGATCAGTGTAGACAGCCATTCTGATTAATCCAGACCTGGATTTATAACCTAATTTTGTGTATTGGCCACCAACAGGGTGTAGACTGCATTGTAGTGGCGGTCAGGGCCAGGGGTCCGGAGCAATAGCGAGAACACATTCCCCAGGTTCGAGAGACGAGCCTCTGCAAGGGCCATGCTCCCTTTGACGGGTCCTCGTGGGTCCCTGTGCTGGTTGGTAGCGACTGACTTTCACTGGATCTGGCAGGGGCTTCACCACATTTTGCTTAAAATTACAGCTGGTTTGTAATTTCGGCCTCAGACAGTAATTACAGCTGCCGGAGCTCCTTGGAGAGATAATTACAGAAAGGATTCAGCACATTCATTTTATCTACGCACTTAACCATCAATTAAATCATTACCGCCTAATCCTATTCCAGAGTCTAGAAATGTTCTGTGAATGTATAATTTTGAAGGCATGAAGTTTGTTTTCAGATGGTTTTAAGTGAAAAATTGCCCAATTTCCAGAACCAGTGGAGGCCCGCGTGTGCCTCCCCTGTGGAGTCAGAGCCAGGGATGTTCTGGTCTTGTGGTGGCTGCTTCCCTGGAAGCCAGCCATGGGAGGGGTCAGGCGGGAATGGATTGGCAGGCGGTACCCAGCTTTGCCTTTGATCTCCCATGAAGTTCATGATCTTTCAGAGCAGGGTTACTACAGGGACCTAGACGTCAGCTGCTGGGGCCAGATGAGAGAGTGGCTCATCTTGCCAACAGGCTTTCAGGAGGGCCCTCCCCTGCTGGGGTTTTGTAGGAGCCCTAGGCCACCGTCCACTAACTGAAAGCCAGGGATGAGGTCTTTTCGGTGCAGGAACCATGGTATTAAAAACACAGGCTCTAGAGTCACACCACTGGGCTCATGTTTTGGCTCTACTGCTTCTGAGCTGTGTGTCCTTGGGCACGTTTCTGAACCTCTCTGAGCCTCAGATTATTCATCTCAGCACAGCAATAGACCCTCCCAAATGGAGCAGTTTGAGACTTAATGAGAAGTAATGTGGCGTGTTTGTTTAAGACAATGTCTGCCCTTAATGGATACTAGGTACGTTTTGATCACCGCTGTTATTTAACATACAAGTATGTCCAGGAAAAGGAGAGAAGCAGAAGGGAAAACTGGACTGTCTGTAATGTGCTGCCTCAAGCCCAGTGGCTGATGAGAGCAGGGGGCACCAGGCCTCAGGCTTCACTGACCAGCTTGGACTTCACAGCTGTGCCATTCGACCTCCATCTCCCTCAGTGGTGACCCACCAGGAGCCCCCGACTCCACCCTTGCTCTGCCCCTTCTGCCTCGACCCTGCCTTCTCCTGGCTCCCGCTGGCTCCCAGAAGAAGCCTGCTGTCCTCCTCCATCTCCAGCTGTTCTTTTCTATCTCTTGTATGAGTTGGTGGGCTCACGGTTAGACACATTTATGCCCCAGGTTTCTGTTTTAGGCCACTTTCTGTTTCTTCCATACCACACAAAGCAGCTTTTGGGGACAGGGGGGCTGGTGACCTACTGGGATACAGTGGATGCTAGAGAGACAATTCTTTTATTTATTTATTTATTTTAATTTACAGGCAAGTTAGTTAGCATATGGTGCAATAATGATTTCAGGAGTAGATTCCAGTGATTCATCCCCTATATATAACACCCAGTGATCATCCCAACAAGTGTCTTCCTTAATGCCTATTATCCATTTAGCCCATCCCCTACCCACACGCCCTCCAGCGTGTTCATTTGTTCTCTGTATTTAAGAGTCTCTTAAGTTTTGTCCCCCTCTCTGTTTTTATATTATTTTTGCTTCCCTTCCCTTATGTTTTTCTGTTTCATATCTTAAATTCCACATGAGTGAAGTCGTATGATATTTGTCTTTCTTTGACTGACGTAGCATTTTGCTTAGCATGATACCGTCTAGTTCCATCCACATTGTTCAAATGGCAAGATTTCATTCTTTTTGATTGCCGAGTAATACTCCATCGTGTATATATACCACATCTTCTTTATCCATTCATCCATCTGTGGACATTTGGGCTCTTTCCATACTTTGGCTATTGTCGATAGCACTGCTATAAACATTGGGGTGCATGTGCCCCTTTGAGACAGCATACATGTATCCCTTGGATAAATACCTAGTAGTGCAATTGCTGGGTCATAGGGTAGTTCTATTTTTAATTATTTGAGGAACCTCCTCCATTCTGTTCTCCAGAGTGGCTGCACCAGTTTGCATTCCCACCAACAGGGTAAGAGGGTTCCTCTTTCTTCACATCCTCACTAACATCTGTTGTTTCTTGTGTTGTTAATGTTAGCCATTCTGACTGGTGTGAGATAGTATTTCATTGTGGTTCTAATTTGTATTTCTCTGATGATGAGTGATGTTGAGCATGTTTTGATGTGTCTCTTAGCCATCTAGATGACTTCTTTGGAAAAGTGTCTATTCATGTCTTTTGCCCATTTCTTCCCTGGATTATTTGTTTTTTGGGTATTGAGTTTGATAATTTCTTTACAGATTTTGGATACTAACTCTTTATCTGATATGTCATTTGCAATATCTTCTCCCATTCCGTTGGTTGCCTTTTAGTTTTGCTGATTGTTTCCTTCACTGTGCAGAAGATTTTTATCTTGATGAGGTCCCAATAGTTCCTTTTTGCTCTTGTTTCTCTTGCCTCCAGAGAAATGGTGAGTGAGAAGTTGCTGTGGCCGAGGTCAAAGAGATTTTTGCCTGCTTTCTCCTCTAGGATTTTGATGGCTTCCTGTCTTACATTAGATCTTTCTTCCATTTTGAGTTTATCTTTGTGTATGGGGTAAGAAAGTGGTCCAGGTTCATTTTTCTGCATGTTGCTCTCCAGTTTTCCCAGTACCATTTGCTGAAGAGACTGTCTTTATTCCAATGGATATTCTTTCCTGCTTTGTCAAAAATTAGTTGGCCATACGCTTATGGGTCAATTTCTAGGTTCTTTATTCTGTTCCGTTGATCTAAGTGTCTGTTTTTGTGCCAGTACCATACTGTCTTGATGATTACAGCTTTATAATACAGCTTGAAGTCCAGGATTCTGATGCCCCCAGCTTTGGTTTTCTTTTTCAGGATTGCTTTGGCTGTTCGGGGTCTTTTCTGGTTCCATACAAATTTTAGCTCTATAAAGAATGCTGGTGTTATTTTGATAGGGATTGCATTTAATATGTAGATTTCTTTGGTTAGTATTGACATTTTGACAATATTTGTTTCTCCTACCCAGGAGCATGGAGTAGTTTTCCATTTTTTTTTTTTAATGCGTGTTCTTCAATTTCTTTCATAAGCTTTCTGTAGTTTTCAGTGTGTAGATTTTTCACCTCTTTGGTTAGGTTTATTCCTAGGTATTTTATGGGTTTTAGTGCAGTTGTAAATGGGATTGATTCCTTGATTTCTCTTTCTGTTGCTTCATTATTGTTGTATAGAAATGCAACTGATTTCTGTGCATTGATTTTATATCTTGTGACTTTGCTGAATTCATGGATCAGTTCTACCAGTTTTTTTGGTGGAATCTTTTGAGTTTTCCATATAGAGGACCATGGAGAGACAGTTCTTTTAATAGTCAGGGCTTGCCAGGCCAAATTAGTTGTCGAGACTCTGTACCTAGAGCTGGGATCCCAGAGATGTTCTCTGCACCATGGGGCTCTGGGGAAGTCCCCATTTGGAAACCAGCTTTTCCAGATGCAGCACCACTCCTGGCCAGTGTCTGGGCTCAGCCTGCCTCACCCTTCTGCACACAGTATGTGCACCTTCTAATGAAATTGCTAAAAAGTCCAACTCATGTGGCTAGCATGGCACTGACCACAGGATGGGCTTCCCTCCCCACCCCTAACGTAAGCAGCAGTTACGTGGCAGCCCCAAGCTGGGAACCAGCCCCAGGCACAGCACCGCCAAGGTGCCAGATGAGCCTGGAGCACCCCCCCGATCCTACAGCTGTGTAGCCAGGGCTGCAGGGAAGTGAAAAGCTCCCACCCAGTGATGTCATGGAGCCGGATGTCCAGTCTTTACACCCATAGGTGATCGTGGTTATTGTTGGGAAGATTATTTTTAAAAAAAAAAAATTTTTTTTAACATTTATTTATTTTTTTTTTTAAATTTTTTTTTTCAACATTTATTTATTTTTGGGACAGAGAGAGACAGAGCATGAACGGGGGAGGGGCAGAGAGAGAGGGAGACACAGAATCCGAAGCAGGCTCCAGGCTCTGAGCAGTCAGCACAGAGCCCGACGCGGGGCTTGAACTCATGGACCGCGAGATCGTGACCTGGCTGAAGTCGGACGCTTAACCGACTGCGCCACCCAGGCGCCCCAACATTTATTTATTTTTGAGACAGAGAGAGAGAGCATGAACAGGGGAGGGTCAGAGAAAGAGGGAGACACAGAATCTGAAACAGGCTCCAGGCTCTGAGCTGTCAGCACAGAGCCCGATGTGGGGCTTGAACCCACAGACTGTGAGATCATGACCTGAGCTGAAGTCGGACGCTCAACCGACTGAGCCACCCAGGTGCCCCTGGGAAGATTATTTTTTAACTACCTTCTAGAGCTGTAAGAATTAAATGAGTTAATAAATGTAAAGCACTTATAAGAATGCCTAGTGCCTAGTGTATGCTCAATAGATACTAGTTATTATTGTCATTGTTATTAAAGGAGAAACCAGGCTCCACGGGGCTTATAGAGTCCTGGCCAGAAACACTGGGAATACCTGACCCCTCCCTCCCCAACTTCGGGACCTCTTGGAAGGGCCGATCCTCCTGTCCAGTGGTGTCCAGGCCCAGTGACATCATGACAGCTTCCTGATCCCTAAACTTAGCATTTGGTACCACAGGTACTCGTCCTTTAAGTACCTGGATCCTGGCACTGCCCAGAGGGGAAGAAGAAAAAGCCCTCCCTGCCCACCCTCCACAACACCCACCACAGACATGGCCCCTGTGTTGACTCCCTCAAGGAGATACAGGCAGGGGATACTCTGTGAGCTCCCCATCTAAGAACTCAAGGCTGGTCCACTGGGACCTCCCTGCTCCTCCTCCGCTCTTCCTGGGTTATGTGGGGAGATGGTTCCTGCCCTGCCTCTCTGTGAGCCCACCTTGGTCTTGGTCAGTCCCCCAGGTGTCTTGCAATGATTCCTAAGTAATCAAATGCCCATGCAGTGGACAGGAAGGACCTGATCCTTGAGAAGAGCTAGGGAAGGAAGCGTAGGGCACACCTTGACACTAGCACCACCTGGAATATCCACCCTGGGTCCCAGCAGAACCTGACCACGAATGCAACATGACTCTCACTCCTGGAGCCAAAGGGCACCCATATCCTTTTGCTTTGGCATATGGGGTTTGGCGACCTGCGAGTGTATGTGAGGCCGCAGGACAGGTGAGAACACTGGCCAGTGGAACTCAGGTTTTCCAGTGCTGTGAGATGCTATGTTTTGGGGTCTGGCCAGTCTCAACCTTATAACTAGAGCCCTTTGGAGCAGGAGACAGATGCAGCCAGCTTCCCTGTGCTCCAGTGAATGCATCTGGAAATTGCCTGCCCACTACGTGTCTCACTCTGGCACCTCACCCCGATTCTGTCTTTTCCTCCTGCCCTCTCAGACTTTCTGTTACAGGTAGAACCCAAATTCCTTAGTGTGCACACAGAGGCCTTCACAACCTGACCCCTCCCTGTCTGTCTGGAGTCCCAGCCCATCACTGCCCCTTGACGTTTTATGCTCAGCCACGCCTCACTAGCTGCTTCTGGGATGTGGAGACACTGTGTTCTGTGATGTCCCTCTGCTTTTGCATGGGCTGTTCCACCGCCTGAGATACCTCCTCAGAACTTCCCCTGCAAATGTGTACTTCCTTCAGATTCAACCCAAGTATAGCCTCCTCTATGTATACCTTTGTGATAGCTCCCATAATGGGATTTTGTCATTTCTTTTTAAAAGTTTTTTTTAAATGTTTATTTTTTTTTTTAATTTTTTTTTTAATTTTTTTTTCAACATTTATTTATTTTTGGGACAGAGAGAGACAGAGCATGAACGGGGGAGGGGCAGAGAGAGAGGGAGACACAGAATCGGAAACAGGCTCCAGGCTCTGAGCCATCAGCCCAGAGCCCGACGCGGGGCTCGAACTCACGGACCGCGAGATCGTGACCTGGCTGAAGTCGGACGCTTAACCGACTGCGCCACCCAGGCGCCCAAAATGTTTCTTTATTTTTGAGAGAGAGAGAGAGAGAGAGAGAGAGAGAGAGAGAGAGAGACAGGGTGCAAGCAGGGGAGGGGCAGAGAGAGAGGGAGACACAGAATCCAAAGCAGGCTCCAGGCTCTGAGCTGTCAGCACAGAGCTGGAGGCGGACTCGAACTCATGAACATGACATCATGACATCATGACCTGAGCCGAAGTCAGACACTTAACTGACTGAGCCACCCAGGTGCCTGCGATTTTGTCATTTCGTATTCATTTTCCTGAATAGACCATGAGCTCCCTGAGAACAGGGAGTGGATCCCATTCATCTCTGAATCCCTAGACCCTTGTATAGGCCCCAGCAATGAGTAGGTGCTTGGTATTGGCTGAATGAGAGAGAGCCAGAGGGCCCGGCTTCCCACGTGCTCGGTGTGAGGCGTGCAGGGCCCAGTTGACTGACCCCCACACTGGGTATTCTTCACTGACAGCCACTGCATGATTCCAGCAGATTTCAGTTCAAACTTCTACCCACTGAAAAGCTGAATGGAAAAGGCCCAGGTCTTGCCCCATGGCATGGGATCTCCCTCTTTGGAAGGGCTATTAGGGAAGGTCTGTAAGGTCCACAAGGAGAGAAATACAGCCGGGCTTCAGAGACCCCAGACTCCGGGATATTTCACATTTTGAGATGATTTGGTGACCTCACTTGTGCAGCTAAGGAGGCAGGAGATGGAGAGGCAGTGGGGATAGAGGCTGTGGCCTCCAGAATGTCTTCAGGGTCTGTTCTCAGAATAGCCTTTGCCATCCAAGGTGTGGTACTCAGGTGTGGGGACCTGGCTTGAAGCTCGGGGAGGGGGGAACATCATTGCCCTTGATGGCACCTGTGAAAAGAGCACCGCCACAGATCTCGGCCTCTGTGCCCTCGCCACAAGGCAGAGAACGGGGCAGTGGCACACAACGCCCCCTCTGAAGAAGAAAGCGGCCCATGCGTGCTCTTGTGCTGGCTTCAGCAAGATGACTGTGTCCATTTATTGCAATTTCATGCTGCGATTATCTCACTTCAATCTATGCTGAAAATGGCAACTGTACCCACTGTGTCTCCAGCGTGGTGTAGTACATAGTTTTGTTTTCCAGACTTCCTGAAATCGTTTGATAAAGGGGAAAAATCTCCTCTGCTACAGAGTACAAAGAACTCTCTCAAAATAAATCACCTTTTATAGGTCCTCCAACATAATTTTGCAGCAGGGCACGCCGAGTTGGAGGCCATTTCTCCGCAGCTTTCCTGGAGAGCTGAATCTCCCTCACCACTCCCACTGTCACCACCACTGTCACAACAGCTGGCTGTGGCTTCACGATGGGATGGGTTGGCACCCAGGTGAGAGACCTACCTGGACTGGCTGTCAGTGCGGAGCGGTGGCAGGCAGGGGGCAGCAGGGGTCTTCATCATGGCCAAGGATGTTCCTGGTGGTAGCAGGGAAGAGAGGTCAAGGGAAGGCAGGTGGTTTGACAAGAAGAGAGGCAGGGGCATCAAGGAGCAAAAGAGACAGTGCCCCACCCCAGCTTGGGACCCAGGGAACTCACAGGACAAAATGGCCTTCTGCGGAGAGGACTGCAGAGCCGTGGCTTCCAGGGAGAACTTAAGGCAGGGAGGCAGGTGGAAGGTTTGAATAACGAGTCAGGGATGATAGAGGATGGCATGTGGAGAGCCCCAGAGGAGGGCTGCAGATGTTTCAGAGAGGGGGTTTGTTTGGGGAAGGGGAAGTACAGAGCAGGATATGGGTGACAGGGTAGAGACACGAGGTGACTGGACAGTGGGGGCAGAAGGAAAGGGAGTGAGGCCTGGCAGCTTCAGCCTCAGGGAGCAAAGTGTGCCTTCCCTGGAAGAAGTAAGGTGACCAGGCTGTCCTGGGGGTGGGAAGATAAAGCCACAACAGCCCTGAGACCAGCTGCTCTTCCAGAGTTGTCCACGAGGGACTTAACCTGAGCCATCTCTCATCCACACATCCATTCATTCATTAATCACCCAGTGTTCGTGAGCCTTGCTTGGGTCTAGTGTGTCCACAACCTTTCTGCCACCTTAAATCCTTACCTGCCTGCCTGACCACCACCTCCCCTACTGCTGCCCCAGACTGTGCCCATCTAAGCTGTCAGTCACTGTCCTGCCTTCTCCCTAGTGCCGGTCATCACCCCCCACCACCGCCGCCCCCGACAAGCAACAGTTCCTTACCTGTAACATAGTACCTCAGATGAGTAATAATATCACGTTAGCTTGCCTACATCAAGCACCTACTCTATCCAGGGCGTGGTGCTAAGCACTGTACATGTATCATCTAATGTCACCCTCACCCTGTGAGGTAGACGATAGCATCTCCCCAGATAAAACAACTGAAGCTGAACTAACTTTTCCAATATCATAAGGCAAAGCTGTGATAGAGCTGGCATACTGAGGTAGCTTGTATTATTTGTCCATTGTTACATGCCCTCTACACTCCTTAAGGGTCTTATACTCTGGTTGCTCTGGGTGAGGCCCTGTGACTTGCTTTGACCAATAGACTATGGGTGGGGTCACAGCTCCAAGTGGGGGCTTTCAGAAGCATCTCCTATCTCTCCTCATCCCCTTGGGCTTTTGGCATATGTCAGGGAATTACCTAGGCCCTGGAATGAGAAGACACAGAAGCCGACTTCCACCTGTCTGGAGCCAGATCCGGCTGAGCCCAGCAGAGCCACAGACAGCCCACAGACCCACGAGCAAGAAAGACGTGTTCATTCTTATAAGCAGCGAAGACTGGGGAGTTTTTATTGCAGCAAAAGCTGACTAATACAGATTTTTCGGATTCCTGCCCCGATGCATCTTGGGCACAGACACCAAGGCCATTCTGACTGGGTCTGGATGTGGACCTCCTCCACCCTCTTAGGAAAGGCTCTCTCTGCCTCTGTTCATCAAGCTGAGTCAGGCAGCCTATAGCTGTTCCAGTTGCTCTCTTCTTTTTCTTCCCCTCCCCTCTTCCTAGAAACAAATCTGTATGGACCTACCCAGTCTCTCAGCAAATCTCTCAAACCTGCCTCTCTGCTGGTCAGGCAGCTACATCAGTCAGACACAACTGAGTCCTCACAGGGTCAGGCAATCTATGGATCACATAGCCATCCTGGTTCTAAAAGATTCTTCCTCTGTGCTGTTGTTACGCAACTCAATTAATAACGTAAAGCTAAAACAATGCCTAAGGATTTTTGGAAAATTCTTTCATTTTCCTCCTGCTGGCTCTCATGCCCTCTCCCTTGTGACCTCACATTCTCGAATGATTTGTCATATAAGTTTTTTTGCTAATTTATTTTTCAGTTGTTTTGCTTCTTCTTTTTCTCCCCCACCTAATCAGCTGCTGCTTCAATATAACCGTAATTTTCAAAACCAGTAGGACATGCAGTGAACAATATGCAGTAAAATTAACTGAAACCCTTTAAAAAAAAAAAAAAGTCCTAAAAGCTAATGGACTACTCTTTTTTTTATTTTAGCAGTCCTGTTAAGTTCTGTGGGGTTTTCCCGCAAATGTGTTTTTAAATGTTGTATTCTGATAAGACTAAACTTTGTAGCGGCAAAGATTTGATTCCTTCAAAGTAGAACATGATTTTCTCTTAATGCCAAAGGCTCTGAAATGAAAATTTATGTGTTGCTTATGCAGCATTCCTTCTTCTGATAAAATAATCCCTCTTGCCTGGAGGACCCACCCTACCTCCCTCTCTGCCCCTGTGGTTTGGGAGGACGTAACCACACTCTCTGCTCCAGGAATGTGTCTGTGTCCCCCCAGGCTGTGTCCGGTCAGCACACTCCGGCATTGGTTCATTGGTCACATTGGTGATGTGATCTAATTTAGGCCCAGGGAGTGGGCCCAGGGAGGGAGCTGACAGGAGTGTGAGCTGGGAAGACACTCCAAACTTTGTTCCTCTAAACCCCAAGGGCTGGCCGTTGGCACGTTTATCATCAGTTCCTACGGCAGTCTTCAGCTGTCCTGATGTCTGCCCTCCCACATTCATTCAGCCAGCATTCACTGAGCACCTGCTGCGTGCCAAATGCTGTTCCAGACACCGGGAATGCAGTGTTGAATGTAAAACTCGCATTCTGATGGAAGGAGACAGACAAACCGTGAACACGTAAACAAATGGGTCATGATAAGTTCAAAGATGAACATACAACAGAGAGATATGATGGGGTGAATGGAGCCACCTTGGTGTTGGGAAGTGACACTAACAGGGACCTGGGACAAGAAGCAGACCACAGAACAAAGACTTGGGAAGAGCAGAGAGGAGGTGGTGTAGCCAGGACAGGGAGTCCCAGGGATTCTGGGTTCTGGCAAGGGGAGTGGCTGCCCCTGGGGTTTCTACTCCCCCACCCCTCATCGTGAGCCCCAGGGGACTGGAATGGAGCTCAGTCTCCTCAGCCTGTCCACTCTGCTGACTCATCTTGTCTCCCAGGCCAGGTGCTCAGGGCAGAGCTATGAGAGTTCACCTTCTTCACAGGTAACACCAACCCCTAATTCATGCAGGAAGAACCACCTTTCCCAGTACTCTCTCCATCCTTGGTCACTTTTCTCCCTTCTCCCTGAATTTCCAGCCCCTTTGATGAAAGTCCCGGGTCCTCAGGTCCTACCTGTCTGAGCCTCTGCCCTTTGTGTCTGCCCTTGTTAATTTCCTTTCCCCACACCACTCAGCAATTCTGTGTCTCATCAGTCCTGCTTGTTGCTTACTTTCTGCCCCAAGTCGCGCTCCTGGTTTCTCTGCTGGTCATTGTCAGAGGTCTCTGACCTGCTTCTTCAAGCCCACAGCCTCTCCCTGCGCTGCTTACCCCCAGCATGGACCCAGCTCCTCTGCAATTCCCCAAAGCACAGCTAGCGCCCGGAGCCAGTGTTTAATGAAACCTTCCTAAGGGCTGGGGGTGACAGGAATGACTGCAAGACCAACAGATCATAAGAAACTGAAAATCCTATATCAGGGAAAGAAACATCCACCTCAGGTCATAGTTGTCTCTGCCAGTGGGAACCTGCCTGCAGGGAAGACACTTTACTTCATTAAGCAGAACAATACAGCCTCTCAGGCCAAGGTAAGGTCTGGGCCTTTAAGCTCCCCAAGGGACTCCTACCCCCAAGAGCTTTTCCCCCAGGGCCTTGCAAATACTCCTATAGGCGATTCCTGCAGCAGGGAGCTGGGCCGACTGGAAACACAAAGCTGAAGTCAGCTGTCTTTCCACTGCCAAGTGGTGAGTGTGCCTGGAGGGGCTCCTGGTTCTAATTTACGCAAAGGCCCAGTGTTAACAGCACTGTGCAGAGAGATGCATTCCATGGCCAACTATCAGTCAGATTTTTCAGAAAAGAGCAGATACTCAAATAACAGAAAAGTGTGCTGATAGGTGTTTTTGTTTGGTTTTGCTTTTGCTTTTGCTTTTTTTTGGATGTTGTGGGAAGCTGAGATGAAAAGTTAATGGTAGGGGGGCACCTGGGTGGCTCAGTTGGTTAAGCATCCGACTCTTGATTTTAGGTCAGGATCTCACAGTTTGTGGGATCGAGCCCCGAGTCGGGCCCTATGCTGATAGCACAGAGACTGCTTGGGATTTTCTCTCTCCCTCTCTCTCTCTCTCTCTCTCTGCCCCTCCCCCACTCATGCACACATGTTCACACACTCTCTCTCGCTCTCTCTCTCAAAATAGATAAGTAAACATTAAAAAAAAAGTTAATGGTAGGAATAATACCCAAAATGTTGATATTGTGAATAACTTAATATAAGCCTCTAAATCTTTGGGGGAAAGAAAGTGTCTTATGTCATAACCTTTTTTCAAACAACAAACATATTTAAGGATCTCTCTCTCACACAGAAAACTAAGCTATAAGATATTATATTATTTTTAAATTACCACATATTTAATGGACTTTTCAAAACGTAGTTCTGTTCAACCTATTAGATGTATTTATTCCATACAACGACATCCCAGTGTTTAAGCTAATTCTGAGAACTTCTCCTAAGTTAAGGGAAACACATCCATAATCACAGAAGGAGAAGGGAGCATGATAGGCCTGAGTAATTTATGGGGGAGACCCCTGCTTGAGGCCACCATGCAGTGGGTATTTTCTCTCTCATGGTATCGCAATAGACTATGAATTCTACAGCTGTTCTCTTTGGCCTGTGTAAACTCAGTGTGGTTGACCATCTCCTGGGTCATACCTGCTGAAGGGAGTATCCACCACTCAGTTCAGTGAGGCTGGTCCCAACAGGTGCCCGGGAAGGAGGTCCCCCTCAGTGCCTGCCCTCCCTCCCTTAGGTAGTCTATGCTAGCAATGTCCACAGCCCCTCGGTTGTTTCCTTCTCATTTTAAGCCACTCTCCTTAGGCAGGAGAACTCAGATTTTACCAGGTCTCCCTCCTTCAAAAGCTTCCACTGGCTGGCCATGCCTATTTATAGTGCCTAAATTAATTTTCTATTTTTCACCTTTTCTCCTGATGCTTCCTTAACCTGCTGTACCTTTCCTCTACATTCTTACCATATAAATCCTACATAATCCTCAGGGTTTAATAAGTGCCACCTCCTCTGTGAAGTCTTAAGTGAACTACACCCCACTTAGAATGAAGTGCTCCCATGATACTGTGATTGTGATTCATATTGATCACTTACTGCCTCTAGCTTTTGCTTTCTAGTGCGTTAGAGTCATCTGTCTTCTCTCTTGACTGTGAACCCCTTGAGGTCTGAGATTACGCTTCCTCCCCAAGGTGAAAAGTAGGGGCTTTCATTATTCACCCGGTTGATGTATTTAGCTGGCATGAGCTCATTGCTGGATCTTTACTGCAGAGGGTGATTGAGCCTTTCCTCTGTGGTCCCTAGAGAAGTTTCCAGAATGTGATCATCAACAGGCAGGAGGGGGACTGGTCAGTGTGAGAGTCCTGAGGGAGGATTGAGACACATAGAGTCTGCACAGCTCTTCAAAGTGGGTAGAAGCACTCAGAGGGGAGGGTACAAGTCACCCACACGTGCAGCAGGCTGAATGCGTCTCCCTTCAAGGTCTTCCTTATGTCAGGCAAATAAAAGCTAGAGGATACTGGGGTCTTGTTGTTTAGCCAGAAAATGCCTACCATCTGTAAGTGGTAATGGTGATATCCTGGAGTCAATTTCACAGGTGAGCAGATCGAACATCCATTTTATTGTATACTAAACATTGGTGGGTTGGGTTGTAGTTATGACTCTTCATTCATTATCTCTTTGGTATTTATATTTCTTGCTCTTCATTATTTTTCAGAGTTCCATTTGTCCATTTTTAGGAAATTCTGAATGTAAATGCTCTCATCCTGTCTCAGGACCAGCCAAATAGAGCTCTCAGGAGCCAAAACCAGCTACCTCCTCCCCACTGACCAACACTTCTGCAAGGCCAGGGTAAATGAGAACTATAAAGGCAAGAGGGGTGCTTCACCTGCTCCTACATGGTTGCTCCACCCTGGTTTCCCTGCTGTCCTATCCAGTCTCTGCACTGCTTGCAGGGTCCAAGTCCTAAAGTACAAATCTGACCACTTCAATAGCTGCCCTTTGTTCAGATCAAGATCAGGCCCCCTATCTTGCTATCCATGGTCCTCTGTGACCCTGCATCCATCTCCTCCTTGTACTTTATGTTGATGCCATGCCCACTATCTGGTGGCCCACCCCATACTTTTTGTTCACCCGCATGCCCGTGCTCCTGATTTGACTTCTTGTGCTGTCCTTGCTACCTCTCTTTGCTTGGCTACATCCAGCTCATCTTTTAAGCATCTGATCAGTTGTCATCTTCTTTAGGAAGCATTCTGGAGATCCTCCTACTAGGTGTTAAATGTCTCCTGTATGTGTTCTCACCCATTGGTCCCCTGTGCCTACCCCTACCATAGCATTTGGTGCCACTTGATATTATTTGTGTACGTGTCATCTGCAGTACAGCCAGCTGCTCCTTGAGGATAGCAATTGTTATTCATCATTGTGTAACCAGTACCTGGCAAAGTACCTGGCACAAAGTCAGCATTGAATAAATTCTTGTTGGATAGAATTCCAATTTCTTCTATCTTACAGCTTGGAAAATGATTGTTGATTTCTTAGATGGACTCTGCATGTCATATTTTCAAAACTACAGCTACAGTGGTTCTATTAATTTATGAAAGTAACCCAGTGTTAGCTCTGAAAGCCAAAGAAGCTCCACTTTCTTGAGGAGAAAATGAGCTCTACCTACCTTCCAGCTCTCAGTTCTCCAAGTGCAAGGCAGCACCCGTGAGAATTACAGTAATGCCGAGTTCCCAGTCTTTGTCTCAGGTGAGATTTGTGACAACAAAAATGCCCAGAGCGTTCTCATAAAGGTCTCTGTGACAGAATCATCTTAATTTAAAAAACAGATGGGGGGGGGTACCTGGGTGGCTCAGTCAGTTGAGTGCCCCATTCTTTATATCAGGTCAGGTGATGATCTCAGGATCGTGGAATTGAGAACTGCAACATGGAGACTGCTTAAGATTTTCTCTCTCCCTCTCCCTCTGCCTCTCCCCCCAATCAAAAATTAAAATAAGACAAGACAAGACAAGACAAGGTAAAATTAAATTAAATTAAATTAAATTAAATTAAATTAAATTAAATTAAAATAAAATAAAATAAAATCTAGTCACTTTAAAAAACAAACAAAACAAAAGAGGTTGGAAGAACCATGACCATGTCCTCTAGAATTTCTCCATGTTTGGACTTAATGATGCTGGCTGCTTATCTCTGCAATCTTTCAAGATGCCTCTTTGCATTATTTGCATCATTTACTGTCTATATTGTGACATTCTATTCAAGTCATACTCAATCAAGTTTCCTTTAAAACAATCACTTTGCAGAAGGATGTGGGGGATTTAATCATTTCTTTATCAACAAATATTGATTACCTACAATGGGTATACATCTGTGAGAAAAAATAGACAAAAATTCTTACCCTAGTGGAGCTTAATTCTAGCAGGAAAACCAGAAAAGAAACATCGTAAGTGAGCATATTCTGTATTATTGAAGCTAATAGTCACTAATCAATAAAAAGAAAAATAAAATAGGGCAAGTAAGGGGGGGACCAGAAGTATGGTAGTGGTTTTTTTGGTTGGTTGGTTGGTTGTGTTTTGTTTTGTTTTGTTTTTTAAGAGAGGGGGTGGTAATTTTAATAGAGATAACATAGCTCTCATGGAGAATTAAAACATCTGAGCAAAGGAGATGAGGGAGGAAGTCACATGTGTATGCAGGCTGATGGGGGATGACCAATACAAAGGCCTTAGGGAAGTTTGTACATGGAACACTGAAAACAGTGTGGGGGTTGCAAGGGTGAGGGAGGGAAATAAGAGATGAGATCAGAAAAGTAAGAGGTGGGCAGGGCTCAGATCACATAAAACCTCATAGATCTCTATAAGGATTCTAGTTTATACTCTGAGATGAACAGGAAGCCATTGCAGGATTTTTGAGAGATGTGGGTGTGCCTGGGTGGCTCAGTCGGTTAAGCGTCCCAACTTTGCCTCAGGTCATGATCTCATGGTTCGTGGGTTTAAGAGAGATGTGATGTGATCTGAGGTCATAAGTGATCCCTTTGATTCTGTGTTGGGAATAGACTGTAGGGGGCAGGGGTATAAGGGGGAAATCCGCTAGGAGTCTGCTGCTATTATCCAGACAGAAACAGTATAGGCTTGGACTGGTGTAGAAGTGGGGTAATGGTGAGAAGTGGTTACATTCTGGATATATTTTTGGAAGGAGACCTATAGGATTTCCTGATGTAGAGTATGACAGAGAGAAGTGAAGGATGATTTCAATATTTTGGGCCTGAGCACCTGGAAGTGAACTGAGAAAGACAGCAGCAGGTCAAGCACCTGTTCAGGGCAATCAGATATTGAATATCTACAGGGAGACATCAAGTGGAAGTTAGATGCGGAAATCTAGAATTCCAGAGAAAGGTCAAACTGATGTTGTAAAGATGGTTGACATATAAATGGAGAAGAGAAGAAGTCCAAGGATTAAAAACTTGGGACATTCCAACACTTAAAGCTAGGAAAAAAAGAGAAACCAACAGAGACTGAGAAGGAGAAAGTCATTGAAATGGTTAGAAAACCAGGAGTGTCCAAAGACAAGAGAGAGGAAATTGTTTCCAGGAGAAGGGAGTTATCAGATCTGTCAAAGGTTACCAATAAGTCAAATAAGATGAAGACTGAGAACTGACATGGACTTCATCAATGTGCTGGATATTGGTGACATGGGATACTGCATTAATGGTGTCCTTCCAAAATGCTAATCTACCCACAATCTTTTTTGGAAAGAATCTTTGCAGATATATTCAGTTACATTAAAATAAGGTCTTATTGGATTAGGATCGTCCTTAAATTCAATGACTAGTGTCCTTATGATAAGAAGACCATGTGAAGACACAGAGAGAGCTAGCAAGGAGAATGCAGTGTGACAGCGGAGCAGAGATGGTGGAGTGATGCAACTAAAAGCCGAGGAACACCATGATGGTTGGCAACCACCAGAAGCCAGGAAGAAGCCAGGGAAGGATTCTTCTGTAGAGTCTTTAGAAAGAGCACAGCCCCAATGACACCTTGAATTCAAACTTCTGGCCTCCATAACTGTGAGAGAATAAATTCCTATTATTTTAAGTCCCCCAGTTTGTTGTATTTTGTTATGAAAGCCCTAGGAAATGGAGGCACTTGATGCCTCAGCTTGGGCTGCCGTGACAAAATACCACAGACTGGGGGGCTTACACCACAGACATCTATTTCTCACAGTTCTGGAAGCTGGAAGTCAAAGATGAGGTACCCCCAGGGTTGGGTTCTGGTGAGGACTCTCTCCCTCGCTTATAGATGGCTGCTTTCTCACTGTGTCCTTACATGGCAAGTGGAAAGAGAGGAAGAGCACCAGCTCTCTGATGTCTCTTATATGGTGCGCTAATCCCATCATGATGACCCCATCCTTGGGACTTCATCTAACCCTAACTACCCTGCAAAGATCCCATCTACAAATACCATCACGTTGGAGGTTAGGGCTTCAATATATGAATTTTGTGGGGTATACAATTCATTCCATAGCACTTGGTAAAGTAGTCCTTTTACATCTTTGTTCCTTGATTTCCTCATCTGTAAAATGGGGATAATAATAGTACCCACCTCAGAGAACTGTGGTGAGGAGAAAAGGAATTCATAGATGTAATATTCTTAGAACAGTACATACTAAATGCTATATATGATATTAGCTATTACAATGATTTATGAAACTAATCATTTCATTTTGAAATTAAAGTACTCATTTTCATTTTTTCCATGTTTAATTCTCAATTAGTTCACTAATTTGACAGATTATATTTCCCTAAGCTGCTAAACACTGATTTCACACTTAATCAAATTCTCTTAAACATTTCAAATTAAAGAAAAGACCTTATACATCTAGCAAGTAAAATTCTCCTAATACTTAAACACTGTTTAAGCAATTGATTGGCTAATTTCCCTAAACATTTCAAACTGAAGTCACAAATCTAAAGAGTGATTACATCAAACACTTCAAACATCTAACACAGTAGGTGTTAAACAAAATTGTTCTCAAGCACTGTTAACTCTTCCAATGCTAATAAATAAAATCGTATACTGTTAGATTAAACTACTTTAAGCATTTCAACATCTTAGAAAATAAATTTCTAAACTTAGTATATTGGATTTTCCTGAGCATTTAAATGTTCAGTAAATTTAACAAGTCAACTTTTCCTAAATGTATCTATTAAAATCATAAATCCTGTAATTTTTAATATATTATTATAAGCACTTACCTCAACATAAAGCAGAACTGTGATAACAAAATGTGTTCTTACACTCAAATAAATATAACTTACACAAAAAAGCATCATTACTTCATTGTTTGGAATTCTTGTTTGTTATACCTTGCTGGTGTTACAAAGTTAATTTTCTAAATAATACGATCAGAATTACCAAGTCTTTGGTAGCACCTGAGATTACAGATGGCCATTGAGAGGTCCAAGTCCCAAATTGCAAAGGTAGGATACCTGTGCATGGACATGGGGAAGGGCATGGATGGCCCCCTGGAATATTTCACCAGAGCTGTGCTTTAACAAAGCAAGTCCCTTCTTATGTTGGCTTATAGTTGGCTTCTAGCTGTACTGTCAGTGGGAGAACACCATGCTTTTTTAGTGGGATTGCATGTCACAATCCAGTGCATCTCATATATCCTAGGAACCTTTCAACTTTCACCCTGACCCAGTTTTTTTTATAACTTTTTTCCTTTTTCTTCTCCGACTTGGGAAAATGGAATCCTGTACACATGCACATGTGCGAAAGTGCGCGCGCGCGCACACACACACACACACACACACACACACACACACAGTCTCTCCCCCACCCCACCCCCCCCACACACACACACACATAGCAATTTCAATCAGGCTTCTTGATGAGACTTCATTTACTCTCTTTTCTTCCTCAGTGGCCTGTTTCTCTAGCCATTTACTGACAACTGCAAGCTCTTGAAGATAGGGTGTGCATTGGTCATCTTTGTGTTTCTAGTGGTCCTCACATTTGCCTGGTGCTCCATAAATGTTTGTTGAATGAATTAATGAATAAATGTAACAAATTATAAACTCGGAGTAACAAACTCCAAATATCAGCTCAACTCCCATCAGGTAGAGTAAGCTTTGCCTTGCAATAATTCACTAACTTGGCCCTTCATCTGGAAACTGTGACAGGACTCTCTTATACCTTTTTAATGACACCTCACTTATAGCCCTTGCTTCTTGCTTGTTTCTGATGAACCCTTCTCAGTAACAATGTACATGTCACATATGCCGCCACCATTCACCACCTTTCCCCTCAAGGTTGACTTCACAGTGGATGTTAATACACTTTCCTATGAAGTCTGTACTGTTCAGAATTATCCTCTGAATTGGAAATCCTTTTTAGAAAGACTCTGTGATGGGGTGCCTGGGTGGCTTAGTCGGTTAAGCATCCAACTTCGGCTCAGGTCATGATCTCACAGTTCGTGGTTTGGAGCCCTGCATTGAGCTGTTAGCTCAGAGCCTGGAGCCTGCTTTGTATTCAGTGTCTCCCTCTCTCTCTGTTCCTACCCCACTCATGCTCTGTCTGTCTCTCTCTCTCTCTCAAAAGTACAAATAAACATTAAAAAAAATAAATAATAAATTAAAAAAAGAAAGGCGCCATGATGTAGTTGGCATTCAGGGTACGATAATTTGCTGTCCTGGGCATGGTACTTAAGAGCATACATTATGAACCCATAAACACATGATAACAGGTCCTGGCTCTGCCATTCACTACCTTTGTTATTTGGCCTTTCTCAGACTCAGTTACCTCTGTAAAAATGTTACTAATATTTATCCCAGAAGGTCCAGGCAAGCATTGAATGAAGTAAGCCATGCAAAGCTCTTAGGATAGAGAAGAGCACTTGAGTGCCCCACAAATAGTAGTTACTACCCAAGTGGACTCTCCTTTTCCAGCTATCACCCCAGTCTCCTGACTAAAAGAATAGTCACATTCACCCTGCTTTATTTCTTTAACATGATTCTTAAAAGGGTGAGGGGCAATGAAGAATAAAGAATGCCTGCTTCGGGGAAAGAAAAAAGAAGCTAATCATATTGTAAGCAGGAGGGCCTGATGTTTCTTCATATATTTCCAAAGCAGTGCTAAGTAATAGTCAACAAAATCATGAGATTTTTGTGATTTTTAAATAAAAATTTTAAATACAAGCTTAACAATAATAAGCCCATGTAAGATTGAATCATGTAATGAGTCACTTCAATTTTTGACAAGCCTCTTAGTTCAAAGCCCTTAGATACTTCCTGTAATCAAAACCCATTTTCAAATTCACAGGAAGATATTATCTAATGATCCACTCAGTCTTTTCATGTTCTTAATTTGGGGTCAGTTTCAATGGCCTGTCTCACATCAGCTGTCATTTTTGTGATCGAAATGTCACTTCACATTACGGTTTTCATTGAGACAGTTCTCATCTTTGGTTTCAATTCAATTTAATTCAAATCGAATCTGTATGTCTCAGGACAATTCAATTCACTTAAATTCCCCTCTGTTCTGATAAGATTGTACCCACTACTTCCTGTTGATGCCACTGAAGTTCCTGATACCTTCCAAGCCCCTGGTGCTTCCTGGGAGGGCACTGGTCTGATAACAAGGACACTGCTGCTTCTGCCCACTGAGATGGGCCTGGTGCCAGCCCTGGAACCAGCTAGGCCAGACTTATGGCCACCAATGTTTGTGCTGCCACTGCTGTCTCTAGTGTTGGTGCTGTCAGTCTCTACCACCCCATCCCCCCACCAAAGCCCTACTGGGTCAGTACTCTTCTGAACTGTAGAAAAATCTTTCCTTACACTTTATTTTATAGAAATCTGGGCTGAGAAACAGCTCATTAGGTAGTAAGAGTATGGGAAGTTGTTGTAATTTACTTTGTTTTCTTTGGTTTTGTTGAGCTTTTCCAGTCTTTCCCCCCACAAAAGACAAACAAAAGAGGTTGGGCCACAGCACAATTCACCCATGCCACACTCAAAACTACCCTTCCCTTGTAACAACTGAACTACTTTTTCCACACCTGAATTGTATATCTGACTTTCCCTAGGAAAAGCTCATTTCCAAGAAGCTTCTCTTGCAAGACCCCTGACAGAGACGACCACACCACCATTCCACCAGACATCAAAACTCCTTTATCCTGTCACCTTGTGGGCTGGAAGACCAAAAACATTCTGGGGCCTTCATGGCACTGTCCAGAGTAAGAACACAAAGGATACTGGGAGCAGACAGGATCAGGGCCCAGAAAATAAACCCAACCATAGAAGAGGGAGATCCAGCTAAAGAAGAGAATAGGCACCCCACAGTATTCCCAGGGGCTGTGTTTGATTCCAGTTTTCCACAAGGAAACTCACCAAGTGAGCAAAACCCAGCTGTGGAGGTCAGGTCAGAGCTGCCCTATAATTTGGCCATTTGGCTGCTTCAAATGGAGAGGAGAAACTAAGGTCAGAACAGGGAAGACTGAGGTTGTGCATAAAATTGAGGGGGCAAATGAAGTACATGGGCAGGTCACTAGCCGGGGGAATCCAAATGGAGTAGTAAGGTTGGAAGCTGTAAGTGGGCTGTGGTATCTGCTGCGTGCTACTGGCTCAGACTAGGGTTTCTTAGTGTTCCTTCTGATTTAGAGTATCTAGAAAACCAAGGCAGAAGCTCAGATGTGTACTGGACTTACAGAGTGAATTTAGGAACAATGTAATTGCTGAAGCATAGACTTTGAAGTTACAAGTCTTGGGTTCAAATCCTAGCTCTGACTCATAGTAACAGTATGGCTTTGGGCAGATTAATCTTTCTATATTTTTATGTCCTCCAGTAAAGAGCCTCATAGGGTCCTTTTAAGGATTTGTAAAGTGCATATCTGAGCACCTGGCACATAATAGGTACTCAAAACCTGAAGGAATATGGCACGTGGCCTAGTTGGCTAATAGCACAATTAATTCTTTGGTGAGGCTAAGCCTGTTGACAGTTTGCCTTCCCAGATAAGGAAAGACTCAGGGACTGGCAAGCTGGGCCTGCAGGTATGGGTCTCACAGCTGAGAGAAGGGGCTCTGAAAAGATCCTGCAGGATGTGGGTGGTAGGCTGGGAAGGAGAGCCATTCATGGGGTGCTCCAGAGCATTAGCTGGTCTGGGAAGGTTGTTTTGAATCACAATATAAGACAAATATCCATTCACAGTTTCCTCCTAGACTCAGGAAGGAACATCCCTTTCCCAGGGGTATGGGTGTGCCCAAGCCCAGGAACACACTTTACATTCGACGGTCACAGTCTGTCTACAGTGTATGCTCTAGCTTTTATTGCTCTAAGTTATAGCCTCACATGTGAACATTTGATCCTTGAAATGCAGTCCATGTATTCTAGTTTCACAATGTTTGTGAATCTCCCATAGTTAATATGTATATTTTTTGTTATTGCTGTGTCCTTGGGACTGATTCCAGTTTTCTTTCTCTCTGGGACAGCAGCATTAATACCCCTAATCTATACTGGAAGATGCCCTGAGTTTAAATTAAATTGATGCTCCACTGAGTGTGAAACATGAGAGATCCTGCTACTCTAAGTCTGGACTCCACTGAAAGAGCCCATCCTTCACAGCTTGAAGAAAAGGAATGGATGTGGCACTGCACAGACGCCCCTCTCTCCTCCCCAGCCTTACTTCCTCCCCTTCTATTCCTCACTCCAAATTCTGCCACTTCCTCCAATGGGCCAAACATACACCTTTCCTGCTTTTGTGCCTTTGCACAAACTCTTTCCTCTGCCCAAATTGGCCTTCCCTCCTTCTCTCCTGATGGACTCCCCTTTAGCCTAAACAGCCCAGCTTGACTTGTCTTTCAGAATCCTCTCTGTAGACCTCCCCAATCCCCTTGTCCTTCCCTATGCATTTTATGTACAACTCTGTCATTCAGCTTCTCACATTCTAACTTCTCCCCCTGTGAGCCCTTTGAAAAGGCAGCATGTGTCTCACTCATGATATGTATATCCCCAGCAACTATCACAGTGCCTAGCACTTATTTGGTGCACATTAAAAAATGTATGGGTGATTTGTAGTATATCTTGAAATCTAGAATTCTAATACCTCCAGCTTTGTTTTTCTTCTTTATTTACTTATTTATTTTTTGAGAGAGAGAGAGACAGAGTAAAGCAGTGGAGGGGCAGAGAGAGAGGGAGACAGATCCAAAGCAGGCTCTAGGCTCTGAGCTATCAGTACAGAGTCCAATGCAGAGCTTGAACTCATGAATTGTGAGATCATGACCTGATCTGAAATCAGATGCTTAACCAACTGAGCCACCTAGACGTCCCTTCAGCTTTGTTCTTCTTTCTCAAGATTGCTTTGGCTATTCAGGGTCTTTTGTGGTTCCATACAAATTTTAGCATTATTTGTTCTAGCTCTATGAAAAATGTTGTTGGTATTTTGATAGGGATTGAATTGAATCTGCAGATTGCTTTGGATGGTATGGACATTTTAATAGTATTAATACTTCCAACCCATGAGCATTGGAATATCTTTCCACTTGTTTGTGTTGTCTTCAATTCCTTTCATCGGTGTTTTAGTTTCAAAGTACAGGTCTTTACCTCCATGGTCGTGTGACCATGCTATGTATTTTATTCGTTTTGGTGTAATTGTAATGGGGATTGTTTTCTTAATTTTTCTTTATGCTACTTTGTTATTAGTGTGTAAAAATGCAACACCTCTCTGTATATTAATTTTGTATGTGAAACTACTGAATTCATTTATCAGTTCTAATAGTTTTTTGGTAGAGTCTTTAGGGTTTTCTCTATACAGTATCCTGTCATCTGCAAATAGTGAAAGTTTTATTTCTTTTTACCAGTTTAGATGCCTTTTATTTCTTTTTTGTTTGATTGCTACAGCTAGGACTTCCAGTACTATGTTGAATAAAAAAGTGGTAAGAGTGGATATTCTTGTCTATTTTCTGATCTTAGAAGAAAAGCTCTCAGTTTTTCACCATTGAGTATCGTATTATCAGTGAGTTTGTCATATATAGCCTTTATAATGTGGAGATATATTCCCTCTAAACCCCAAAAAGTATGGTACAGATACAAAAATAGACCCATGGATCAATGGAACAGAATAGAGAGCCTAGAAATAAACCCATGCTTATATGGTCACTTAATCTATGACAAAGGAGGCAAGAATATGCAATAGGGAAAAGACAGTCACTTCAATAAATGATACTGGACAAACTGGACAGCTACATGCAAAAGAATGAAACTGGACCACTTTCTTATACTGTGCACAAAAATAAACCCAAAATGAATGAAAGACCTAAATGTGAGACCTGAAACCATAAAACTTCCAGAAGAAAATATAGGCAGTAATTTCTTTGACATTGGCCTTAGCAACATTTTTCTAGATATGTCTCCTCAGGCAAGGGAAACAAAAGCAAAAATAAACTCTTGGGACTACACCATAATAAATTTTTGAACAGTGAAGGAAACCATCAACAAAACAAGAAGGCAACTTATGGATGGGAGAAGATATTTACAAATGATATGTCCAAAAAGAGGTTAATATGCAAAATATATAGATAACTTTTATAATTCAGTACCAAAAAACTCCACAAATAATCCTATTACAAAATGAGCAGAGGACCTGAATAGACATTTTTCTAAAGAAGACATACAGATGGCCAACAGATACAAGAAAGGATGCTCAACACCACTAATCATCAGGGAAATACAAATCAAAACCATAATGAGATATCACTTTACACCTATAGAATGGCTAGAATCAAAAACACAAGAAATAACAAGTGTTGGTGAGGATGTGGAGAAAAAGGAACCCTTGTGCACTGTTGTTCACTGTTAGTGGGTATGTAAACTGGTGCAGCCACTGTGGAAAACAGTACTGAGGTTCCTCAAAAAATTAAAATTAGAAATGCCATATGATTCAGTAATTCCACTAAACTCCAAAGAAAATTCCAAAATTCCAAAGAAAACAAAAACATTAATTAACTTGAAAAGATACATGCACCCCTATGTTTATTGAAGCAGTACCTACAATAGCCAAGATACGGAAGCAGCCCAAGTATCCATCGATTGATGAATGGATAAAGAAACTGTGATGTGTATGTGTACACATATATAATGGAATATTATTCAACCATAAAAAAGAATGGGATTTTGCCATTTTGTGACAACATGGATGGACCTAGAAAGCATTATGCAAAGTGAAATAAGTCATAGACAAATACCATATGATTTTACTTCTATAGGGAATATGAAACACAAAACATATGAATAAACCAAAAAAAAAAGTCTCTTAAATACAGAGAACAAATTGGTGGTTGCTACAGGGGAAGCAGGTGGAGGGGATGGGAGAAATACATAAAGGGGATTGAGAAATACAAACTTCCAGTTCTAAAATAAATAAGTCATGGAGATGAAAAGTACAGCATTGGGAATATAGTCAATAATATTATAATAACATTGTATGGCAACAGATGGTGACTACACTTACCATAGTGAGCACTGAGTGTTGTATAGAATTGTGAATCAATACATTGTACACCAAAACTAAAATAACACTGTATGTTAATCATACTTCAGTTTTAAAAATAAAAGAATATATATGGATGAAAACCAAAGCATTCTCTTTGTTTCTTCTTCCTACAGAAACGATGACTATTGGTAAGAGGATTGTTTGTGCCGAGGACACAGTGGGACAACCACCTTACAAAGATCTTAAGTAACTTTTCCCATCCAACAACACCCGGACGACTGCAGTGACCAAATGCTGAGCTGTAACCACAGCAATAACTGGCCCTCTTTCCATATTAGGTTTGGTGAATATGAATGGCCTGGCCATCCTCAAGTGGCCTAAGGTGGTGTGCTGCAGGGGAAGCATGACTGTCATGGCCAAGAACCAAGATTGGACTGTGGAAGAAACCACCTGATGTAGTGAGAACACTAAGAGTACCCTAGAGCACTGGGATTCTTAGTGATTAACACGAGGCCCTTGGTGATGGGGTCATAGCACCTGCTCTGGCAATGTCACTCTGACATGATGTTATTTGCTTGAATGCCCTGGAAGGACAGAATAGTTAAAAATATATCCAGGTGCTAAATAGGCAGCAGATCTAATTCATACTGGACTACCTTTGAGCTAATAACTGTCTTCAGAAAATAATTTTACCCCAAGAAGCGCTCCAGCTTTGCAAGGAATAGACCCAGGAGAGTCAGAAAATAAACAGGCTGTTCCCCTAGAGAAAATCTAGTGCAAGGAGGGCTAATTCACAGCAAATTCACTGCCCCCTCCCATGCACATGGCAGAGAGTACCAGTTGATCATAGATGTCTCTTGTGCTGCACCTAGATTCTGAGGAGCCAGAATCCTCAACAGTGTTTTCTAGATGGCCAGCAGCCACTTCCTTGCAACTGGTGTTGACATTAGAATGAAAGTTAATTGCCATCTATCTCTGTTAGGGAGGCAAGCATCTCAATGGCATAAGCATTCTGGACTACCCTTTCAGGGCATATTTGTCCACCAGGGGAACGGCGTCAAGAACAGGTGTACCATTGTGTGAGATGAGTTGATGGAGAGGTAACACAACCCTCCCCTGAGAAAGGCACAACTTTTGGGCCTTCTTGGCCTGAGTGCTTTCTGGGGTATTTCCATATGCAACAACCCAGGGGCATAGCCTTGGGAAGCCACAGACAGGTTTCCTTTCACTTCCAGACACATATATCACTTTCACAGCACTTGGGGAATGGAAATACCTACAAGAGTGAAGGTCAAGGGCTCTCCCCGGGTATCTCATTCATTACTCAGCTTTTCCTTTGTGACCACATCAGCCAACCCACTGCCAGCTCTGCTCCTCATCCTCATTGCTTCTGCCTCCATACAGATGAAACCAAAGGCCTTAGCATACCTTGGGGTGGGGGGAGGAGGTGGCTGTTACCTAGTGGTCCTCTCTCTCCCATCATGGGTGCAAGGTAATTGGGTATCCCAACCACACATTGCACCACTTCTCCAAGATAACATCCTGGGAAGCTCATTATCTTTGTCTGAATTAACATTTCACTATGGGGCTAACTGGGTAGAAGCAGGATCATTGCATGTCTTCAGAAAGTTCTTATTGCCACAGCTGCCTGGTTTAAGAAACTCTACACTGATTTCACATCTAAATAGAGGCCTTTGGTTCTGTAAGGCAGTGTTAACCACACTTCAGCTTCACGTGTTCCCCAGCCTGCCTAGTCCATTTCCATCTCTGATTGGCTTTCAACAACCGGGATCCAAAGAGAACCCAAGGTTCTGCCTGCATCCGATGACATGAGAATTCAACTTTCCTTGCCCAAGGTTCCACTCTGACTCTTCCTCCCCATTCAGACATCCTCCACCATACCAGTGTTCCAAACCAAAGCATGAAGGACATGTTCCAGCTGGATATCCAGCAGATATACTGTCTCTAGAGCCAGGCAGATGAGCCCAGAAGAATGGTCCCAGAGAAACCAGACTGGCCACAGCAGATATCAGGTAGCCATCCCAATAAACTTTGACATGTCCTTGGCACTGAGAACCTGGGTAGGAGATCCTGGGGCAGCTGTGCCTATTGTCCCCCCCACCCACCCACCCACCCAAAGATCTTCCTGCCCAGAGAGCTAGCAGCCCTGGGTACTACTGAGTATGTTACTGGCTTATTGATATGAATCAGAAGGTGGCTTTGTAGGAGCCAGCAGGCAAAGAAGCCTGTCTGCATGGCAGACAGGTGGCTTTGTGTCTAGAAAGCTTTATCTAGCCAGTCCAGCTGTGGCCAGAGGCCATTTTGAATTTGAACTCCGTGAACCCATCAGCAACTCTGCCTCTGTTCTCTTGCATTCTGTTTGGTTTCCCTTTAGTTTCCTAGTAAATGTTCCTTTTGAAAAACTCCAACCTTGTCTCATTGAACTTGAAGGGAAGGGGATTCTCCAGCCTCTTTTCCAAGATGGAAAAGGAAATTAACATACCTTGAAAAAATGGAAATGGCAGTGAGAGGGTCAGATATTGGAAGAAGACCTTGGGAAAAGCTGGTGCCAAGAGGTGGGAGAGGCCAAGTGTCTCCCCTACCCACCTGGCACTGATTCTCAGCCCCTTCCTCTT
The DNA here is from genome assembly GCF_022079265.1 of Lynx rufus. Taxonomy (NCBI): domain Eukaryota; kingdom Metazoa; phylum Chordata; class Mammalia; order Carnivora; family Felidae; genus Lynx; species Lynx rufus. The sequence continues at coordinate 64,585,616 of NW_025814897.1, forward strand.
GCTGCCTTTGTCTTGAAGCTGATGTGCCTTGGATGTGTGTAGCTACCTAAGCTTCTCCCCTCCAGTGAGCTGAGCACATTCAACGGGTGATATGCTGTCCAGGAAGTACACTGGTACACAGAGCAGGAATAAGGGAGAGAGGGATAGGCGTGGTTTCTACAATGTGGATGTTTTCAAAATGCTCCAATTATCATGACTCTAAATGGAATGACTTAGTCCTCATGACCATTAATAGAACTAAATTGCATATGAAAATAAGAAAGTTATGCATGTTTTCATACTTAAGCCAAGGAGACTGACAAAAGATAGATGTGGAAAGCTATCTTCATGGCCATCCTGTCCTGCAATGGTGGATGTCCCAGTTATCTATCACTGCGTAACAAAATACAAAGCTTACTGATTTATAGGGGAAGTTATTACCCCTCATGGTTATGTGAGTTGTCTGGGCTTGGGTGATTGCTTTCTCTTGGAGTCCCATGGTTACTATCAGATGGCAGCTGAAGGTGGCATCATCTCAATGCCCGACAAGGCAGAATATTTATGATGGGTTTATCACTTACATGTCTGGCTCCTTCACTGGGATAACTGGAACAGCTGGTTGCTGTTTGGGCTTCTCCATATAATCTCTCCACATGATTAGTTTGGGCTTCCTCACAACATGGAGGTCTCAAGGCAGTCAAACTGTTTGCATAGCACTGGCTTCCCCAGAGCTAACATTCCAAGAGGTCCCAGTAGATGCTGCAAGTTTCTTCTAAATAACATTTGAAGTATCACAGAGTCATCCCTGCCACATACTACTGGTCAAGAGCAAGTAATCAGGCCAGCCTAGATTTGGGGGAAGAGATTACACAAGAATGGACTATCAGAAAGTGTGGCTCACGAGGGCTACTTTGGAAATAGTGGGGTTAGGAGTGGAGAGGGAGGTGTCACTGAATCAGAAGCCTTCCTGGATAGCTCTTATTTTAAAAGCACATGTAAGTCTTAATACATACAATGGGGGGGGGGGGTGAGTGGTAGTAATAAAGGGCAGAGGAGAGGGGGAAGGGCTATCCATGGACACAAACAGAGCAAAATCTAATGAAAAGCAACTGGTTATCACTGATGCAGAGCCTACCATAAAACAAGAAACTTTGGAGTAAAAATATGATTATCACCATCCTACTGAGAGCTCAAAAGCTTAAGTTGGATGCTTTTCTCCCTTTATCTCTGAGTCAAAGGGACATGGGCCACAAATGCTGTCCCTTTATGTCATTGCTACTGCCTTCCTAAACTCTGTCATAGGATAGTTGTATTCATGAAGGCTGGGTGACTGTTGTCAGACAGTTATGAAGGTATATTTATTCGTAAGAAGGTTATTAATGATAAATCACTGCATCTTATAGCTTAGAACACATCACATTGCTTTTACCATTTCTTTACTTTTTGAAAATTCAACTGTTCTTCCAAACAGTAAAGGTAGTAAAACAAAATTATAGTCTTCTTGACTCAATACTAAATTCACTGTAGCTATTATTCCAATAATTATCAATTGCATTAAAGCTATTTCCAAACCAGCATCTGACATAGTAATACTGATAGTTTTTCCTATCAAGTGAACATCATCTCAAGACACTGATATTAGCGCAATTTAGATACAATTCTTCTTGCGTGGCAGCAGTTTCCAGATTTGAATTTATCAAAGAAAGGCAATTTCTCTAATTTGCCAATCTCAAAGCTGTCAGAGAATAATAAATACCTGAAGATACTTGTATTCAGGGCTTCAGAGACAAGCTTATGGGCTACATAAACTGGTAAATAAACCTTCCAGAAACAAGTTTTTTTATCTTTATTTCAAAAAAGTAATGATTTTTAAGATGTATTTTCCCCCTCAGGAGTTTTTAGGATTAAATTAAAAATTTTTAGGTATAGGGGCACCCTGGGTGGCTCAACTGGTTAAGCGTCTGACTCTTGACTTTGGCTCAGGTCATGATCTCACAGTCTGTGGGTTCAAGCCCCACATCCGGCTCTGCACTGATAGTATAAAAGTATAAAATAAAGTTTCAAATAATCTCTACCTTAGAAGTGCACTGGAAAGTGCAAAGCAGAGTAAGAACTCAGTGAAGAAAAGCCATGCTATAAAGTGTACGTTTCTTAAAGGGAAACAAATGTGCTATACCTATCTGCATGTCTGCAAATGCAGACTGAAAGCTCTGCTGAGGACTCACGGGGCCTGCTGGCTCCAGCGACGTTCATGAACCTTCCTAACCAAGCTGCAGATCTGCAATATGGTCACGATTGTGGGTAGCGTGGTTCAATTATGGTCAGCGTTTTCTGGATGCAAAGAGCGAATACAAAATACGTTTTCTTGAGAATAAGATGCAGGCAGCCCTGGGCCAAGCCCCACGGAGACCAACGGTATGTCTTGGCTCCTCTTTAAAAAGGAAGAGGAGCTGCTTTATGCCACTTTTCAAATTGGAACTCTGGGGATGAAGATATCTCAACCAAAGTAAATATTTTTTTCTTTTCAAAATATGTGTTGGTTTTGCTTTGCTCTCTGCAAATTAAGTGAAACCCTATGTTGAATTGCACTGGTAGATTTTGAAAGAATTGTGTTTGTTTGGGTAGAATTAGCCAGAAGACATGTAAACTTTGCCTCCCGGTGTTTCCCACACCTGAAAGGCACGTTGAGGAGCCAGTGGCACTTACATGTCAGGTGCCTAGTCTTGCAGGTTTGGGAGAGGAAGCTGCCTGCCTGACCTGCTGGATCCTGGCTCATCACACTTGTTTGGCCTCACCCCACCACCCCCCAACCCTGAGCCCCAGCCTGCTGGCAGTAGCAGGTCCACTTAGCAGCTCTGACAAAACTTCTGGGGGTTCTGCATCAGGATAATGCCATCTGGACAGCAACTGCCACTTGCTTTTGATTCTCCCCAATCTGACAGGTCGTCCTTTTGTCCCCAGAACTCCAAGGCAAAGGAGAGTGTATTGTGTCACCAAACAGAACAACAAGGACAACCACCATGTGTGGGTGCAGGGTTCTGGGGGTGCGCATCATCTGGAGCCAGACTAAGTGCAGTCTCCTTAACTTTTTCCCACATTTTAAAGTTCATTGATTTTGGATTTTTAAGAGGAAGAAAGATGTAATTATTTAAAACGTAAACAATGGACTTAAAAGAAATCCAAGGGGTATATCTGTGACTTTAAAGAGTCCCATAAAACCAGAAAACTTAGGTAAATTATTCACGCATTTATTACATCTCTTAGAGCACATATTGACTATTGACATTTGGCTGAATGGCTCCATTATGTCATTTCCCTGCTCATGTAAAAGTAGGTGCCATGGTGCCTTAATAAGGACTGCTCCTGTGTGTAAAGCCTCAGTGGGACCCACTGTCCCTCTTGGGCCCTTTCTAGTTTGGAAGAAGAAAGAGCCTGCTTGGGCACACTAAGGAAACCCCAGCACAGTCTTCATGTCTCCCAATATTTCCATGGGGAAGGCAGGTCCTTGTGGAGGAAGGCATTTGTATACATGAGGAAAGAACTCATGACCTTCTTAGCTCCAGGGGACATTGTAAAATCACTACTTTGGGAAAGCCCAATTTCAGGCTTGAAGCTATAATTACATGGGGGTTAAGGACCCGGAAGAAAGGTTAACTAAACTTTTATCAACCACTTAAAACTATTCTAGTGCATGATCTCACTGCTTTGGCAAAAACATTTGCCCTTTGCTGGTGGGCCAAAGCAGTGGTAGAGACCAGATGTCCCTAGAAGATGCAGAAGGAGCTCAAATCAGTTACCTCCAAACATAGTGCTGGTTGGAGACAGCCCTGCCCTGCAGTGGGGCTGAGAATCTACTCTGCCACTGACCAACATTGTAACCTGTAGGCTTCCCCTTCCTACTACACCCCTAGCCCTCAAGGATTCCTGCCCAGACCCTTCTCAGTCCCTGGTGCAACCAGACCACAGACATACCTGAGACAGAAAAAGTAGTACACTTGTGGGAGTACTTGGCTCCCACTCTCTTCTGGGCTTAAGAGGGCTTGGGCAGTCTGTTCAAAGAGCTCAAGCACACAACAGAAATGTGACATGGGACTTTCTGCCTTGACCCAGTCTCTCACTGATTTTTACTTCTTGGTGCTTGGTATGCCTACGGTACATGGGCACACACATAAGCACAAATGCAATTATTGTTCAGGAGCGCTCGGCAGAGGCTGGTACAGAGCTTCCTGTCCCTCCTAGGCAGAAGAAAATGATTGAGGAGAACATGGTCCCATGCAGAACTGGGAGACTTGACCTTTACATCTCTTTGTAGCAAGGAGCTCTCTGGATCTTTTAGAACTCGCTGCATGGAAATACCAGAGATGAAGCAAGGTTTTGTGAGTGTTCTTGCCCACCTAGCACAGGGAGTCCAGTTTTCTCAAACCCTCTTATCTCCTTAGATACCCATGACCATCATTCATGGCAGCTCTCTACTCTCATTTTATGCAAGAGTCTACATGACACTCACCTCCATAACCCACTCTTTGGCCAGGAAAAGCATCACTGCCAATGACTCCACCTCTCAAGGGCCACAACATGTGGGTTCGAGAAAGGATCATATCAGAGACTACAGCATCACATGTAGGGTTTGTCAGGGCTACCATTTCTGGTGAAAGATTGCCATTCATGTGTAGTACATTTGACCTTTGCACAATGTGGGGGGTAAGGGCACTGACCCCTCCAACACAGTAAAAAAATCCACATATAACTTTTGACACCCCTAAAACTTAACTACTAATAGCCTACTGTTGACCACAAGCCTTACCAATAACATAGTCAATTAATATATTTTGCATGTTATATGTATTATATACTTCTATACATTATTCTTAAAATGAAGTACACTAGAAAAATAGAAAATAGTATCAAGAAAATCATAAGGAAGAGAAAATAAATTTACAGTACCGCACTGGAAAAAAAACATATCAGTGGAACCACCCAGTTCAAATCCATGTTCAAGGTCAACTGTTGTTTTTCAAGGATCAGGAACACTGAGCAAGGACCAAGAGGTAGCATGATGTAATGGAGCCACAGTCTGGGGCTGGGCCCAGGGCTTTGCCCTTGCCTCTGAAGCCAAGGCCACTCCTGTGGCTCCCAGCTTCTTCTCACATGGGGAAGTTTGGCCCGATGTGTTCTGTGCTCTTCTACCTCTGATCTGTGTGTCTCTGAGTCTGAGGAACTGCTTGTCCCTGTCCCCGGAAAGCTGCATAGCTGGGGTGGGGCCTGTGCAGTCTTAGACTCCTGTTGCCTGGAAACCCAAGTGTAGACTAACTGTGAGGGGAGGGTTTTCTATGCTCTCCAGGGACCATCAGCTCTCTCCTCACCTCTCCCAGTGCTTCTCAGTTCCCTTTTCACTGGCTCTTCATTTTTAACAAATGATCAGAAAGGACTTTTTGATTTTGAGAATTACCTAAATCCCTTTTAATAATCAGTGATGTCTAGTGTGGATCATGACACAGGACTGGCACTCCAGGCAGACGCAATTCCATTCTGAATTCAATACCAGCATAGATTCTCTCAAGATACCCTAAAGAATTCATTATAGTCCTGTGAGTAAGCTGGAGGGTAGGAAGAGGGCAGTTCCCTAGAAGAGGAGATTTTGATGAAGAAGTAGGTGTTAGATGAAGAGGGACAGTCTGGGCTGTTGGTTCCTAGGTAGGGGCAGGAAAGAGGGGGAACACTGAGTGGCCTCTCACCCTGGCCTACTTTGTGAAGCAACAGCCTATAAACCCTTGCCTTGGGCTGCAATAAAAATCTTTATCCTGGGGGTGGGGGGTGCCTGGGTGGCTCAGTCAGTTGACCATCCAACTTTGGCTCAGGTCATGATCTCATGGTTTGTGGGTTCAAGCCCCACGTCGGGCTCTGTGCTGACAGCTCAGAGCCTGGAGCCTGCTTCCGATTCTGTGTCTCCCTCTCTCTCTGCCCCTCCCCCACACATGCTCTGTCTCTCTCTGCCTCTCAAAAATAAAGAAAACTAATAAAAAATTTTTTTAAAAATCTTTATCCTGGGAACCTCATGGATTTGTCCACAGCTGCTGCAGCTCAGCCCTGTCCTCCTGATAACATCAAGACAGAGGTGTTTGGGGGGTGGGGGGTAGGCAAAGAGCAGGAACCTCCCTTCTCCAATCTGCAGTCCACACAAGCCAGCCCTGCCCACCCCCCAAGCCCACGTGTGACTGGTTTGAGATGTGGATTTCTAGGGCCTGATACTCTATGGACTGCAAGAGCATTTTTTAATTTAAACCACTCAGTCAAAAAACAAACAGACAAACCACTCAGTCTGTTCTATTGATTCAGTCAATCTGATTGAGAATATCAATCAAATTTATTGAGGGAGGCAGAATTAAAGAGAGAGAAAGTTTATGGGCACTCTTTGTAGATGAGCTACAGTCCTATTCAAATATAAAAAGAGAAAGGACTACCATTTTAGCCATAGTCAGGTAACTGCCTAAAAAGTCTTTGCCCCCTAGTGGCAAACCAATATTTTGCACAAAATTGACTCCATGTTTGGTCTTGAACACTGAACTGAGACCACCCAAGCTGATACTCTGTGGGGACACAATGTAATCCATGATGTTAAGTCCTGGGGCTCTGTCCGCAGTGGGCTAAATGCTCATCGGTACCCAGAGGCCCCACTTTCTTGGGGACCTTCACAGCAGAAACCAAGGGTATGTCCAATGCTGGAAAAGACACGGAGCCTGTATAAGACCCAGCTTTCCTACACATGCTGACCAGCCTTGGCCCTGGGGCCTACTTAGTAAGGAGTCCTATGCTCATTAATCAGTCCCTTCCCTGCAGTGCATCCTTCCCCCACTTCCAAGACCTCCCCAAGCTAAGTGAATGTCGGCAAAACTTCGGGAGCTCTTGGCAGAGATGTGGTTACCAGGTGATCTGAGAACAGACACTCCAAATAGGATACCCGCACCCAACCAGCTACACGTGGCACATCGCGTCTAGCATTTGACTAGTGTCAGTTAGGAGCAGACACTTGGCTCCCATGAGAATCCACTCATAGGAAACTGCTCAGGTGGATTTCTAAAGCCAAACCAGAATGATCACCAAGAGAGGTTTGGGAAGTTCTAGGGACTCTGGTGCACATGGCTTAAATAAGTCATGGAGATATAATGTACAGCAGAGGAAATATAATCAACCATATTGTAGTAATTCTGTGTGGTGACAGATGGTAACCAGAATTAATCATGGGGATCAGTTTATAGTGTATAAAAATATCAAATCACTATGATGCATGCCTGAAACTAATAGGACATTGTATGTCAATTATACTTCAATTAAAAAACAGCAACAACAACAAAGAGGGAGGCTGTGAGTATTCCACCAAAGGAATGCTGGACAGCACCTTTCCCATCCTGAGGCTGCAGGAGACAGGACCAGGCTCTCCACTTCAGAGGGGGAAAAGCACTACTGGTGGCCACTTGAGAGGATTCTGGCCAGAAGACATTTCCAGTAAAACATGGAGGAGAAGGGGGAGGAAGTCCAGAACGAAGAAGACTGTGCTCTGAGTAGAGTCAGGCCAAGAGTGAGAGAGGGTAGGATAAGAAGAGGTGAATGGGGGCAAAGGAAGTGTCTCAGGAACTTCTTGCTCCGCTCATGTCAAATTACATCATCACTGATAAATGGAAAGGCTGGTGACAAAGGCTGAATGGGGACAGAAAGTAACTAAAGGTATATCTGACACTGATTGGAGATTCCACAAGCATTTATATATGACTGTCATTTTTGGTTACCTTTATGGGGCCTTCTAAGGGGGTTCTGTCCTGATTCCCTATGTTCTAATGTAGATCTCTAAAGACTTTTAAATGATTCCTCAAATATCTCATTATCCACTAGAAAAATCGCAAATTGCTTCAATAACTTCTTGCCCCAGAATTATCAGTCAGAAATTCTTCTTTTTTATATAAATATTTTTAATGTTTATTTATTTTTGAGAAAGAAAGAGAGCAGGAGCAGGGAAGGGGCAGAGAAAGAGGGAGACAGGATCTGAAGTGGGCCCTGTGCTGACAGCAGTGAGCCTGGTGCGGGGGCTCGAACTCATGACCGTGAGATCATGACCTGAGCCAAAGTCAAACAACTCAGCCAACTCAACCAACTGAGCCACCCAGGCACCCCAGTCAGAAACTTCTTAATGTCAAATTTAATTTCCTTCTATAGTATGTCTCTTTTTAAAATCACATCCTGAAACAGCATTTAGTCCTATGAAATGACACAAACCACTCCCTATTGCTTCACTCCTACCTCCTTCTTTTCCAGGTAATCCAAAGATTTGAAAAGATGAGAGTAGCAAATTAATAAGAGAATAAATCCATCAAGGGGAAAATCACAGTAATTAATTAAGGAGGCTGTTTCAAGTCCCCTACACACATGTCATCTATGTACAAACAACTGTGATCCTCACAACTGGATCTTTAGTCCTAAAAAGTACTGACTTTTTAAATAATTTGGTGTTTCAGGCCCCCCTCCTTCATTCAGTGCCCCTCCTCCTCTCCAAGTGGTCCTAGGTTTTGAGGTTTGATTGTCCTTGTAAAATTCTCCCCATCATGTCCACAGCACTACATAGCTTATATATCTGACACTTCTGAGAACTTGGTTTTCATAGGTATATGGAATATGTTGAACTACTGTGAAATCTCACATCTGTCCAGTTTGCTAAGGGCTAGAGAGTACTGAGTCCTTCAAAATAATGTAAGGTTTGAAGTCAATGCTAAAATCCATTAAGTGGGCCTCAGTAATGGACCTAAGGTTCTTACAACATCCATGCAAAATTCTAAGTGTCTTTCAGAGAGGCTGTCAGGTGACAGGACTGTCACACTTGGCTGCAAGGTGACAGCAAGCATGATTCAGACAAGGGACCCATTCTGGAGGAAATTGAAACCCAGACCAAGAGCAAACATGTCTTTCTTTCAGGAATTAGTCTAGGCAAGGACATGTGTCCCAGCAAAATTCTAAGAGCTGAGTAGCAGACATATGGCAAAAACAAGCAGAGAAGCAGAAATTGCATCCAAAAGAGGCATCCTCAATTCTAAGAGGCAGCCTTGCTAGCCAGAGGTAAAGGGCTATCTGTGTGCCTCCCTCCCCACTTGGAATGTACCTCACACTTACCCCTATTCCTTTGCCGATATTTTGCTCATGCTATAGATCTTAATTTAGATGTAACTTACTTGCAAAGCCTTCTGTGAGCCTGGGGAATTTAGACTTTATTGGGGAGGAATTGGCAGACAGTCCGTGCCCCTAAGCAGGGGGAATTACATAATTAGGTTTGCAAATTGGCTCCATCATCCTGGCTGCAATGTGGACGATAGACCAGAAGGGGTCAGAATGGAGGCTTCTGTAGACGATGCAGAATCTAGCCATCAAACTGGATTCCTCCCTCTCTCTATCCTTCATTCAGTTAGTAACCAATTTTGTCACTTCTGCATCCTAAACGTTTCTCAAAGATATCTATAATTCTGATCACCAATTACAATGCGTGTTTTCCCCCCACACCATTAATTCTCTGATCCCAGCTGGGTGCCCTACAATTTAACTCAAATCTGACACTATCTGGAAACAGCATCAGATCCCAACCTTAAGGGCTCAGTCCCACAAGACTTCACCCACTTTAGACACCAATTACAGGTCCAGGTTGTCACCTGTGCTTCCAACTGATTGGCTATAAATTAGAGATTCCCACAACCCACTTCTTGTGTTAATTTACCAGAGCGGCTCACAGAACTCAGAGAAACATTTTACTTACTAGAATATGAGTTTATTATAAAAATATATGACTCAGGAACAGCCAGATGGAAGAGATAAAGAGATGTGGGCAAAGGGCGTGGAGCCTCCATGGTCTCTGAGTGCACCACTTTCTTGAACCTCCACATGTTCATCAACCTGGAAGTTCTCCAAATTCCATCCTTTTGGGTGTTTATAGAGGCTTCCTACATAGGCACGAGTAATTAAATCATGGCTGTTGGTCATTGAACTTGATCTCTAGCCCTCTCCCCTCCCTGGAGGTCTGGATAGAACTGAAAGTTCCAACTCTCTAATCACATGGTTGACTCCACTGGCAAGCAGCCCCCACACTAGGTGTGGTCCAAAAGTGCCCTCATTAACGAAAGAGACTTTAATGGCTTTCATCACAGGAAATTCCAAGGGTTTTAGGAGCTCTGTGTCAGGAACAATGGTTGAAGACCAAATCTTTATTTATTTTATTTCACAATACCATAATATCCATTTAGCTCTCTCTCTACTGACTACTCTAGTTCTGGCTCTAATTATCTCTCTGCAATCACTGTAACAGCCTCCTAATCTCCCACCTTGAGTTTGGTCTAGTCACCCTCCAATCCATCCTCTGGAGAGGTCTGTCTAGAACATCAATCTATTTATGTACTCACTTATTTGAAACTCTCTAATTGCTCTTTCATTGTTCTTACCACAACATCTAAACTGTTTGGCAGGTCCTACAAACTTGGCGAGGTCTGGCCTCTGCTTATCCTACTAAAGTGGATGCTATGATCCTCTAGGACAAGGACACTTATTCCCCATGTTGTGTGAGTGTTGCCATTAACACAGTCCCTCTCCAGGACTGTCCTCAGCCAAAGGAAGCTGCCTCATTCAACATTATGTATCCTCCCAACTCATGAACAGTCCTTGCCAATGACTGCTTGATGCAGGGGTGCCAACACGTGGTCCCTTTGCATCAAATCGGGACATATCTGAAGGGGTCTCCTAGTTCCGGAGCTCCTTGTGAGATCACTTGAGGCCTGTGTTGCAACTGCACTGCAATTTAACTTCTCTTTTTGCTCACTCATGCTTCATTCACTCCCCCACAGGTATTGTCCACTGAGCACACCCCCAGAAATGTTTTGCATGCAGGTTGGTCTCAACGTCTGTTTCCTAGGGATCCTAACTACAGTAATTTCCCCAGCGTCATTACTCAGTCATTGAAAGTCCATACAGAGCTTTTCATCAGTGCCTCAAGTCCACTAAGTCCTCATTTGTGTGTTTTTGCCCATGTTCTTGCCTGTGCTTAGAGCCATTCCCACCTCTTCCCCCTGTTACCTCCTTGATAGGCTAATTCCTACTCATCCTTCAAGTCTCAGCTTCAAGTATCATGTGTCACCTCCTTTGGGAAGTCTTCCCTGATTCACAGAGCTCAGATGCTCCATCTCTAATACTGTCCTGGCACTCAATTCTATCACCGCATAATTAAAATAGCTATAATGCAGAGCACCTGGGTGGCTCAGTCAGTTAAGCATCCGACTTTGGCTCAGGTCATGATCTCACAGTTCATGGGTTCGAGCCCCGTATTGGGCTCTGTGCTGACAGCTTGGATCCTGGAGCCTGCTTTGGAGTCTGTGTTTCCTTCTCTCTCTGCCCCCCCCCACACCATGTCTCTCTCTCTCTCGAAAATAAATAAGCACTAAAAAATAATAATAATAAATAATATAGTTATAATGTATTATAATTTAATTATGCATCTCTGTGATTGTGTCCCCTCTGAGACTACATCCTCTTTGTGGGCAGGAAATATATGTGTTGTGTCTGTCATTGTATCCCTAGTGCATAGTCCAGTGATTGGAAAATAATAGGCACCCCCAAACATTTGTTAAATAAGTGAATAAGAAGTAGAAAATAAGGAAGCTCTAAGTAAGGAAATAGCAATAAAAGGATATAAAAGAGAAGAAGGCATTTTTGACATACATTTAGGTGATAAAATGAATAGGTCTTGGTGACTGATTAAACATAAGAATAAGAGTGATAGGGTGCCTGTGTGGTTCAGTCAGTTAAGGGTCCAACTTTTGCTCAGGTCATGATCTCACAGTTTGTGAATTTGAGCCCAGTGTCGGGTTCTGTGCTTACAGCTCAGAGCCTGGAGCCTGCTTCAGATTCTTGGTCTCCTTCTCTTCCTGCCCCTCCCCTGCTTGCACTGTCTCTCTCTCTCTCAAAAATAAATAAACATTAAAAAAATTTTTAAAGAAAAAATAATGAGGAAAAGTCTAGAATACATTTCAGCATTTATAAGTAGATAGAAGGTGGTGCTATTTGGGGAGAGAGAAAATGCAGAAGGAAGTTTAAGTTTGAGTGCAAAGATAGAGACAGCTCAAGTTTGAGATATTTATTCTATATCCAAATGCAAACGTCCAGTAGACAGGTGAAAATAGGATTTGGAGCTCAAGCAGTAAGCCTGGACCTGGAAATCATTGGAGTATCACCCAGGAAATTCCTTATCAGTTTACTTCCTGCCAAGAACATCCCCTGTAGATCCCCATTGGAATCTTTTTCCATTTTGTCCCCATACTGCTCCTTTCTGCAACTCAGCAGGTGCTCATATTAGTTTGTTGGGGCTGTCATAACAACAGGAAATTATTTCTCATGGTTCTGGGGGCCAGAGGTCCAAGATCAAGGTGTCAACAGATTTATTTTCGTCTGAGGATTCTTTTCTTGGCTTGCAGATATCCTCCTTCTCACTGTGTCCTTACATGGTGCTTCCTCTGTGCCCATTGCACCTGTGCTGTTTCTGTGTGCCTCAATTTCCTCTTTTTATAAGGTCATCAATCAGATTAGATTAGGGCATGGCTTCATTTTAACTTAATCACCTTTCTAAAAGCCTTGTCTTCAAATACAGCCACAATTCTGAGGTGTTATGAGCTAGGACTTCAAACTAAGAATTTTGCAGAGGGACGTAGTTCAGTGTCAAACAGATGAGAGGATTTCCTCTCATCCTCCTTCCACAGTGCTGCCCTGGAAGCTGCCAGCCAACACTCCTCCAACAGAGCACCAATGTCTAGAGGTGGCTTCCCCTCAGATTTCCAAGATTCTGTCTTTAACATGTTACAGAAATAGATGGAAGAGTGGGTTATTCTGCAGGGATATGATGGTGAGGAGGTGGTAGGAAGACTTGAAGGATAAGTTAAGAGTTCACTGTTTACCAAGGGGAGAAACATTTTAGGCTAAGCAAAGATATCATGGCATTAAATTTCAGAGGGAGTTTGGGGACAATTAGATGTAGCTGTAGTGGAGGTTGAATGTGGGGGATGGTAGTAAGAGCTGAAGCAAGAGGGGTTGGCCAAGGTCACGTTTTAAAGTGCTTTCCTGTTGGCATAAAATCAGCCACTGCTTTATGTGAAGAGACATAGACAGGGAATTAGAGGCTGCTCTGATCACTCAGGCAGGAAACAATGCAATTACTTGTAAAAGGCTGGAAGGTTGGAGGATGATGTTAAGGCAAAGAGCTATTGGGGGGGGGGCTATCTGGGTGGGGGCCAGAGTGGGGAATAAAAGATAAAGCAGAAAAGATGGGGGGAGAGAGAGAGGATAAAAACAGGAAGTATCTTGTTCAGATCTAAATGCGGAATTCTAGTAACCCAGATGGGATTCTGTTGGGTTGGTTCTCCTCCTAGTTGGCTAGCACTCCTTGGTGAAGTGGAGGATACAGGGAGCAGAGAAGGCTTTAGCTATCAGGGAGTCCATTAATAAAGAAGCACAGCAGCACAAAGGCCCCCTGTCATCAAGGTGGCAAAGAATTCCAAGAGGACCTGGGAAGCTGGGTGAGATCAGCCTCAGCGGGCTGACCAGGCTCGGCATTCACAGGTCCAGTTCTGACTGGTCATCTAGGGCAGTCATCTCAGGACTGGGCCTACAGATCAAGGACTAGTGATCTAGATCCAACCACACTGAGGACATGGTGGTAGCTGTCAAGGGCTTAAGTTTCCTTAAGGAGCAGGAAGGATCAGACACCGGCACAGGAGAAAAGCAGGGGGTCACTGTGCTTGGTCACTGTCATCGCTAGTGAGCTTATAGCAGTGGTCGAGGCCAGAGGTTAGATGACAGGAAGGCAAAAGGGCCGGTCAAATGATCTTATCCCAACTGCAGGCTAAGGTGCACGAAGCCATCTTTCCATTGAGGAAGGCCTGCTCTGAATAAGGACGGCCACAGTTGGCCACCATATGTCTTTCAAATTTGTGACTATCTTCAAAGGGAGTTTAATCTTTCTTTATGAAACCTCTGGACACAAGAACACGAGGGTTTCCACTCTGGGCTGCCCCATGGTTGACAATCCTAACGGGATCCGGAAGCCAGCTGTGGGCTTCACTGCATCTGGAATCCTAAGAGTAAAGCTCTCCAACTAAGACCATGGATGGGCAGTTAGAGCAGAGAGGCCTTATGCCTGTGAAGCTGGTGACTGAAGAGAGAGTGGTGAAGGGCCTGAATTGGTGGCTGGCAAGTGAGTGCCTGCCAGACTGGACTGAAGGGCTCTGAGGCCAAGCTCTTTGAAGCCCACTGTGGAGATGTCAGGGCCACAGCAGCCCTGGGTGCAGCCTGAGGAGTTATGCTATAGTCATGGCCTCCCACTGCCTTCTCACCTACTCTCCATAATTCCTGAGACTTCATTGGTAGTGAATATATATTTCATTGTGAAAATAATGTAAACATGCCACAGAAAACCAAGAAAAAGATTTTCACAACTCTGCTCCCGCCCACCCCCCCCACCCCCCACGAATTAGTTGTGATACAATCAGAGTTTTACCTCACTGGGCCTTATCCATCTGAGTTTACAGTCTCAGCGTTAGGACTTGAGGCATTCATGAATAGAATCAACCAGAGCCTCTTCAATGTAGGAGATGGTTCCAAGATGCTGGGCATGAGAAGTTTCTGAAAGAGCATTCCCACTTGGAGAAAGAGGCTGAGTCAGGCAGTGTTGTTTCTGAGGATTTAAGAGGAGGGGTCAGCAGAAGTTCACCTCATTTGGGGAATGGTTTAAAGATGGTTGTTGGAAATAGGAGGAATTAGCCCTAGGGATGAGGAGCCATTGTTTAAGACTTTAGTGGTGAGGCACAGTTAGGGGCTAAGGTCAAGTGGAAGACAGGTAGAGAGGAACATCTATCCAATGGGGGCAGGGACTTGCAAGTACACCCTGGAAAGTCCTGTCTTTTGGTGTCTCTTGCAGGGACCAAATGCAAACCCAGGTCTTCTGACTCCTGGTCAGAGTTCTTCCCATGTCTCATAGATGCCTCAACCCTTCCCACTTTGGTAGATGATTGAGAAAGAACCATAGGTATTCTGGACCCACCCATAGAAGGAGAGATTGAGATAATTAAAGGCCTGGACAGGAAAAAAAAAAAAAAAAAGGATTTACCACTTTGCCCTTGGGATGTGATGTATCTTCAACAGGACCAGGTCCTGCAGGAGTTGCATCCTGTGAATTGCTGACCTGAACCTTCAGGAAGGAGATTCTGCTTCTAGAGATTGAGAAAACTCAAGGACTTCCTTACAGAGGAGTTCAGTGTCCCGAAGGCTTGGTTCTGGAAGCATCACTGTACAGATAGCTGTTGTTGTGTCCCTTAATAAAATTCTTCTGAGCTCCATCCTCCGATTTTTCAGCTACCTGGGGCAGCCAGGCCTGTGGCTCATTGTATCTCTCTCCCCAAGGGGCAGTCAGCCCTGTGCCCTGGCTGTGCAGAGACAGGGGTGTCTCCAAGCTTTCGTTTTTCCTTGCTGTGCCTTTAAGAGCTGCAGGAATGCAAAGAGTCTGGAGGAGGGGTGGGGTCTCCCAACAGGACTTCTGGGAAAAGGATCCTGGGAATTTTTGCCAGAAACTAAACTGAAATTCCAACTCTGAGAAGTTGGGGGTGGTTTGGTTTGTGTTGGGTCAGGCCTGTGATTGGACTGCAGAATCCGCTAGGGAGGAGGAAAGCAGAAGAAAATGCAAGGAGCCAAGGAGAGGAGGAGGGCTGCCCTCCCCACCCTTACCCCCACCCCAGTGCACACTCACCCAGGCCTGCAAGAGGGTGCAGCCACTAGCCTGGAGAGGATCAGTGTGTGTGAAGGGTGATAATAACAGATGGACCCAAGGAACTCTCTACCCCACATCGACCTGCAAGGCCTCCAGGGGCCGGCTTGCCAACAGCTGGACTTGATCACTGGCTTGCAAAGTGAGATTACGCATCTGGTGGAATAACAAGCAGGCTTTGCTCTCTGGCTGTTTGTGGAGGATTTTCACAGCAGTGGCTAGAAAGTGGGAGACTGCTACCTGGACCCTTGAGTTTTCTTGGAGAATCACAGCACAGGAGATTCCACCCCTGGGTGATTTGCAGGACAATGGTGGCCCTTCAGCAAGCATCTGCTTTCCTGGTTCTGTTCCTTGCAGCTCTCCTGCTCCCTCCACAGTGTGCCCAGGACCCAGCCATGGTGCACTACATCTACCAGCGCTTTCAAGTCTTGGAGGTAGGTGGCATCTGTGCACCTGATCCGGGGAACATGCCTCCCGGAAGTCACGTTATCTTACCCCTGTTTCCCTCTCTACTGGGATGCACTTTCCCCACATATATCATAAATACATTGCCAATATTACACTTGAGATTTTTTATCATCTAGTGGTTCAGAGAGCTGGCTCCAGAGCCCAGGCTGCACCACTCCCAAACTTTGAGCAGGCTTCACTTTGTGGTCTAATCTGACAGTTTTTCTCATCTGTAAAGTGGGGATGATAATAGAATTTATCTCCTATGGCTATTCTGAACATTGCCTGGCATGGCGGTAAATGTTACAAAATGTTGTTATTATTCAATAGTTCCATTATTTAAATATGAAAATTAAAAATTTTGGTCACTTCTGGGGTGCCTGGGTGACTCAGTCGGTTAAGTGTTAGTCTTCAGCTCAGGTCATGATCTCACAGTTCATGAGTTCAAGCCCTGCATCAGGTTCTGTGCTGACAGCTCAGAGCCTGGAGCCTGCTTCTGATTCTGTGTCTCCCTCTCTCTCTGCCCCTGCCCTGCTTATGCTCTGTCTCTCTCTCAAAAATAAATAAACATTAAAAACAAAAAATAATTTAAAAATTTTGGTCACTTTTTATTCATATTTTACTATATCAGGATGATAGTAGATGTTAGTTTTCCTTTTGTCTTTTTATGATAAAATATTAGGCCACTGTAAAAAGTTATGGTATTATATCAAAAGGCTACATCTTAGCTCCTTTGCCAAACTGCACTCGGGTTTAGAAATGAGTAGATTTCAGGGGTGTCTGGGTGGCTCAGTCTGTTGAGCGCTGACTTCAGCTCAGGTCATGATCTCATGGTTTGTGAGTTCGAGCCCCACATTGGCCTCTGTGCTGACAGCTCAGAGCCTGGAGCCTGCTTCGGATCCTGTGTCTCCCTCTCACTCTCTGCCCCTCCCCCACTCATGCTCTGCCTCTCTCTCTCTCTCAAAAAAAAAAAGAAAAGAAATGAGTAGCTTTCAGCAGTGTTAGAGAGAAAGTGTTGGGGGTCCCCTTCCCCATGGGTTGCAGCTGCCACTTCACTAAAATTTGTAAAACCCACCATTTTTGCAGCACAGACAGGCTCCCAGCGACAAATGTAACCCTGTGCCCTAGCCTTTGGCATACCCCTGGCGTTGCCATTATTTCATACTCAATTGCCTTGCTTTTGTACAAGTTAAATTTTGATAAATTCTTTACCTTTTTCCAAAGACACCTTTTTTTCTAAAGACACTCTTGTTTCCAATATTTATTTTCTATATCTTCTTGAATATTTTTAAAGTCCAAATTAGTTGATGATCTGGTTAAGTAAAATAATTCCAAAGAGCAGGCTGAACGCATTTCCTAATGTCCAGCCAACCAGCTGAGGCTGGGGGCAGGGAACAAGATGGTCCCAGGCCATGGCCTCTTGCTGCTTGCCTTGCTTGCTCTTTCCTCAGACAGCTCCTCCCCAGGGTACCTCCTTGAAAGTGCCAGAATTAGGCTCAACCCTGGGCCCCCTGCATTTAGCACTAGCTTGCCCTGGGATTCCTGCAGGTTTCCCTCAATACCTGAAAAGTTTTTCTGCAGAAAAGGGTATAAAGTGCAGACACTTTGATTGCTATGAATGTGGATTTTTTAAAAGATGGGGATATGGTTCCTATAGATCTTCCCAACCTGGTCAAGACTTGGAGGGGAAGTCAAATCCCAGGTGGCAGTCACTGTTGACCAATGTGGACACTTACAAAGTAATACAGTTCTCATCCTGAGGGATTTTTAAAATTTTTTTTAACATGTATTTATTATTGAGAGACAGAGAGAGACACAGCATGAGCATGGGAGGGGCAGAGAGAGAGGGAGACAGAATCCAAAGCAGGCTCCAGGCTCTGAGCTGTCAGCACAGAGCCCGACACGGGGCTTGAACTCACAAACTGTGAGCTCATGACCTGAGCCAAGGTTGGACGCTTAACTGACTGAGCCACCCAGACACCCCTGATTATTTGTATTTTAAAAATATTTTTCTGCTAATGATAGCTATTTGTATTCTTGACCAATTTAAGTAACTAGCAATAATTTGAGAATTTATTTTCTGACTGAAGCAAGGACTGGAAAAATGTACCCAAGCAACGAGGGCATACATTCACGACTTCCAAGAGTTCTCAAAAAACCTATCCGTTATGCTGGGAAGATGTCAGACCTCCACCAGTGAGTATAGGAGTGCAGTGGCTAACCTGGCCCTGAGAGTCGAACGTGCCCAGCGCGAGATAGACTACCTGGAGTACCTGCGGGAAGCTGACATATGCCTGGAATCAGAGGACAAGACCCTGGCAGAAAAGCTCATCCAAGAGGCCGAAGAAGAGAAAAAGATCCGGACTCTGCTGAATGCAAGTAAGAGAACCATGTCTTTTACAGCCCTTGTAGGGACTCACATTCAGAGACACAGACTCGGCACAGATAGGGGTCTGGCCAGGTATGAGAGTAAGAACCAGATGTACAGTTTTAGGGGCAGGCTCTGGGAGGGAAACCTTACCAGGGAACAGGTGTCTGAAGGAAAAAGTCCTTCTCAGAAAGCAGCTTTTCCTTTCATAGAGAGTTCTTAAAGCCCCCATAGAAGGTCAGGGCTTCAGTGTCAGAGGTCAGCTAGGGAAGCACATCTCCAGATAGACCTTGGTTTGGAAGAGGTGTGTGGTACCAGATCCTTCCAGGGAGGGTAGAAGGTTGGCAAATTCCCCCGGTGCCTTGAGAGTAGGCAGCGGCTGCAAATGTGCCAAGAGATAGTCTGAAATTGTAAATGGCATTGGTCAACCCTCAGGACTGAGTACTGCAGTGAATCATTACTGTGTTGTCAGGATGGTGATATCTAGGGGATTTGTCTTCCATCTTGGGATCCTGTTCAAATCCCTTCCAGGCCATTAAGAATAATGGTTGGGAGCTCAAATTATAATAACGAGTATCAAGCAAGAAAAACATAAGCGAGAAAGAAAATTTCCTGTGCATGAGTCCATTTTATTAAAACAATGAGGGAGACAAGTCACCCAGCTCAGAGTCTGTATTCTGATATGGTTTCACTGCAAATAGGAAAACTTTATTTATATGTTAATTGTGTCTGTCCCAAATGTGAGAAATTCCATCAGAGAAATAAGATAAAAGATGAGTGTCATCATTGTGCTAAAGGTTTCATATATCTTCTCAGTGTAATCCTGATAAGAACTCCATGGGTCATCATAAGACAGGTCTTCCTAAATGATGTGACACTTGATCTGAGTTTTTTTTAATTTTTTTTAAATGTTTATTTATTTTTAAGAGACAGAGAGAAACAGATCACAAGCAGGGGAGGGACAGAGAGAGAAGGAGACACAGAATCCTAAGTAGGCTCCAGGCTCTGAACTGTCAGCACAGAGCCCAACCTGGGGCCTAAACTCACAAAGTGCAAGATCATGACCTGAGCCAAAGTTGGCCACTTAACCGACTGAGCCACCCAGGTGCCCCTTGATCTGAGTTTTAAACAAAGTATTAGAGAAAAATGAGCAAAGGGTACATGAGGTGAGGGCACAATGTACTGAAGGCATGAGAGTATAGAACACTTTGGCATGTAGGTCTGCAGATATGGCTGAGGGGAAGCTCAATGGGGCAGATGCATTTGCAAAACAAGATACAAGATTGTAGGGTTCAATGAAAGACCTTGCATGTGAAGCTCAGGCGTTTGAACTTGATTTGGAAAAATGATAGAGAACCACTAAACAATGTTCATCAGGGACATGACATGAAGGAAGAGGGCAAGACTAGAGAAAGGAGACCAGTGGGGGACTACTGTAGCAATTGGGGCAACAAGTGATGGTGTCTGCATTAGGTGTCATTGAGATAGAGAAGGGCGGATGGATTTGAGAGCCATTGAGAGTTGGAATCCACATGGCTTGGGGACTCATAATTAAAGGTGAAAAATGCCTGAAAATGATGAGTCCAGGACACTTTCCGGATCTTTGACTTAGGTTTTGGGTGGCTGGTCTCAAACATGTTGAGATAAGAAACCCAGGAGGAATTTTGGAGCACTATTACTCTACTATTTGTTTTTTCAGAAAACTCTGAAGTCTTCTAGTTCATTTATTTGCTCACTGCTTATTTTCTGCCTCTGCATCTAGAATGTTAGCTCTATATGATCCTGCACAATGCTGTGCCCCAGTGCCTAGAACAATGTCTGTGTTCAACACATATTTGTCAGTGAATAACTAAGTGAACAAATGAATGGATTGTTGGAGAGACTGTCAGCATGGACAGAGGAGTTATTAGGTTTTGATGGAAAGGAGAACAGAAGGCAGAGAGAAGGGTGCCTATCTATAATATGAAGCAGTTGATCAAGTTGGTTGAATGAGTAATTGATCCTTTTTGGCCTTGACATTATCTTGAGATGAATCATCCTCTGAGAGGGAGCAACTGGGGATAAACATGGGGTGAGAGAAGGAGGGAAAGGGTAAGGATGATCTAGGAGAGGATGAACAGAGACTGCCTAAAAAGCTGATGAGGAGGATTGGGTATTATTAATGTGCCTGAGCTTTCCTGCCAGGGGTCAGGCAGGACCCCAATCCTGAACGGTGGTGCTAGATTAGATCCCTGAGCTGCTCCTGGTCCCTGGACTGGCTAAGCCCCTCAGTCCTTGGGGTTGCCCCTTTCTTCTCCAGCTAGAGCCCAGCAGAGGTCCTGATTCTGAACTTGCTGCTCTTTGAACCCTTATCATCTGCCTCATCCCTCAGACACTGGAGGCCTGAAATATTCCCTCTTCCATGGTGAGTGAAAACTTTCAACTTTTCAGAGATTGCTTCTTCCATGCCTGTTCCCTCTGGAGCCCTTGACTGATGATTCATTGGTTTAATATTCCACACTTTTGACCCCTACCCCTGGACGGGCCCTGTGCTACACAGTAGGGATAAAGGCATGAGCAGAACATGTCTGTCCTCTGAGCTTCCTTTCTTACTGCTCCTCTTGCCTCCGGTCTTGCCTCCTATCTGCTGTCACACAGACCTCCCCACAATACAAAATTAATCACATTACTCCTCTGTGTAGAACTATCAACACCAAAATTTCCATTCAAATCTCTTGGCCTTTTATATAAGAAAGGCCCTTTACGAAATGACTCAAGTTCATTTCTGGCTGCTTCTTCTCTCACACTTTACCCACATGCAGTTGCAATTAAATATATATTATATATTATAATATATATATTATATATATAGTTTTTCTTATTCCCCCTTTTTGACTCAAAATTGCTGTGAATTCTCTGTGAATCCCTTCTGCCAGGCAGATTGACCTCTGGTGCTCCTGGTGCAGCTCATTAAATCCTCCAAGGGAGCATTAATACTTTCAACCACACATATGTGTGTGTATTTATTCCTCAACCAGACCATAAACATACAGACATCTTCCTGTCTGTATTCACAGAGTCTAGATCAGCATGGCCCGTGGAGGAGGCTGTAAAAATTGTCCATAGAGGAGATACTGATGGCAGAGTCCCCTCAGAGCTTAGTTTAGGGGAAGACCAACCTGTAAACAACCACAGTTGTGTGATTAGTATTGACGTATTATTTTCAGAGTTTCTCCGCTCAAGAATAGACTTTTCTGTGTTTTGTATTCTGTGCCCATCCCCCACTTTTCCTTTTTTTGCCATTTCTTTTTTGTTTAAAAAAATTTTTTTTAACATTTATTTATTTTTGAGAGAGACAGAGACAGTGCAAGGTGGGAAGGGGCAGAGAGAGAAGGAGACACAGAATCCGAATCCGAAGCAGGCTCCAGGCTCTGAGCTGTCAGCATAGGGCCCCATGCGGAACTCGAATTCAATGAACTGCGAGATCATAACCTGAGCAGAATTCAGATGCTTAACCGACTGAGACACCCAGGTTCCCCTCTTTTTTTGCCATTTCTGTTAGTAACTATATCTATCTTAGTTTTCTAATGCTGAGTAACAAATTGCTGCAGATTTAGCAGCTTAAAACAAGGTACATTTATTATCTCAGAGAATCTGTGGATCAGGAGTCTAGGCACAGTTTCACCTCCCTTTGTTCAAGGCCTCGGGAGGGTACGGTCAAGGTATTAGCTGGGCTACATTCTCACCCAGAGCTCAGGGTCCTCTTCCAAGCTTGCTGAAGTTTTTGACAGAATTTGCTTTCTTACGGCTCTAAGAAAGCCTCGGCTTGTGTTGCCCATTGACATCAGCAGTTCACAATGTCATTGTTGCTTCTTCAAGGACAGAAGGAGAGTGTTTCTCTTCAGCCTAGTCCCTCTTAAGAATTTGTATGTGATATAAGCCAGGCCTACCCATAATAACCTTCTTTTGGGTTAGCTCAGAATCAACTGACTTGGGACCTTAATTATATCTGCAAAATCCCTCCACCTTTGTCTTGTTATGTAACCAAATCATGGGTGCTATCCTGTCATATTCACAGATGTCACACACAGCCAAGGGGAGGGGATTACGCAGGGTACGTCCACCAGGGGAAGGAATCTTGGGGGCCATCTTAGAACTCTGCCTACCTGGTGCTCTAGTCCACTAGGCCTTGCTGGTGTCACTAATTACATGTATCGACTTTCTTCCTACAAGGCTCTGATCTTCCTGTCTTCTAACCTTGGCCAGAAGAGACTGAGCCAGCCACAGAGCTCCCACTAAAATCCTTAAGATTCATGTCAGCACCCTTGTGTGTGTTGGGAAACACCTTGGGATTACAGGCCAGGGAGGGTTTGTCACATCACAGGGTTTCATTCATACATATACACTGTCTTCTAAAGAGAGTTTCTTCAGGGGGCACCTGGGTGGCTCAGTCTGTTAAGCATTTGACTTCGGCTCAGGTCATGATATCATGGTTTATGAATTCGAGTCCCGTATTGGGTGAGCCCCACTTCTCTCTCTCTCTCTCTCTGCCCCTCATGGTATTCTCTCTCTCTCCCCTCCCTCTCTCTCTCTCTCTCTGCCCTCACACACTTGCGCCCTTTCTTCTCTTAAAAAAAAAAAAAAGAGAGAGAGAGAGTTTCTTTGGAAATCCCATAGGGAGAGAATGATGCAGCTTCTTTGGGAGATTCTACCCTGTGTCTCAGGATACTTCGAGAAAATTCTGACATCAGTCTAAAATGGTTTGCATTTATTCCTGGAATATTTCTCAGTCAACCAGAAAGGGTCAGATACTGGGGATGATAAATAAGATAGAATTGTTCTGTAATGAAGCCATTTCCTATAGAGCTGTTCTCAAGTCTTTAGGCTTTATTTAGAGACAATCCGCAAATGCTGTTCACCTGAGGGCAGCAATCCCAGGGATGTTTTGGGGTTAGGTCAAATTCTTAAATCTTAACTCCAACATGCACACTTTCTCTCTTCCTCTCTCCTTCACTCTCCATCTCTCTCTCTCTCTCTCTCTCTCTCTCTCTCTCTCTCACACACACACACACACACACGTACACACACAGAATTTAGAATGTAATGACTGAACGTTGCTGTACACAATCCAACTTATATTTAAAAGTCATTCGAAGTCTTTGGCACTCTGTTATTAGTAAAAAGAAATTTTGCATTGCACTTGGCAACTTAGGGCAAAGCACATTGCCTCAGATACCCAGATTGAGAATTTATCTAGCAGTTTTTTGCAGATTCTGCAGGCTACATTCTTGTGTGGATAAGAGTATTAACCTCTTTTTAACTCACAAATAGCTTGTGAAGAAAAATTCTAAAGGCAGTCAAAACAAGCCATTATAGCGGATTTTATTTTATTTCCTGTTTCAGCACAGCAACTTTTATTGGAAGGCCGCATGTAGGTGACCTCAAGTAACCCTCTCTCTCCTGAATTAAATAACTCCTATCTTTTGTTAGATCATGTTTCAAAAAGAAAATCTGTTGCTGCACATTTAAATGCCTGTGGGATCCATTCAGGTATTATAAATGTGCCTGCCCTATATTCAAAGCCATTAAAAACAAAACAAAAAAAAAAAACAAAAAAAAAAAAAACAAAAAAAAACGCCTGGCAGCCAAATAAAACATCTCTGTGAGTCAACTCCCAAGGTCCACTAGTTTGTGACACAGGGCACAAAACATTAAGAGAGGTATAACTCTAATTTGTGGCAATGTATTTACTATAAAGGAGGGGATTGAGAGTGTACACACAAGTGTAAGTGCAGGACAGAGAGAGAGAGAGAGAGAGAGAGAGAGAGTGTGCGCATGCACTTGTGTGCACACGCACATTTCTACCCAGAAGTTGCTGTAATATAGGGCCAGCAACACTAGAGATGTATATAATGTTTATCCTGGGCCGTCTCCGGCAGGGTTCCATAGGTCACCATGCTGGGTCCAGAAGGGCCTATATACACAGCACTTCTTTTGTTTATCCATCTGGAAGTCCTGCAATCTAAGAAGATACCTCCAGTCCCATCACTATGGATACTAATAGATGGTCCCAAAGTTGTTTCAGCTGATGGCTTTTGGCTCCAGGTAGAGTGAGCACCCATTCACTCTCTCTATAACTCATTCATTTGCTCACTCATTCAGCAAATGTCTAGTGAATTCCAGGTCTCCGTTGGCATGGTGCCAGGCATCAGAGATGGGACATTGAATAGGGTAACATCCTTGTCCTCAGGAAGCTACAGCCAAGTGGGGAGGCCATCTAAACAAACCCGGGGTAACAGCCAGAGTGATGACTGCTCTCACCAGAAGCACAGGGGCAGGCATTGAGTAATTTAGCAAGGTCAGGGTTGCTGTGGAGATGGGCGGGGAGGGACTGTGGAATTTGGAAAGTAACCCTCAAGCCGAGTTTTAATAATGGAAAAGAACGATTTGAATGGAGAATAGAGTAGAGGCTGCTTCAAGCAAATGGAACAGCCTGCGGAAGCACAGAGGCCTAATGGCGCTTGGCATTCAGACCTCAGGTGGAGGAAGAAGTTGTGGAGAGCAGATGAGAGAACTGGGCAGGGGCTTCATGCTAAGCCAACCGACGCTTTCAAGCTATGAGAAATGAAAATAATGTGACTCATGGTAGCTAATATTTAGTGAGTGTTCATTAACTGAATAATCTTTAAGAATTTACCTTACTGGGTTATATCATCCAATTCTCACGGCACCCTTATGTATATGTATTATAGTTATCCCCCGTTTTGTACGTGAGGAAATTAAGGCACTGAGAGGATAAGCAATCTGCCCAAGGTCTCACAGCCAGTTGATGCCAGAGCTGGGATTCAGACCAAGGCGGCTGACTCCTCCACATTCTAACCTCTCCCATCATGCTGTTGTGCTTAAGAGTGGTGAGCAGGGATGTGTCAGAGCTCAGACAGAGGTTGGGGAAGGTCATTCTGGCCACTGTGCATGGAACAGACTGGCAGTAGGGGAGGATGGGTGTACACAGAAAAGAGAACCAGGCAGGCCATCTCCAAGCCTGTCACGGAAGCACTCGAGGTAGGAGCCCACTGTTCCGAGACTCCGTGCCTGCACCCAGGAGGCCCAGCTTCTTGTGATCTCGTTGTGGGACACATATGAAGACCACGTCCCTCCCCTTGGTCACTGTTTGATGACGATTCTTACTCACAGATTAATTTTTTTTTAAATGTTTACTTTTGAGAGAAAGACAGAGACAGAATGCGAGCCAGGGAGGGGTAGAGAGAAAGGGAGACAGAATCTGAAGCAGGCTCCAGGCTCTGAACTGTCAGCACAGAGTCCGATGCGGGGCTCAAACCCACGAACCGTGAGATCATGACCTGAGCCAAAGTTGGACACTCAACCGACTGAGCCACCCAGGCACCCCACAAACAGATTACTTTAAATCATTCTTTTAAACCCTGGCCAAGAAGGGTCAAAAATTTTCCCCTACTTCCTTGGTTTTTAATTATTTGCCTTTCCTTCATTTACTTTATGTTTAAAATTTTTAGATTTTAAATTTTTATTTTTTATTTGCTTATTTTTACTTTTGAGGGGGGAGCAGGAAGGGGCAGAGAGAGGGGGAGACAATCTCAATCTCAAGCTCCTCACTGTCAGCGCAGAGCTGGGTGCAGGACTCGAACTCACAAACCGCCAGATCATGACCTGAGCTGAAATCAAGAGTCTGACGCTTAACTGACTGAGCCAGGTGCCCCCATTTACATTTAAAATTAAAACACTCATCTCTGTCCCCCCATGAGTTAGCAGAAGAGTTCCACACACACTTTTCCTGTGCTAGAAATCTCAGAAGCATCTCTTTGGCCCTCATCTGACCAGTCACCCTATCCAGTACATATTTCCTTCTGAACATCCCTCAAATTTATTTTTTCCATCTGCACTTTTCTCTCATCATCTCTGGTCCTGATTACTGCAGGAGCCTGCTGACCAAGCTTCCTGCTGCCAGCCTCTCCCCGTTCCAGGGCTCTGTCCTATGTTGCCACCAGGGTTATATTGCCAGATTTACTGCATCATTGCTTTATCAACTTTGATGGTAACCACAACCTATGGGTTAAAGCAAACCCCATAACATAATATAAAGAAAGCCCTCTGGAGCTCCTGGGTGGCTCAGTTGGTTAAACGTCTGACTTTGGCTCAGGTCATGATCTCACGGTTCTGGGTTCGAGCCCCGCGTCAGGCTCCGTGCTGACAGCTCAGAGCCTGGAGCCTGCTTTGGATTCTGTGTCTCCCTCTCTCTCTGTCCCTCCCCTACTCACACTCCATCTCTCTCTCTGTCTCTCAAAAATAAATAAACATTGAAAAAAAATTTAAAAAAAAGAAAGCCCTTTACAACCTGACCCCGACCTAGCTTTCTTTAACTCTTTTGTTATTCTCCATGAAAGTGGCATCTTCTGATTAAATAAAAACTATGAATATCATATAGACTATATTTACTGTATTTACCTTTATTGTAAAAAGGTAGATAACATGCTAACAGCTGAACACATGAACTTTGAATGTTTCTCAGCCTCATCTTATGTCACTACTGCCTGTTCGCATCCTCTCAATGCTCTATGCTGTGTCTGATGTGCTATTCGGAAAGCAAAATATAGTTCATGCACCCCTACATTATTCATACTGTGCTTTCCAAGTCTATCACAGTGCCTGGAACAGAGTAGAAATCAATATTTTCTGACCTTGGGGAATAGTTTATTAGAGAGTGGAGGCAACTAATTGCCAAAGATTGTATTAAGCCCTTTGTCTGTTATGTTGCCCAAAACCCACCACACCCGTGCCAGGGAGATACAATTATGACTTCTTTTTTGTTTATTTTTTTTTATTTTTTTTTTTAAATTTTTTTTTTCAACGTTTATTTATTTTTGGGACAGAGAGAGACAGAGCATGAACGGGGGAGGGGCAGAGAGAGAGGGAGACACAGAATCGGAAACAGGCTCCAGGCTCTGAGCCATCAGCCCAGAGCCCGACGCGGGGCTCGAACTCACAGACTGCGAGATCGTGACCTGGCTGAAGTCGGACGCTTAACCGACTGCGCCACCCAGGCGCCCCTATGACTTCTTTTTAGATGACGAAACAATGGTGCTGAGTGTTTCACGCAGCCCCATCTTCCTCCCACGCTCTGGCTAGGAGCATGTTCCCCTGCCCTAGACACACTAGATTCATCTCAGCCTCCATTTCTGCTCTCCATCCCCCCACCCCCACCCATGTCAATTCTCTGTTGCCACAAGAATGCTGCAAAACAAACCACTTTATAACTTAGTGTGTTAAAACAATAATCATTGATTATTTCTTAGGAGTCTATAGGACAGCAGGGCAGTTCTGTTGGTCTGGGCCAGGCTTGGCTGCTCTTGGGTGGGTTCTTCAGTGGCACATTGCCCAGGGGATGGCTGGTTGAGGAGGGCCTCAGCTGGGATGGTTTGGGTCTCCTCCACATGGTCCCTGATCTTTCAGGAAGTGAACCTGGGCGGGCTTGTTCCCATGATAGAGGCAGACCTCTGAGGAAGGAGGCACAAGCCTACTAAAGGTCTGGTCCCTTGTATTGAATTCTTTGGGCCAAAGCAAGTTCCAAGCCTGGCTCTAGAGCCCACACTTCCACTAGAACCTCCAACAACATCTCATAAGGCAAAAGCCCAAAGGTCCTGATGCTCCTGGAAAGAGGCAATAATCAAGATCAGTTTCTACGTATGCCAATTTCTATATGGAAGCAGTAAATTGCGCATTAGTGTGACTGATGATTTTGAGGCTGCTGCAAAGTTCAAGTTCAGGAGAGCAAGTCCTAGACTTTGAGACAGGAAGGATGAGAACAGGATGAAGTGACACTTATCTCACAGGAAGAATCTGTGGTACAATGTCAAAATGACTCTGTTTTCCAACCAAACAAATGGGAGAATGGCAGTACCACACCTAGAAACTAAGAACATTTCCATCTTTTTTAGTTTGGTAAGAATGTTACAGGAAGAAAATAAAGAAAAAAACACTATGCAAGAAAAACCCACAAGAACCAGCTCATTTTTTAAATGAACAATACACAAAAACAAAAATGTTCATAATTATAACCTTGGAATGCTTAAATGTTGCAACAGTCAGAAAATTGGTTCAAAATGGAGCTGTTTGATCGGAAATTCCTCAGAGACTGCTCACTTCAATGCCTCACTTCCCATGCATGTTGACCAGCCTGGACCCGCTAGGACAGCATTCTCAAACTTTCAGTTTCAGGAACCTTTTACACTTCTAAAAAGTTATTCAGGACCCCAAAGAATTTTTCTTGATGTAATTTATATCTGTTGACACTTACTGTATTCATAATTAAAATAGAAAAATTATAGTGTGTGCCAGATGGCTCTTTTAGGACAGACATACAACAGTAAAAACAACAGATTAGACAAAGCCTTGCCCTTGTGGGGTTTACATTCTATTGAGGGGAGTCAAACGATAAATATGTTAATGGACACATTTAAAGCATGTCAGATAGAAGATAATAAATACCATGGAAGAAAATCAGCTAAGGTGTGGAGGTTATGAGAGCTGGCCAATTCCAAAAGGAAGCATCTGAAGGAGTCTGGCTGTGTTGGATTCCAGCGAGAGGGACCCCACAGTGGAAGCAGGCCAGACTCACACTCGCATTCACACATCTTGCAGGCTTCCATCCGCTCCTGTGAAGTTCTCAACTTGATCTGGAGAACAGAGCCATGCAGGCTACCAGCCATGTATCAAGTCTGTTTTCTTTCTCACAAGCTGCTGCTAATCACCAATAAAGGGAGGCTGTCAGGGTACGACACTGGGTACCATGGAATAGTTTGAAGTTAGTCTCGGAACCTAGAAAAACCTCTAATATAGATTTACTACAGACTTCTGTAGGACTCACCAAAACCAACATATGCTGTATGCCAGGCTCTTTTAAAGCCCTGGATTCACAGTCGTGCAAAGCCAAATCCTACTGTGGCTCACTCACTAAGTACCATTTCCCACAAGCCAGCCTTCCCTCTTTCCTGCCATCGATCTACCCAGGCACTCAAGAGTGTGAAATAGCACCTGCTCATGTCTGCCCATACCTCTTGCCATTCAAATCTGATTTCTAAGCTGGCATACCATGAGTTGGGATAGTAAGTTTGGACACTGACTAATACTGCATTCTCTGAATCAAATTGATTCCTGAGTTTTTGGACAATAAGCAGTAAGAGATTAAATAGACAGGATATATGTAGTGGGTCCCAGGAGCTATGGATAAAAACAAATAAGACACAGCCCCTGTGTAAAGTGCTTGCTAGGAAACAGAGTGAGTAAGCAAATCCACTTCTGCACCAGAACTGCTCTGGGAGGCACCTGCACAGAGTGCTTGGGACGCACAAGGAGGAGCAACAGATTGCCCTGTAGGAGCCAGAGAATTTGGTTTTGAAGGACCAGTAGATGTATCCCAAGTGAGTGAAGGCAAAATATGGAAAGCTAAGGAAAAATATGGGTGAAGTCTAAGACTTGTAAGAGGTCATGGCAAGTTGGTGACCGGTGACCAGCCCAGTGTGGTGGGGAAGTGCCAAGAGGTGGTCAGATGAAGGACCTTGAGTGCCGTGCAGAGATATCTGAAACTTATTCTGTAGCAGAAAGCATGAAACAGCCCTAATTTCTAGAAGAAATTAAGTCCATGCTGACAATTTCATTGTACTGACTGGCTCGAAGCTTTCCTAATTAACTGCTCATTTGAGAGCTTCCATCTTTGTCATCCAAGAGCCTGACGTTGTACTGTCACCCGATAGGTATTGACTAATGTTTATTAACCTGAATACAATCCAGGTGCTTAAAAAGTCAAGTTTCATAGCACAGAATTTCAAGAAGCAGTCAAAATACTCATGGTTTTATAGGAGTTCTCTTTTTTATTTTTTATTATTTTTTTAAATGTTTATTTGTTTTTGAGAGAGACAGAATGCGAGTGGGGGAGCAGCAGAGAGAGAGAGAGAGAGAGAGAGAGAGAGAGACATGCAGAATCTGAAGCAGGCTCCAGGCTCTGAGCTGTCAGCACAGAGCCCAGTGCAGGGCTTCAACCCACAAGAAGTAGGATCATAACCTGAGCCAAAGTCAGACACTCAAGCGACTGAGCCACCCAGGTGCCCCTGGCGTTCTCTCTCTCTCTCTTTTTTTTTTTTTTTAATGAATTCATCCCTGTTTTCCCCAAGCAAACCTGGGTTCCCTTCTCTGTTGCTCTCCTGTGCATTCCATCGCCCTTAGCCTTGAGGGCTCCCTCCATCTACCAAGTTGCTAAGACCTGACCCCTATTTTCCTAAGGTTTTCCCAAATCCTTACTCATTTTGCCATGTCCATCATTATTTGGATATCTCTGATCTGGATTATACCTACAGACTCTCTACCTGTTTCCCTGTGCCCCCTGTTTCCCACCCCTACCCCCAGTCCATTCTCCACCAACATCCAGACCATGTTTCTAAAACATAACCACAGGGGAGTTGCATCACTCCCTATAGAGGAACAAGTCTCACCAGGTCTGGAGAGTATTGCCATTAAATAAGGGAAAAAGTATTTTAAAAATTCAAAGAGTGTTATTTGTATATGAAATCACTGTGAGGCCTTGGGCCACACTCTGTCCTAATTGCCTGTCTCCAATTGTGCTTGAGGGAAAACCATAGATTTGCATTCTCTGATTTGCAGTTGGATCCTTCATTGTCATTGTCTCTGTTAAATAATTTGCATCTTTGTTGAGCTCAAAGCTTTTAAATGTATTTCTTCCTCAGCTCTTTTCTCCTGCTAATTATCTCTCTCTGAAGAAAAGCACTGAAGGGACTTCTAACTTACCCTTTTACTCAAACACTATATTTTCTCCAAATTCCAAAAAGAAGAGGAATTTATAAAAATCATAGACTATCTGCCCTGAAGAAACTCCAGGCTGAACTCCTCATTTTAAGGCTAGGATAGGTAAGGGCGGATTGACCAAAGGACTTTCAGGGAGACACATGGAGAACCAGAGATGGGGTTCAGAGCATTCAGGTCTCTGACTCCCAGTGCTGGGTTCCCTCTACAAAGGAAGGATCGGAGGATCACAAGGGGCAGTTGTGTGTTTCTGCACTCTCACAACTGTCTCTGCCTAATCAAAACCATCTATCAACACTCTTCTTGTTTTGCTATTTCTCTAAGGATTCTGCATGAGAAAGGAGGAATAGAAGGAGAAAGAAGAATGGTTGAATTAGTTTCTGCTGTATATTAAATGAACATTTTCTCACTCATGAGACATTGAATGTGCCTTGTTCTTAGCCATAGTCCCCCTCTGTAGCTGGGCTGTAAGCCTGCTGACTGTCCTCCTGTAGGGAGGGGCCTGCCCTGGGGCTGGCTGGAGGGTTCCTGGTTAGCTCTGCCTCCTGGTGCACATTAAGTTAGGAGGACCTATAGCCATGTGACCTTCTAAGTAACTTATCCAAGCCTTTCTTTTCCTTTAGAAAATGGAGTTTGAAATATTTATCACTTAGGCTTATTGTAAGAACTAGACAAGTTGATGTAAATAAAGTTATCACCATACCAAGCACATTATGTGTATTTGTACATATTTATTAACTTCTCAAGGCTTTGTGCTTGTTCTCCAATCAGAAACAGTTTCTGAGCTTCTCTGGTGGCCCATGGACCCCTCCTCTTCCCCATTAAAGACATTTATGAGCAGTTGTAAACTTAAACCCCCATTCATTCATTCATTCATTCACCCTTCGTGATCACCAGAGAGTGTGAGAAGAGCAAAGCATCCGCAGGAGACAGACTCCGCTTGGGAAGCTGAGAAAAGGTACACTTCACCTGGCAGAGATGGGGCCCTGATAAACAGAACAGCCCCCTCCTCCCTCTTCCAGCCACAGCCTGGAGCTGCCCCTACCCACCCCCCCCCCCCGCCCCGCCCCGCCCCGCCCCGCCCATGCCCCGCCTCCCAGGCTCAGCCTGGTGAGGGGCCTTCTGTTAGCAGTCCTGCAGCGCCTAAGGTTTAAAGTAGCTGGAGCAGCCTTCTCTGCCTTCCCCAGGGGGAATGCTTCCTGTACATTAATCCCCCCTTATCTGTGGTTTTGCTTTCCACAGTTTCAGTGACTGCTGTCAACTGCACTTCAGAAGCAGATGATCCTCCTTCTGACGAACGTCAGAAGGTCAGTAGTAGCCTTAACGCTGTGTCCCAGTGCCTGTCATTCACCTCACTTTATCTCATCACATGGGCATTTTATCATCGCACATCATCCTAAGAAGTGTGAGTACAGTACAGTACGATACTTTTGAGAGAGAGAGAGAGAGAGAGAACCACATTCACATAACATTTATTACAGTATATTGTTATAATTGTTCTATTATAATTGTTGTTAATCTCTACAGTGCCTAATTTATAAATTAAACTTTATCACAAGTGTCCATGTATAATGTATAGGGAAAAACATAGTATGTGTATATAGATATAGATGATATAGATAGATATAGATATAGATATAGATATAGATATAGATACAGATATAGATATATAGGCATCCCCTGGGGTCTTAGAACCTATCCCTCACAGACGAGGGGTGATGACTGTAACCAGGCTGAAGTAGACCCAGAGGCAAGGGGAAACAATCCCTCGGGCTGGCAAAGCATGTCAACAGGGGGATATGGTGGCAACTGATGGCTAAGAGATTTCTATAGCTTGTCCCAAAGTCTGTCCCTGGCCAGGGTAGGGACCAGGCAAGGCCTCTGGGCATCTGGGAGCAGCCACTGATGACCTGACCTTGGAAAGGACTGACCTGCTGAGGCTCTGCTCTCCCCAGCTAGAGTTGCTCCCCACGCCCACTCCTGCCATATGCTCCTTGATAAGAACCTTGTGTCAGATTTTCAAATGAAATAATGGATTTGAAAGTATCTTAAAAGCTTTAAAGTACTTTACAAATTATTATTTACTTAAGACAGGCCTGTGGTCAGAACTCCAGATGCACAGTACTATGTAGGCCCTAGAAAAACATCTGTTTGAATGAATCTACTTCCCTCATTAATGCAATAGATATTTATTGAACCCACAAAGCACTGAGTTAGGCAGTGGCGGTACAAAAGTAAACAAGACAAAAGCCCTACTTTTGTGGAGCTTATAGTCTAGTGGGGGAGAAGGTCAATAAGCTAATAAATAAAACAGATGACATAATTACAGAATATGACAAGTGATCTCAAGGAAATAAGAAAGATGTTGTAGTAGGTCATTTTAAATTTAGATGCAGTAGTCACAGGAAGCCCCTTAGGGAGATGATATTGAAACAAAGACTTGAAGGATGAGAGGAGCAGACTGTGGGAAGATCAAGGAAAAGAGTACCCAAGGCAGAAAGAATCACAAGTACAAAAGCCATGAGGCAGAGACAAACTTGACATGCTCCTGGAATAGCAAGAAAGCCAGTGTAATCACAACACAGTGAGCCGGGGCGGAGAGTGGAGGATACAGCTGCCATATCATGTAGGTAAGAGGTTAGGATTTTATTCCAAGAATGATAGGAGAATGGGTTTAGCAGGTCAGCCACATAATTTATGTTTTTAAAAAGATTACTTCTATTGCTTTGTGGAGAGCATATCATAGGTAAGCCAGAGTAAAATCAGAGAGACAAATTAGAGACCACTGTAGTGGTCTAGGCAAGAGGGAAGAATTCAAGGAGTACAGGGATGAATGGTGGGAAGAGGAGGAAAGAAATATATTTGAGCATTAAAAAAATTGTTTTTAATATTTATTTTTGAGACAGACACAGAGAGACAGAGAGAGAGAGAGAGACAGAGCGTGAGCAGGGGAGGGGCAGAGAGAGAGGGAGGCACCGAATCTGAAGCAGGCTCCAGGGTCAGAGCTGTCAGCACAGCGTCTAACGTGGGGCTCGAACTCACAAACCATGAGATTATGACCTGAGCTGAAGTCAGAGGCTCAACTGACTGAGCCACCCAGGCGCCCCTTGAGCATTTTAATTTAAGTATAACATAATTTAAAGATTAGTTTTACTATCAGAACTTGGTGGTGGTGGGAAGATGGAGAGAAAGGAGTTAAGAATGACTTCTAGGGGAGTCTGGGTGGCTCAGTGGCTTGGTTAAGCTTATGACTTTTTTAAAAAAATTTTGTTAACAAAAAAAATTTTTTTTTAATGTTTACCCATTTTTGAGAGAGAGAGAGACAGACAGACAGACAGACAGGCCATGAGCTGGGGAAGGGCAGAGAGAGAGAAAGAGGGAGACACAGAATTCAAAGCAGACTCCAGGCTCTGAGCTGTCAGCACAGAACCTGATGCGGGGCTCAAACCCACAGACCGTGAGATCATGACCTGAGCCGAAATTGGCCACTTAACCAACTGAGCCATCAGGAGTCCCCCAACTCTTGATATCAGCTCAGGTCATGATCTCACAATTGTGAGATGGAGCCTCACATCAGGCTCGGAGCCAAACGTGGAGAATTCTCCATGCTGGGCACAAGAATCCTCTTAGGATTTTCTCTCCTTCTCCCTCTGCCCCTTCTCCCCTTCGGAAAAAAAAATTACTTATAGATAAGAAACTTTGTTGATGGTTTTTGCTTAAAATGGGAAGAGTAGGGAGAAAAAGAGTTTGGGATATAAAAGCAAGGGTTCTATGTTGAACAGGTTAAGTTTGAAGATAGCCAAGTAGGGCTACTGAGCAGGCAGTTGGATAAGTGGGTTTGGGACTTAGTAGACATCCTGATAGGATGTCATTCCAGAGACAACTTCAGAATTTATCATTAATTAGAATTGAAATGGTATGCAGAGCCATGAGATAGAATGAGGTGGTTCAGAAAGTGATTACAGACAGAAGGGGTATGAGGACAAAGCACTTATGGGTGGGAGAGGAAAAGAAACCAACAATGGATGCAAGAAAAAAAAAATCTAGAAAGATGGGAAGACAAACAAGAGGAAGGGTGTTCCAGAATCCACACAAAAGAGTTTCAAGGGGAGGTAGCAATCAAGTAATCAAATTTTGCTGAGAAGTTGGTTAAGATGAAAACTGAGAATTGACCCTTGGATTTGGCAACATGGAGGTTGTTGGTGACCTTGAGAAGAACTGATTCTGTGGCATAGGCAGGGAAGTTTAGATCAGTGAGAGCCTGAAGTCTGATTAGAATGGCTTAGGGCATAATTGGAGGTGAGGAAGTTCCTCCTTTGAGGAGTTTTATTATAAAGTGCAAGAGAGAAATGGGGCACATTAGAAAGTGAAATAAGAGGCAAGATCTTCATATGAAAGTAAGGAGGGTATGAAGAAGGCTTGAGGAGGGAAGAGAAGGTATAATAATAGTGGATGGTGAATTGATTAAGGAACTGTGGTAAGATGGCTGGCCAAACAGCTGGCAGAACAAGCAGTTTGCTGAAATGCTTGCTTACCTCAGAATCTCTGGGACTTCTCTGGGTATGCACCTCTCTTCTTTGTGTCTAGTTTCTCTTCCTTCACCCTGTTTCTGTCCTCTGACTCTAGATAGTCCCCAGTTGTCCTGCAGAACCCAAACATTTATTAAGAAGAAAATGACAACCCATGAGCCCATCCAGCTTCTTATACCAAAGCCTTTGCAAAGACTTGAGGGAAACCCCCAGAGAGCTCAGTTGTCCCAGAAAGATTGTTATACACCTGTAATTCCACTACAAAATGCTCCAGGAGTCAAGGAGAGAGGCCCATACAGCTCCTGTCCCACCCATGATACAGACCTCAGCAGGGTTTGAGGGATACCTGCAGGATTCCTCATGCTTCTAGTAAGCCACCACTCTCTATCTCTGTAACTCTGTAGACTGTCTAATGGTGCAGTCCCAACAAGTTCATCATTAGAGCTGATGACTCAGTCCTAATGGGTCCTGAAATGACCAGTGGAACTAATTTCATCTTGGCCCATATCCCTCTTTAGCTTGGACACCATGAGAATTCCAAAACATGAAGGTCATCTGGAAGATAGCATATTTAAGGGCCAGGTCGAAATGGCTCACACCACTTCTGTCCACATCTCTTTGGACAGAACACGGGTCAGTGGATGCAGCCTAACTACAAAGAAAGCTGAGAATATAGAAGTAGGGAAGAGGAAAATGAAATGGCATTTGGTGAACACAGATACTGTCACTGCCATAAGCAGAGAAGAAGCAAGTAGGAGGCACACACAGAGACTGTAGTGACACAAAGATCAAGGGCAAAGAAATCTTCAAGAAGAAGGAATTAATCAATACCATCATTCTGTGGGAAGATCAAGTAAGATATGAACGTAAAGGTCTGAGTTTTCGGTTTGGAGGTCCCCAGTGACATTATGGAGGGTGATTTCTGCAGAGTTATTTTGAAGTGAAAGATGGGAGGTGAAGAAGTAGATCCAGAGAACAAACTGTTCTGGAACAGAAACTATGTAAAATGACAGAAAGAGTGAAGTAACTAGAAAATGATGCCTGAGGGAGAATTGTTTTTTAATATAGGCAAAGTGTTTACAAGCTAAGGAACTAGCCATGAAGGAGAAATTAAAGATAACAGAAAGGAGGCAATTCATTGAGGGAATCAAGAAGAAGCCAGGAA
Organism: Lynx rufus; assembly: GCF_022079265.1. Taxonomy (NCBI): domain Eukaryota; kingdom Metazoa; phylum Chordata; class Mammalia; order Carnivora; family Felidae; genus Lynx; species Lynx rufus. Next base: position 64,622,761 of record NW_025814897.1, read on the forward strand.
AGAGTGAGATCAGAGCACAAGTGAAAGAATTAGTCTTGCACAGGAGGAATGATGTGGCCTCTTCTAAGATGTGTGGGAGCATAGCAAGGGTAGGAACAACTTAAGAGAAGTTTATAAGCAAGGGACAGAGGTGGAGGCACTTCATGTCCGGTGGTATTTATTTTTGCAAAGGAATTAATCTGCTGTTGGTGAAGAGACTAATGGGGTAGAGTGTGAGTATATGGGGGTGGGATTTAAGATACCTGCTATGTGGAAGATAGGGGACTAACCATGGAAAGAGCAGTATGTACTTAGGGCCCAGCTGAGGATGGAGATGCCGTATGTGCAGGGGCACCTTTGGGAGATCTTCTCCACCACACGCAACTCTCTGGGACACAGCCAGAGGTTTGGATTCACTGGGCCACGGATTTTTGTAGAGTGCATATTGTGGAATAACTAGGGGGGTAAGCATGCTAGTGAGAGAGGTATTACAGTGGTCCAGGTTGGATAGAAAAGGAGGCTGACAGCCTGGGAGAAAGCAGAGGTCAAGGGACTCCAGGGCCCAGGGAAATGGAAGAGCAAAGGGGGTAAGAGCAAAGAGGTGAGAAATGGAAAGGCAAAGTGTTGTTGCAGAGGGTAGGATAGTAGAATTTTACATTTCTCATAGGGAACAGTTCCAGGGGATGGGGGGGGGGGTGGGGATCCAGAGTATGGACATGGAGGGTTGCTAAAGTAGGTTGAAAGCAAGGTGCTGTGGAGCTGAAGAGGTTGGAAGTGCTCAGGTTCCTAATGCATATGGGTAGTGTCCTGGAGAGCTCTCAGTGATTTAGACTAGAAGGAGTTGATAGCATGAGATACAAAGAAGGAAGGTTTTTTTTTTTTTTTTAAGTTTATTTATTTATTGCGGGGGTGGGGGTTGTTGCCCAGAGTGGGAGAGAGAGGATACCAAGCAGGCTCTGCACTTGATCCCAGAAACTGTAAGATCATGACCTGAGTCGAAATCAAGAGTCCAACGCTTAACCGACTGAGTCACCCAGGCACCCCAAGAAGGGAGGGTTTTTGCACGAAGGAAAGTAGAAAAGCTGGAAAAATGTAACCCCACCTTTTTTTTTTAACTTCATCTTCCTCCACCTATTTTAGACCCTTATGATCCTGTTTGGATTATAGAAATACTCTCCTAATTGGTTTCCCTGATTTTGGTTTCCCTCCCATGTATCCATCATACACACAACTGCCAGCTTAATTAATCTTGACCAGGATTCACTCTTGCTCAAAAACTTCAGTAGCTCTTCACCTGCCTATACAATAAAATCTATATTCTTTAGCCCCACCCTCAGTGTTCCAGGCACAGAGCTGGTTTCAATCGATTTTGTTTTATGCATCTAGTTTGGGGCAAGAGCAAGTATGTAGTTTATACTGGGTTAAACCCTGCACTACTTTCCTAACACTGATCCTGAAGGACTTTCCCAAATGTGGTTTTGTTAACTGTAAAGAATGTTATTCCCAACCATCTCTGAATGGCATCCTTAAAGGGTCAATTCAAATACACATTATCCCCTTCCTTAAATGACAGCACCATTCTCTGTCCTTTTGTAAAAAATTCACTTTAAACTTCATATTGTAGTTAGGTGCCTATTAAGCAAGAACCATTCTTGATTTATCACTGTACCTCAGTGTATTGTACCCCATAACACCTATCTCAGTAACTTGTCTTTTGGAGGTATCCATTGTCTGCTGACTGACCAAATGCGTGCATTCATATAAATAAGTGGATGGATGAATAGAGTTCTTATAAAGTTCTAGTAGTATTAAGGGCCAGAATCCTTCACTAGAAGGTGATCTCTTCAAGGTTTAAGATTGATATTATATATATTTTTTATTCTCAATACTTAGTTAACATGGTTCTGGGAGATTTGTAAGCTAAGTACACAGTAGATACCCAGTAAGATCTTTGCAAATGGAATTGAACTAGGTGGCTTCACACCTAAGTGATTCTCACTGTGTCAACCCCAAGAAAGTGAACAGGGTCTCTGACCCAGCAAATAGCTGTTTATATCCTGACTTGAATAAAATGTGGACTCTTATAATTCGACAGCAACTCCCTTAACAGAGACCCATTTATTCATTTAATTCTTTGATTCTTTGAACCATACTATAAATTGTGATTGATTTATGTGTGATAACTTTATTCTAGACACTGAAGGGGAAAAAAAGCAATCAGTGAGAACAGACACATGAAAAGATGCTCAACATCACTAATCATCAGGGAAATGTAAATCAAACCCACAAAGAGCTACCACCTTACATCTGTCAGAATGGCTAGTATCAAAAAAGACAAATTACAAGGATGTGGAGTCAAAAGGAACCCTCGTGTGCTATTAGTGGGAATGTAAATTGTTGTAGCCACTGGAAAACAGTAGGGAGGTTCCTCAAAATAGAGATACCATATAATCCAGTAATTCCACTACTGGGTTTTTACCCAAAAATACCAAAATGCACTAAATTTGAAAAGATATGTGCATCCCTGTGTTTACTGCATCATTATTTACAATTGCCAAAACACAGAAGCACTTAAGTGTCCACCAACAGAGAAGTGGATAAAGAAGATACGGTATATAGACAATGAAATATTATTCTGCCATAAGAAAGAAAGGAATATTGCCATTTGGGACAACATGGATGGACCTAGAAGGTATTATGCTAAGTGAAATAAATCAGAGAAAAACAAATACCATATGATTTCATTTATATATGAAATCTTAAAAATAAAAAAAGCAGAAACAGACCCATAAATACAGAGAACAAACTAGTATTTGGGGTGCGGGGGGAGAGGGCAAAATGGGTGAAGGGGAGTGGGAGGTACAGGCATCCGGTTAAGAAATTAATGACCAGGCATCATGGGGCGCCTGGGTGGCTCAGTCCATTAAGCGTCTGACTTCAGCTCAGGTCATGATCTCATGGTTTGTGAGTTTAAGCCCCACATCAGCCTCTGTGCTGACAGCTCAGAGTTTGGAGCCTGCTTCGGATTCTGTGTCTCTTTCTGTTCTTCCCCCACTCATGCTCTGTCTGTCTCTCAAAATAAATAAAGAATAAAAAAATTTAAAAAAAAAGAAATTAATGTCATGAAGATAAAAGGCATAGACAGCATAGGGAATATAGTCAATGGTATTGTCATAGGGTTGTATGGTGACAGATGGCGGCTACACTTGCTGTAAGCAAGCATAACATATAGACAAGTTGAATCATAATGTTGTACACGTGAAACTAATGTAACATCGTGTGTAGACTATGCAACAATAAGCAGGGAAAAAAAAGAAATCTGTGAGAAAAGCAGACCTGTCATGTTTACAAAGTCTCTCTCCTTTTTCTCCTGTTTTGCCAGGCTGTGACAACATGTTGATGGGCATAAAGTCTCTGAAAATAGTGAAGAAGACTATGGATACACATGGCTCTTGGATGAAAGATGCTGCCAGCAGTTCCCAAAAGGTTTATTTCCTAATCGGATCCAGAAACAAAACTCTGTGGGAATTTGCAAACATGCGGGCATTCATGGAGGATAGCACCAAGCCAGCCCCACGGAAGCTCATCCTAACGCATTCCTGGCAGGGAACAGGCCAAGTGATCCACAAAGGTTTTCTGTTTTTTCACAACCAAGGGACTCTCAATGAGATAATCAAATATAATCTGCAGAAGAGGACTGTGGAAGATCGAATGCTGCTCCCTGGAGGGGCAGGCCGAGCGCTGGTCTACCAGCACTCCCCGTCAACATACATTGACCTGGCTGTGGATGAGCATGGGCTCTGGGCCATCCACGCAGGGCCAGGCATCTCTGGCCATTTGGTTCTCACAAAAATTGAACCTGGCACACTGGGAGTGGAACACTCATGGGACACCCCATGCAGAAGCCAGGATGCCGAAGCCGCATTCCTTTTGTGTGGGGTTCTCTATGTGGTCTATAGTTCTGGTGGCCATGGCCCCCATCGTGTCACCTGTGTCTATGATCCGCTGGGCACTATCGGTGAGGAGGATCTGCCCAAACTGTTCTTCCCCAGGAGGCCGAGAAGTCATTCCGTGATCCATTACAACCCCAGAGATAAGCAGCTCTATGCCTGGAATGATGGAAACCAGATCATTTACAAACTCCAGACAAAGAGAAAGCAACCTCTGGAGTAATGCGTTACAGCAAGGAGGAAAGGCACTGTGGCTGTGGACACTGCTCTCCAGGACATTGAGGCCACAGCCCCTTTATACTATCATGTCCCTCTGATCACAGACAGGCATAGGGTGTAGAAGCAGGCTTGCATATGCATCCTTCCCCGGATGTTATGGCCTGAGGTGTTTTCCAAGACCTTAGATGAGAGTCTGTCATTCAGACATTTTCTACTTCCATCACCCGTCCAAACCTCCGGGCTCTCTAGGCCTTCCACATTCTGATCCAGCTTACGTCCATCCTTTTCTTTGCTCCCCTCAGCCAGCAATTAGAAATGAAGGCCACTGCCTAGTACTCCTGGCTTCCTTCCTGGCCTTTCCTGAAGCTCTTTCCTCTTTCATAAATACCTGTCGATATTCTTCCGTCAGTGCCCCACTAAAGTACAATCTTTTCCTGATGTTGAATCTCCACTTCCCCTAGTTCTGCCCCGCCACCAAGCTAAGTAGATAAAATAGTGAAGCAAAACCATTCACATGTGAATACCACTTGCTGGTTACAAAGTGTTTGCACCTATGTACGTCATTTAATCCCCATCCCATGTCTTCTTCTGAGACATACAGAAGTCTTTATAATTGCCAGCTTAGAGATGAGAAAAGTTGAGGTGAGCCAAAGTAACACAGCCACAAAATGAAAATAGGGCTAGAAAATAGTCTTTCCATTGCCCAAGGAAGCATCGAATATGTGTGTTTGTTCACCCAACCTTTTGTAAGCAATACGTTCATCATTTCATCCTAAAAATAATGATCTGCCCCCTTTGGCCATTTTTCATGTCTGCACAAGACATTCCTATAAGCCCTTCAAAAGCTACTTCCCCCAGAAAACCAGCCTAAGGGTGAGGACCCCCGCTGTAGCCTCATCTTGTTTTGCCTTCCCCTGTGTCTCTTTTCTTGCTAGAAACACAATAAAACTGACACGAAGCAAATAACCCTCATCAGGTTATATTTGCCTACGTGCCCTCAGCATACAAACTCTCAGGAAGTGCTGTCTGTGCTGGGATTCCCTGTGAAGCTCCCCAGCACACTGAGGCCCTTGGTAAAGATTCTGGAATCTGGATGGAAGCCAGGTAGCAGGCAAGCGGTTCCCTCTCACAGCAGGCATGCCAAGTGGCACAGGTGACAGAGGGCAGCTGTGCCTGTCCAGAGGGGCTTCTTCAAATCTTTCCCACGCGTTTGTCCAATTCAGCCTAGTGTGGGTCACAAGCTCAGGCTGTGGTGCCGGTCTGTGTCATGTGCTGAGGCCTCTGTCTTTCCAGGTTGGTCACATGAGAGGGTTGGCTTTGTGTGCCTGCAGCTGTTTTGCCAACTCTGCCAAGCTCAGGGCGGGACTGTAGGCAATGAAGAGACGTTCCCCCCCGCCCCCCATAGCATCTAAGTAGATCTCTGGCAGAATGGAATCACTCACCCCATGCATACAGCACAATTATCCACAGTTCTGATAGATACAGAGCCCCAATCTGTTGTGGAATGAGGCAGGTATGAATAAATAAACATGGCAATGTTCCCCACTCCATGGGTTTGTGGACATTACCTACTCCGTGGGTAAAATGACATTACCTATTTCACGGGGATAAGGAACATGGACTGCCTCGGGAGGAGGGTAGAGTGGGATTATCAGTGAATGGAATTATGTGTGAGTCCTGCACACATAATTCCTCTGGAGGCACAGAGGAGGGTTGCCCTTCATCTGTGATATACTTTAACTTGTCGACTCTGCAGAGTGCACCTGCCACTGACAACACTCCCAGGTGCTTTAAATTCCTACGGCTAGAATCACTCTTTTAGGTCAAGACATTTTCTCCTTGTCAATGTGCCACTTTGCTTCCTGGGAGCCAGGGCAGCAAAGCATTCAGGCCCACGGATACTATCTTGGGCTTCTTTTGGGTGAATTGTTCAGCTCTGAGGTCTCTTGTTGGAGTTTAGTCAGGATGAAAGTCCCTATGGCCTATAGCAGTAGTTAAACTCGAGTGCATGTAAGAATCGCCTGAGGGGCTTTTAAAACTCCTAATACCAGGCCATACTCCCAGACAATTAAGCCAGAACCTCTGAAGGTAGGACCCAGGCTGTACTTTTTTAAGCCCCCTCCCGCAACATGGTTCTAGAGCGTGAATAAGCTTGAGAACCAGTGACTTACACCATTTTTAAAGGTAATTTTAAAAAAGTAATTGTATAATTCAGAAAGCAGGTTAGTATTTTCTAGAGACTGAGGCTAGGGCAGTGTGTCCACTGGGGCAATAACATGTGGGATTTGGAAACACCCATGAACTCATGTGAACTACAGCGCCTAGGTCTACAAAAGCCTCTGCTGCTATTTTAAGGAAGTGAAAGAGAACTGAAGGGTGTCCTGCTGTAACACAACTCTTGTGGGCCCCAGCCTTCCTCTGCTGGCTTTGCCTTTAGTCTGCTTCTGGCCAGGTTCCGGCAGTGACCAGAGTCTCATATTTGCAGGGTGGCTTAAGTTCTGTTCACATGTAAAAGCCTTCTGGGCACACTGGTAATTTCAGACCACCAGGGTAATTTGAAAAAAAAGATGTGTCTTACGGAGTTTGTCCAGCCTGTATAAATGTAGATAAAAACTGAGGCCAGGGCTGCAGTGACTCCTGCCAGTGACTCCTGCAGTGACTCCAGCTCGGGACTATGCCAGAGTGTGCAGTGTAGATGCCATCTGCGGCCCAAAGGGATTTTAATCAGCTGAACTGAGCAACTGGTCCTGGGAGGCCCAGGCAAGGCAACAACCTAGCAGCACAACCAAAGGGGATTCAGGCCATACACTAGGGGAAGGTGTTGGACTAAGTCCCCAGGGCCCAGTCCCGCCTTGTTTCCAGAATTCATTCCTGTGGTCAGAAGTCGCCAAAACTCTTGGCCCTATGGAACCCCACCTTGGTGCTGAGCACAGAGAAGTGCTTCTTGTCCTTAGCTGTTCACAGGACAAGGCGCAAAGTGTCTTTAGTCGGGGCTGACCACTAGGGGGACCTCCACGCCAGGTCGCGGGGTTCGAGTGCAGCCGGACTCCAGTGGGACGCAGAGCCTTCCAGACGGGTTGATCAGAGACAGGGAATGAGGCTGCCTTCAGGCCAACCTCAACTTGGACTGGATCCTACGGGTGTGGGAAGTCCGGACACCCAAAGTGTTGCTACTCTGGGTGTGCCTCCAATCGGTTTTTCCGTGGCTTCTCTCTTTGCAACTCTAGATACAAATTGCTTTTCTGCTTCCTCGTTTTCATTTCCTACGGCCGGGGAATGAATGGTGCTGAAGGGCTGAAGAAGCCCAGGGGACAGGCAGCACCAGAGCCAGGAACCGCCCGTCGGTGTCTCCGGGACCGGAAGGGTGCAGGGCGGGGAGGCAACAGGAGCGGGGCGGGGCTCACGGGGGCGTGGTCTGCGGGAGGCGGGGCTTGTAGCACCGTCCAGGGGGGCGGGGCCACGGCTGGGCTGACTAGGCGAAGGCAGGTTCGAAAGGGCGGAGTTGACGAGGTCGGTCCCCGAGGACAGGGAACCGGTGGCGGACCGGTCCCTGCGGACCGCCGCGGAGCCCGAGAAGGAAGGGGAGTGGAGGGGCGGTCCCAGGGGAAGGAGGGCGGGGAGAAGCGGGGGCTCCGGGACGAGCCTCCTGTGGGTCCCGCCCCCGTCACGTGGGCTCCAGACCCGGCCGCTGCCGCTCGGTCCGCTGGTTGGTCGGTCAGTTGGTCGGTGGGTCAGTGGCCTGCAGCTCGGTTCTCGGCTCTCATGTTCGGAGGTGGGAGGGACACGGGAGCGGCCCTCACACCTGAGCCGCCCGGAGAGGAGCCCAGCACCCAGGTCAGTGGGCTGTCCCCACGCCCCAGGTCCCCTGCGCGTTCCGGACCGGGAGCCCCCCGCGGGTACATTGCCTAGGTAACCGAAAGCCCCCAGATTCAAGAACCACTCGAGGAGTGGGGGTCAGTGCCAGTTAGGGCCCCAGAGTGGGTCCCAGATGCGAGGGCAGGAACCCTCTTCCTCTTCTCTGGCCAGAAGACTGGGAAGAGGGTATAACTCCCGAGGAGGATTTGCTTCGAATTTTCACCGAACCCTGCCTGGGATCCATGGACAATCCGCGCCCCTGCAGGTGCCAGCATGGCCCTGGAGATGCGCTGGATGGTCATTCACTTCAGTTTTGTGCGGTATGTCACCGAAGCATCAGAGTAACTAGAGAGCACAAGGGTGGGGGGGGGAGGGTCAGGCAGCTTAGGGTCTCTGCCCAAGCATATCTGTTCAGTGTGGTCAGATGCAACGCCTCGACTGAGACCAACTCTATACTCTAATTGCAAAAATGCAACATGCCATCAAAGTCTCAAGCCACTGCAGTCCCAGGAGACTGCCAGATGGGGATGGTCCTACTTAAAAGTGGGCTCCTCCTCTCCCTCATGACATCCCAACTCCAGTTTTGCAGTTTTTCTTCAAATGAAAATGAGATTATGTATTTAAAAGCTAGAATTTCCAAAGTTTGTGTAGGATTGAAACAGGTATTCTAACTAGTGTTTAATCCTCTTAGAAAACAAACCCAGAGTGTTGTAGTTTGCTTTCAGAGCAGCTGGATATTTGGTATCGGTGGATCCCCCTTTGCATATTTTGGTCTACTTCCTATCTTTCTCTTCATTTGTCTCTTTCCTTTCCCAGTTCCTTAATTGATTATAATACAAATCGGAAGTGTTTCCAAATTGTATGTTGCATTTTGTGAAGTTAAATGCCCAACTACAGGAAGGTAGTTGGCTGTGCACAAAATTCATCTTCAAGATGTTCAGTCTTTGATTATTGTTTGTATCTGGAAAACAAAATATTATTTGATTTCGAGATTATTTCTCTCTTGGGGTTGGAAGGCAGCCCATTAGTATTCTGCTTAAATTCATATTTAAACAACTATGAAGTGGGAGATGAGAGAGATTAGTGCATTTCTCACTGCATTCATACATGATTTTATTCATACATTTATTATTATTATTCTTACTTAGAAATTAGATGATGTGCCAGTTATTAGCTTATTGCTACTGGGGGGGACAAACTGAGAATCATGGTCTCTTCTTTACTGGGGTAGCTATGACAGGTGCACTGGTTTGAAGACCATGCACTGGTTTTAAGTACAATGACAAATGCCCTGAAGGAGGGAAGAGCAAAGAGTTGTGGGAATTCCTGTCTTTCACCTGAGCAGGGAAGATCTGGGATAATTTCAAGAAAGGGGTGATGTGTGTGATCCATCTCGGAGGATTTCTCCTGGGCGTCTCCAGGCAGAGGTGGGTAGAGCATGACCTGGGCTGAGATCTGTGTAGGCAGGGCAAGCACCAGCTAGTCATGAGAAGTGGCAAGTGGTCTAACTGGACTCCCAGAGCAAGTGCTAGACAATAAAGCTGGTGACAAGGATGAAACATGGCCCCAGTGGGCCGTGAAAGCCAGGTGCAGAAGTCTGGACTTAGAAAGCATGGAGCCAGTGACAGGTTTTACTCAAGGGATTGACTGTGAGCTTCTCAAAGTCCAGGACCTTGGCCCTTGACCCTCCCAACCCCTAGCCAGACGGGGAGAAAATCCAGTAAATATTTGTGGAATGAATGGTCAGGCAACCCTTTGGAGCTGAGCTTCTCAACCTTTAACAAGCTTAAGAATCACGAGGGGGGTCTTAATTCAAATGCAGATTCTGATTCCTACCTAGGTCAGGGGTGGAACCTGATCTGCCTTTCTAACACATTCCAGGGTGGTGCTCTTCACTATCTATGGCAAGGATTAAGGACCTTGGTTTGCAAACCTGGGGAGCTTTTAAACTGTTTGGATGAAGTGGGTCCGGGATGGTCTTCCCAAGTTCCCCCAGGGGTGATTCTGATGAAGGCCAAGGTGGAGCCTGCTCTAGCCCACTGTGGCTGTGGCAAGGAGTGAGCAGAGGGGAAAGACCCTGGGATGGAGGGACCAGTTAGGACATTGAAAATCCACCAGCATAGAAGCGGTGAGGCCTTCTATTGGGCCTGAGGGGGACAGGTGGGAGAGACTTTGGAAAGATAGAATCTGTGGGCCAGGGGGCCAGGGATATGTGGTATCTGTCTTCAGACTGAGCGGACTGCTTCCAGCAGTGAGGATAGGGGAATGACAATTCAGCTTTGGAGAAGAATGGCATGCCCTTTAGGCTCTACCATTTGACATGATAACATTTGGAAGTTGGTTTTAACGTGGATGTCAGAAATTTTTTTTTTTTTTCTGAAATACAAACCTGTTCATGACTTCCCTGCTTAAAATCCTCTGGCTGATCCCCTCTTGCAAAATATAAGGAGGAAAAGCTAATATGAATGCAACTAATGAGGTATCTAGACATTTATTAAGTTCGCAGACTGTGCACCCCCATTCGAGAGGCGACACTTGGGTGGGGGGAGATGTGACATTGTCACCACTTGGTGTGGGCACAACTAGGCTGAAGCTTCTGGCAGCTTTGTTTTTTCTGGAGTCACTATTTTTCCTGCTTCCTCTTTGCGGTGGTTCCACTTTATGTTTCCTGGCATCAGTCTTTGGTTTCAACACTTGCTGGCATCTAGGTGTCTCGGTTTTCAAAGAGCCCACAGGTGGTTTCAGAAAGGTGGGCTGTATCCCTTATAGACTCTGAGAGCCAGGTCTCCTTAGCCCTTGCAGAGCTTCAAGACACCCATTCTTATCTCTGACCCACTCAGTAAATAACCTGGGAGATGCAATCTGTTTAGCTTCAGACCCAGATCTCCTCAAGGCCTTGCGATTTTCCAGGGGGCTGCTAACACAGCTTTGTCTTCAGGAAATTTATGATTTTTACTTAGTGCTCCTAGGTAATTCTTACTTTGGTGCTCCTCTATAATTCTTGCTTTCATTTCCTCTGTCTGTCACGTATGCCCTTATGCACACAGAGAACTGACTCTTCACTGTGCACCATGCTCTTAATCACCGTGTTCCATGTCATGTAGTCATTTGGCCCTGTAACGTATCTGTGGATGGAAGGTCTGCACAAGATGGGATAGGGTTGCCTCCCTGATAGGATAAAGTATAACATCCTTCTTTGGCCTTCCAGGCTCTGCAAAGGCTGGCAATAATTTAGCTCTCCAGCTGTATCTCCACTGTTCCCCAAACCGAGTAGCTCAAGAGATCCTATCTTTTGTGCCTCTCTGTCTTTGCACGCACTATTTGCTCTTCATGGAAAGCTTTTTGTCTGCCCCGTGAGCTGAACGGACTCTTATTAACTTCAGGATGCAGATCAAACTCTTGAAGCACCTCTCCTCCCCCCACCTCCAAGTCACTTTTACTCTTCTCTCTAGTACATACATGTAGCATCAACTGGAGAACTGTGCTATGGTCCTGAGGTGCTTTATTGGCATGTCTCTGTCCACACCCACTCCAGACTCTTGTGTGCAGCCCTACATCTAGCAGATGTCCAGGAAGAGTTTGTGATAAACATGGGCCTGGAGCTGGCTGGTTTTGCAATGTTTGCTTCAGTGAAAGGGGAAAAGAGTAGGCTATTCTGCACAGGTGATGAGGGAAGAAACAAGAACAGAACCTGAAAGACTGGGACAAGCCCAGTGAGGAGTGTCCCACATGGCTAGAGTCAGAGGGTGGAGTGGGGAGGGGACACTGGGAGAGGTAGACTGCAGTCTTAGGCTGGGGAGAGGTCAGGGAAGGCCTTGAGCATTGAAGTTAAGGAATTGACATTTTCTTCTCATGATATTGAAGGCCTTTTGGTGTGGAAAACACGTAGTGAACTCTCTGCTTTCAGGAGGATTCAGGGCTGAAAAGGGCCGGTTGCAGGGCCAAGGAGCAACTTCCTGTGAGAATATGCTCTTGGAATAACCCATAGAGGTAGCTTAGGGTGTAAATCAAGGCAATGGCAATAGAGATGGAGAGTGAGTGATCTTGTCCAGAAATCCTGCAGGATTTGGTGACTGACTGGATTTGAGGGAGAGGGAAAGGCATCAAATTGGACACTGACACTTTGTGCTAATGTGCTGGGAGAAGAACGAGGCATTGTTAGTAGCATGAGAGCAAGGAGGAGATTCTTGGAAGGGGGAAGGGAAATGAGGATGGTTGATTCCTTTTGGAATCAGAAGAGAGCCTTGAGTAGTTTCTCATATCACACACACACACACACACACACACACATACACACACACACTCACACACACACACACACACACACACACACACACACACATGAATGGTGAAGCGACCCAAAGGAACCTATGCAGGGTCACCTGCTGCTGGTGGCAGAAGCCAGGCCTCCTGGCCCTTTGGCCTGGGCCTCTTTGTAGCACTGTGAGTTGGCCAGAGAAGAGCTGCCAGAGGTCCAGATGGAGATTCCATTAGGCAGTGAAAAATGGGAAAAAGACCAGGTTTAGGGTGAATTCAGTCTGCAGAGCAGCTAAAGCTGGAATCTTAGAGGTCAAGAATTCAGAAGGGAGTCTGTTGGTAGCCATTGCCAATGGGGGTTTGAAGGCTCATGCGTCCTCCTTTCTGTCCTATGGCCTACTATATGTGGGCTGATGGAAAGTAGGGAGTGTTTTATGGTATGGACACTCATACTTGTTAGTGCTCCATGTTGGTACATGTGTATCGAATGGTTTTTCTGGGAATACAACCACCAATCTGTCAGTTCTGTGGAAAGATGTATTCCAAAACCCACACACTTTTGCCCCCCCCCCCCGACAAACTTTAGGGACGCATCCAATCAGTCTCGAGAAGTGGTCTGTGCAGTGTTGGAGTGGGGGGTGGTGGGTGGCACCCATCCGGGGAAGGCTTCCAGCCTTAGGGACCTCATTCCTCCAAGCAGAGGCCTGTGAGTAGGGCCAGTGTCAGGGGGCCAGATGGATGGGGTAGGGCCATAGCTGTCAGGGGAGGGGAGAAGACCTTATCTAGAATCTGACTGATGCCTGGAGACTCAGTGACCCCGAGGCTGGATTTCCTCTCCTCCTCATCTCTCCCTTCCACACCTTTCTGTCTGGCCAGGTCCCTCACTCTCCAGCCTCCCAAGGACAGGTCCTGCCTTTGCCATGGCATAGCGTCACCTTAGTTTGCTAAGACAGAGCTGGGCTAATGCATGTCAAACACTTAGATTATTGCCTGGTATGTGGTAATTGGCAAGTGAAAACAAAGACAAGGAAGCCTGGGGTTCAACTTCAAGGGAAAACTTGTCAAGCCTCCTGGCTCTTTTGAATTATGCAGCTGGATCTCTGGGAAGTTTCTACCTTATCTTGTTTTGATTTTTTGTTTTTGCGCTATTAATTAATTAATTAATTTATTTATTTTTACTGATACTAAAATGGGTGCAGGGCCTTCTCATCCATGGTAAAGAATCAAGGATAGCCATGGATTGCAGACTTGGGACTTGGGTTGTCCAGGAATGACTCAGGAATGACTTATACGGAGGTGAGTGGGTGGAGGGCCTTCTGACAAATCTCCAAGAACAGATTCTTAACCCAGGTGAGGCTGTTCAGGGGAATTGATGGCAGCCTGGCCTCTCCTCAGGCCTAGAGCTGCTGAGCCGGTCTCAGGCGGCTCTGCTTTGGGTATATCTGTTTCTTCCTGGTGATGAGGACAGGCATAAGGAAGGGTTCATCCAAAATCCTAGGGTTGATCTCTGTCTGCTCAGGGATAGCCACTGCTTGCTGGTTGCTGGGAGTGTGCTCAGTGGGCATAGTCAGAACTTCTGCCCAGACTCCCTGGTGAAAACGTAAATCCACAGTGAGTTGTGTGCATGGTTGGAATGTACCAGTCACATGTAGCTGGGCCTCTCAGCTGGGCAGGGACCACTCTAACTGGGAGGGCCACCCTTGTGACTGCACTGCTATCCCAAGAAGTCTTAGCAAGCTTCTCCAACCTGCTTCTGGCAGAAAAGCCCAGAAATCTCTGCCAAAAGGAACTCTTAAGGTTGATAAACTGTCTGTGTGTGTGTGTGTGTGTGTGTGTGTGTGTGTGTGTGTGTGTGAGAGAGAGAGAGAGAGAGAGAGAGAGGAAGGAAGGGTGGGAAGGAGGAAAGAAAGGAAGGAAGGGAAAGAGAGAGAGAGAAAGAGGTAGTTGTATAGGAGCCAAAGGTCTGTTGTAGGGATTAGGGAAGAGAGGAGGGCAGAGCCACAGCTGAGGCCAGGAACACCAAGAATCGGTTACCTTTGTTTCTTACATGCACTCGTGGCAACTCCACTCTCTTCAGGGGCAACAGTCCTTCTCCCAACACAGGGCCTTGTTTCCCCTGAATCAAAGAGGTTTTTGGAGGAATAGCTAGCTGGACACTGCGTGGCTTCACCAAGGCAAAAGAGGTGTCGGCAGACTGGCCCCACGGAAAGCTGCCTCCAGAAGAAGGATATGGGGGGCTTCCGGCTTTGACGGGTTTACAAAGGGCTTGTCTCATGAGGGGGGGAAATTATTCCCATTTCACAGGAGGCAAATACGTGCCAGAGAAGTGATTTTTTAAAAAAGACCCAGAGTTTTAGATTTAATTTATTGTCTAAATTGGGACACTCTTGAGAGAGAAAGGAGGCAGACAAATGCTGGGTGGGGTCCTGGGGTGACAGGACTATCTTGGGTGTACCAGGGATGTGGTGTCGAACTCCAGATTCAGTAAGCAACCAGGTCAGGTAAGGGGGGGGGTGGTGGCTGGGGGACTGGAGAGAGAGGATTGCAGTAGGGGGAGGGGAGACGTTAGAACTTGAATTTGGACTGGAAAGGAAGATTCTTCTTAATTCAACATTTTACCAAAGCAAAGGAATAGTTCTTGGCTCTGACACCTGACCTTGACTGGATGTCATGAAAAAGTTTTATTACATAAGCTCTTCCTGTGACCAGCCAAGACATCTGGTTCTTCTATGCAGTGCCGCTCACCCGGTAACAACAACAACCACCCTGTGCGTCCGTCTAGGTTTTCGCCGCGCCAGCTCACTGGAACTGCACAGTGCCTCGGGCGGGGATTATTGTCCTGCTTCTGGAGATGAGGAAACTGACTCCTGCCTATCCCCCTCCTTCCAGCATGGCGGGCAGCAGGTGTTCTCCACCATGAGGACCTGGCCTCCCTGATCTCCGAGGTCCCTGCTAGCTCTAGAGTATGGACTTTGAACCAGACAGGCCTCCCTTTAAATCCCCCTTAAATCCCCCAGTACACAGATTTTCTGTCACTGCTTTGAGCTTTAAGTTCCTCATTTGTTAAATGGGAACAATAATAAGCCTATTTCGTTTGTTTCTTGTGATGATGAAATGAGAGGATGCACATACCGTGTTGCCTGTGGTGCTTGGCTCATCCCATGTCATCCTCTTCTCAGGAAGCCCGGAAAAAACTACGTTGTCAAGAACAGTGATTTACATCATCTAGCGGGCTTGTTCTGAAATTTCGGGGCAAGTAGCATTCTCTGGGCCTCTAGGTGTGACACGGAAGGGGCAGCCCTGGTGAAGGTGAGCAGGGAGTCCATAAGGCAGAAGTACATGGCAGCCTGGTTTCAGATGGCTGGTCACCCATGTATAGGATGAAGGCAGCAGAGGGAGCTGAGCACCCAAACCACCTCTGTGAGATGTGGCATGTGGCAGGGAGGTGCAGAGTCCTGCCCGCAGACTCCAAAAATCAATGGTGTGAGTTTCCTACCTGACCATGTGGGAAAGCCCATAAGGTGCAACCTTAGCCTGGTTGCATTAATAGAAGTCCTGGCTTTAGACCTTGCTAGAAGATCATCCCACTTTGTCCTGCACTGGCCAAGGCTGGACACACCACACTCTGGGAGTAGGTGGAGGAGGGATGCTCTCTGCTGCAAAGCTGGAGTCTGTGCTCTGCAAGGTTTGAAAGGACTTGAGAACTGACAGGAAGACACCAGGGCCATGACTGATTTTCAGGTCGGACCTATCTTGTTGTGTGTTGCTCAGAGGGCAGAGTTGGGAGTCCATGGTGGTGATGGGAGAGAGAATTAGAGAAGAGGCAGATTTCAGTTCGCACTGATGTAAGAAATTCCACAGAATTCACGCTGATCTTTAGGGGGAGGCAGCAGTCTTACAGCCTGTGTTGTGGTCTATGTAAAGAGGGCGTTGTCCAAGCGGTATTGGTTAGAGAGAAGTTTGCAAAATAGTAGGGGAGGCAGATTTGCTGGGAGGTCTAACTAAGAGAACGGCAGGACTGTGGGGGATAGTTGGCTTCTGAGCAGAGATGAGTTGCAGCAAACGCAGGGTGGGATGAAGGCGGGAGGCCGGGAGGGGGTGGCTGCAAACTCTGCAGGACTTTCTCTGTCCCAAGCCACAGGCCAAAGTCCTGCCCCGTAATGGGGTTTGGGAGAGAAGCTTTGTGGCCTGAAACTCTGAAGCTGTGACCCCAAAGAAGTGATTAGACTCTGTGCATTCTCTGTTCATGCCTAACCTTGGCTCAGCCACCTATCCGGGGCTCAAAGTCTCTTACAGACTCATGGTCACCCCTTGAAGATTTTGAGAACACAGCATCCTGGCATCTGAAGAACCTGGGCCATGTGGTCTGAGGCAGTGGCTCACAGCATCCAAGAGGGGATGGCAGGTATAGGAAGGAGACATCCAGGAAGGCACTGGGCATGACACTGGGAAGTCTGACTGTCTGTCTGCAGCCTGGGCTGCAGAGTGAGCTTCCAGCCCTAAAAGGAGCCGGGGAAGGGCTGTGGGCAGCAGGGCCTTATTCAAGTAGGCTGAGGTTTTGGGTGGGGTGTATGGGCGGAGGATGGAGAGTGTTGTGGTTAAGCAACGTGGATGCCTGTGGGGCACGCTATCCTGGCCTGGTTGGCAGGGAGGGAGGCCAGGGACGCCCTAAAGTCAGAACTGGCCCACTGGATCTAAGGAAAGTCCCCCTTTCAGGAGCAGAGGTAGAGCATAATTCTAAGTACTCTGGAGGCAATAAACTTGTGACCTCATTTATTATTTCAGGCACTGAATGATTTTTGACCATCCTCTATGCTGAGGACTGGGATGATGGGAACATGAGAGGAGTGAGACATGTCCTCTGCTTGGATAGCACTTAAGGAGTGTACTCCTTTCTCAAAACAGGCAATAATGACCAAACCACAGAGAGAACATTCAGAGAAACAAGCGTTTGGGGTACCTGGCTTGCTGAGGAAGTGGCATTTGAGATGTGTCTGGAAGGAAAGATGGGGAACAGAGACTCCCCTTCCTCTGGGTGAAGGGCATTTCTGGCTCAGGGAACAGCAATGCACAAAGGAAGGTGTGGGGATGGTGAATTAAGGGACGGTTGCAGACAACAGCCAGGGGTTTGCTTTGGCTACAACTGAGGAATGGGGTTATATGGGTAACTGGGATTGGAAATCATCATTTATTAAGTCCCCGCCGGGCGTCAGGGACCGAGCACAGAGCCATCTGTGCTGATGTACATCTCACAGGGGCCTCTCAGGGCTTTCACCCAGCAGGAAAAGTGACTTTCCTAAGGTTCCCTAACTGGCAAGAGGCTGAAATAAGACTTACGCCTGGTCTACCTGATCCTCAAACCCATGTTTTTTCCACTCTATCTTGCCACCATGTTGAGAGGTCAGATTATTCAGAGTCTTAAATTTACCATGAAGAGCCAATTCTTCATGTTGAGGTGGGAAGATGGTCAGTCTGCACGTGTCGGATGACATTAACCTGTGAGAAGCACTTGGTGGACGTGACCAGATTGTTAAGGATACACAGCCAGCCCCAATAAGTATATATGTACACACACAAAGACCTATTTGGAAGTAAGTCTCTAAAATAGTAGGAAGTTGCATAGTTCCGTGGTGCCATAGAAACTGTTACTTCCTGAGCACCATAGGCAATTGCTGATTTCCTGGCTGGATTCCTCCCACTCTATAAAGTACATGAGAATGGGGCAAGATAACCTGGAATCTAATCTAATTTCTACAAAAAGCCTCTTGGCTTAGCTACTTTATCATTAGTGACAAGTTGCCTACAACCCACCTCATCTGTTGGAGACCCCAGGGTGTCAGCCGTAAAGGGATATGTAAGATGGCGCTCTGGATTGGGTTGGAAGGTGGGGTGAGGGACTAGAGTCGGAGAAGCCTCGGCAGTAACCCAGGTAGGGGTGTGGGGGTGGAGAGAGGCCAACACTGTTCAGTAAACTGGCTGGGAGCCTGCCTGTGCAGGGGTGTCGAGTGGGGGCTGGGGTGCCTGTGTGAAAGGAGAGCACCGTTTCCACCAAGCATGTTCAGGCTCTGAGCAGGTGGGTGCTGGTGGTGGCTGCCTGCTGAAAGTGGGCTCCTTCCTTATCTTGTATGCTATAGAGCCAGCCAGTCCTTATTGCTGATTGTGCCTGTGTCTACCCAGGGCCCCATCCTCTCTGTTCAGCTTGGCCGTACAGCCGGAGCTCAGAACCCAGATCCAGCCACAGCCTCTTCTTTAGGGTGGACCCGGGGTCCTTCGGGCTGCCCAATGGGACGCTTCCCCTCAGCCTGGAGAGAAAGCCTGAGAAGACCACCTTAGGGAGGCTGGGTGCAGATTCGGTAATATCTGGGCTGCAGAGACTCGGGATCTCATGTTAACAGGAGACTTCAGGTGGGACAGTGCCCTCCCTCTGTGTCCTGCCTACTAATCAGGAGCACTTTGAAAACTGTTAAGGCTGCTCCAGGGTCATGAATCTAGTCCTCAAACGTCATGGTTATTTGCATTTGAAAGAGAATTTTATTTTATTTTATTTTTTACTTTTTTTAACGTTTATTTTTTATTTTTTTAAATATGAAATTTATTGTAAAAACCACATAATTTTCAAGAGAGAGCAAGAGAGGGGAGGGGCAGAGAAAGAGAGAGACACACAGACTCTGAAGCAGGCTCCAGGCTGTGAGGTGTCAGCACAGAGCCCAACGCGGGGCTTGAACTCACGAGCTGTGAGATCATGACCTGCGCTGAAGCCAGACACTTAACTGACTAGGCCACCCAGGTGCCCCTGAAAGAGAATTTTAAATAAATCTAGCGACAGTTGAATGAGGGATGGCGTGAGAAGGCTTCCACAGGCTACATGAGACCCACGTCTTGTTGCATCACTGTCACACACCGCGTATGGCAACCTTTCCTAAGTAATCCCGGGGGCAATTGCCCGTTTGGCCATAGATAGGTGTTCTGTGAGAGTGTGATGTCCACAGGGAGCAACTGTGAGGCCTCTCGGCCACCAGGACAACTTGGCCATCTTCTGTCAAAGCCACCTCTGAATTAAATGGGCTCTCCTGACACCAGTGCCCAGGGCCAGGGACCTCCCGCTCCATGAATGTGGTCAGGACATGGCCCTTCCTGCCCCCAACCCCAGGAGCCCAGCTTCAGCTTCAGCCTCCATGTTTGGGGTCTCCCAAATCCATCTCCTGGCTGTGACTTCTCTGCCAGGTGCCTGCCTGGCCCATGAACAACATAAACCCTGCCTGCTCACTGTCCCAAAGTGAGGTGCCTGAGAGACCCTGGTGGAATGGCTGAGAAAGCTGCCAAGGGGCTCTAAGAGTAAGCACAAGATCAATGGGACACTTTCTGCTCTGGAAGACTTGGTGGCCTGGACCTTTCTGTCCAATACTGCTAGAGAATCACAGAAAGTTTGGAGCACGTGTGCTGTGTTTGTAGCCCCAGGGTCTGCCTAACTGGGGGCTGGCTCCAGGGGATTTGGTAACTTCTCAAAGGGAGTCAGTGTCATGTATTTTTTCCCCTAACCCCAGCAGTTAGGGCCTGATAAGAGGTCTTGGCCAAGTCCATCTTCTGGAATAGTGCACTTAGGGACATGTTCTCTGAGAGGAGAGAGGCAACGTGTTGCAAATCTACTGGGCCGGGCACTGAGCGGGGTGGTTTACTCTGTCCTCTCTCGTAACCCTCCCACCAGCCTTGTGTGAGGCAGGTATTATTATCTCCGTTACATAGTAACCCGAGAGGTTAATATCTATTACCCAAGATCAAAAACTAACCCAGCTCTAAGGAGCAAAGCCAGGATTTAAACGCAAGTCTGACTGCAAAGCTTGGACTCATTCTACTGCCTCCCCCTGCTCCGCTCCTTCCTCAGGGGCATGGGAAGGAGTGCAGGAGCTCAGAGTTCGGAACAGGGGTGGCAGGGGGCAGGAGGGATCTCCTGTTGGTACTTCCTTCCCCTGCTGTGGGTCCTTTCTACCCTTTCACTATGAATCTGAGAAACTGCTGGGGGATCTCCCATGGGAAATAGCCCTGCTGTATGGACAAGAAGTGAGAAATATGGAGAGAGGCCCCCAGGAGCAATTGCAGATGCTCCCACCACCTGGGGATCAGACCGACTGACTTCCAGGAGCGAGACCTCTTGGGCACCCGGAGAAGGGAATTCTCTAACTGGCTTGTCTTTGGTCTGCAGGAGTATGTGTGCAATGGCAGATTCCTGGATCACTTTTCTCGGGAAAACCCCCACATCACTCTGGCCTAAGTGCTGTCAGGGGCAAATGTCTTGTGATAGGTGAGCTGAGATTAGTGCCCTGGGCCTTGCCCTCCTTCCCCCCATCACACGCTGGAGTTGTTGAATTGGGTTGAAGAGGAGACAGCTGGGCCCAGGGCACTTAGCTCCTTGAATGCAGCTTAAGAGCCGGTCAGCTGCCACGTCTCAGAGTTTCCTCCTTGAAGCCCAACAAAGTCTGGCCTTGATCCCTGGTCATGTCCCATTTGGAGCTGACTTGCAAAGATAGATAAAGGACTATGAGGAACTGTCCCTACCTGGATGTTGTTTAAGTCTTCCTCAGACTGACAGGGATGGGGAACAGGGCCCCACATCTCTGGAGAGGAGGCCCTGTGTCCGCAGGTTAGTGTGTCCGGGATCAGACTGGGGCGGGTCCTAGCTTGTTAGCCCTGCCATAACAACACACACAGATTAGCTGGGCTAAATGACAGAAATGTGTTGTCTCTCAGGCGGGAGGCTGGAAGTCCAAGATCAAGGTGTCTGCGGGCTTGGTTTCCTCTGAGGCCTCTGCCTTTGACTTGTAATTGGTCATCTCCCTGTGTCCTCACATGGTCTTCCCTCTGTACCCATCCGTGTCCTTATGAGAACACCAGTCATGTTGGATTAGGGTCCACCCCCATGACCTCGTTTTAACTTAATTATCTCTTCAAAGAGTATGCTTCTAAAGATAGTCACCTTCTAAGGTACTGGGTGTTGGGACTTCAACATACGAATTTGGGGAGGGGGATACGCTTTGGCCTATGACAGGATGTTTCCCAAATCCTCAGTGAACAAGCCTCCGTGTCCTGGTGAGGTAAGAGAGGCAGTCACTGCCGGTCCTGCCGAGGCACCAGGAGAGGAAGGTAGGCCCAACGCAGTCAGTGCAGGAGGCTTGATTGGCCTTGTCCAAAGGCTCAGCCCCGAAAAGTCCAGGCCGGGCAGTTCCCTTGTAGTCTAGGCTCTCTAGCAGCAGTGGGTTCTGTGTGCCGTCTTCATCTGCCTCCCATGTGGTCCTCAGGCCTCCAGTGAAGACAGAGCTGCTAATACCCTACTAATGAAAACCCTCCAGCCCAGGCCTACAGAGGAAGCCCCTTTCTCCTGACAGAGGCAGGAGCCAGGCTGTCCTTGCCAGTGCACACAGCCTGCCTTTAGGGAAATTCCCTGGTCTCTTACTGGTCTAAACGTTTTCCTCCCCAGTGCAAAAAGAAAACTGTTGCATCGATTCAAAATTAAACTGTTTGACAAGTGTTGAAATGAAGCCTCAAAAGACAGAATAAACTTTGATTAATCCAGTTAGTATTTACCTAAAGCCTGCCAAATTCTGGGGTCTGTGCTCCCCCCCGAGCCAGCTTGGGAGGCACATAGGAGGTAGCCAGCTACAGGCTACAGTTATGTATGAGGCCCCTGAACATTCTAGATGATAGAGAAAACTCGCCAATTCAGATCTGTTTTTTTTTTTCTTGTTGCTTAGCATTGTAAAATAATAGAATAAGTGGAAATGCCTGGTTTTATCATCTGTTAGGGGAAGTTACGTTCTCTTCTCCCGTCAGTCCTGTGGAAATCTACCTGCATTCACCACTTGTCCCTAGGTTGTGACAGGGCCAAGCACGGTCAAGTCATTCTTACAGCAGAGCTCCTTCACCTCTGAGGATTAGTCCACGAAGAGAGGGTCTCGTGTACAGAGAAAGTGAGAGGGGAGAGGCTGCCATGGACGACTCCCCACCTTTATTCAGAAAGGTGGCCAAGCTCGCTCGTGCTCTTTCTCACATGCCCCTCCTCCTTTTGCCCTCCACTCAGTGCACACACCTAACATCTTTCATCAGCTAGCATATACTGAGTGTCTACCTGTGTGTTGGGTTCACGGCTGGGCTCTGAGGATGGGAAGGTGAATAGAACATACTCCTTGCTCTCAAGCATTTTAATTTAGAAGAGGAGACAGACATATCAAGGACTTGGACAACCGGAGCCATAAGCAAGTTGATGCAGGTGAGTACCAAGTATGGCAGAAGCAGAGAGGAAGAGCCAGCCAGCACCTTCAGGCACCGGGGGGTGATGGTGTCAGGAAAGGCTTCCTTGGGTCGGTACATTTGGATAAGGTCTTAGAATGGGTGAGATTTAAAAGTATAGCTGGAGAAAAGCACCCCAAACAGAGGAATAGGGAAATCCTTCAGTTATTCAGGGAGTAGGAACTGGCTCAGTGGGGTTGAACTAAGAGTGTGGTGAGAAGTGCAGCTGGGAAAGTGGATCTTATAAGAGGGCTTAGATGGCTGAGCTAAGGAATACAGCTTTGTTCCTGAAGCAATGGGGAACCATGGAGGGTTTGGGAGCAGAGGAGTAATGCCTTGGGAAAGGTGGGTTGGAGAAGAGTCGTCCAGAAGTAGGAAGCCTAGAGGAGGCAGCTTTGGCAATCAGGGAGAGGGTGGAGGCAGGGTGGAGAGATGATAAGTGTCTGAAGGAGAGTGAGCTGAGCCTTTGGTCATTTGGTCGGGTGTTAGGATCTACAGAGAGCCTGAATGGCACTGTACAAGAAGCACCATTTGTGTCACTAGGAATTGAGGTTCAAACCCCAGTTCTGGTTCTCTTGATCCCCAGCAAGGAAAGGTGGAATCCTGTGCCCCCCTCTGGAAAAGCTCAGATCCCTACGTGCTGGATTTAAAAAACAAACAAACAAACAAACAAACACAAGGAAACCTTTGTTATAAAAAAAATTCAAACACAAAAGTAGAAGAAATCATATAATGAATCAATTTACTTATCAACCAGCTTCAACCATAAGCCCTTGCTGGTTATATTTTTAGGGGATATTTTTTGTGATGAAGCTTCTTGAAAGTATTCATGTTGCAGCTACATTTAAAGCATTTCTCTGAGTCTATCTATCATTAGGTTGAGGCACTGAAATGACTTGATGTCTGTTCCTCCTTGGAGGTGAGATTGTGCATGTGTGTGTTCTCCGCTGTGAGAAGGGCAGTGAGGGCAGCCTTCTTTGTGTTCTGGGGCTGAGGAAAGACACTTCTAGCAGTGCCCATCAGTGGGTAAGGTTCTGTTGCCAGGGGGCAGGTGAGGTGTGGACATGGGAGAGAGTGGAGGCATGGATGGCCTTTGGGGGGCAGTTTTCAGGGTTGGACACCCTCAATATCCACTCACTGAAGGATGCCTGTGGCCTGAGAGCCTGGTCTCTGCTGAGAAAATTGACAAGACTAATCTATAAACTAAATAGCAACGAAGTAATTCACTCTGGCGGGCATTGCCCAGTGGCCACAGCACAAACACCTGTCCTCCTAGACTGCCCTCCTGGCATTTCCCACAGGTGGATTACAGGGTCATCTGCAGGTTGCTGGGGATCCAGGCTCCCTGACAGAGGGCACTGTGTGGATGGTAGGGGTCACCCAAGCTGCTGTGGGGCCTCCTTGCTAGTGACGAGTACTCATACCTCCAGAGATGATGTACTGGTCACCAGTGTGCCATACAGACCAACACAGACCAGTCCTTCTATGGCCACTGCCACTTCATCCTTCACTGAGTGACCCAGGTTGGTGCGCGTTTGATAATTATTTGTACTGCGTAAGCGCTGTCTGTTTTAGCGCCAACTGAAAAATAAGACCAAGAATCAGACAGATGGAGACTAACGTATCAGCTCTGGGGCTAATAAAGATGTTGAGAATGGCCAGCAGGGTTCCCAGTGCATCCCTTTCCTTACCTGGCATATCTACCTAGGCCAGAGATCTGGAACAAGGCAGCTCTGGAAAAAGAGAGGGAAGGGTGGGGGTTCCTTCCCCCATTCCCTCAATCAGATACTTAGCGGTCCAAGAAAGAGGATGTCAGCCCCTGTTGGATATCCCCATGGCAACATGAAACAACCAAAACGGAGGTGTGAGCAAGTTGTGGGTCAGCAGAGATGCTCTTAGACAAGTAGGGGTAGGGATGCTGTCATAAAGGAAGGAGAATCACCTTGAAGAATTAGTTTCGATGGATAGAGACTAGAGAAGGGACCATTAGCTTGAGGGGATGGCATGAGAAAGACACTGCAAAATGAGAATGCCTTCCTATGGCTGGAGTATCAAGAAATCAGAAGGGTACAGTTGGAAGTGGCCAGGCTTAGCGAGGAAGTGCTGCAGAGTGGTTAAGAATATGACCTTGGAGTTGTACTGCCCGGGTTCAATCCCATCTCCACTGCTTCCAGGATGTGTGATTTGAGCAGTCGTTTAACCTCTGCAAGTTTCAGTTTCCTTGTCTGTAAAATTTGGATAACAATAGTTTATAAATATTGAGGTATGAGACACACATAAATATTTAGCTTGGTGCAGAATGAGTGTTTAAGAAATGGCAGCCGTTAGTATTACCATCATGTGTCCAGGACAATTTGGGGTAAGCTAACAGATGCTTAGATGCCAGACTCATGAGCTTGGATTGCTGTGGGAAAGGCCAGGTGAGAGGAGGCCCTCCAAGGCCTAGGTTCAGACACCTGAACACAGCTGGGCCTGCTGTGGGAGGGATGATATGGAGCAGTGCCTCCCTGCCCAGAGCAATCCACAGGGGCCTGTCTGCTGTTTGAAGGCAAGGGCGGGTCACGGGGGAACGCATAGTGTGCAGGTCAAGCAGGCCAGGAGCTACCAAGAGAGAGCAGGACCATGCTGAGAGAGTTTCTGATCATGCTCAATCTCTGGGGCTGCTAAGAAATAGCCAGAAAGCTGAAGAGCATTTGAATGCTTTGGTCTGGAGCTTACAAAAGTAGTCTAGTGTTACGAGTTGTGAATATGGAGGTGAAGTATGGATTGTCCAGGGAGAGGCTGTAGAAGAAACAGGAAGAGAGCTGAGCACAGGGACGGTGAGTGGAAGCTGAGACATAGGACATTTAGCGAAGGAAGAGGATCTGGAAGAACCCAGAGAGCTTTTTGTCCCTGATGCCAAAGGAGGAGAGCATCTCATGGGGTTTTGTGTGGATGAGATGCCAAGGAAAGCAATCCTAGCCAACACTGACTGATTGCCCGTCTAAGTGCTTTACTTGTATGAACTCCTGTAACCTTCACAACCACCTTTGAGACAGGTGCTTAAGTTATCCTCATCTGACAGATGAGGAAGCAGAGGCACAGGAGACCCCTGGCCAGGGAGCATTAGAGACAGGGTCTGACCACAGTCCGGCTCTACAGCTCAGCTTGTGCTTTAAGCCCACCCTTTGCTGCCTCTCACAGGAGTAAGAATGGATATAGCTTGGGGGGTGGGGGGCAGTAGCATTAAGGCACAAAAATGGAGATCTAATGGCAGCAGGCCTGGAGAGAACAGGAGGAGGTGAGAGCTTTGGTAGTGAAGCCAAGGAGAAACATGAGGTGGTGGCTGAAAGAAGGGTTTTAGGAGAGCAGAGGCTTTGATATTTGTGTGGTCCAGAGGAAGGAGTAGGAGAGGGGACAGAGGCACAGTCAGTGTAGAGAGGACACCACTGAGAGCCTGGGCCACAGTGGTACTAGATTAGGGGAGGTCTTAGGAGGCCAGAAGGGGAGTTGAGGGATTAGGTTTCTCACCAAAGAAAGATGTGTGGTAGTTTGCCGAGGCGAGTCTGGTAGGAAGGATGCACCAGATTAAAGATGTAGGTGCAGGAAGATCTGGTGGAGCTGAAGCTCCTGAACTTGCCTTCTCAGGCAGGGGGAGATGGGGTCAGCAGTGACCCGGTGGCATGAGCTGTGGAGGTGGCTGGAGGGAGGTGGGCAGGTGTCAGGGAATGATCTTGTGTGCTGACTGCTGACATACATCAGGCCCCTGCAGTAGGGGGCCCATCCCGGCTGTCCAGGGGTGCTGAAAGGGGAAATGGAGTCAGAGGAGAGTGTGGGAAGGTTCCTAAGGTGGGCAGTGGAAGGGACAGCCTGCCATGGCCTGGTCCTCGGGGTGGGGGAATTCTGAGTGAGCTTCCCTGAGAAGGTCCTAGCATCCTGCTGCATTATTGCTGGTAAAGGACAGGCAGCTTCCAGGTAGATTCCTTCAGTGACTCCCATTGCCTGATGGGTAAAAGCCAAGTTCTAGAGAGACCAATCATAAGCTGGTCCTGGCCTCATTTGCTGTCATTCTTTCCCAGTCCTCTGGTCACACCAAGCTGTATGCTTTCACGAGCATGCATGCACATGCACGTACACACACCTGTCCCCCAACATACTTTAGGATATGTACACTCCTTACTCCGTTTGCAGTGCGTTCACATTTCTGTGTGCTGCCCATCAGAGATACTACACTTGCTCCCTGAAACTTTCTGGGATTGCCCATACTTGCACTGGTCACTCCTTCCTCCTGCCGCCTCACCCTGAACATGCTCAGCTTCCCTCTCCCGGGAGCATACCGGGTGCCGTATTGTTGCATACGTGTCTTTCTGGAATCACAGGGCAATCTGTGGTGCCCGGCACCTACCAGCTTCCCTTCGACTGATCCCCACTTGTATGAGTGGGTGACACACTGAGCCTTATTATCCACAAAATGATGAGCAAACGGTCAATTTTCAAAACTCAGCTTCTCTTTGAAAGTAACTTCTGTGTGATATTTTGCATGTTGCTTGCTTACTGAGCTAGTGACATTGTAATATTGCCATTAGCACTGAATTGCTATCTGAGCTTAATTTTAGGGATGATGGGAATTTCAGGGAAATGATGCTTTTCTTCTCACAAAGGAATACCTTGATGACTTTAAAATTAGACCATTAACTTATCCATTTCTGAAGTCGAAGTTGGTAAAGCCAAAGTTTGTTGGCTCTGCTTTATAGATCCCAGATAGAGGCCCAGTTCTACATGGACCCTTCACATTCTAATTGACGTGGATGAGCGATGAAAGCGTTTTGACCCTTGGAAGATAAAGAAGTGGCATTCATTCATTTCCTCTTAGCATCGACTCCAGGGTTTTATAGATGATGCGGGGCAAATAGTGTTTGTTAAATAGATAAATTTAGATAAATAGATAAAAATATATACATTGATTTTTAGGAGTCATGCATCTTTTATGACAGTTTCCTGTCCCATGTTTTCTTTTTTCAAGTAAATTATGATCTTGTAACAGTTGAAGGGGGTCGGGGCAGTGCACAGAATCCCCATGAAGACACTGTATGAAGGGGAGAAGTTAGCAGTGTCTTGGCCCCCGGTGTTTTGAGCCCTGTTTGTTTGGACATGGAAGCCAGCTTCCTGTCTCCCAGCCTTCACTGCTCTGAGCAAGTCTGCAGGACAAGGCAGTATGGTGGGGACAGCAAGCAGGGACTTAGGTGACAGACACACTGGACTCCACGGAAGGACTTTTAGCAACCATGTGACCTCAGGCAGTGTCTTAACATCTTTATGTCTTAGTTGCCTCTTTTGTAAAACGGGGCTGATAATTATAATACATCCCGCACAGGATGGCCAGGAAGATTAAATGAGGAAATGGGGATGGAGTCTTTTCACAGGGGCTGCTGCTTCTGGCGCAGGCAGCTTTTTGCACACAGGTGGAAACCGCACGGGCAGGAGGTAGTGTGCCATCATCTGATGTCCTGTGGATGGTGGTAGTGGCAGGGCAGGCAGAGAGATCTCCGAGCATGTGAGGTGTTGTGGCTGCGGCGTGGTCCTTCACATCCCAGCCTGGAAGGGGATGCTCATTTGTGTCTACTCCCCAGACTTGATGTTTCCGAGACTCTCAGAAGGAAGCGAGAGAACCTTCCGCCTGAGTTCTCTAAGTGGCTGCAGTGAGCCCCACTGTAGTGAAGACACAGACGTACTTGTTGTAAACACAGTGTTAAGAGGTACGTTGATGGGGGCTTGGTGATACTCTGTCCCCTGGACACCGTCTGGCTCCCCAGCTCCTTCTTCCCAAAGGCAGAGGTTCGGGCCTGGATGCCTGCCCCTCGATCCCTCTCCTACTTGGAGTGTCTGCATTGCTTGTCTTCGGAGATCTGCCCGGACTCTCCTCCTCAGGCCTGGGTTGAGGCCCATGGCCCTGGTCACTGAGATTGCTGTGGGCTCTTCACCACAACAAGCCCTTGGTTGGGGAAAAGGACCAGCTTGGGGGCAGAATGTTAAGAGCAGAAATGGGTGGTGAGAACAGCCAGAGGAAGGTGAAGCAAGTGTTTAAAAATCTTAAGCAAAGACCTGGAAGGAAACCCAACGTCAGCTCTTCAGTGTTCCCGAAGCCCAGAAGGTCAGATGTGCTGCTTGGGTGTGAGCCACAACACCCTCACGCTCTCTCATACCCGTTTCCTGGCCAGACCCTGTGCTCCTCCTTCTGGGCTGGGCTCCTGTGTCTCATGCTCATATCTTTGAGGGTGCTGCTTCTCTTAAAAAGCTTGCCATTCCCAGCAAGAGGGAGGATGTCGGCCCTGCTCCTGAGTCCCGGGGACACCTGAGCTGGGAGGAAGTCCCTGGAGGTGAGGTGTCTGCACCTGATGCTACTCACTGCATTCTTCTGAGGAGGGAGTTGAGCTCTGTGGCCTATTCCCTTGCTACGATTGCGTGTTGGTGGGAGAGCTTTTTGGGGTCACGGAGCCTTGCTTGACGGGCTGTGGTTTGATGAGAAGGGCTTGAGCTCTGTGGGTAAGAGCTTAAGTGGAAGCATCTGGGTTTGGATGTGCCAAAGGAGGCTGCTGGAGGAGCAGTGACATGTGACAGGAGTTGGGCCAGGTTTTCAATGGAAGGGCCAGAAAGAAAAAGGACTCCTTCCAGCAGGTTCTGTGGAGCTGGACTCCAGCACAAATGTTCTTAGGGATCTTTTGGAACTGGCCCCACAGGGAGTGGCTGGGAATGCCCAGTGCACACAGCTCACTAACCTGGCACAGCGGGAAAGAGACGCTTAGCAAGAAATACTGCCTTCATCCCCCGCTGGCCCCGGCACTGCCAGCCTGTGCCTCAGCTTAGCGCCCCGTGAGCGGTTCTGGCACACCTCAGCCCCCCGGCCTCAGCTTAACTGGCTGACTAAACACAGCAGCCTGATCTGGGATATTTAGGTGGGAATGAGAAGCCTGTGTGTGAAAAATATGTTTGAAGCTGAAAGCGTCAAACAAATGTTTGCTATCAGACATGACTGATACTGTGATTAGACCAGTGCAAGTTAAGTGGCTTTTTCTACCTTCAAAGGCTTTCTTCTATTTCTCCTGTGCAGTTTTTCTTAGGCTACTTCAGCTTCTATTCATTGACAAAAGAAATCAAGGCCCCGCCTCTTCACTTTTATTAGACTCCGATATTCACTGATGGCATTCCGTAATTCTGATGGCAGCTTCCTCGGCATCCTGGCCCCTCTGTCCTGCTCCAACCCCTGTCCTGTGACAGGACGTTTCTGTGTCCCCTGATCTCTCCTGATGGAAAGTCAATGCCTGTGGCCTTGTCCTTCAGTCCTGATACAAAGCCAGTGTCTGCAGGGCCCTGCCGTTGCCCTGAGGCCATGCATGCTGCTTTACTGCATCGGCAGGCCCTTCCCTCTGGGGACAAAGTCCTCCAGACTGGACAGGACCTCAGGCCTCAGGGCCTCCCGGGGCCCCTGTCACCCACAGAAGCCTCTCAACTTCCGGTTTAGACCAGTGACCTCTTCATTTTTTCCATTTTCTCCTTTTTGGAATGGGAATGTCTATCCACACATGCTCTGAGCCAGGTCCAGGGCTGAACTCTGGGCTTTGGAGACTGGCCCTGCCCTCAAAAAACTTAACATTCAGATGAAGTAGTCGCACATATGAGTAGCCAGTGCTCTAGAGAGTTCCAGGCGCTGTCCAGGAAGTCTGTCATGGGCATGAAGAGGGGTACTGAGTTGGAGCAGTCATTTCATGGGGGGGATGGGAGGGGATCCCTAGAATGATGATGTTGGAGCTGGACCTTGAATGAGGAGTAGGAACTGACCAGGGGGAAGGGAGGTCTTGGGCTAAAACGTTGCATGTTGGCGGGGGTGGGGGGAGCTCACAGCAAAAGCAGGTGGGGTGAAATTGTTAGTGCTCGGGGCCAATGGGGCCAAGTGCGGCTGAGAGAATTATTGTTGCTGTGGTTGTGAACACCCAGCTTTATGCAAAGGACTTCTACACACATTATCTCCCTGACTCTCCGTAACCTCACAATGTGTATATTTTCACCTGCCCTTTGTAAATAGGGAAAACGAAGCTCAGTGATGTTGAGGAAGTTGTCCAAGGACCTAGCCCATGACAAGAAGAACGTGGGCCCAAATGCAGCCTGACTAGAGAGCAAATGCTCTTGACTACCTCATGGGTCCTTCACTTTGTCTCTGGGGTACGAGCTGGTGAACGGTTGTACAGGTGCTGGAGTGCCTTGGTTAGGTTTGTGAAATAGACCCATGCTCTTGGCAGCAGGGTGGAGCATGAGGGCTGTGTGGGGGTGAGGCTGTAGGCAGGCAAGGCAGTCAGAAAGCCATTGTGGTCGTTCAGACGGGAGATGATATGTGGCCTGAAGCAGGGTGGAAGATGAGGGGACAGATGTGAGAGCAGGTGATGAGGGAGACTGCTGGATGTGGGTGAGAGGCCAGAAGGGCCCAGGAAACTCCCAGGTTTCTGGCTTGGCAACTGTGGTGGCATCACCAAAGTGGGTGGGGGAGCATACTGGGGAAGACCATCTTTTGGGGCCCACCAAGTGTGAGGGCGTGGAGAGGGAGGTGGGCATCAACTATGGGGGGGCAGTGCTGCACCTGGCTTTAGTTTCCTACTGACAATGAATAGTTGTGAATCTGTGGGAGTGTCCTCAGGGTTTACTGAACGGGGGTGCCCTCAGGGGCTGAGACACAGGGAAGAGTTGCAGGGGAGATGGCTGTGCGCTGCTGTTTTCCTCCCTTTCCTAAAAAAATAAAGAGATGAGGAGACCACCTTTAGGTGGGCAGGATCAAGTTTGGTTTCCTGGAGGAATTATCTTGAAGAGAAGATGGGAATTTAGCAAAGAAAGCTGCTGGGTTGGGTATAAAGCAGGAAAGCAACTGGTGCAGTCAATTAACAAACAATTAGAATCCGTCCACTGAGGACAAGACATTTGGTTGGGATGGGTGGAGGTTTGCCTGAGGGCTAGGATGGAAGTTAAAATTGCAACCCCGTAGGTTGAGTCCACGTGGTAAAGGGCATGAAGTGTAGCGGCTGATTGATGGTGAGCCTCCGAGACTTTTCTAAGCAGAAAAGTGCCTGAGCTGTGTTTGCATTCTCTCATTGGCTCCTCAGCTTTTTTCTCCTTTTAAGTTTATTTATTTATTTTTGAGAGAGACGGAGAGAATGAGCAGGGGTGGGGCAGAGAGAGAGAATCCCAAGCAGGCTTTGGTCAGCACAAAGCCTGATGCAGGACTCAAACCCATAAATCGCCAGATCATGATCTGAGTCGAAACCAAGAGTTGGATGCTCAACTGACTGAGCGACCCAGGTGCCCCTCAGATTTTTTCAGTATCAGAATCACCAGAGGAGCTAGGTCAGGTTACAAAGGTCAGGCCTCTGTGCTTGACTGGCTCTCCAGGTGACTCTGATGAACACCAGTGTTTGAGGACCACTGAGTTAGGTGAATCTTCAGTGCAAGGTGGGTGGACAGGGGTGCCTGGAGGCAGGCAGCCAGTTAGGAGGCTCTTGTAAGAGTCTAGGGTGAGGTAATGCGGGGACAGGTGAGGCTGTGGGAGCAGATGAGATCACCAGCAGTGAGCACTAGGCAAGAAGACGGTTTCTGGTCTGACTCAGCAGCACTTGGCTCCCCTGATTGCTTCCTTCTCCATCCTGAACCCTCTGTTTGGCTTCTAGGGCAGCACTTTCTCAATTCTCCTGGCTGCTCCCCCTTAGTCCCCTTTGTTGGTTCTTCTTCCTGATGGCTGCGTTGTAGTGTTCCAGAGAGTTCTGGGGCCTCTTGCTTTTCTTTTCCCTTTTCATTCTTCCTTCCTTCCTTCCTTCCTTTCTCCCTCCCTTCCTTCTTCCTTCCCTTCCCTTCCCTTCCCTTCCCTTCCCTTCCCTTCCCTTCCCTTCCCTTCCCTTCCCTTCCCTTCCCTTTCCTTTCCTTTCCTCTCTCTGTCTCTGTCTCTCTTTCTCTGCACTACTTAGGTTACTTCATGCAGTTGTTTTAAATTCCATATCCATACAAATGGCTCCCAAATTCTCTCCAGCCAAACTTCCCTCCCAACATCAGACTCATATTTCCAGATGTGTTACTCAGTGTATCTTCCTAGGTGTCCTTAGGCATCTTAAACTGAACATTTCCAAAACCAGTCTCCTGATGACCCCTTCCCCTGCCTCAATTGTTTCTTCTGCAGTCCCTCCAACTCTCCCAGAGACTCAGGGCAAAAACCTTATAGTAATTCTGATTCCTCTCTCCCATGTCCACTCCATCAGTATAGCTTACTGGCTTTGCCTTCAACATATATCAAGAATGAGAACATTTACCACCATTATTCTGGTCCAAGCTACCTTCATCTCATGCCTGGTTTTCCTGTGTTCACTGATGCACTGCACCACCACCACCCCTGTTCATTTTCAGCCATAGTGTTCCTTTTTAACAAGGTATGTTAGATCCTCCTGTGCTCAAAACCCTCCAGTGGGTTCCCGTTTCAGAGGCAAAGTGGAAGAACGGTGTGCATCCTCAGGCAAGCTGCCTAATTTTTTGCTCATCAGCAAAGTGAGAGGATTCCTAAGTGGCACATGGGGATTACGTGAGACAGTGTTGGAGAAACTCCCAGCAAGTGGCTAACAGACACCTGCCCGAGAGGAGGAAGGAGCATGGAGTCTCTACTCTCTGCCAGGCACACTGCACATATTACTTTTTAAGTGTTTTGATTTTGATCACTACTATACATCTACACAATTTAAACAGTGAAATAATTGTATACGATTTGTTAAAACAGCTGTTGTCTTCCTGCCTACCCAACCCCATTGCTCTTCCTCAGAAGCAGCCACTTTACATTTCTTAGTATTTTTATCCATATTGCTGGGGGAAAAAATGCTTGTTCTGCTGCTTTATTAATTGTTTTCAGTTGTCATTATCTAGTGACTTCTGAGTGCCCACTCCAGGAGGTGAGGAATCTGCTCCCTTTCCAGCCCCACCTCCACTGCCCACAACCACTTTTCATCTCTCCCCCGACCCCATGCTGCCCCTGCAGTTCCGGTTAGATTGCTACAAGGTGTTTCACTGTAAGATTCATGGTTACTTTTACTTTTTGGTTTCCATGCAGTTCTTTTGTCATTGGCTTGAGTTTCAACTTTCTTGTCATTGAATTAAACAAATTCCTCCCCATATATAAATCTCTTTGGGTGTTCTGAAGCATGAGGTGTCCTGTTAATTTCGTGTTGCTGGAGAAATCTCTCCCAGAGCTTTCGGAAGCTCTCCAACATGGACCAGCTGTCCTTTTGTGTTTGCTGCAGAGCTGTTGCCCTGGCATCTCCCTTATCTCTGTTAGCATATTCTCAGTGTCCCTGTGGGTTTATGTCTTTCAAAATAAATTTCTCTACTGTTGTTTCAGTGGGTAGCTAATTTAGATGTTTGGGTTCAATCTGCTGTATTTACCTGAGGTCTATCTTGTTTACTTTCACTGGTAGCAATGAGATTGGTTTTATCCTGATACAGATGAGACTGTTGAGTCTGAGAGGGGTTAAATAACTTGTCTAAAGATCCACAGTCATTATGCAGCAGAGTGCATGTTTTAACTCCAGACTATGTTCTTTTTCCCTTTGTCCTTCGAAAAGAAAGGTGTTCTTGACTGATATGGGATGTGATTGAAAATTTAGGCACCGCCATCAGTTTCCCTTGTGTCTTCTTCCATCTTCATTTTTTCTTAATACTGAAAATGGCTTCTTGCTCTCTTATCCCAAAGAGATAAATTTCCTATATCCTTCTAAGAAGCTGTCTCCCAAGCAGAGGCATAGCAAGACAGACTTCTTAAAATAACTGTTTAAGAGTGTTCTGGTTTATGGGCAATCTGTAAATTATGGGGAAAAGGCTTTGGTTGGTTGTGATAACACAACACTTCTTTACCACCTGATGGCCATTTGCAGAAGGAGGAGGTGTGTGATGAGTCCAAAGTTTGGTGGTGGTGGGTTCTTGGCTGAGGGTTCATTCTTCAGGCCTTGCCTTCTAGTTGGGGACACTGTCCCCACCCTACCCCACCCCCATCCCTTCATCTGGACGGAGCCGCCAAGGAGTCCGATCCCAGATCTGGCTCAGTTGTGTCCATGGCACAGGAGACCCTGAAGGAGCAGGGGTACCAGGGACTCTGGATCTGTTCCTGATTCCTTCTTTGGTCCTGGCCAGTGCCAGCCTGCCCGAAACACTTGCAGCTCTAACCACTTTTACTAAAGGAAAAGTACTTTATAAAATGGAATGGAAGCTGGCAATTCAGTATGGGTGGGATAAGTCAAGGCTATTTGCCCAAGACTTATCTGAATCAACAGTTCCTGCCTACTTCTGATTCTACTTTGCTGAACATGAAAGCTTAATGCACTATCTAAATCACGGCTCGCCTGAGAGTGCATCAGATAACGGGTGGCTAATTGAGGCTCACTTTCTAAATTTCAGAACCCTAATCCTACACCCTTATCAACTTCGAGGTGCCAAACTGACCTTTGCGTGGTGCAATTCATGTGGCTATGACGTCTGTCACCAGATGCGGTCATTCTGAAACAAGACAGTTCCTCTCTATAGCTACAGGGTCATTTTCTGTCTGGTTGGTGGCAAAGAGGGTAAAGCCCTATGTTGGTGGGACATCATCTCAGATAGGAGGATGACAGCATCTAGAGAGGCCTGCAGGTGAAGGGAAGGGTGAATGGTGAATGGGCTACACTTTTTCTTAACATTCCCGGTTTCTTTTTGTAGCTAAGCGTGAGCTAGTCACTTGGTAAGAAGAGAAGCCCTCCAGTTCCTTCACCCTCAAATGCAGGGCTCTGTGAATAGTCCAGGTGTCCAGAGAGAATGAAAACTGGTTGGGGCCACAACAGCTGTCACTGTACTAAGCTCCTTAAGAGCCATGTGATCCTCTGCCTGCTCCTCTCCTTCCTGGGCTGGGGGCACCTCCCCCCGCCCCCAGGGGGTCCTCCAGGCACACTATCTCTTGCCCCAGCATCCACGCTGTGACAGGCCCCTGGCTGGCTGCTATAGCTCCCCTCTCGTTGGTAGAGAACGTGATTTCACTTCCACTCCCCACCACCTGCTTAGAAGTTGCCCTGCTTTTCACTTGTGCCTTTGGGGTGCTTCTGGAATCCGACTCTCTCCCGGCCCCTTTGGGTCACTGCCTCTTCACCTAGCTTCTCTCCAGGAGGCCTCCAGGCATTCAACTTCTGGAGCTTCGTGCACGTAAGCTCCACATCCCTGATGAACCCAGGCTCCCAGTGGAGGTGCTGTGCCCCTGCAGGGATGAACAGACACTGAAGGTGGTGTGTGACATGTGTGCCTCGGAGGCTCCAACCTCCCTGAGGGCAGTGATTGTCCCATCGTGTGTTAATGACAGGAGCTCTAACCTCAACAGTGGTCAGAGGAGAAAATGCCTACTAGCTGCCAGAATAGGAATGGTTGGTGACCTTGTGGCTTCCCTGTTCTGAGAGTGTCTGTGCTCACAGATGGGGGCCTGA
Organism: Lynx rufus; assembly: GCF_022079265.1. Taxonomy (NCBI): domain Eukaryota; kingdom Metazoa; phylum Chordata; class Mammalia; order Carnivora; family Felidae; genus Lynx; species Lynx rufus. The sequence goes on from NW_025814897.1 coordinate 64,658,795, forward strand.
GGCCTCACATTGATGGCATGTTTGGCCCTTCAAAAGTCTCTCTGTACCCCACGCCACTGACAGCTCACAGCTGCCCTGTGACAGAAGCTGGCAGGGCCCCTTCTTACAGGTGTCCTGCCATCACCTGAGACCCAGCAGGTCTGGAACTGAGCTCGTCAGCTGCCCTAAGCAGGTCTGGCTTCTGAGCACTCACAACCTTACCGGCCCCGGGCTCCTGGGTTTTAAATATGATACACCTTTGACTCATGTGTCACTTCACACCACCTCCCATGGGTCCACCCAACCTGCTCTTTGCCAAGTACAAACTCATCCCTGGGCAGAAGGCCTGTGGGCCTCCTCTTATGGCCCTTCTGTTGCAGGGGGTTGTAGCCTGGACCCTCCAGGCTTGGCACCTTCTAACTGTCCTCTTCTTTCTACCCTGGTAGTAAGGCCCCAAATGGGGCCTGCCTATTAAAATACGAGATCTTCTTAAAGATCTGATATGTTTACATCTGAGGCCACTTGGTTTGTTGTGTACTGGCAGTGGGTGTGATTCCCAAGCTCCTCTTATTAATTGCCCTCGTTACACTTATGTGAATTCTGTGAAAGGTTTTGACTCATCATGAGCAGCTGGATGTCTGGTGTAATCTCATCAACCACTTTGATATTTGCCAATTACATCCTGCCCTTACATGCTTCTCCACCCTTCCATCCCCTCTGCCTGGAATAGCATTCTCCCCCTTATCTTCTGGGAAAACTTCTACTCATCCTTCAAGACCCAGAGAAACTGCATACCGGCCTCTATCAGCTTACCCCATACTGTGTCATCGTTAATTTGTTTATACTTTTGTCTTCACTAGACTGCATGCTCCGTGGGGACAGAGACTAGGTCTGATTTGTCAATATCTCCCCAGTACCCAGCACAGCAGGGTTCAGGGAATGTGGGTGAAAGGGATCTATCAATTTATTCACAAGTATTCACTCATAAGCTTCCTTGTGCCAGGCACTGTGCTGGGCACTGGGCATATAGGGGTGAACAAGGCAGACAGGGCCCCACTGCCTCCATGGAGAGGGTGAGCAAGGCCAGTTGGCAAGCACACAAGTATACGGACGAGATACTTTGGAACTGCTGCACTTGGAAGGGGCTGCTATAGACGGAGGTGTGCAGGGAAGGCCTGTCTCAGATGACACATGGGAGCTGACACCCGGAAGATGAGAATAAATGAGCCATGCAGAGAGCTGGGAAAGCGAGCTCAGGGCTCAGTGGATAGCAGGTGTGAAGTTTCAGAAGAAGACATGGTCTTGGAGTATCGGCGGGGGGGGGGGGGGGGGTGCACAGACAGGAGGCCAGTGCTGCTGGAACATGACCAATGGAGAGAGCAATATGGGGTTGGCCTGGCCGGATCCTACACTGCCTCTTTTGAAGGTCCCAGTGAGTGAGCAGTGTGGACTTTTCCTTAGGAGTAGTGGGAAGTCTTCAGAGGGAACTATTTCAGACTTTTAATATCTCTGAACAGGTGGGAATGTGTGGATTATTGACCTGCAATAATTGTGTGTGATTGTGTGCCCTTTTCCTGCTACCTCTACTCTCATCTCCCAAACCCCCAAGCTTGCTTCTATTCAGCCCATGAGATCTGCACATGTTTGGGGTCTCTAGTGGCCTGGGCTGCTCTTCTCAGCAGTGGCAGCTCTGTCCCTTGCTGCAGCCTCCTGTAGTAGCTCCTGCCACAGCCTTGAGGTGCTGATGAGGCTCCCACCCCCTCTGCAGGCTCCCGTTCTCATGCCCCTGCGTTGATTGTGCAATGGCCCTTGGACTGCTGAGGCTCAGTGCCTGTTCCCAGACCTTCCTTGGCCTTTGCTCCTATGAATCACTGCCCTCCCTCTCCACACAAATAGTTGCTTATCTCTCTTTGCCATGCCTACCTCCTCCAGGGGAACCAGCCTCTTGGACTTACCTGGGTTCTCTGTTCCTGAGCCTACCTCATTTAGTTTAAAGTCTCTCATCCAGTGCACCGTCCTGGCACAAATACATCCTGAGATCGTTACCTCACTTCAAAAACAAAAACAGAAACAGCTAACATATGTTGAGCACTCACTATCTGTAAGGAAATGTACTGAGTACTTTCTATGAAATATTAATTCCTCATTTCATCATGACATCAACCTGGTGTGTTAAGTGCTGGTATTATCCACATTTTACAGATGAGGATACTGAGGCTCAGAGATCACATAGTAAATGGTAGAGCAGGGTTTGAACCCAGTCTATTTTAACAGCTACTGCCTGGTATAGTCCAATGTGGTTCTTTGTGGTCCTAAAATCTTTATCCATACCATCTCCAAAGCCACTTCTCTGTGGCTGCTCACTTTCCTTTCTTCCCTTTGAAAGTCCAACATCAACAGGGAACAGGAGCTGAGACCCCCAGGACCCTCTGTTTCCTGACCCGGGCCATCCTTGGGTAGAGAAGCCAGGCCGGTTCTCCACAGCACTTATGCCCGTTGGACACATGCACAGGCTTTGCTGAAGGAGCAAACAACAGCTCCTGCCTGCCATTTATAGGTGTGAACTAGGGATTACAAATACAGTTGTCGCTCCCTGCCACCAGGGAGTGGGTAGGAAGCAATAAAACGAGAAGAGGCTGCAGGAAGACAGTTTAGCTGAAAGACCGTTCGTAGAGGCAGCATTGTCCAGAGATAGAACCAATTGCCATCTCCGTTAGACGGGAGACTCAGCCTGGGGGGAGGGTGGCCTTTGTGTCCTGGGAGAAGCTCTTCAGTCCTGAGGAGGTGGGATGCTGCACTTTGCGTGGTGTTGGGTAGTTTAGAACTAAGATGGTGAGAGGAATTTTCCAGGTTCCTGGGACAGAGCTCTCCCCACAACAGTGTGTCCGCTAGGCCAGGCACTTTTGACCATCCAGGAAAGTGGCAGCTGAGGACTCTCGGTCTGGATCACACCTACCCGACGAAGGCATTGCAGGTGCGGGACAGATGCGGCTCTAAGACAGACGTGCCTCCTGAGACTCCTGACCCCCGCTTGCTGCAGGGCACGTCCTCACTGATTCCCTTTCTCCGACTCGTAGGGGAGATTCCCCCGTGCTGGCTGCAGCTTCTGGAACCTGGGACTATAATGGCGGCTCTTAATCTCAGATGTGAATGGGATAGTGTGCTAAAGCCGAGGGAGACGGATCACTCGAGCCAGGAGGGAGAGGCTCTAGAGACGGCAGAACCGGGGGGTGGCCGGCTCGGATTCTTGCTAGAGCGGCCCACGTGATGTTGAAAGAGGAGGGTTTGCGGTCTTGCCTGCGTAATGTGGGCCTCTGCAACTTTTCCTTTGTCCTGTGCTTGAACTTTCAGTAAGACAAGAAGACTGAGGGGAGAGGAGCCATGGCTTCGGATGCCAGTCACGTGCTAGAAGCTGCCCTGGAGCAAATGGACGGGATCATTGCAGGTACGGTCAGGGGGTCCCAACAACTGATGGCTCGTCCTCTACACCTCAAAGACTGTTTTCTATCATTCCACCTTTCTTTCTGGCACAGCAAGAAGCCCCTCGGTTGATTTATTTGATTTTATTGTGCATGCCGTCTCTTTTTTTGAGTTCAGACTTGTGGAACACTTTGATCCCTGGCGTGAGGTTGGGTCTCTGCCGAGGCAGTGTGGGTGTGCCATATGTTAGCATGTATCGAACGGGGGCACACTTTGGCTCCTGGCCGAGAGGCAGTTTGGGTGCATTAAGATTGTTTTTACTGTAAATTTGTCCGAGGTTTTACTGTAAATTTGTCAGAGTACAGCATGACCTATCACAGGTGAGCTGAGACAAAACTCAAAGTCTGGAGACCTTGGTGCCTCATGCGGGTGTCCGCTCCCTTCCCCAGCTGGTCTCCAGTGTGCTTGGGAATCAGGAGGCAGTTTGGTATGGATTCACCTCCTCACCTAAAGAATGTTCCTTATGCCATATTGTTTCTTACCTGTTTGGCCACTGTTTGACTTCAGGTCCACATTAGCCATTTAAGAATAGTCCCCAGAAAAGATCCGGTGAAACTGATTAATTGGAAAGGAGCACCAGTGGGCTGTTTGGGCTGATTAACTCTTTGATGATGGTGGGGGTGGGGGGAACCCAAGCCCGTACTGATTACAATAAACCTCTCATTGAAAATCTTTCTGGAAGGCTCCAAGGTCCTCTTTCTGCCCTGACCAGATGACAAGTCAGGGGCCTTATTTGCTGACTGGCCATGCTTCTTTGGGACTTTGCTCCTCTCTGTGCAGAGCTGCGGCTGGAGGAGTTCGGGGACGAGGGCTTGGGCTGAGTGTGGCTAAAGCCTAGGATGTGCATGGGCACTGGACACCGCCCCTTGCCAGGCAATTGCTTTTCCTTCCACCCTGCGAGGACAGTCTGATTCACCGAGGGTTGTGGGTGTTGGCACCTGGGTGGGAGAGGCTGTGTGCTGAAGCTTCTTCATGTTCTTGGTGGCACTGTAACATGTCCTAGCTGTCATCTGTCAGGCTCCTCATTTCTCAGTGAACATAAGAGCTCTTGAGAGGCCTGATAATGTTCTGCTTCTCCAAGGCTCTACAGATTGGGATGTCCTGTTCTAGGTTAGGGCCTCCGAAACCCCCTTGAAAGGAAACAGTCAAGAGTACGGATTTCCTAGCAGTCCTTGTAGAGTCTCATCTGGAAGCCATCAGGGGCTCATGTGCAGTGGGATCAGAGCCACAGGGTCAGGCCCTCCGACCTCAAAGCTCTTGGATGGCTGTGAAAGCTGAATGGACACCTTCTAAAGAAGACAGCTGGTGTGGGGCCAGTCCTGCTTCCTGCCTCCTAATTTCTCCACATTGGCATTCCTAAAATGATGAAGCCTCTAGCAAAATACCCTGTCTCTGAGAGAGCAGCATGTGACCCTCAGGGCTTTGCCTTAACCCAGGATCTGCTGGTGAGGATCTGGGATGGACAAAGAGGAAGGGCCCTGGGACTGGGTGGTACAGACCCAGGAGGCCCATCCCCCTGCATTTCCAGCACAAACTGCTCCCTCCTTCTCTTTCCTTCATCATCCACACTGGCTGCTTCCTTCTAGAAGGGCTCCTTGGGCAGCTGTGCCTGGAAGAGTCTACATTCTAAGGCATTCTTTGCAGATTGGTCAGGAGAAACACCTGCAGACAGACTGCTTGGATCAAATCCTGCCTCTACAACAACCTATTTACCTGACTGTGCCTCAGTTTCCTCACATCTAAAATGGGAATAATCATAGTACCCTCCTTAGAAGGTTGCTATGCTTACATGCATAAGGTGCTGAGAACAGTGCCTGGCACGTAGTAAGCCCTATAAAATGTTAACTTTTGAGAAATTAATGAGGGATTAAAAAAAAAATCTTTATTATGTTACGTCTTTAGAGACATGTTAGAGTTCTTATTTATTCAGGGCCTTGTTTCACCCATTTGTGTTTTGTGTTTTTCATTGCATAAGGCTTGTGCGGGCCTTGCTAGACTCGCCTGGGATTTGCAAGATTAATGCATGGTCTTCTGAGTGGTCTCTGTGCTGTTGCCCCTGTTGGTGTCACTGTAACATGTCCTAGCTGTTATCTGTCAGGCTCCTGGCCCTTTTTACCCTCTGTCTCCCACAGAGCAGCAGTGCCATCCTTGAAACTCACTTCAAACCACAGCATTCCTCTCTCCAAAGCTCGTCAATGGCTTCCCATCTCAGGATAAAATCTGAAGTCCTCAGTACACCCAGCCCTTCCATACACGATCTGGCCTTTGACTGCATGTATGGCCACACCTCCTACCACTTTCCTCCTGGCTTATCTCCCTTTAGCCCACACACTGGCTGTCTCAGGACCTTTGTGCGTGCTGCCCCCTTAGCTGGAGTGCCATCCTCCAGATACCCTCAGATATGATCGCTGCTGAAATGTCACCACATCACAGAGGTCCCCCCCGACCCTCTCTAATTAGCATCTTTTCCTCCCACCACTCTGTCCTCATATCCTGTTTATATTTCTTTTTTTTTTTTTTTTTAATTTTTTTTTTTCAACGTTTATTTATTTTTGGGACAGAGAGAGACAGAGCATGAACGGGGGAGGGGCAGAGAAAGAGGGAGACACAGAATCGGAAACAGGCTCCAGGCTCTGAGCCATCAGCCCAGAGCCCGACGCGGGGCTCGAACTCACGGACCGCGAGATCGTGACCTGGCTGAAGTCAGCCGCCCAACCGACTGCGCCACCCAGGCGCCCCTGTTTATATTTCTTTATAGCACTTTTCACCACCTGACCTGTTACATTCACATTTGTCTCCCCGTGTCTCGTCAGCCTCCCACACCAGATTGTAAGTTTCATGGGGACAGAGGCTCTGCTGCTCCATCCCTAGTGCCTCCATTGGTCCGCAGCACATATTAGGTGTTTAATAAGTATTTGTCACATACACGTTTTATTGACTTTTGTGAATAGGCTCTCCTTTTCAGGGCGCAGTTATTAGTGTATATAGATATATAGATATATAGATATATAGATATATGTATATATATATATCCTTTTACCTGACTGTGTACTGAACTTCATTTATTCTTTTCTTGGTACCTTTCACTGATTATTCTGGAATAACAAAGCGCTAATTTTTTTTTTTTTGAAGTTTCAGTGATTGGCATGTTCTGTGAACCATCTCTCAAGTAATAATTGGCTCACACAGACATTTGACAGGAGCTATTTGGCAGATAATTGAACATTGAAGTAATTAGTGCATGTCTGGAGGGTATATATTCTACGCCATTTGTGATGAAAAGAATGATAATTATTGAATACCTTTGTGCAGGATACTCTTCTGCAAGATTATTAATACCCTCCTCATATTCAAGGTGGTTGGCCAAAACTGGACCTAAGAGCTTAAGAGTTTTTGTGGTTGTGGGGCACCTGGGTGCCTCATTCAGTTAAGCGTCGGACTTCAGCTCAGGTCATGATCTCTCGGCTCGTGACTTCGAGCCCCTCATCAGGCTCTGTGCTGACAGCTCAGAGCCTGGAGCCTGCTTTGGATTCTGTGTCTCCCTCTCTCTCTGCTCCTCCCTGGCTTGCACTCTGTCTCTCTCTCTCTCTCTCTCAAAAGTAAATAAACGTTTTTAAAAAATTTTTTTAAAAAGAGATTTTATGCTTGTTAGTGTGGAGTAGGGGGTTAGACCGTTGAGGTTTGAATTCCAGCTCAGTCACTTAGGACTGGCCGTGGGATCTTTAGGCAGATTGTTTAATTCCTCTGAGCTCAGTTTCCTCATATATAAAATAGTGATAATTGTACCTATCTCATATTATTGGGAGGATTAAATTAATGGAGGTAAGGCACTTAGTGCTCAGTTGATTTAAGTTAGTTTGTTTTGTTGAGGTTAGCACTGACATTATGATTTTTACCACGTAGGGTCGCAGTGCTGGATTTCCAGTCTAGGGCCATCTGAGTTTCTTCTGGGCTGCTTTCATGCCTGCACTGGTTTTATGATGCTGTGCAGTGGAGTTCTGGGGGCCCTGTGAAGCCATTTGAGAGAAAAGTTACCTGGGAATGGGGTCCGGTTCCGTGCTTGCTCCTGGTCCCCTAGCCAGAGTGACTTTGCTCTCTTCTCTCTCAGACGCATGAGACTTCCAAGTGAGGGTTCCTCTGCTGAAAGGGTGGCAGCTAAGAGAAAGTTTGAAAACTGTGGTATCACATCATGATGCCACAAATCCTGCAGAAATGACATTTCTCTGTGAACATTTAAATCGTCCTTTCTGTATTTCTATTCACCTATTAATTTGAAGTCGAATGGTGCCAAGTGATGCCAACACTACCAAAACACAATTGCTTTTGCATCCATTGAGGTGCTCAAATGAGCACCCAAGGACTGTGTTCTCTCACTTTCTGAAAACACAATTACCACTTTATTTCAATGGAAGAAACTTTTGTAGGCTTCCTGCACACCCCATATCGCAAGCATTTATGCAAAAACAACATGGATTCCTCCTAAAAGGACAGTTCCTTCAACAATGATGATTCTTAGGCACAACACTATATGACAAGAGATTTCCCTTTATTAATTACTCTGTAGTATGCTAGGTTCAGGTTCACTTTCCAAAACTCCTTCCTAGAAGAGTACACTTAGGGCATGTGATCTCAGTATTTATGTAAGTAGGTCTTTAATGGGGAAAAAAGACTATTCTCCTTCCTCCAAATCGATGTAAACAATGCAAACACTATAGGAGATTATCACTCCTGTAAACAACCAGGCCAGAAATACCCTGAGAGGACATCCTGATGCACAAGTGTCAAATTTACTTGTCTCCGAGCCGCGGTGTGGTGACCCTTATCTCGGGGCACTTGGTGGCTCTGGAGGTGTGAGGAAAAGAAATCCCTTGCCAGCAGAAACAGGACCATTAAATGAAACTCCTTATATGGTTGAATTTTTGAAACCCGAATGGGTGTTTCCTGGGTATGACTGTGCTTGATTGGAGCCCTAAAATTCTGTGCCAGAAAGTTGGAAGGAGGTGACTGAAAGACCCCAGAACCCTTGTTAAAAATGATGTTTCTAGTACAAAAGACCACTGTTGTAGCTTCCGGTACAATGTTAACCTTTGCTCTTGATCCTGATTAATCCCTGTGATTCGGCCCACAAATAATACTATAATTGAATTACACTGTTGACCGTTGAAATTGAACCACATATTGCTTAAGTACATTGCTCTGCATGACCCAGGGCAACTGCCACATGCTCATTTTGCATCTGGCTTAATTTGTGGGCTGACAGGTTCAGTGGCTGCTCTGGGAGGCCATTTCTGCAGTAGTACAGAGAAGCCCATGGTCAGAACACAGATGGCCACTTATTCCTCTTCACCGTAGCAGGGGGTCGTTCATGCAGTCATCTGCAAGCTGTACCCATCGATGAGGAAGAGTTAAAAGGGGCCCGTTTTGTGACAGTTTTAAAAAGAAGTTGCTCTGGGCCTTGCTGTGAACTCTGATTAGTGTCTGGTGTTTCTTTCTTTCTTTTTTTTTTTTTTTTTTTTTAAGATTTAGATTTGGGGTAGAGTAAGTTCTGGTCAAGACTGAGATTATTCACTTTGACTGATGAATGGCTGTGGCATTGAAGGCTGCTGATCAGTCCATGATCTGCACATGCTCAGTTAACTGGTCTGGTCCAGGTCCTCTCTGAGGTACGTCGGCATATAGCAGTCATGAGTAAGGGGGTGGGAGAACCTAACCTTGCCTGCTTCCCACTCAGGATTCAGGTGGAGAGCACTGTGCTCTGATTCTGACCTGGACACGGTCAGAGTGGAAGTTTGGAGGTGACCAGGGGCCTGAGCTATCAAGACTATCTATCCTTTGTGTAAAGAGGTCGGAATGGCCCATGGTGGCAGGCACTGTTCAACAGCCATCGTTTTGATTTTTCCCCTTGCTACAGAGCACTCCTCCCCTCCTTCAGGGCTGCACAGACTCATTTTCTGTTCTCTGAAAGAGTCTGAGTAAAACTGGAATTCTCACTTGTTCCTTAAATACCTGCTCTAGTTGTAGGTATCGGAACTGACATACAAAACCACGTGGACCTGGTATTTTCTCCTTGAAAGATTTCCTGTTTTTAATGGTTAGAAACAGGTTTTAATTTCCTAGTTGAGTTTTGGCAAGTTGCATTTTTCTAAAAATTTGTGCATTTTACTAAGATCTTTAATTTTGTTGGCATAAGCATGGCTATCATATTTTTTAAAGATCTGCTATACCTGTTGTGTATTCCTAATAGTGCTTAATTATGCCCTTTATTTTTTGATCAGTCTTACCAGGGTTATCTTTGTTATTAATTATTTTCAAAGAACTGTCTTTGCTGATGACTTTCCATCGTATTTGTGTGGCATGTTTATTATTTATTCTGTAAATACATAAATATGTATATGTATTAGTCCAGGTTGTCCAGAGAAACAAAATCAATAGTGTGTGTGTGTGTGTGTGTGTGCATGCGCGTGCATGTCTGTGTGTATGTGTGCCTGTCCATGTGTGTTTAGAGAAAGAGATCTCTGAGAGAAACGCTGGTTGACTGATTGATTTTAAGAAATTGACTCACGTGATTATGAGAGCTAGCAAGTTCAGTCTCTCCAGGATAGGCCAGCAGGCCGGAGACCCAGGGGAGAGCCAATGTTGCAGTTCCAGTCTGCAGGCCAGCTGCTGGCAGAATTCCTTCTTCTTCCAGGGAGATCTGTCCTTTTCCGTTATGACCTTTCACCAATTTGATGTTATGGAGAGCAATCTGCATTAGATACAACCTACTAGTTTCAATGTTAATCTTGTCTAAAAACTACCTTCACAAACATCTAGACTAAGGTTTGGCCAAATACCGGGGTACTCTGGCCTAGCCAAGTTGACACATGAAATTAACCACCACAGTATATGTGAATAAATATGCATTCTGTAACTATACTTAATATATATTCATATTTAACTTACTTGAGTGGTTTTTGTCATTTTCTTCTCTGCTTACCTAAATGTATCTATTCTCTTTTAGAAACCAAATTAAGGAACATCTGGGTGGCTTAGTTGGTTAAGTGTCCAACTTTGGCTCAGGTCATGATCTGGTGGTTCTTGCGTTTGAGCCCTGCATCGGGCTCTGTGCTGACAGCTCAGAGCCTGGAACCTGCTTCAGATTCTGTGTCTCCCTCTCTCTCTGCCCCTCCCCCACTCGCTCGCGCGCTCTCTCTCTCTCTCTCTCTCTCAAAAATAAATAAAACATTAAAAAAAATTTTAACCGAATTAAAAAACCAATCAATAATAATATGTTTTCAGTTCACTGCTAACTTCCATGTGTTGTGGTTAAGTGGTCTCTAATACTTATTCTTTGGAATTTATTGATACTTGCTTTGTGGCCTTGATTAGAGCACTATCAGCTTTCATTAATGTCCCATGTGTGCTGGAAAGGTGTGTACATTCTCCCAATTGTCAGGTGCAATGTTCTGTATTTGTTCATTACATCCACTTTGTTTAAATCTTTGCTATCATTACAGATTGTTTTGGTCTGCTGGATCTCATCAGTTTCTTAGAAATACATATTAAAATTCTACTAGATGGTGGATTTTGTCTCCCTATAATTCTGAGTATTTTGCCTTATATTTTGAAGCTGTGTTTTGTATTATATGAATACACTTTTAGAGTTCTACCTTCCTGGTGAACACTTTTATCAGCATAGAGTAACACTCTTCATCTCTAGCAATGTTTTTTGTCTTGAAGAGTATTTTTTCTCGTGTTAATCTGTCCATTCCAACTTTGTTTTGGTTTTTCTTGGTATTATATTGGTATTGACCTTCTTCCATCCTTTTTCAGTATCAAGCTTTCAGTGTGCTTTTGTTTTAGATGTATCTTTTGCCAATGGGATATAGGTACCCTTTTACTTTTTAACCAGTTTAACCATACCTGTCTTTCAACCATTGGGTGTCGTCTGTATACATTTATTTTGATGATTAATTCATCTGACCATTTTTCAACAATCTTATTGTCTGATTTCTACTTGTCTCACACTTTCTGGGCTTCACTCACCCCCCTCTTTTTTTTTTTTTAAACATCAAATTATTTGTATGTGTTCTTATTCCAGATTCCAGGCCCAGTTTCCTTCTGTAGGGTAGGCTTCTCTACTTTACTGAAGGTGTTGCCCTTTTGTATCCTGGCTTCGTGCAGAGGTCTCCCATCTGACCTCTCCCTTGGGTCAGGCCTAAACTTTGTCTCCTGTCCCCCTCAAGTGGTCTGTGGCCCAGGTGTTAGACTGTCAGGGAACCGGCAGTGGCATACTGGATGAACACCAGTTCAAATGCTCTCTTCCCCTTGAGGTTCTGAGCTCTGAAGATTTCCTTCAGTTTAGCTGCTTAAAAAGGTGTGTGCACATGGGCTTTTGAATTTTGGGGTGTCCTTCGAGGGTTTTCTCTGTACAATTAGTCTGCCACTGACGGCCCCTTGGCTGCTGTAATGCTGTCCTTTTTGGCTCACCATCCCCTTCCTCCATCTTCAGAGTGAGTGGTGACAGGTCGAGTCCTCAGGTCGTGTCCCTCTGACCCAGTCATCTGTGTCCCTCTTCTTATTTAACTGGAAACCTGTATCTCCCCCTCCCTTTCACCCATTTTGCCCAGTCTCCAAACCCCCTTACCTGTAGCAACCATCAGTTCTCTGTATTTGTAGGTCTGATTCTGCTTTTTGTTTTTTCATTTGTGTGGTTTATTTTTAGATTTCACATATGAGTGAAATCATATGGTATTATTAGTCTTTCTCAGTCTGACTTATTTCACTTAGTATAATGCCCTCTAGGTCCATTCATGTTGTCGCAAATGGCATGATCTCACCCCTTTTTATGGCTGTGTAATATTCCTTTATACACATCACATTTTCCTTATCCATTCATCTATCCATGGACACATAGGTTGTTTCTGTATTTTGGTTATTGTGAATAATGCTGTAATAAACACGGGTATGTGTACCTTTTTGAATTAGTGTTTTTGTTTCTTTGGGTAAATACCCAGTAGTGGAATTCCTGAATCATATGGTAATTCTATTTTCAATTTTTTGAGGAAACTCCATACTGTTTTCCACAATGGCTGTAGCAGTTTACATTCCCACCAACAGTATACGAGGGTTCCTTTTTCTCCACATCTTCGCCAATACTTATTATTTCTTGTCTTTTTTATTTTAGTCATTCTAATAAGTATGTGGTCAGTTTGGGGGAAAAAATATTTCATATGTGCTTGAACATGGTGTGCCATCTCTCGTTGTTTGGGACAGAGTTCTTTGTCCTTTGTTGTTCTGTTGTATCACTTCATTTTTTATTTCCTGTTTAGCTCTGCTTGATCTGTCATTTCCTAGGTTAGATGGTCACAACATGCTCTCTTTTTCACACACCATGGGATTTGGTTTTTAAAATTTGTGTTTGAGATTCGTGCGTCCAAGTTCCTCAGTGAGAAGGCCTGGAATCCCCTACATCGTGCTCAGGACTGCTGAGCTATATGGTTCCGGGGGTGCCATGTACACTCTGGACTACAGGTTGTCCTGGCAAGTTCTCTGTATTATATAAGCTGGGAGCAGTCCCTTCCAACACTCAAACAAAATAGAGCAGAATTTTTCACGTCTTGAAGGTTTGATAGAACTTACTTGTAAAAACATTCGTCCTGAAATGTTCTTTGGAAAAGAAATTTAAATTATGGTTCAAATGCTTCAAATTATAGTTTAAATTATTTATTTTACAGGACTATTCAGATGATTTTTTGTTTTTATCATTTTATCCAGTTAATGTGTGTGTGTGTGTGTGTGTGTGTGTGTGTGTGTGTGTGTGTTAAATTTGTTTTTGGTTTTGTCTTGCTGGCCTTTGTTGTTGTTTTTAATCTCTGCTAGAAAGTTAAATGTCTATTACTATTCTTTTAAGGCTCATACTTATATATTTAACATGCCTCCTTACCATGAAGGCTAAAGATAAATATCTTTAAAGAAGAGTAATGCTTCATCATTAATACATGACTCTTAGAATGCTTTGATTTCTATCAGTGCCCCATTGTCCACATTATTTTTGTGCAGAGTTCTAATGTCATCTTAATCCATATCCTCCAAATTATTATGTTTTTTAATTGGCAGTGTTTATTTTGTTTAACAAATAATTTTAACACAGTTGGTTCTTTCATCCCACACCTTTTTGCTTGCCATAGTTTCTTTCTTCATGAAGTAGATCCTTTAAAATTAATTCAGTAATAAATTGCATGAGTCATCATCTGAAAAATGTACTCTTTTTATTCTCTTTTAAAAGTTTATTTATTTTGAGAAAGAGAGAGAAAGAGCAGGCGCGTGTGTGCACTAGCAGGGGAGGGGCAGAGAGAGAGGGAGAGAATCCCAAGCAGGCTCTGTGCTGTCAGCACAGAGCCCATCCTTATTTTATTCTTAATCTTGAGTGACAGGTTTTCTAGAAGTTGTAGATGAGGGGCGCCTGGGTGGCTCAGTTAAGTGTCTGACTTCGGTTAAATGTCTGACTTCAGTTCAGATCATGATCTCCTGGGTTTTGAGTTTGGGCCCTGTGTTGGGCTCTGTGCTGACAGCTTGGAGCTTGGAGCCTGCTTCGGATTCTGTGTCTCCCTCTCTATCTGCCCCTCCCCTGCTCACACTCTGTCTGTCTCTCTCTCTCAAAAATAAATAAGCATTAAAAAAAAGAAGTTGTGGTCATTGGTCATATATATAATGGAATATTACTCAGCCATAAAAAGAATGAAATCTTGCCATTTGCAACAACATGGATGTATCTAAGGAGTATAATGCTAAGTGAAATAAGTCATTCAGAGAAGTATGTTAACTATACTGAAATTACAATTTTTCTAAATTATAAATATATGCATGTGAATAAATATATACATGTGTGTGTGTATATATATACACACACACATGTATATATATATACACATGTATATATATATACACACATGTATATATGTGTGTGTGTATATATATATATATACACACACATGTATATACATATATATGTGTATATATCTCACATCTTCTTTATCCTTTCACCTACTGAGGGATACTTGGGCTGATTCCCTAATTTGGCTATTGCAAATAATATTGCAAAAAACATAGGACTGCATATGTCTTTTTGAATTAGTGTTTTCGTAGTCTTTGGGTAAATACCCAGTAGTGGAATTACTGAACCATATGGTAATTCTATTTTTAATTTTTTGAAATGCCTCCATACTGTTTTTCCATAGTGGCTATACCAGTTTGCAATCCTATCAACATTGCATGAGAGTTCCTTTTTCTTCACATCCTCACCAACACCTGTTGGTTCTTATGTTTTTCATTTTAGCCATTCTGACCAGTGTGAGGTGGTATCTCAGTGTGGTTTTGATTTACATTTCCCTAATGATGAGCAATGTTCAGCATCTTTTCATGTGTCTGTTGGCCATCTGGATGTCTTTGAAGGTCTGTTCACGTCTTCTACCCATTCTTTAATTGGATTGTTTGGGGATCTTTTGGTGTTAAGTTGTGTGCAAACATCTTCTCCCATTCAAAAGGTTGTCTTTTAGTTCTGTTGATTGTTTCCTTTGCTGCGTGGAAGCAATTTATTTGTTTGCTTGTTTATTTAAGAGAGCAAGTGGGGGAGGGGTAGAGAGAGTGGGGTGAAAGAGAATCCCAAGCAGGCTTCACGCCGACAGCGCAGAGCCTGATGTGGGGCTCAAACTCAAGAACTGCGAGACCATGAACTGAGCCAAAACCAAGTTTTGGATACTTAACCAACTGAGCTACCCAGGCGCCCCAGAGGCTTTTTATTTTGATGAAGTCCCAATAGTTTATTTTTGCTTTTGTTTCCTTGCATCTGGAGACATATCTAGAAAACTGTGTCTATGGCTTATGTCAAAGAGGTTACTGCCAGTGTTCTCCTCTAGGAATTTTATGGTTTCAGGTCTCACATTTAGGTCCTTAATCCAATTTTGAGTTTATTTTTGTGGTATAAGGAAGTGGTCCAGTTTCATTGTTTTGCATGTAGCTGTCCAGTTTTCTCAGCACCATTTGTTAAAGAGACTGTCTTTTTCCCATTGTATATTCTTATCTCCTTTGTCATAGACTAATTGGCCATATCATCATGGGTTTATTTCTGGGCTCTCCATTCTGTTCTATTGATCAATGTGTCTATTTTAGTGCCAGTACCATACTGTTTTGAGTATTGCAGCTTTGTAGTATAACTTGAAATCTGGGATTATAATACCTCCAGTTTTGTTCTTTTTCAAGATCACTTTGGCTATTTGGGGTCTTTTGTGGTTCCACACAAATCTAGGGATTATTCTAGTTTTGTGAAAAATGCTATTGGTATTTTGATAGGGATTGCATTAAATCTGTAGATTGCTTTGGGTAGTATGGATATTTTAACAATACTTGTTCTTCCAATCAATGAGCATGGAATATCTTTCCATTTGTTTGTGGTTTCCTCAATTGTTTTCATCAGTGTTCTATAGTTTTCAGAATACAGGTCTTTCACCTCCTTGGTTGAGTTTATTCCTAAGTATTTTATTTTTGGTGCAATGGTAAATAGCATTCTTTTCTTAATTTCTTTCTGCTGCTTCATTTTTTGTATGTAGAAATGCAACAGATTTCTGTATGTTGATTTTGTATCCTACAACCTTATTGAATTCACTTATCAGTTCTAGTAGTTTTTGGTGGAGTTTTTCAGGTATTTTATATATAGTTTCATGCCACCTGCAAATAAGATAGTTTTACTTCTTAGGTACCAATTTGGATTCCTTTGTTTCTTTTTGTTGTCTGATCACTATTGCTAGGACTTCTAGTAGTATGTTGAATAAAAGTGGTGAGAGGGGGCATTCCTGTCTTGCTGCTGATCTTCAGGGGAAAGCTCTCAGTTTTTCACTATTAGGTATGATATTAGCTGTCAGTTTTTCATATATGGCCTTTATTATGTTGAGATCTATTCTCTTTAAAACTACTTTGTTGAGGGTTTTTATCATGAAGGAATGTTGTACTTTGGAAAATGCTTTTTATGAGATGATCATGTGGTTTTTATCCTTTCTCTTATTGATGTCATGCATCATGTTACTTAATTTGTGAACATTGAACCACCTTTGTATCCTAGGAATAAATCCCCCTTGATCGTGGTGAATGATTTTTTTAATGTATTGTTGGATTCAGTTTGCTAATATTTTATTGAGGATTTTTGCATCTGTGTTCATCAGAAATATTGGCCTGTAGTTCTCTTTTTTTGTAGTGTCTTTATCTTGTTTTGGTATCAGAGTAATGCTGGTCTCATAGAATGAATTTGGAAGTTTTCCTTCCTCTTCTGTTTTTTGAAATAGCTTAATACTAGGTATTAATTCTTCTGTAAGTGTTTGGTAGAATTTACTTGTGAAGCTGTCTGGTCCTGGATTTTTCTTTGTTGGGAATTTTGTTGTTGTTGGGAGTTTCTTTGACTGTTGATTCAATTTCATTGCTGGTAATCAGTCTGTTCAAATTTTCTATTTATTCCGGATTCAGTTTTTGGTGGTATGCTCTTAAGAATTTATCCATTTCTTCTAGATTGTCCAGTTTGTTGGCATATAATTTTTCATACTATGCTCTTATAATCCATTATATTTCTTTTGTGTTGGTTGTTATTTTTCCTCTTTCATTTATGATTTTGTTTGTTTGAGCCCTGTCTCTATTTTTTTCTTTTTTTTTTTTTTTTGCTCAGTCTGGCTAAAGGTTTATTAATATTGTTGATTTTTTTCAAAGAACCAGCTTCTGGTTTCATTGATCTATTGTTTTTTTAGTTTCTATTTTGTTTATTTCTCCTTTAATCTTATTATTTCCTTCCTTCTACTGGCTTTGGGTTTTGTTCTTTTTCTAACTCCTCTAGGTGAAGGTTAGGTTGTTTATTTGGGATTTTTCTTCTGTCTTGATGTGTCCTGTATTGCTATAAACTTCCCTGTTAGAACAGCTTTTACTGCATCCCAAAGATTTTGGACCACTGTATTTTCATTTTAGTTTGTCTCTATGTCTTATTTTATTTCCTCTTGATTTCCTGGTTGACCCATTAATTGTTTAGTAGCATGTTATTTAACTTCCATGTATTTGTGTCCTTCTCAGACTTTTTCTTGTGGCTCATTTGTAGTTTCATAGTGTTATGGTTGGAAAAGATGCACTGTGTGACTTTAGTGTTTTTGAATTTGTTGAGACTTGTCTTTTGGCCTAATACATGACCTATTCTGGAGAATATTCCATGTGCACTTAAAAAGAATGTGCATTCTGCTGTTTTAAGATGGGATGTTCTGAATATATCTGCTAGCTCCATCTGGTCCAAAATGTCATTCAAAGCCACTGTTTTCTTGTTGATTTTCTGCTTGGATGATTTATCCATTGATGTAAATGAGATGTTAAAGTTCCCTACTATTATTGTATTGTCATCAATTACTCCTTTTAAGTTTTTTTACTAGATGCTTTATGTATTTTGGTGTTCCCATGTTAAGCGCATCAATATTTATAGCTGTTATATCTTGTTGGGTTATTCCCTTTATGATTATATAGTGTCCTTTTTCTCTTGTTACACTCTTTGTTTTAGTCTATTTTCTCCAATATAAGTATTGCTACTAAGACTTTCTTTTCACCTCCATTTGCATGATAAATGCTTTTTGTATCCCTTCATTTTCAATCTGCATGTGTCTTTATGTCTGAAATGAGTCTCTTATAGGCAGCATATAGATAGGTCTTGTTTTGTTTTGTTTTTTATCCATTCTGTCACCTTATGTCATTTGTTTGGAGCGGTTAGCCCATTTACATTCAAAATAATTATTGATAGGTATGTACTTATTGCCATTTTGTTACTTGTTTTATGGATGTTTTTATATTTCTTCTGTGTTCCTTTCTTGCTCTTTTCTTTCAAGGTTTGCTGGCTTTTTTTACTGATATACTTGAATTGCTTTCTCTATTTTTTAGCATACCTGTTACCGGTTTTTGTTTTGTGGTTAACATTTTACACATATAACAGTCTACATTAAGTTGATGGCTGCTTACATTTGAACCCATTAAAAGATCATTTTTAAAAATTTGATCTTTCACATATGTATTTCTGAACTGTGTGACATACATACTTTGTATAAGTGAAGTAGGACTGATTGTTACTGCAGCCGAACAGGCTAAAAGATCAGTAGCTTGAAACAGCAAAGTTTGTTTCTTGTTGATACTCTAAGTTCCCTCCAGATCTGCTGAGGGCTCTGGTCCATGTCATCATCCTTCTTGGACATGGGCTGATTCACTCTCTACCATTACCAGAGGCCAGAGCAGGTGGAAGAGATATGGGGAATTATGTACTGGTCCTTAAAAACTTTCATGTTTATTGGCCAAGGAAAGTCATGTGGCCATAAGTAAACAAGGGGCAGACATGTAATCCCGCTGTGAGCCCAAGTAGAGGAGAACCAAAATATCTATAAATAACCCTAATTATTACCACATACCTTCTTACTTGCTTTTGGAAGTGATCATTAAAAGGCTTTCAATAAAATCCTATGCTTGCATTTTACATGGTTTTATTTCCTCTAATAATTACTAAATCTGTATTAAGCTTTAGTTTTGCCTCCTTAAATGAAAAATTACCAAGTGACCTCCCTAAACATCAAAATTTAGTATTCATTGTGGTGATTTGTGTAGGTTTCAGGTTTCTTAGATGGTTTCAACTTAGGCTTCACATTAAAATCACCTAAGGAGCTTTTTATTATTCCAAATCACATCTTAGACCAATTAGAACTTCTGGAGGTAGGACCCAGGCATCTATAGTTTGTAAAACTCACTGTGCATATAAAATTGAAAACCTTTGTGCTAATCTATCTTCCCCAAAGAGTGCTTTGTTGTTCAAAATAAAGTAAGTGCCCCTAAAGAGAAGCTTTATTAGGGTTTGAGTATAAGGTGAATTGCTCTTTTCTGAGAAGTAATTTGGGGAATAACACCTTGTCTCTTTTCTATGTTGTGTTATATGTTATGTTATTGTCTCTTTTATATTGCTCTGTTACCCTCAAGTATGAAGGCATATATTTTCTTCTTTGTTGTAGCTGGTAGTTCTATTCTGATTTGTTTCCCCCTGTGGTTGTAATTTTTCCATAGGAGCTAATTATCTGAAGGGAATGCGTGGAGTATGGAATTGAGTCTTCTAGACAATTGTTGCCTTTGTTAATGCTAGGCCTTAGGAGTTTCACCATTCTGGGCCATTTTGTGAGCCTGTATGTTGATATAAATTGCAAAAAAAAAAAAATACAGGGATTTAAGTCTTTTATGTATACATATACCACATCCAAAAATAGTCACAGATACACACACCCACACACACACCCCTTGAATGGTAGGGAAGAATCCCAAGGCTTTAGGGCAGAGAAGGGGCCCAGAGAAAGGAAGAGACTTGTCCAAGACCACAGAGTGACCTAAAGTTAATAAAAATCTTGGTCTCTTCACCTACCCATGGCCTGACTGGCCTGACTTATCCTCTGTTTATAAAGGTATCTGTGTTGGAGCATGTCTGGGATGGTCAGGGATTACTCAGTGAATTGGAGACTGGGGGATCTTCCTCTGCTCGGTCCATTTTCTTCCCTGAGGTTGGCTGTGGCCCTTCATAGTCAACTCTCCATCAGATTTGTAGGGCCTAGAAACTGCTGATCATACACTAGAGTGTGGGTAATCCGCAGTTTCCCAGCTCCCCAGAGCCATGAACTTGTTTGTGGATTGTGACCCACAATTCCCTCTATCCTGTGCTTTCAGAAAGCAAACCAGCAATCAAATAGTAATTGTTTCCTTCTGTGTGGATTTTTCCTTGCAAAAACTGCCGTGGCAACTAGGAAGCTGGCTCTTAGCGGGGTGGAGGGACCTAGATTTAGACGTCAGGCCTGCCCGTAACTGTGGATGTG
Source organism: Lynx rufus (assembly GCF_022079265.1). NCBI lineage: Eukaryota > Metazoa > Chordata > Mammalia > Carnivora > Felidae > Lynx > Lynx rufus. The sequence goes on from NW_025814897.1 coordinate 64,679,140, forward strand.
GTGGCCCTATTGCCCATATTTTCCAGCAGAGCCCTGCATTCCAAGTATTTTATCCTGTTGGCCTTACAAACAATCCAAATGTCCTAGAAATTCCACTATCGACACCACATTTTCTAAAGTGTTTTTTATTGCTGAAAAAAGCACAGAAATCCTTTGTCAGACTGTGTCACCCCAGTCTTTGGTTTGAAAAATAGACCACTGTGTTTATGCAAAGAAGACTTTTTGTTTGTTTGTTTAAATGGTGAGGTTTACAAAGGCAAAAACAGCCCCTGTTTAGGACACTTGAAGTTAGAAAGAGCTGACCCAGTCTGAGCTCTCTTCCTCTTAGCTGTTCCTCCAAGCATGCGTGCATGTAGTCAGATGCCCCTTCAACATCTGCAGGGCAAGGGCCGTGATGGCAGGAAGTCGGCCAACTGTGACAGGGACCCTGCCGTCAGAGTTTCATGGTCCATAATAGGGAGGATGAGATGTGGATTCACCGTAACTAGTGCAGCTTTAAAGTGTGAGTACGTTAGGGGATGTTGAGGTCCCCCAAGTGGGAAAATCCAGAAAGATTCCGATTCACTAAACCTCATCAGAGCTGAGACTCGCAGTCTACGGCATTGTATTGCACAGAGCATGTCACTGGGCCAGGCTAGAGTCAGGAATCACTGTGGGAGGAATGGAGAGGAGAGGAGAGGAATACATATACAGGGAGGAAAGGAATTTTTGGTGCCATCTGTGCAGACAGCCCTACCACATTAACTTAAACTGATGGATCTAAAAGCTGACGAATAGCAGCTCATTATTTTAGCCAGTGTGTTTCAGGTCACTGGGAAGGGCCGGCTGTGTTCTCCCAGTTGTCTAGGGGTGTGAGCTTCTGTACATCATTCTCCTTGGGCAAGTTGTTCACCTCAGTCCGGTCTCTTCCTGCCATGCCGTGCCCAGGATCGAAGATGGTTACTGCCGAGTTTACTTTGAGAATGATTCTGCTGAGGCAGAAGTGATTTTCTAGGCTTCTTATCCAATCTTCTTTCCCCTATCTCTTCTCTCTTTGCTCTTTACCAGTCCCTTGCCCATGGCATCCACCCTTCTTACCAAAGTTCCTGACTCTCTTTTGTTCCAGGCACTAAAACAGGTGCAGATATCGGTGACAGTAGCTGCGAGCCTGCACTGGCCTCTCCGGCCTCCCACACGAACCCTTTCCCAGTGCTCCATCTCGTTGAGGACTTGAGACTGGCACTGGAGATGCTGGAGCATCCTCAGGAGAGAGCAGCCCTCCTGAGCCAGATCCCGGGCCCCACAGCTGCCTACATAAAGGAGAGCTTGGTGAGTGGGCCCCTGGCCTGTTTGGGAAACCACTGGGACACATAACCACACAACCACGAGGCCTACAGCATGCCACACTGCCTGGGACTATTGCCTCATCTGTGCACTTTGCAGCCTCTTCCTGCTTCCCATCCAGCTTTGGCCAGCCCCCACTGGGTGGTCCTTCCCAGCAGGAAAGGCCCAGGCAAGCAGCTTAAGCCACACAGTCAGGCTGCCTGTGTGCTCCCGTCATGCTCCCTGAGAAGGGGGAAATCTGGGGTCGAAGGAGAGCAAGCATGAGCGTTTTTCCAGGCAGGATTACATGTACAACATGACGAGTTATAATCCCCAGCTGGGGTCTCTATACTTGGTCGTGCCCCCCACTCCTTGTTTCTTGCAATAGAACCTTGTCACCTCACCCACTCCTTCACTGCTGCCCTTGCTCTTCAGACCTCTTTCCCCTGGTGCATTCTGTCCCGAGTGGGATGCAGGTTTCCTAACTCCCCTTCTGCTCTCTCTGGATCAAGGCTGTACACCTGCTAGTCTCTGAGGGAAGGAGACGAGGAACCAGAGCTGTAAATATATGACTTTGGTTACCTATCTCCTTCCCCATGGAGACCAGCTGGTCTACCTTAAGAGCTGATGATATTTGGGAATGGGTAAGGTGAGGAGCTTGCCTGCTGAAGAGGTGTGGAAACTGCAACCATTCCGGGACAGAAAGGAGGAAATGGAAGCTTGAGGGAGCATGTGATTGCCTAAGCTGAAGCTGAAGCCAAAATGCAGTCTTCTAAAGCTGGAGTCCTGCAAACTGATCCAAAATGGGAAAATATGCACAGAAGGGGGAAGGCAGGAATGGGACCACTTTACTGGGAGGGGGAGGTTGATGTTGGAAACGCAGGAGGTTGAGACATCCTTGTCCAGAGGCTAAGTCACTTGCCATTAGACAGGTTGCATCCCAGATGTCCTAGCTGACATTTTTTCTTCTTTTTTTTGAGGGGAAGAAAAAGTTCGGTTTACATAACTGAATGGAAAATAATTCATGAAATAGTAAATAAAGTTTAATACGGTCTCGTGCGCCCTGAAGGAAGCGGTGCCCGATTTGGAGGGGTGGTTGCTATGTCCAGATAGTCTCCTATTTGGAACTTCTGCGACTGCAGTGTCATGGAGTCATCAGTCCCCTTCCTCCCGGACATGGTGCTGCCAGTCTGCTTTCCTTGATAGCCAGGCTATTTTAGGATCTGTAAAAACAATTGCAAAACTGAAGTGTGTGCCCTCCTTTCTAGCTTCTGGGTAGACCTCTACTAAATTAGTCGGTTCTTTCAAAGTTGCATCCATACAAGTGTAGATGTGCGTTCGCTGGACGGTACGTTTCTGCAGGGGAATTCGTCTCTTTGGTGGTGGCCACCGTTATTGGTGGTGAAAACACACAGTGGCGGTGGGCACATTGTCGATACAGTCTCATACGCGTGCCTTCTTCTGAACACTGAAGAATTCGTTATATTCATATGTGTTACTCAAGATTTTCGTTACGTAGGCTGCCTGCCTGGTGTCCTGTATCATACCTACACCAGTGTGGTAGGAAGAGTAGTGGCCTCCCAAAGACATCTTTGTGCTAATTGCCAGAACCGGTGAATATTACCTTCCATGACAAAGGAGAAGGTAGCCGATGGAATTAATGTGGTTAATCAGCAGAGTTTAACAGTTTAACAAAGAGCAAGCAGTGTGGATTGTACAGGTGGGCCCAATGTAGTCACTGGCATCCTTATAAGTGGAAGGAGGCAGCAGAAGAGTCTGTGTGGGAGCGGTGTGAGCCGACCTTTCTAGGTGGGAGCAGCATCAGGAGCCAAGGGACGCAGGTAGGGGCTGGGGGCTGGCAAGGTGGCCTCTCCCCTAGAGCCTCCAGCATGGAAAGCATTCCCACCAGCACCTTGCTTTAGCCCAGTGAGCCCCACTTGGGACTTCTGACCTCAAGAAATGTAAGGCTGTATGTTTGTCTTGGTAGAAGCCACAAGGTTTGTAGTAATTTGTTAAGGCAGCAATAGAAACTACAGCCAGGTGCTGCCTGGAAAAGGGTGAGAAAGGCTGTGCAATGGCTTGTGGGTGGGCCTGTTACCATCTAGCTTTGCAGATTGCCTCGTGTTGTCCCCAAAGGAAGATAGTCCTTGGTGGGCTCTCAGACTTGTGCCACTACCGGACAGAAGGCCGCACCTGCTCCTCCACTCACCCTTTCCAGCCCGTGGTCAGTCAGGAGTTGCAGGGGGCTTTGGGAGTTTGGTTCCTCTCTCCTGTCCCAGGGCAGAAGGGTCTCTGCCTCCCTCAAGTTCCACCGGAATTCTGGATGTTCCTGAACTTCTGGCCCTAGAGGTTGTGCCTGGCTTCTCTCCAATCCCCTCTGACCGTCTTTTGCCTACTTTTCCCCGGGTTTGGTCCCCCATCTCTCCCTCCGTTCCCACTAGCCTGACTGACTCTAGCTGCCATGTTTAAGGGGAACTTTAAGACGCCTCAAGAGAGTTACTGGTCCTTAGCCCCTCCTTCTGAAACCCCTGGTCCCAGATGCATTTTAGAAGTCAGGACTTATTAAACTTTAGAAGGGTAAGACGGTGTATATCTGCTGTATAATCTATTCTATCTCTAGCAGATATGGAGCAGGAACACGTTAACGTTTCTTCAGCGAAACTCCTGAATGTCCACATGAAGTGGGATAAAGAAAGACTGTAAATATTTTGTTAGTTCAGTTCCAGTTAGACTGCCAAATAATGGCACCAACATTATCTTTTTAAAAACAAACCTTTTGGTTTTCAGAGCTGTTGGGGTTTCAGAATTGTAGGTAAGGGATGGTGAGCTTCTACGTGGAATGTTTCAGTGTTGAAAGCAAAACTTAAAACCAAATGTTGGTTGTCAGATATCATGGCCACAATTCTCCTAAAGTCCCTGTTGACTCTTTCTGTCCCTGGGCTGTCCTGTCACCATGTGCCTGGGGCCCCTTGGAAACTCCCAAACAGCCTTCTCCACGGTTTCCTGAACCCTTGCTCGCATCAGGCTGCGGGGTAGTTTAACATCTTGTTTTAAATGCCCCTTCTCAGCTTGCCCAGGACCTTACCATCACATAACCAAGAGATTCATTGGAGTGTCTTCCCCAGGAAAGTCCAGTCTTCCCAGAGTACAGAAAATAGCTCTTGGTTCTTTTCTTCACTGTATAGTTTACAATGATTATGTACTTTGTATGGATGTGCCTGAATTTATGTGGCCATTTCTCTAATATTAACATTTAGGTTATTTTTAATCTTTCACTAATATATAGCTCTGCTGCAGAGAATGTCCAGGAACATTTTTTACCTCTAGCTATTTCCTTAAGATAGAGTCCTAAAGGTGGAACTAAAGTAAACAGACACAATACAAGATATTCCATTAAACTTGAATTGTAGATAAGCAATGGATAATTCTTAATAAGTATGTCCTATGCAGTTTGCTAAATCTGGCAACTCTAATCCAAGGGTATTAATATCTTTAAGCCTTTGACACATTTTTCCCAAACCACTTTTCAGGAAGATTTTGCTAATTTATATTTTCACTGGCAGGGCTTGAGGTACATCCTGATCAACAACAATCACTAAGATTTAAAAACCAACTGAGGGGCGCCTGGGTGGCGCAGTCGGTTAAGCGTCCGACTTCAGCCAGGTCACGATCTCGCGGTCCGTGAGTTCGAGCCCCGCGTCGGGCTCTGGGCTGATGGCTCAGAGCCTGGAGCCTGTTTCCGATTCTGTGTCTCCCTCTCTCTCTGCCCCTCCCCCATTCATGCTGTGTCTCTCTCTGTCCCAAAAATAAATTAAAAAAAAAACGTTGAAAAAAAAAAAACCAACTGAACGAATTTCTTAGGAAAAAGTGTCTTTTTACCACTTTGCGTTTCTTTGCTTAGTGGAAGGCTAAACATTTTATATTTATTAGTATTCTTTTGTGTGGTATCCAAAGTTTTGATCTCCTACCCCTATCTGGAAAAATTCATTTTCCATTTATGCATATTTATATACACAGTATTTTCCTAATGTATGTAAATTATAAAACATAGCCCCATATAAAGATTTTTAAAGGACAGGTTGAAAAATAGTTCTAATATTTTCTTGCCAACACCCCGGAGTTCACCTTGGATCTCCCTACCCTACCTTCATCTATTCATATTCTATGTTCTTCTCCCCTCTCCCCTTGAAGATTTTAGTGCTTTTCTTATATATTAACCTTTTTAAGAGCAGTCACTTTGTGGCATTTTTCTTACTTTGCTTTTAAAATGCTGTTTGTGGTGCTTTTTGAGACAAAACTTTAAAAGGGTTGTAATTATCAATCTTTCCTGTTTGGGTTTCTTGTTTTTCTTTTATCCCTGGAAAGGCCTTTTTTAACCTTTGATCAAATAATACTCACCTGTATCCTCCTCCAGTAAGTTCATGGTTTGATTTGTGTCTTAGAGTTCACTTGAATTCACCTGCAATATTTCTTAATGTGTGGTGTGAAATAGGATTCTAACTTCGATAACTTACTAAAAAGGATTCTTAAATATTTCTGATCCAAAGACAGTCAACATGGTTATCAGTTTTTCAAGATGTGTTGCTGAAAACCACTTATATTAAGATCTAGAGATCTGTTTTGGGGTTATTGTGGTTGGGGGAATGCCTGCCTTTGAAGAGAGTTTTCCTGAAAGTTGTTGTGTTCAGAGTCTTCTACAGTAATTATGGCCCATCAGCAGCTTATGAACGGTGTACTTTCAGGGCAGGTCAGAAGTTCATATAAACATTCCAGGATACCAGCACAGGATGTTAAGTTTTGATTCTGGGCAGAGACTGCCTGTCTGTATATTAGATGTTGCAGACCTAAAGTCCTTTTATAATCTGGGGACACGCACATTCTATAGTAGGTCTTCCCTGTGTGGAAATAGAGTCCAAAGTAGTGAACAAACCCACTGGTACATTTTGGATTGGTTTTAGATGGGTACCATTAGTCAGAAGACTTTGCCATTTAAACTGTGGTCTGTGGGCCAGCAACCTTGCCACCCTCTCTGATCGTTTGCTTGCTGCTTTGTGTTTTTATAAAAGGGCAGAAGCCCCGCACCTATACCCATCAAACTATCTCCCAGTGATTCCTAGTCACGTTACAATTTGAGAAACACTGCCATAAACCACAGAGACTTAAATTATTTAAAAGTATGTGTGGCTTAGAATTGGAACTAATAAGGCAGCTTGAAGGGTCAGGCAGGCAGTGCTTATGCCTTGTCATCCAGGATATCTGTGTCCCTTCGTGTTTGTGCTATTCTCTTCTTTAGTCAACTGGCTTTGCCATATGCCTCCATTACTGCTTTGTCATATGTTGTCCTGGCATAGTCCAGTTCTGCCTCGTGACCTCTCTGGCAGTTGGTGTTGCTTCTCCAGAGAAGTGGCATAAGCAGTAAGGAGGTTTATATGTCACTAACAAGATAGGCAGAAGACGGGTGGTTCCAGGATCAAATCAGTGGTTCTGGGATGACCTCAAGGGCTCTGGCTCTTTCCATCTTTCTGCCCCAACATCCTTAGGGGGTTGGTTTTTCCTCAGGGCTATCACCTAACAGTTACAAGATGGCTAGTGCAGCTCCAGGCCACATGTCCAGAGGTAGGACGTGTCCTTTCCTTTTTTCCACTCTACCCCCTTCCCACCCCCCGCCCCGCCAATTAGGAAGGAAAATCTTCTCTGAAGCCCTGCAGCAGACTTCCCATATAGTCCCAAAGTTTGGATCTGTTCACATGTGTAAGCCCTAGCTGCAAGGGAGGCTGGGAAATCAGTATTGGCACATTCATTCACCGTAGTGGTAGGTAGCCTTTGTCTGAAAGGAACTATACTAGGAAGGAGGGGGAATGAATGGCTCTTAGACAGCCCAGAGCAACTGCCACATGGCCTTTAGATTTGATTTTTATTCTTGTTGACAAATTCTTTTCATGTTTTCTCTCCTGCATTCATTACCCCCCCTTCTTTCTTTCCCACTCTATCCTGCTGTGTGTGTGTGTGTGTGTGTGTGTGTGTGTGTGTGTGTGAACTCCATTTCCTGGAAGAGAGAATCTAATTGGTCTGCTCCTAATTTTTAAGTTTGTTTATTTTATTTTGAGAGAGTGAGAGTGTGAGCAGGGGAGAGGCAGGGAGAGAGAGAATCCCAAGCAGGCTCTGTGTTGTCAGCACAGAGCCCGATGTGGGGCTCAAACTCACCAACAGTGACATCATGATGTGAGCCAAAGTCTAGAGTTGGATGCTTAACTGACTGAGTCACCCAGGTGCCCTGGGCTGCTCCTAATTTTTGAGCTAAGTCCCCCAGGCCTACAAAGAGATGTTAAGTGCAAAAGAAATGGAAATTAAAGACCTTTCATTTACGCACGGCTGTGGATTAGCTACCCTTGGGTCACACAAGGGCCAGTTAGCTGTGGTGAGAGGACCATGTGATTAAAAAAAAAAAATGCTCTCCTCTATACTGTGGACCTTCAGACACCAATGTTGGCATCTGTGCATAAGGAAAACAGGCGCTGAAGAGGCAGAGGTGGATATGGGAGAATGGTTGGTGGTTAGAATAGAAGCAAATAATAGGAGTCTGGGCCCTGCCTTTGTCTCAGGTGGACAAGGTGCCCCTGGTCCTAGTGCATCACAGGCGGCTGTGTTTCTTTACAGTGGGGCTGGTCCTCCCCCTGCCGGTGCTGGCGGGCTGGACAGAGAATGATTGGCAGCAGACTCTGCCTAGTGATAGTTATAAACAGGCCAGACTCCTAAAGACAAGGAGAGCAGACCTGTCCAGGATTCAGTAGTGCTGGGTTATGAGTGAGTTTCCAGAGATTTAGGGCCTAAAACAGGGTCTTCCCTTCCTTGGCAGGCAGTAAATTGAGGAAAAGTGGGCTCCAGGCCTAGAAGAGTATATGTGGGGCTCTCTAAGCTGGGGCCCCCCTCTGGGGCTTCAATAAGGAAAGGAACAAAGGGCCCAGATTCCCTTGCCCTGGAAGCAGTATCTGTGTCTCAATTCTGGGCCTATCACTAGAAAGTTGGTAGGGTACCTGGGAGCTTCTGGTAAGGCCCTCTTGTAGGGATAGTGTCCTGGGGTTCAGGGTAAACTGGGGCCTGACCGGCAGAGAAGCTTCTGTGGGGCTGTCCTGTGCTGTGGTACAGCAGACCGATAGGACCTTAGGAGATGAAATGTCATCTCTCACATTGGGTAGATAGGGCCAACCTCAGGGTCCGTACTAGCAGAGGATGAAGCTGAGACTCTGGCTGGAGGGCTGAGGCATCTCTCCTGTGCTGGGAACGGAACTGAGTTCTACCAAGGAGCTGACTCCTTCATTTCCCTGCAGCCACCTCCTCGGCCTGTGGTGAAGTGCTGATGATGCCCTCAGGGAGATCATGGCCATTTCTGGTCAAGAGCTCCTCATTCCCACCAGATGGTCCTGAAGGCCAGAAAGGAGACCAGTGCTCATCAGTGACCCTGACCTGACCACAGGAGCTGGTGCCACCATGGGCACTTCCAGGAATCTGGCTATACCTTGAGTGAGGCTCTTCCATGGTCTAGAAGGGGTATCCCTAATCTTCTATACCTGCTTGCCTTGGCTGGGCAGAGGCTGGTTGGGTAGATCCAGGGCTGGACTGGCAGGGTGGAGCCCATAGAGGGTCCGGTCTTCCAGCTTCCAGTGGGGACAGCCAGCTAGTGAGGTGGTGACTCTGGTCCCTGGGTAAGGCCCAAGAGCTATCAGAGCCAGCAGGGTCTCCAGATGGAGCAGCTCTGGGTGCTTCTCTAACCAGTCAGTACCTACCCCTCCTCTCCTCTCACAAAGTGCTAGGTCTGTCCTGCTGTTTAATGGCTTTGGATGTGGGTCACGGGAATCCAGGGTAAAGACCTGAGCTTTAGGGGCTCAAGGTGAAGTCTAAGGAAAGGCTGGCAAACCCAGCAGCAGTAGAGTGAGGGCAGGTCAGGGTGAGGGGAGGAGGTGGACAGAGAACCCACAGCAGAACTGTTCTCCAGGCCCCACTAAGGAAGCAGGGTTCACAGAGTGGCTTGGCCATCCAGCAGGAGCCCAGACTTTTCTCCCCAAGGTTACAGGTGTCCTGGTCAGCGTGCTTGGGCAACACTGAACTTGGGTGAGACATCATGGGAGGCAGGAATGAGTCAAGAGGCCAGCACTCTGCCACTTGCATGTGGCTTTGAATGAATCTTTTCCCCTCCTCTGGGACTCTTTCCCTACTGGAAGTGACCGCTGCTTTGACAATCTGCCTGCAAGATCTGGCCAAGCATTCCAGCGCTGGCTTTTTGGTAGGCACCATTCATTGCCTTCCACAGCCTAGGCCTTGTGGTCTCCAAAGTGGAAACAGATTAGGGAGCTTCTCTAGGGGCAGCTGCCCCACAGTCTGGGCTTGGTAGAAGCTGACCTCCCAGAAGCAGTGGAATGTCATGGCAGGGAAGTGAGGGGAAATCCAGGACATGTGCTCACCTCTGACAGCCTGCAGTAGCTTTGGGTGCCCCCAAGTCCCTTCTTCACTAGTCTCTCAAGAAACAAAGTGGCCTGGGCCCAGGAGGGCACATGGCCGCCCCCCTCCTCGTTCCACTGCCTTGTCACAGATGGTGGCTTCCTCAGCTCCCAGCTTCTCAAACAAAGCCCTGTCATTCCTGCCAGATTCAGTGTGCAGTCTTTCATTCTGGCCAAAGAGGCAAATCTGTTTACCATACTGCAAAGCCAGAGGAGTTACAAGAAAAGGTAGGGAGAAAAGGCTGTTCTCTGAATTACGAACTGTGAGCTTGTTTCTTATGCCAGGTGATTTGTCTCTGGATCTTTATTCTCCACCCGGGGGCCTAGAACTAAGATGGATCAGGATAAATGTGTGTTGGACCTCTTCATTTTGGAAAGTTTCAGGGGTTTTATAGGGAAATCTTTTTCTCTGAATCTTGAGCGAAGGGGAAACTTTGTGCTTGTATTTCAAGGTGGGCGGGGGGCGGGGGGGGGGGAAGAATGGCTTATGTGAACCAGTTCCCAGTGTGTTTCTTGCCTTTCCTTTCCTTTGAGTGAGAGCTGAAAGTCATAGCTGTCGGCACCACTCTGCCCCCCCCCCACGTGCTTCCCTCCCAAGAGGCTCGTTCCCTGAGCGGGGCCCGAGTGCCTGTCGGGTTCTTTGTTCCTATGCAGTACTGGATAAAGCCACTAGGTGGGAGTCAGGGATAAATGCTAGAAAGTCTGAATCCCAAGTCCCAAGGAAGAAGGTACAGGCTTTATACAAGGAAAAATAGCTTTGTTTCAATTAGAGAGATGGCCTAAGCTCCTTTCATTAATGAAACTGGTGGGCAGTGTACCTGGGTCAGTTGGCGGAGTTCTTTCCCATTTTCCTTGGAACCTGCTAGACAAAGGGCAAGCCAGAGAGGCCTCTGCTTTTTGTGTTGGGGGAGAGGAAATGGGAGGGCTGAGGGCTGGTCCTGGGAGCATAGACCTGGCCTTCCATTGTCAAAAAGAAGACCTCTCCAGACCCCTTAAGTGCAGTGCATCTTGCTGGGGCGTTATTAGGATGGCTCCCTCCATTCCAGGAGGCATTTCCTGGCCCTGTGTTGCCAGGCCCTGCCCTGGAGAAACCACCTGTACCTTGGATTTTTTTTTTTTTTAATACATTTTTCCTGGCATAGCTTCTCAGAGAGGGGATCTTTCAGCTACTATAAACTTAGCAGTTTTAACTTTCCTGGAGTTTTGGCTCCCCACCCCTGACCTCCCCCAAGTAAATTGTACCCTACTAAATTCTAGAGGTCTGGCTCCTTGCAGACCTGACTTGAAGAAACTATTTCAGTCTCTAAGAACCAATGTTTATAAATGGCCATGAATGTGTAAACACTGGTGAAAAAGCACATAAATCCTTCCCTACAAGTTTCCTGCTTCAGACCTAGGGGACATGGTGGCCCATGTTGCCAGGTTAGCATGACTTGGGGTCTGAGCACGCTGAGCACCCACCAGCAACCTTCTGCCCTTTTAGGCACCACTGGTAGGCAGACAGGCTCTGGAGGCTTAACACTTCCAGGGAAACTTGCTCAATACCTTGTGCTTTAAGAAAAAAATACCTTGTGCTTCTGAAAGTGGTTTCCTAACCTCTGACTATTCAAATATGGTGCTGAGCTCTTCATATATGAGCATCCCCTAGGAGCTTCTTAATAATGCACAGTTTCAGGTCCTGTTTCCAACCTCCTGGGTGAGAATCTGCATTTTTATAAGAAATAGCCTCCAACCCAGGTGGTTCATTACAGATGGGGAGGTAGTGCCCTAGCCAGGGGTCAGCAACCGATGGCGTGCATTTGGCTCACTGCCTATTTCTTATGCCCCGTGAGCTAAGAATGATTTTTTATGTTTTTCAATGATTGAGAAATCATAAGAATATTTTTATGCGAAAATGGCCTAAAATCCTAATTTCAGTGTCCACGAATAGCATCCACATAGCCCCGCTCTTTGGTTTATGTGTTAGCCGTGACTGTTCTTGCACTTACAAATGGCTGAGTTTGGGTGTAACAGAGACCAGATGGCCCACAAAGCCTAGAACATTTGCCATCTGGCCCTTTATAGGAAAAGTCTGCCGATCCTGGTCCTAACTCCTTGTGGAGGTAGGTTCCCGGGCCTGTGAACCATGGGGACTTGGGCTGCGGTGATCACGATGCTGTTTTACAAGCAGGACTTGCTTTACAGGCAGTGTCCTCGGGCTGGGCTCCTCCACCTCCACTCTGCAGTGGCAGGCTCCATGTGCAGCATACCTGTGGAACACAAACCTGTGTCTGGCATACCAGGGGCACCCTGACACTTGTTACCATGGCCCAGAGCCCGGGGCTCAGGGCTGAGCTAGAGTTAAGGACGCAGGTGACCCACGAGACCCCTCTCCATCCACAGTTCTGCCCGATCAGATGCTGCCGACTCCAGGCAGCCGGCGAGGAGGAGCAACACCGCAGGAACCCATCCTGAGTCATTCCCATGCCTATGTGGGATTCTAGCATGTAGGGGACATTCGTGGGGTCCCCTTTGAGGCCCTGGGATGAGGAAGAGGACAAGCTGTGTGAGTTTCCCTGTCCAAACCTGACCACTGTGTCCTCTTAGCTGTCTTTTTAGCCCCCAAATGGTCAGTCTCTAACGTGTCCTGCTCTTTGCCCTCAGCTGGCTGCCTCATGTTCTACACGGTGATGAGCTGAGTGTGGCTGCTGGTGGGTGACTTGCTTTTGGGAGGCCCCAAAGGCTTTTAAGGTTGCTGTAATGACCCCTCTTTGTGTCTCCCCTGTGGGTCCTGAGCACTCTCCAGCAGTGGGTCTAAGGAGGTATCCTGGAAGGAGGACCTACCCACCCCCCCCACCCCCCCCCACCCCCCTCCACCCCCCCCCCCCCCCGCCGCCGACACAAACACGCCCCTTTAAGGGAAGACTAAACCTTTCAGAGTAACTGCATAGGCCAGATGAAAACCTTTGGGAGTCACAGATCATTTTGATAATCTGAAAATAAGGTTTGCAGAAAAATAGTGACTTAAACATCCAAATAGCACTTCGTACGCATTTTACGAACTTCTCCAGGGGCCTATCTAACCCCCCTAAGCCTGCCTGTGGGCCACTGTGAGATTCCCCTGGCCAGGATGGCCTTCTGAGGGGGGTGGTGCAGCCATGGGTTTGTCTTGCCAGCGGGATGACCGGGCCATGCCTGGGCCAACTGCCACCTGCAGTCAGTGAGCAAAAAGGTGCGTATGGCTCTGCTGTCCTGTCTCACTCAGCCCATCAGCCAAACACATGCCCTGCTCCTAGGTCTTTTGGAGTGTTATTTTGTGAATTTTGCATTGATTTATAAAACACACCTTTATTTTTAAAGGCTGAGGTAGGAATTACTACTTGAGGATACCATAAAAATATGTCAAGAATTTAGCTGTGATTTGGATTCCTCCCTTCTCTTCTCTCCCTTTCTCTACCCTCCCTCCCCACATTCATCACATGAGATGATCTAATAGATGGAAATCTGCCCTATTTTTTCCTCTCAGTGGAGCATCTTTACCCTTGGGAAACACACCTTCAAGACTTCTGTTCTCCAAGTAGAATTTTAGGTTTATCTTGCCAGTCTTCCCGTGTGAGCCTCACTCTTTCACTCAAAGAATGTTTAAGTTCTTCCTGTGTGCCAAGAACTGCCCCAGGCATGGAAGTCAGAGCAGCATGTCAGGCCTCAGACACATGTTCTCCAGTCCAGTGCAGTGCGCAGACCTGTCAACAGTAGAAGAGAGCAGGTGGTGAAGTGGAGAAAGGGTGTGACCCGAGCCAACCCCCATGGGCAGGTGGGAGCTAGCAAGGTTGAAAGGGGCCACCACCTTGCTCCCTTGTCCTTTCTTGCCTCCTCACATCAGAATCTACTGAAGGGTACTGAGCCCCCTCCAAGGGGAGCAGGGGCTGGGACTGTGCCCTACCATTCCCCATCCAGCCCCCCAAACCCACTCTTGCCTCTGTTTCCCTAGAGCCCCAGAAACCCGTTAACCACATACATGTGGTAATTCTGTATTTACTCAGGGCAGGAAGGTGGTTTCATTCACCTTGGATGCTGGTTAAATGTGTGTTGACCAAATGAATTCTTCCTTCAGCTTCCCGAGGCTTTTGGTGGGGTGGGGGGAAGCTCACCTACCCCTGAAACCATAGAGAGGTGTTTCACCAACACATCCTATCCTGGTTCTGGTCAGGGAAATTCAACCAGGTGGGGCCAGAGGCGAGGAGGGCCCAGAGCCCAGTGTGTGGACAGCAGAGCCTGCTTTTCCTTTCTAGCCTCTGATCTGGGTGTGTCTCCAGGAATTTACTCCTCCCCTCATGCCAGCTGCTGGCCAGAGCCCTCCTGCCGCCTCTGATTGCTGTGACTGGGCCAGCCTGCTGGGGACTGCTCTGCCAGGCCAGTTTCTGTTCTTTTTGGGGGAGCGGTGGGTGCCGAGGCCATGCTAGGGGGCATGCCCACCCCCAGCAGAGACTTCTCTTCAGGCCGGCAGTTCCAGGAACCCCCCTGGTGACCTCCGAGGGCACCGGCAAGGCCCACACAATCACAAGATGTACATCTGCAAGTCGTTTATGGCAGCAGTGCTCAGGGGCCTTGCGTGTAACCACATTCCCACTGCACCCACATCAAGGACCGCTTTCATAATCGGCCTAGCCAGAGGCCGCATGTTAAGGGCCAGGCAAGGGAGAGAAGCTGTGTTTAGGGGAGCTCTTAAAGGAGTGTGGGGGTGGGGTGTGAAGGTGGAGGGCAGCCCAGGGGGTGGGGTGGGGAGTGGTGCTGGGGAGGCCAGCCTGGAAGGCCAGCAAAGGAAGACTGACAGCTCCCCATCTCTGTCAGCCACTGCCTTCCCAGGGCTCCTACCCAGAGCTCTCCCTAAATCTCACGGGCACACACATGCGATGGCCTCACCTTCCCCCCTCTCTGGCTTCTGAGGCAGCTAGTCTGGAGTGGGGGACAGCCGGCAAGGCCTGGGACTTAACGGGAACTGTACCCATCCTGGTGCTAAACATGCCCCAGGGAGCCCTGGTCGTGGTGGCCAACAGCAGCACCGGGCCAGACTCCTCCGATGGCAGATGTCTCCTGGGGAGCAGAGGTTCGCCCCTGGCAGATGGTGCCACCAGCGCCAAGGACAGCAGACACCCGGTGGGGCCAGGAACCCAGAGCGGAGCTGGTTCTGAATGTGTTCTTTTTTGGAAATGACAGGCTTTCCTCAGGGCCCAGCCCGACGCCCGCCTGGAAAAGGGGTAGGCGTGGGCTTCAGGGTGGGGGTCAGGCTGTGTGTGGGAACCAGCAGCTCCTCCAAGAGCAGCACTTATTTTTAGTCTTCTCCCCAGTCCCAAATAAACTGAGAGCAGCTGGGAGCCTGTGGGTAAATGCAGAGTGGAGCAGAGACAGGAAATCGGGGTCTCTCGGTAATGAGTTCCAGCCACTGCAGAAAGGGGAAGCCAGACGAGGAATTTTCTTCAGGACTGTTTTCCTCTGGCAGGCTCTGGTATTATCACCAAAAAGAATGTTCCTGTGTGTGTGTGTGTGTGTGCGTGTGTGTTTACAACTCCTGTCCAATTCTGTCTTTTTTCCCTACCTTTTTGCTAGGTTTGATTGCTTTGCAGGCTCCGGATCCCAGAGCTGGTGCCTGTGTGTGTCTGGGGGCGGAGGGGGAGGATACCGGAGCGGCACGGTCCGGTCGGAGCCGTTGTATATCTGAAACTGTTTAGGGAAAGGCTGAAGGACGCAGGCCAGGGAAGTGGGGAAACTTGAACACAGCTTGACGTCCCCAGGGGGAGGGGGCAGAAACAAGGAAGAGGAGAGAATTTGGTCTCTGGCCAGAAAAAGGGCTTTTTCAACCAAGGAATCTAACTGCTGACATGGGTGCCCAGCATGGATGGGGACATTGATGTTTACAAGCATTTTGCGTGGCTGAAGAGGGTAAGTGACTGGCTGCTTTATCTGGGTCTCCCTGGAGATGAGGGCAAGAGAGATGCTTGGGAGGGGGGTTGGGGGGGGTAGTATTTGTCCGGCAACACCCTGTCGTGGCCAAATTCTCCATGAGAATCTAATTATAGGCACTAGGGGAGAAAACAGTCAGCTGTCTTTGTTTCTCCGCTGACATTCTGGTGAATGAGTCTCTGTACAGAAAGGCACGAATGGGGTGAAGAAAGTTATTTTAACTTTGGCACTTAAACATTTGGAGGCTCCAAACACCGTGACCAGAAAAAGGTGTCCCTACTGCCTTTCGGTTTGAGGACACAGAGAAGCGGCTGCCTTTCCAGTGCACTGAATTCAGACCTCGTTGAACTTCTCTGCTCTGATGTTATCTGATGGTGTTATTGCTGTCAGCCCGGAGAGCTTCTGTGTTTCCGGAGGCAGGCTCTTGGGGAGAGCTCTCTTCTGAATGCTCTGAAGCCAGGGGTTTGGGTTGCAAGCTTTATGCCCTTTCTTTGGGGGACGAGCTCAAGTGCGGCATGAGCAACGAATGAATGAATGAAATGAATGTCGGGGCTGGAGTAGCATGAATGATCGCAGAATTCAGGCTTTTCACTCCTTCATGACCATCTTTAAACTGGCGAAGATGGTTGTCTGTTTGTTTCTTTTTACACCGAGGCTGAGTGTTTCTCAGAAGCAGGAAAGGTGAAAGCAGCCGACAGATAAGAGATTTGACATTGTAAGCAGAGAGGAGCAGGAGGGACAGGAGGTGTCCAGCTTGGAAGGCCCCTGACTCCAGCCCCTGCACACGGGGCCTGCAGCTTTTGTGTGCACTCTCTTCAGCGCTCATTCCGCAAATATTTATAGAGACGGGGGCACTGGGTGTCCAGTGGTGAGCAAAGCAGAATCTGTCTCTGCCCTTGTGGATCCACCATCCAATGTGGGAGACAGAGGTTAAACCATCCCAGTAAATAAACTTGAAGTTACAGATTAAGTGCATTGAGGAACAGAATTGTGAAAACTGCTACTAGCCACATGGAGGGGTTTGAATGAGTGCGAAGGAGCAGTGAGGCAGCCCTCCGAGCAAGGAGCCCTTCACCGAAACCTGAAAAGTAGGAGTGACTCAGGTGGAAGATGGGGTGAAGAACATTCCAGGCAAAGAGGCTAGTATGTGTAAAGGTCCTAAAGTAAGAAGGACTTAGGCAAGCTTCAAGACTGAGAGAAAGCCAGTGTGGCTGAGCTCCGCGATGGGGGAGCTGGCAGATGCTGGTCTCATAGGGCAGTGAAGGATAAGCGTTGTGGGGGATGTGGTTCATAGGACGGGGGACTTGTGGCAGGGAAATGACCTGGGACACAGGCAGATCCAATTTGTATTTTAAGGCGATAACTCTAGCTGTGGTGTGGCATAGGGCAAGCTGTGTTGCAAGGCAGCTAAACAAGACTAGAGCTTTGGGGGCTTGTTGGGATCAACTGGTACAAACCCTCCATTTAACAAAGCCCGGGAGAGGCTAAGGACCTCATGATTATTAATGTTAGAGATATTCGTGGTGCAGCCTGACCTTGTACCCTGCTTTCTGTCTTCCACTCCAGTTCTCTGGCCTCCTCTCTTTCACCAAATATGTAGAAAATTATTGGTTTAGAACCCAGCAGAAAACCCTGTCTGTGCTCAGCCCCTGCTCAGCTTTGGGATGGGGGCGCTGCAGCCAGCAGACAGACAGCATGCTGACGGGACCAGAGATTTTGGCAAAGATTTGTATCCTTTGTCTTAAGCGTTCAAAAGCCTTCACTGAAGATCCTGGGGCGAAATAGGTGAGAAGCACGCTTCTCATCCCTTAGTCTGTTTTTCTTGTATCCAAAATGAAGCTTTTTAACCAGGAGGTCTTCCAGCTGTGATGTTCAATGTCTCAGTGGATATAACTGCACACCTCGTGCAGAAGTTCTGTCTGTAGAGGAACTAATCTTGCATGTGCTGCGATGTAAGAGAGCCCTTTCTGTCCTGAGACCCAGGCTATGCACACTGGCTCCTGTGCGTAGCTGGAAGTCAAACAAGGGGATTTCAGAAACCCCTAGGATGACTCCTAGTAAGACAGATTATTTTTCTTCCACTTGTAGAGTGTTAAGGATCATTAAAAAACAAAGCATAGGGTATTGGATATGACCTAGACAGCATGATCAGAGTTCTCTCTCCCCCTAAACAGATTCTTCTCTTTTTTTCTTAAATTTTTAAAAATGTTTTTATTTATTTTTGAGACAGAGACAGAGCATGAGCAAGGGAGGGGCAGAGAGAGAGGGAGACACAGAATCCAAAGCAGACTCCAGGCTCTGAGCTGTCAGCACAAAGCCCGATGTGGGGCTCAAACTCACAGACTGTGAGATCATGACCTGAGCCGAAGTCGGACATTCAACCGACTGAGCCACCCAGGTGCCCCAGATTCTTCTCTTTTAAATCTCCTTTAAAAAATGCCTTCATGCTGTGACCTTGATCCTAAGTCCCCAGGACTTGCTGTTAGTCTGGAAATGAAAGCCCAGGCTCACCTGCCTGGTTGGCTTTTGAGACTTTTTGCAACTCTGCTTCAACTTACCTTTTTAGTCTCATCATGTGTATCTACGTCTGAGCTCCCAAGTGTGTTTCCTCCCTCTTCTGAGCTTGTGCCCAGCATCCTCCTAATTGCCATGCACTTTGACTCCATTGAGGCTCTCCTTTTTCCAGCACTCCTTTGCTGGCCCCATCCCTCTAGTGGGCTCCTCCACTATAGGTATCTAGTACATTCCATCTGCTTGGCTCACACACCTCTTTTCCCACTCGTCTTCAAGCCAAGGTGGCTTGGAGAACTGGTTTCTCTTGGCCCAGGGATTTTGACAGTGGAAACACTGTCTCCTTCATCTTCCCATGCAGAAGGGGTGACTCTAGGAAAGGTGCATGAGGTGTGGCCTGGTGCACAAGCTAGCAGCCGTCACCCTTTGACCAGTCTAAGAGGTCAGTGCCTCGGAGCAAGACCAATGCTTTGAATGTGGGGGCGATGAAGGAGATGCCTATGGCCAAGGAGGCACAGAGCTAGAAGGGAAGCATGGGCTTGGAAAAGGGGTGTTGTTCTGTGGCCTTTGGGGGAGGAGATAATGTGTACTATCGTCATTAAGAACGTGCAGTTTGAAGTTTGGAATCTGGCTTTGCCACACTTACTGGCTATGTGATCTTAGGTAGATTACCTCAAGCCCTACATTTCTTCCTCTATGAAATAAAGAAGATACAGTGCCTGCCACATACAGGGTCAGGTAAGATAATGTCTGTAGAATGCTTAGCATAGTACCATGCATGGGAGAGGCTTTCACTAACCATTAACTCCTACTGGCCATTATGAGGAATTAGAGGGCGGGGGTTGAAAGTGGAACAGGGGCACTAGTTTGGTTCTCTTCTAGCAGCACATGTCAGGCCATTGGTTCCTATGACTCTCCGCTCCTTTCTGCATTCCACGCCAGGTCTCAAACCAAAGACCTAAGAGGGGCGGCTGTGTCCCGGCTCGCTGTGAGTAACCAGAGGCCCCAGCAGCTGCTGGCTCTGGCCAGCTTGGCCATGGCTGCTAAGTGAAGGCCAGCCAGAGCTGCTCCTCCAGCTCCAACAGAGCCCAGGGACAAGGTAATCTCCTGCCACAAGCATCCAGAGGGCCTCTGCCCCTCAGCTGTTTGGTTCCTGATTGACTGACAAACAGCTCACACCTGCCCTGCTTTGAGAACAGTGGCTCCAACCCACAGCGTTGTGAAAAGAGTCTCTAAAAATAGCTCCAGGCAGGGTCTATGGGGCCCACCCACTGCCCTCTGAGTGGAGCTTATTTTCCCAGGAACAGAAATACCACCACTGTTGGCCTCTTCACGCTGCTGCTGGCTTCTAGCACTTTCAGTGTTTAAGCCAACTTCCAGCCCAAAGTCACAAAGGAAAAGGAATTACCGTGGCTCCCCTATGCAGTTAGCTTGCGTTCTGGAGTAGGATATGGGATGAACTCAAACTGCTAATGCGAGATTTCACTCTGTGTCCTCTGGCTCTCAAATGGTTGATCCAGTAGCCTGGGCCAGAAGCGCTACAGGCTCCAAGGATTAACAGACACACAGGCATCCTAGCTCTAGGCCTTGACTCGCCTCGCACTGTGGTTGGACTGCAGTGCAAGGGAGAGAAGTGAGCAGCAGCCTCTGTGAAAGTCTCTCCTACTGGCTGACCACACCCACCCTGGGTCCGGCTCCTTGGGTTCACGTCTCTGCTCTATGTGACCTTAGATGATTGATTTAACCTCCCTGAGATTTAATCACCTTGACCATAAAATATGGATAAATAATTCGACGTAGGTAAAGTGCTTAGGAAATGCATCATAAGCATTAGTTACGGTGGTGATGATCTGGACCATAACTGGCAGCTTTTGGTTACTCCAGAGCCACATGCCCACCATGATTCTGGTGGAGAAGTTTTTCAAGACCACGAGGAGGATAACAGTGGGTATGGTTACTCAAGGGTTCTAGCTGTTTGCAATTTTGTATAGGTACATCCCGTTTTTAGTCAATGTACCCAACATGCCCAACCATCCTATTCTTCAGTATAAGAGCTGGAATTCTACCATCGCTGACATCTGGCACCTGTGACTCCTGTCTGTCAGCTTCTTGGAGAGGCCCTCAGGCGTTTTTCCCAGCAGGGTTTAACAAGGTGACATCATACTGGGGCCACTTGCTAAAAAGCTCGTGCATCATGTAGAGCAGCATAGCCATTGGTAGCTCCCTGGTGGGCAGCAGTGTTTGGGGATCGCAGACTCCTCCCTGCATTCTCCCCTCTCAACTGATGTCACCACCTACTTCACTGGGGGAAAAATAGCCACCCATAGATGAACTTCTCCCCTTCCCTCCCCTTCACCACAAAATGTAACTGTGTTCACAGCCAACATTTTCAACTTCTGTTTCATGGGCCAAGGCTAACTTGGGATCCTGTCCTCCTGACCTAGTCTGGTTCCGCAGCCGCTTGTGCCTCTGATCGTTTCTTCTCTCCTCTCTGCCCTGCCTGCTCGTCCATGTCCTTGGCAGAAAATGCTTCTCCTCTGTTCTTACAGCAAAACAAATCACGACTGTCTTTGACCCGGTACTTGCTTCTCCAGGCTGCCTGATAACGTGTCTGCCTTTTCCCATCAGAAATCTTGAAACAGTGGGCTGAAAACTTACCATTCTGCTCTTTCCTGACCATTTCCAAACCCACTGCACACTGGCTTTGTCCCGAATGACTTGTCTCAAATTCCTTCTATAATGTTCTTACTGCCTCCGATTCCCTAGCAACTTTTAGTATCCATTTCCCCCAGGATTCATTCCCATTTGAGAATTTCATAGGGTTAACAGGATTCTTGTGACCAGAGAACCAGCTCCTCACTCTGGCCTTCCACCTAATTCCATGTTTTCCACCTATGGATCTTTCTCTCATGCTGACTTGACTGTTGGCTCCTCAGAGTGTCCAGACAGTCCAAGAAGCACTGGGCACTTACTTCTAATGTCTCCAGTCACAGCACGCTCTCCACCCCAGCCCCAGCACCTGATGCTACCCCTCTGTCCCTGAAATGTTATTAATAACAATGAGCCAGTGTGTCTGTTGGTATTGGCAAGATGAGGAAAGTGCACCACTCATAGAACCTCCTGTTTGTACTATCCCCCTGGCTTTAATGTCCTCCCTTCACAAGATACCAGCACACTTACAAATGCCACTTCTCCTGCAGCCCAACACTGTCGGTCCCTTCTGTATCCAGCCACCTGATCAAGAGCTTGTAGTGGGGACCAAGCTTCTCCAAGGCTATACTTTTGGAACAAGATCTTAATAAATCCAGTGCATTTCTTTCACTCCAGATCGTCCTTAGGATGATCATTTAGGAGCCATCATACACATCACACCAACTCCTTGATTAGGGAGCTTAGAGGTAGATGGTCTTCACCATATCTTTTGTTTTCTGTGTTAGTCTGGGGGAAACCAGAGTGTCTGAAGGGTAGTTGATGGTCATGGCTTTATGGGTAGTCTTTATTAGGAAAACTTTCCAAAGATTCTGCTTTCCCATTTTCCTGGGGGAGTTCCTTCATAGCTTTCCAAGCTCATTCAAGCAGTGACTCCACTCTAAAGCCTGTCTTCTCCCTTGAGGGTATAATCCATTTGTCCCTCTCCTGTACCACTGCTGCTGGCTTATTCTATGACCATACTTATCACATCTCCCTGTCAGACTACAAAGCTCTCTGAGGGCAGGGAATGAATCATTTGTTTAGCACAGTGTGGCACCTCGTAGGTATTCAGGAATATTTGAGTCATTGAATAGATAAGTGAAGAAAGAATGTGTGATTACATGAACTTTAGTCAACCAACCTGTTTGCTATTTATGAACTTTGCTTTACTTTCCCTTGAAGGTGGGCATTTAGATCATTTGACAGTGACACCTCTACCAGCAACATTTATCCTCCTCTTAGATATAATTGAAACCAGGAGGTGGAAGGCCTAAAGAGGTCAAGGTCAGGATAGGATTTCTCTTGTTGGACTCTGAGTAGTCAAGAAGCTGATTGCACTCCACTCCTACTGCATCTGGAAGAAACTTCTTTAACTCTGTGCCAAAGATTGTAAACTGGCTTGACTATCCTTTGCCTAGAAAAGGTGGAACTGGTCCTGGGAACAGTTGGTTTTATAATAACTGACAGAAAACCTTTAACTCCCTAACCAAAAAATCTAGGGAGACTTTTCTATTTAGAAGCACCCACCTACACTGCTACTGCTTGGTTCCCTTGGTGATAGGTAACCTGAACTATGTAACAGGAATTGAGTATTGCCTCGTGACCCACTTTTTATTTTTTTTGGTCCGCTTATTTTTAAGGTCTACATTTTTCAAGTTTCTAAAAAGTTTGGTATGTGAGTGGTACTTCTGAGCTTGAAGTCTGGCCTGAGTGACTCTGACCTCTCTTCTGTGCCTGGCAGCTATGACTCACTTAAAATTGGTTTTCTGGATTTGATAAAATCCTCTTGACTATGCAGCCTGGAAATACTACACATTTTCCCTTGTTTTCTTATTCAGCTAAAAACACGTCATCTCACATTCCTAATGACTAATGAAGGGAGAGCCTTATCCAGTACGTTGTTCAAAATCTTCATGTATTTACAAGCAAGAGGCCATCATATAAAATGATCTGACCAGTTGGGACAGTATTTGAAATGTGGCCAGGATCCTGAGGGGACTGGAATTCACAGCTTATTAGAAGCACAGAAGGAAATGTGACTTTACCTTGTGCAGACTGCAGATCTTGGTATCAAAACATGGGGGGCAGATGTATTTTGGAGCCCAAGGCAGCAGCTCTGAGAAGTAGCTGTTGGCTCTGAATAACACCGTGATGGCTAGAGGTGTCACACTATACAGCCTTAGGATTTCCCCACACTCCATGCTTGCATGCCCCATGATACCCCCATGTGACCTCTCGTCTGCCCCACTTGACTGTTCTGGAACCAGCTCTTTCCCCATGTTCAGAGAAGTGAGGTGCTGACAGGAGGTCTTCTAGCCTGTACCAGTCAGGGGAATACTGTACAAGTGGCCTACCCAGCATTCCTGAGAGTGGACCTTACCATATGCAAAGGGCATGCCGTTTTGGTAGAATCTGGCCAGGAGGAGAAAGAGTCCTCCTGGGGATTCTGCATGGCTCCTGGCCTTGGCATCAAGCACTCTTCTTCAGACCTCTGCAGAGACCTAACATGGCTCTTCCTTGGCCAAACTACAATGGAGGGGCCAGCCAAGAGTGAGCAAGCATCATGGAATCTAACCAGCCACTAGAGTCAGAGGGTGATGGCTCTGGGGAAGCTGCCAGGGGTGATTTGGCTAGAATGCTCATGTTTAACTTAAATTGGACCTGACTTCCAGATTGGAACAGAAATAAAAATTCAAGTTTTTATGATTGGTGATTATCAGCTATTGAAATTCTCATTGTGCTCCTTTGTAATGTATGTAGTACATATTAATTACAGTATGTAGTAAAATGCTCACAAGGAAGAAAAACTTGTGGTCCTGTAGATCTGACTCAAAGCGTGGGCATCTTTTCAGGGACGATGGAAAAGTGACACATCCTCAGCTGTTTACACCACAAGTATGATTTCAGAGCTCTTAGATAGCAGTGAGTTCTATGTTGTCACTTGGGCTTTTTTTTTTTTTTCTTTCTTTATAGCCTGAAGATATTTTGGTTATTGTTCCCTTGGGCTGTTTGTACAGATCTTTACAGATACTTCATAGGTGTCCTAATCAGAAACATTGCCTTTTTGTTCTCTTGAACAAAAAGAATGAATTAATTAAAACTGTCAGTACAAGGGATGAACTGCTTGTAACCGTACTTTGGTCTTTTAGCTTAAACAAAGCCGTTTAAATGATTTCCATATTTCCACCATCATTCAAAAGCTGTTTGTATTAGACAGGAAATATTAGAGCATCCCTCTATAAAGAACATTCTGTGCCTTTATTCCTGTAGATTTTGAGGCTTAATGACCTAACTGACCCTCTACATTGCTCTGTGAGGTATAATTTTTTCCATTTAAAGGATAGGAAAACCTGAAATGAGATGACCTACCTAAGAGTACACATGGTTAGTACAGCCCTGCCTCCTAGACATTCGTAGCTGTCATTTTGCAGAGGTCATGCCTGTGTAGGAGGAGGCTATAGGAATTCTGCACATGCATATGGAAGCCCACAACAAGGTCTCCAGGGATCCCCTGCCTTGAATTCCAGATGGGCAAAGGGTGGGTGTGGGTACCCCAGCTCTTGGCCCCCCAGCTCCCAGACCTCACATTTGTACAGCATGTACAGACATGTCAGTCTTTCAATATAACTTCTTAAATGGCAGTTAGGTGTTTTCATGTTCTTATTACCCATTATTTATTTGTTTCCCATTCACCCTTACATCTTTTAGCTCTACTTTACCTTCCTATTTATTGTTGTGTTTTAATTTATTTTTACTACCCCCCCCCCACACACACCAGTTGGGTCTATCACATCTTGTATTATCTCCTGCCTTAACCTTCTTTCTCTACATGCGAACTAATGGAGGCCAACAGATGGTAGATAGGAAGTCTTCCATTTCACACATGAAGGAGACTGAGTGCCATTTTTATCCCAGTGCATCCCACAGACATACTCTGTGCCACACTGGCTTTCGCTAATGATCCTGGTATTAACTATAGTTGGCTCAGAACTGACAATTCTTTCCTCAATTGCCCATTCAAGGAAATCAGCAGTAGGCAGAATTTCTTTGTAACTTAGTATTCTATCCAAAACACAGAAATTCTTTGTTTTCAAAGGAGTAGATTTTGGTCAATTGATTTAGCACCTTTTGAGACAAATGCATGAGACTGGGCTGTCGGGTGCAAGCAACAGAAACTCAGTTTGAACCCAGTGCAGGTTAAGAGGGAACCAACAGGAAGGGCAGAAATCTCACTGCCTTGAGACCACGTGAATCTGAGATGAGAATGCCACCAGTCTCTTTCTTGGCTTTTATTTGTGTTTCCATGCATGTTAGTTTCTTTGTTGACTTCTACTGCAAACCAGCTGCTTCCACAGAATGAGGACATGGCTACTAACAAACGTAAGAACCTTCTAGCACAACCACTACCATTTTCTATTCCCAAGTTTAAAATTTCAGTTTAAAAGGATTCAACCATCCATGCTTTAGATCAGGTGGCTGGGAGGGGTGAGAATATCTCTAAGAAGGTGGCAGCCCTCACCTGTGCCATGTGGTTACAGTAAAGGCAATGGCCCAGCCTATTCTAGACAGACGGTAGATTCCAGGGTTCAGAAGAATTCTCTGTACTGGTCTTTTATTCCCCCCTGAACAAGAAAACAAGAGGGAAATTGACTAGTCTGGAGGGTTTTTTTGGTTTGTTTTGTTTTTTATAACTAATAAGTTTCTTTTGGGGGCTCCAAATGTCCCCAGATAATCTCATCCCTAATTAAAATGCAGTGACCCCCAAGATATGGAAAGCCTATATTTTATTTCTTGGGTCTGTTGGTATTCAGCTCTCTGTGCATGAGGAACTTACTAAGAGTAAGTGGCTTATTCACCAACCTTTGGGAGAGGTGGAGGCAGGACTCAGTCTAGATTAGACTAGTGTCCTTGTTTGGCCCAAACTTCCTTTTATGTAGAGACTATCCATGCTGGAATCTTGTCTGGTCAATGCTCTCCTTCCTGGACACACAGTCCTCCCTCCCGCCTCTCCCTGCCCTCCTAATCACTGAGACTGATTAACTTTTATGATCAACTCCATGACCCCCAACCATAGAACAACCCACATGGCTGCTAAATCATCCTAAAGCCTCTCTTTTCCACTTCATAATGGCTTAGGAAATAGCCCCACCTTAGACTATTGATTGTTAGAGCTCTATACTATGCTTGCCCAGCCCTAGAAGTAATAGCATTTGGGGTCTTCTAAAAATAGATCCATAACCTGCCAGAGTCAAAGTGCTGTGTTTTCTCTGTTCCTGAGGACTCACAGTAACATCACTCTCAAGACCTCAGGAAGTCCTTGATCTGAAAGTTCTGGACTATGTTTCATATTTGCCTTCAAGAGTTCTGGCTTTTAGAGGATGGATTTCCCAGACTCTTGAGAGCAATGCCTTGATAAAGGCAAAGATGGTTTGGCTTCAATAATCTTGGCTAAAGTTACTCAGTTATTGACAACATACATACAAGAAGAATTCCCCATTCTGTTAAGTTCTGTGATACGAGAGAGGGAGCATGTTTCACTGTGACGTTCAGTCAAGATGCAAGAGGACATGGAAATGTCAATCTGTACTTGCCATTTCACCTCCATAGAGTACACAGATACCTTGCTTCCACACGGTATCTCTTGGTCCCACACAATGTACCAGGTAACTAACCTCAGTTATAGATTCAGGAACATCTCTGACTGTAGCAAATTTGAATGAGAAGATCCATTTTTCTTCTGTCACATTTGTAGAAATAATAAAACAGAAGACAAAATCACATTGATGTATATCCCACCTAGTAGTACATCAGGAGTCTTTTAGATCTAGCCTAGGGGCTAACCTCATTAGTTGAATATAAATAAGAAATATTTCGTTTTTACTCATCAATAGTGTGAGCATCCTTGATAGAGTAGAACAGAGTAGAACTCTCCTTTAAATTCCCCTGCCACGCCAGAGTGTGGAGGAATAGAAATTTAGCATGTAGCACCCTTCAGAATTTGACTTGACTGTCTTCCCTTGGTTGGTTGCCAGCATGGGTCTCTCAGTCCAACCTCAGGTGTGGAGAGCTGAGCAGCGACTCTATCACTGATTTACCTCCTAGAGAACATGGACAAGAGTTTTCAGAGACACCCAAACCTGAGTCACTCAGGGACCCAGATCTGCAAATTGATCTGAGTCTCCTATTGCAATTCCACTGTTAGAATTAGGGAAACTGGCATACCCTCTGATTAAACAAGCTCTTCTTAATTTTTAAGATTTATTCATTTTTGAGAGAAACCAAGCATGAGTGAGGGAAGGGCAGAGAGGAGAAAAAGACAGAATCTGAAGCAGGCTCCAGGCTCTGAGCTGTCAGCACAGAGCCCAATGCAGCTCAAACCCACAAACCACAAGATCATGACCTGAGCCAAAGTCAGATGCTTAACCTACTGAACCACCCCAACACCCTACAAACTCTTTTTAAAGTAGGACAAGACAGAACTGTGTCCTAATTCTTCTTCTTTTTTTTGTTTTGTTTATTTTGAAAGAGTGGGAGAGTAAGAGTGAGGTTGGGACTGAGGGAGTGAGAGAGAATCTCAAGCAGGCTCCATACTCAGTGCAGAGCCTGACGTGGGCTCAATCTCACGAACCACGAGATCACCACCTGAGCTGAAATCAAGAGTCAGACACTCAACCAACTGAGCCACCCAGGCGCTCCCCATCTCTCTTTGAACATGTTTCTGAATAATTGGAATGACATTTTCATAACCACGTGTCTTTTATGCTATAATGAAATCCTCACCTTCGGCTGATGAATATTGGCATTCAACAAAATAGTTCTAAAATAATCCTCTTCTTGGTTCTGTTCTCAGATGCTTTTCAGGCTCTTCAAGTGGAGACGGTGTTTTATCCTGGTCTGTGCCTTTCTAAGGGACTGCAGTTTTCAAGATCTCAATCTTTTCTGTATTGTGAAGACCTGGCTCTGTATGTCAGGAAAAGCAAAGAATGGTGATACTGCAGACTTCTGTCTGGGATGTTATCTCCATTTCACTGCTGTTTAATACTTCTTGAAAGCTTGCTAGAGAGCAGAAGTGATTTTGGTAGACTGAACAAGATAGGAAGATGCTCTATTACTCTAGAACCACGATTTGAGACAAGGGAGGTGCCTTTCTGCCATGAGGATTACCATCACGTGGACCAGTGTGACTGCTGGGGGAGAGGGTGTGCCCCTCAAGGCTGCTATGAGAGGAAGCAAGTACCAGAAACCACTGTTGTTGGTACTCAGTGTTCCTAGATCTTAAAATGTATTTTAACTATTCAAGAAAATATTTGAGCTTCTTACAAAAATGTTTATGGATAAAGTAAAATCCCACCTTGACCGAACCTCCCACCCCCAGCTTTCTGTAGCCCAAACACATCCCCAGGAGACAGCACTGTTCTGAGTTGTGTAGCCTTCCAGACACTTGGTCTATTTATTTTCATACATCTGCCATATACCCATGGAGCTGTGTAGTACTGTTTTCTAATACCACACTGTATGATTCGTTGGATCTTGCTATTTTCACTCTCCAAGATATCTGATATTTTTGTGATGGTTCATAAATACCTACCTCATGCTCTGAAATGCCACAAATTGTCCACAATACAGATGAGCCGTAGTTTTTCTAGCCACTCCTTTATTAATGGACATTTAGGTTCAGATAGTGTTTTAAAACTTATTTTAAGTGAAATTTCATACAGTCTCAATATCTAAAACAAAATTTGTACTTGATCTCTTTAATTAACCTACAACAGAAAATTAATTTCCCACGTAGTCAGGCAAAATATCCACGTATGCCTCGTTCATACATTTGGTGCCTCAGTTCCTTCGTTTGCAAAATGGAATCAAAATAATATTCATCTTACAGGATTATGGGAAGTATTAAAAGAGTCAAGGCATGTAAAGTACTGTCAATAACACCTGGCTCATGTCTAGTACTATATAAGTGCTTGCTATAGATCTGCTGTCCTTTGCTTGGGCCACATTGCATTGGTTCTCCATTGAATTGCTTTGGCCTTTAGCCTATATGATCCCTTAACCTTTGATCTATTTAGAGGGTATCATAGCAAAGCAGTGAGTTCTCCTGGGCTCTGTTTACTATGAGGATATCATCATGGATATTGGGATGTTTATCCCATTGCATAGAGTCTCTGAAAATCTGAAAGTTTCTCCATTCTGTAGGAATAGTTCTGTTTCTCCCAGTTTGACTTTATTTACCATATTCATCTTTTTCCTTCGGCTGCTAGAGTGGATCCAGATTCGTTTTTTGTTTTGTTTGTTTGTTTTTTAATCTACTTCTGTCATCTGTTATAGACTCTGTGGCGTGCATTTTGGGTATTAACTGAACTTATGGCATCAACTTGCTTTTTGGCCAGTTAGTAAAAATAGCTGTGCCTCTGGGTGATTGTATGGGTCCTACTTAGGCACAGTGGTGTGGTGGCTTGCTGCAGTCTTCCCTTTGGTCTTCTCTCCTTCACCTCCTGCTGGAGAAATGGCAGCTACCAGGGGTGGGTGGCCCTATACGTGTGTCGACTTTGGTAGTGGGATCAGACGTGCACAGCTTCCCTTGGGTGCCTGGGTCCTTTTCTCGCTATTCCCTGGAAATCACCATCATGTGAGTTCTTTGACAGAGAAGCATTTGACCTGCTGTTAAGAATTATTTTCCTCTCGTTTTAGGTTCTGAGAATACTTCGGTTATAATTATATCCTTGTGTACTAGTCAGAGTTTGACCATATGAGGACCAGAATTAATGTAGCAACAATAAACTGCCATGAACACAAAGAAGTCATTTGTGATTGTTAAGGCCCTTTGTCTCTGGTATGAAAGAGCTTCCACAACCATGAACAAGATGCACACTGGAGAGAGGCTGGAGTGAAAGGCAGTGGTGCCGAGGCGGGTGCTGCAGGCCTGGCTAGCCTGGGGTTGGCAAGCCCATTCTGAGGGTTGGAATGTGGGGAAATGGGCTCAGGAGAAGGGGCCCACCTCTCGGCCTGGGTTCCTCTCTGACCCACTCCTTTGCAAACCATGACTTGCCTCTGGAATGAGGAGACTGCCTCATAAACCTCAGAGCATTTACTCCTCTGGACTAGCCCAGATTCTGATGATTGTCACTTCCCCATTTAGCAATCAGATCTGCTTTTTCAGGCTGCCAAGCCCCTGAATGGCCTACCCTGGGCCTCTAGGTTTCGGCCTTCCTTTAAGCATGGAGGTGGGAGTGTTGGGCCAGCTCAGTCACATTAGCAGCCACCTCTCTCCCTCTTCCCTGCCTACAACCAGGTCAGATACACCCAAAAAGTGACTGAAGCCTCCTGTCTCTTGCTCAGAGCATTTTATGAACTCTGCCTCCCATTGGCCACTTTATTTCTTCTCCCTTTATGCTGCTTTCTGGTTTCTGGATCTCTCTGTTTCCTGTTAGTCCTTTGAGGTCCCTCTGGCTATCATTTGGGGTCTTCTTGGGATGTTTCATCTTCCCCTGTAGTGTGAGACCGAGAGAAGTAAGCATGCAGCATGCCAGCCTGGCCTGCTTAGAACCCTTATGGAGGGGAGGGATTGGCCACTCCTGGAAGGCATGTGTCAGTGGATGAAGGGCCTTGTGGCTGGCGTCCCCCATCCTCTGTGCTCCCTGCGGTGCTCAGGATGGGCCTCCATGCCGTGAGGTGTGCCTTGGGTCTGGAGAACTCTGGTGTGAGAGTTAGGAGGGACCGAGATCTGTGCGGAACTTGTTCCCACATAGCTCCTTGGTGAATGGTACCAGCTCCCTGGCCTCCTCAAAGAGTAGCCTCATTGCCGTTGGTGCGTCTGGCAGGCTGTGCCTCCACCTAAACCAGACCCAACACGCCCAGTCAAGTCAAGCACCACTGGGTCTGGAGTTCCATTCTAGGCCTTCCTGGCCAAGGGTGAGGTCATCGGGGTGGGGGGGATGATCTTGCCAGCTTTCAAGGCGCACCTTTCAATGGTCCTCCTCGTAGTAGTTTTGAAATCCTGTGACTTCCTGTTTAGGTGGGTGGTTTTGCACATGCAACCAGCATGTGCTGTCCTCACAAATTACACACTTCGTTTTAAAGTTGGTAAGATGTTTTCCCAACCTTTTAAGTGTAATTCTTTCCCCTCCACCCCCTTTTTAGTCCCAGGTGAATCACCACGGTGCTGCTAGTAATGAAACGTACCAGGAACGCTTGGCACGTCTAGAAGGAGATAAGGAGTCCCTCATTTTACAGGTGGGTCCTTTTTCATGGGAAACGGCTTATCCTGTTACCTCCGCCTCTGTAGGTGCCCTAAGTGGAAGGGAAGTACAAGAGGTTTTTTTTTCCCTGTTGGATTTATCCTGCTCCTGAAGTGTATGTTTTTTAAATAGACTCTTCCTGAAACAAAGCAGAAAGTCACTGAGGCCACAGTGAAATGCTGGACTGGCTTTCGGGCCGTGAATGTGTTCCTTTACTCATCCTTGTACTACTGAGCCTGTACACTGGAAGCTCTGTGGCCAGGCTGATGAATGAGGCCCTGTCCTCTAGGAGCCCAGGAATCTTCTAAGGGAGATAAGATGTGTCCTCATGTCTCTAATAAAACAGCCGTGAGTAATATGGATGTAAGGTTGGATGCTGACAGGATCAGGCCCAAATCGTCTGGAGCTGGATCTAGACTGATCACTTTGAGGCCAAATCCCCTGGAGCTGGTAACATGGGCTAATGAGCCTTTGATGACTTTCTTGCCTCAAAGAAAGGAACTCCAAAACTTGTTATGGAGAAAGATAGTCAAAGGAACATTTCAGTTCTGAAAACTCCTGTTCCTTGGCAGGACATGAAGTTGAGCATTCTTACATGAGGCCTTTTGTTGTGATAGGGGCTCTTTGCTGTGTTCACTCTCAAACGCATAAATCAAGCATTTGTTCAGTGCCTGGTATGTATCAGGCACTGTGATTGATGATTTGGAGGATCAGAAAGGACATATTCCAGTCCTGACTCCTTCAAAATCTTGTAGCGTGGTAGACAGGGCTGGTAGTGTTTTGGGAGAGGGGGCAGGGTAGGGTTCTAGAACCCTCCACTGTGGGCTTTAGCTTAGAGCACTGGAATTAAGAGGCTATTTGGCTTTTTTTCCTTCTATTTTATCTTATTCATCTTATGAATGTAAGAGTAATGAATGATTATTTTAGGAATTTTGGAAGTCAAAAAGAGAGTTTAACATTTTGGCCTTTTTTCCCTAGCCTTTTCTTTTTTTCCCTGTCCCTATTTTAAATACGCTTGGGCCAAATGTGCAATTATATAATTTATATCTTTTTTTCCCATTAATTTGTTAATTGAAAAAATATTTGAGGGGTACCTGGGTGGCTCACCCGGTTAAGCATCTGACTTCGACTCAGGTCGTGATCTCATGGTTCGTTCATGAGTTCAAGCCCTGCATCAGGCTCTCTGCTATCAGCACAGAGCTTGCTTCAGATCCTCTGTTCCCCTTTGTTCTCTGCCCCTCCCCCTCCCATGCTCATTTTTTTCTCTTTCTTTCTCTCTCAAAAATATATAATAAACATTAAATATGTATATGTAAGCGACTGCAATTTGGCAGACACTAGTTTTAGGTGCTGGGGTTGCAGCCGTGAAGAAAATAAACTAAGTTGCTGTTCTTACAGAATGTGTGTGTGTGTTGGGGGGGGGGGTGTCTCTCCAATAAACCAATACATAAAAGGTTTCTGACAGTGATAAATCCTATGGAGAAAAGGAAAGCAGGGTAAGGATTATGTAGTCAGGGAAGACCTCCCTGATAGGAGTCCTGAAGCAAGCTAGGGAGGAGGGATCCCCGTGGATGCCCAGAGAAGCACATTCCAGGCAGGGAGGCTGGCCCCGCACACACCCTGAGCAAGGAGTGTGCTTGGTGTATAGGATGAACAACAAGGGTCTGTGTGTCTGGAGTTGATGACTGTGAAGAAATCTGGTGGGGAGGAACTACCTTCAGAGAGGTAGGAGGGGGCAGATTATATAGCACATTATATCGCACATATTTTGAGGGATGTGTAATTTGAAACTCCATCCCAATGACGCAATTGATCAGAGTTTCCAATCTGAAATTTTGTGGCAAAAAGTATGAACTCACAAACCTTTGAACCAGGAACCTTTGTGGCTGAAACCACACATTCTGTTTAAAGGTACACAATTTAATAAAGTCCTCTGTGATAATGTTCTCTTTGGCATTCACAGTTTTGTTTTAAACCCTGAATCCTTCTTCGCATTCCGTATCTCCCTCTCTCTCTGCCCTTCCCCACTCACACTCTGTCTCTCCCTCAAAAATAAGATAAAATATTTAAAAAAAATTTTTTTAAACCCCGAATCCTTGAAGAATCCTTATTTCCAGTCCTAACACACATGGGAAACTAATCACAGAAGTCAGAAGTGGATCCTAATGGTTTCTATTCCAGGAGCTTGTGAACAGCCTTTCAGAGCTGCTCGTAGGTCACCACCCTGTTTTGTAGTGACCCATGGAGCCGGTTAGACCCTCAACATGGTAGAGCCTTTTGCTTAACTTACAAGGCAGCTCAGCCAGACTGAATTAATTCAATCACTTGGCCCAGAATGTTTTCCTAGATCTACTTGGAGAAGAACGAGGCAAATCACACATAACAAATTACTTTGTTTTCATAATACTTAAAACACACACACACACACACACACACACAATCTTCTGTGCTCACTTTGGCAGCATATATACTAAAATCAAAATCTTTATATCTTCATCAGAATGTCATTTTTTTAAGACAAGGATTTTCACCCCCTCCCTTTTTTTCCACTTCTGTATTCCCCACAGTGCCTAAAATTATGCCTAGCACAGAGTTAGGGACTCAAAGTATTTGTTTTTATTGAATAAAGGTCACCTTCTAGGATCTTTGTACAGTTGTCCCAATTTTCTGTGCCTCTCTCCATGATCTTTCTACTGAGTATTCAAGTTTGTAAGGAAAAAAAAAAAGTTTTGTAAAGAGCCCGTAGCCCTGCATGTCTTGAGTCTTACACACAGCTGAGCTACAGGGCATGGAACGCTGGAGACCACATATTCATGTGGGTACCGCCAGCGCATGGCCCTGAGGTGTGGTGCAGATGATATGTGTTAATCCTCATAATAAGATTAACCATAACGCAGCCTTCCCAAACAGAAACTCTGAAACCCAGGGAGCTCTGAAAGGCCACCCTCTGGATTCCTACCCCTTTGAAAGTAGAGCTAGTAGCTATAAAAGGCCAGGACTGCTGAGAGTGTTGGGTCATGAGGATTGAAAAAACCACCACGAAGGTTTGTGTTCAAGATGGGCCTAACTGGCAGAAGGCACCTGTTTTTGATTATAACTGGAATATTTGTACACTGTGTATCAACTCCAAGAATAGGTTTCAATAATTCATTATCCATTTGGGAACATAAAAATGGAGAGCTTAAAGTAGCAGTATTAATTTGGGTTTTTTTTTTTTCCTTTGTAAAGGGAGCTTTGTAATTTCTTTTAATGTTTATTTTTGAGAGAAAGCATGAGTGGGAGAGAAGCAGAAAGAGAGAGAGATAGGGAGACCCAGAATCCAGGCCCCAGACACAGGCCCCAGGTTCTGAGCTGTTAGCACAGAGCCTGACTCGGGGCTTGAACCCGCAAACTGCGAGATCATGACCTGAGCCAAAGTCAGATGCTTAACCAACTAAGCCATCCAGGTGCCCCTATAACTGATAGTTTATTTAAACGCTCATAAGTGAATTACATTAACTCCTTCATGCTCCAGCTATCATTCCTTTACAGACTGAGAAATCATTTAGGATAATCTATATGTAAATGACAATGACTCAACCATTGGTTGAAAACCAAAAGTGTCTAAAGGATCTTAATTTACCAGTCACTGATTTCTTTATTTGGGGAGGCCATCCATTCTCTTTCTTCATCTTCCTGCTCTGAGGCACCTTTTTAATAAAAGGGAGGATCTGGGGGCAGTTTGCTACTAGAGCAGACTATGGAAATCCTCCATATGTAGTTAGGGTATAATTTAAAGGACTTCCTATAAATGGATCTTTATTAATCCCAAGAGATCTTCTCCATGATTTTTAGAAAGACGACTTTCCTGCCACTCTATGTGCAATGTGGCATGTGTGTGTTATGACTAAGAGTCATGTTTTGGCCTGTGAAGCACAAAAACCTTTCTGGAGCCAAGTTTTGTCGGTGCTAATACATGCCCTTTACATCCCACATTCCTTAATTGCTTCAGAACACTCGCCTGATAGGTGAGCAGCCCTCACACCCTTATGAGAGAGGTAAGGTCATTGGTTAGTTTCCCCAGGAGTTTGGATTGCTCTTCCACGTGAGGTGGCAGAGCCCTGGCCTGCCGGCGGAGATCTGCCTTGAGGTCCGGACTGCCAGAGCGAGCTCTGTAAGAGGACTAAGGAGTGGGAGTCCAGCCCGGAGGCAGCTCTCCTGACTGCTGGGTATTTTTCTCTGGAGTGTGTCAAGAGCAGGAAATGTGACAACGTCAGTTAGGCAATGGCAAGGTAAGAAAACAGCTGGAGTTTTCTCTATCCAGGACACTCACTCCCCCCACCTGCTGCCCGCCAAAAAGAAAAGGCATTTTTATGTACGGATTAGTAGTATGGTTTCCCAGCAGTAGGTGAGCCATTTCTGCTCCTCTACCGTTGCTTTATTTCCTGGGGCAGGTGAGTGTCCTCACAGACCAAGTGGAAGCACAAGGAGAAAAGATTCGGGACCTGGAGGTGTGCCTGGAAGGACACCAGGTGAAACTCAATGCCGCCGAAGAGATGCTTCAACAGGTAAGGGCGTGAGGGCTGAAGGCCCTGGGGTTATAACGCAGCTCATGTGTTAAAAGTCGCTGTGTCCAGTCACCGCTCTCACTACTCACTCCCCCATCCTGCCTGGAGGTAGGCTGGGCGCTCTGCCTGTGGTGTTTGTACAGCAGGTGAAACTTGCCCCAACTGAGCTTTGCAGGGAGGGGTGAGAAGGGCTGGCCTGAGAGGAATAACCTGTTGAGCTGGTTAGACAGATTCCCAGGTGGCACTTGATCTAGCCAGGTTCAGGTTCAGGGGCGCCTGACAAAGTCACCCTTCTGACACCAGCCACAGCTTGACTGTTGGCGGCATCTGGGGTTTGAGGAAGTTGGTTAGCTTCCTGCGTGCCCCCTTCCCACCTCCCTCTTCCCCTCCCAGTTTGCGTAGTCTTCTTTGATAAAATGTATTACACACATAATATTTTAATGTAATTTAATTGCTGTCAACATGAAAAATGGAGCTGTTCTCATCCCATTCAATTAAATCTCGTAAATGTCTTGTTTCCTTTTCATCCTCCTTGTCATCGGGTATAGGTGTAATTTACAAAGCTCTCTGCACACCACAGATACGATTTGCTTCTCTGATTTTGTATGCTTAGCATCAGAGTGAAGTTTTTTCCATTTTTAAATCTTACTGTATACTACCACTGAGAGGCTTTTTTTTTTTTTGAAGGGAAAGTAAAATAATCATTTTTCTACCCTTGAACGATTTTACCGTATGGTAAATGATGAGCTGAATTTTTAGAAAGGGGTGTTGAGTTTTTATTCAGGCTTTTCCAAATCTTTTGAGAGGCTGATTAGAAATTTTATGAAATCTATCAAGATGATCTAATTTCCTTGAATGGTTCTTATAGTTACAGCAATTTTAGGAAACACACACACACACACACACACACACACACACACACACAAACTTCAATCACGGTTCATGCTTTGGAGCTCCTGGAATAGTCCTTGTTGCATGGGAGGTTCTC
This sequence comes from Lynx rufus, assembly GCF_022079265.1. Lineage (NCBI taxonomy): Eukaryota > Metazoa > Chordata > Mammalia > Carnivora > Felidae > Lynx > Lynx rufus. The sequence continues at coordinate 64,715,855 of NW_025814897.1, forward strand.
ATTAATTATTTAAAGAATGACAGTCCATTAACATGCATGGGTTCAAGTAGATGGCTGCTTATATGTAATCTTTCCCCCAGAGCTTGAATGTTTTTTGTTGTCATGATCAGCATAAAATTCAAATAGCGTTTTGATAGAATGGTAATGAACACAGGCTTTGCATTTGACCTTTGGTCTTAGGAGAAACGTTTGCTTCCAAGTATTTCTTAGTTTTTAGTGCATTTCGAGAACTTTTTTTTTTTTAAGTCAGTACTTCTGTGTAGATGTCCTCAACTAGATGGAACTAGTCCCAACAGCTCAGAAGCCGTATGCTTTCTAGTTTGCTTTCTTTTCATCTCTGATTAATAAGTTACCACATTCGTGGCTCCATTTGATTTTTCTATTTAAATTGTGTGCATTTCTCTTGCTCATCATATTCCCTGAGTAGCAGGAGTTGAGTTTATTTTTTTAAGCTGGGTCTTCTTTTTGAAAACCAGGAAAGAAAATGGAAAGCTCTCTAAGGGCGGGAAAGCATTTCACAAAGAGTGATAGAGGTGTGGCTTTGAGGTGGGGATAGAGTATTGCAAAACCCCAGACAGGGAACAAAGAAGATTTGAATGTGGAAGGGAACGTGTCTGGAGAACGTCAGGTTGATGTTTCAGGAAGGCATTGCCTGGTGGCAGTCCCCGGGATCGGAGGTCAGAGCATGGCTGCATTTGGTGCCTGAGCTACCTGACCGCCTGTCCCGGCTGCTCTTCCAGGGCTGACCTACACCCCTCTCTGTGCAGTGGTTCTGCTCCCTCGTCAGCGTCTCTGGGTCAAGGAGTCTGGTGTCGGTTCCCAACTCCACCTGGTTAGGCTGTCTTGCTCTTCAAACATCCGCCCATGGACTGGATTTTAGACTTTTGAAAAAGTCTTAAGGTCAATTATCTTTTGTGTGTGGATGAGGTATCAGGCCTGTGGTTCGTGTGTGCCACAGAGGTGGATGTCTTGGCTTGGTATGTTTTGGAGTGTGGTAGGTCTTATTTGTCACCTCTCAGGTTTAAAGATCTTCCCTTGAACTTACCCAAGTTATTTTTATGCTCATAACGTTCACTGTGTTCCCTCCATCTTTCAAGGATAAAACGAAGGGAGTGTGGAAGACTCCTCTTTGGCACCTCCTGAGTTCAACTCACGGGACTTATTTGAGCCTCGGCTCCCATTTGTGTGTTTGCTGGGCTTGGTGGTACCTGAGCTGGAGACGTTTGGGTTCCCAGCTCTGAAGCCCGAGTTGAACCCTCTGTGGCACATGCCAGTCCTTTCCTGAAATCTGCTTGATGCTGTTTGAAAAGGCACTTCTTTCTTGCCCCACGGTGCTGAGGTAATGCCGTCTGTAGCTTACAGGATGTTATGCATGTGTCCTCTGAACTGAGGACAGGCAGGGACTTGCTTGTCTGATGCTGATATCCTGGACTGCAGGGCTCTTGGCTTCTGGTGGTAGGAACTAGGAGGACTCCCAGCCCTGAGGAGGAGGAGGGACGCAAACAATTGCCTCTTTTTGCCAGCCCTTGGAGACTATTCATGCTCTGAGCCAAGCCTGGCCTCCTGCTCTGAGGCCTGCGGAGCTCTGAGTGAGGCCCCTTCCCAATCAGTGTGAGGCCTGGCCTTCTGACAACTGCCTGTTGACGCCACCGCCCTTGGGTACGCCGTCCCTGGGAGCACTACGCCTACGCATGGAGTGGCCTTGTCTAAAGGAGGCACTTGCTCCCCGCCTTTAGCTGACTGCCCATGTAGGCCCGGTGCTGTAAGATAGTCTCATTCTTCACAGCAGGTGGGAAATCCAGATTTAAAGATAAGTCTATTTTTAAAGCATTGGCAACTAATTTAAAGGGAAAAAAATAAATACTGTGTGAACCACACCGTGCATACCTGCAGGCCAAGCCTGGTCCGCAGACCTGTAGTCTACAACCCCTGCTCTAGCCTCTAGCCCCCTCCACTGTCTGGAATAGCTCCTGGAGGACTTAAGGAAACCCAAACCCAACCAGTATAGCCCATGCCCTGTGCTTACATAGGCTCCAGCAACCCCACTGAGCCATCTCTCTCCACAGCTGCTTTGTCCGCCTCCCTCCAGCAGGAGCCCAAGAGGGGAGGGAGTTAGCACCCCTCAGCCTGTCCCTGCTGAATGCTGATCTCTCAGGTCCCATCTGTTTTCCTCTTTGCATTAACCCATCTAAAGAGCGTGAATGAAGGCCTTGGGGTTAGAGAGGCAAGCCAGAACCAAATAGTATTAGCACCCGCCGGTCTATGTGAGCAGCACATAGGTGATGGATGCATTTGAGGGTAAAATATTTTTGCAGCCCCCTGCAAAATTCAGGGTGGCAAAGGGGAACCTCTGAGCCTCTTTGGGGACTGCCTCTGGAAGCACCTACTCAGGGATGGTCTCAGACTCCCTGAACAGGTGTGTATTTTCCAGGAAATCCATAAATGGGTCTCCAAGAGGCCGCAGCCTAGGTTTGTTTTCATAGGTCTGGGACAGTCTGGCCTGGGTACAGAGCTCACAGGGCTGACCTCTGCCTTCTGTATCCTAAGCAGGTCAAGGCATTGCCTACCAGCATCTCTGAGAGCTGCACCCCTGGGCTGTCTAGAATTAGCACCCTGAGAATATAGGCATGGACCAGCCATATCCTTGTTGTAACTAGCTCAGACCGTGCTGGCGACAAAATCTACGCCACAGGATGGGTTCTCCGTGGCCCTGCTGATGCATTGAGGTCCCTGGTGACTTTTTCTAAAGTGGCCTCTGGAGTCTATTAGGGCCCTGCACAGCAAACTTCTCTGCCTCTGATTGTTGACCCTTCTCCAGAGGATGATGACTTTGAGGAAGAAGCTGATGTTACTTAGTGGATAATAGACTTTATACAGAGCTGACAGCCAAATGGAGCACTTTCCAGAGACTAGCTGTTTACAGATGTAATCAATGTCGAGAGCAGAAACAGTGTTAAGTGTCAAAAAGAGGACAGGCTAGGAGAGCCAAATGGGGAGGAAGTAAAGAATGCAAACTTCCTTGTGAAGAACCCAAACTTTGGGGAAATCCTGCAGGACAACAGCTTCGATTTCAGACCTCCCACCTGACCTAGAGCCCCAGATGTTAGGCATCCTCATTGTTTTGGCTATCTTTCAGGTGAGGTGTGGAAAGACAAATTTCTGGGATTTGGAGTGAGTCTACATGCCTTTCTGTTGATCCAGGAAAGTTGTCAAACCTGTGTTCTTATATAGTGAGAACAGGGATGATCATATGGGCTCCATATTGCCCACTTCTTAGAGCTGTTATTTCAGTTTTGTTAAAACCGAACTCTCTCACAAGTCATCAGTTTTAAGATCTTGAGCATGCACGGGGCGCCTGGGTGGCTCAGTCGGTTAAGCGTCCAACTTCGGCTCAGGTCATGATCTCACGGTTCGTGGGTTCAAGCCCTGCATCAGGCTCTGTGCTGACAGCTCAGAGCCTGGAGCCTGTTTCAGATTCTGTATCTCCCTCTCTCTCTGCCCCTCCCCCACTCACGCTCTCCCTCTGTCTCAAAAATAAATAAACATTAAAAAAAGATCTTGAGCATGCGGATTAAGGGCCTAAGATACCCAGTTCCTGCCCTTGAGTTGAGTGAAGGACAATGTGCCCGGGTTTATGAACTCAAAAGTGTCGTCAGCACCTGGCAGATAAATTTTCCAAGGGTACCTTTAAAGGGGTATCTCTGTCTCAAAAAGAATAGTAAACAGAGCTATGTACCCCTGATTCTGTGGAAGCACGACCCTGTCTCAGAGGTGAGACACCTGATTTGTGACTGAAGAAAACCAGGATTTGCCAGTTCTTCCCCAAACCTGCCCCCTGGGAGATGTAGGAGCCAGAAATAACTGCTTTCTTCAAGCTGATCTTATTCGACGTTGAATCTCCATACCACCATGCAAAGTAGGTGTTCTTTGTTCACAGATGAGGGGGCTGAGGTTCCAGAGAGATGGTTTCCGTAGTGGGGGCTGAGTCTGGACTCGAACCCAGGTTGACAACAAGCCCCTCGCTGCAGTGTTACTCATGAAAGCGGCTTTCTGGCACAGCCTAGGCCTCTTACTTCAAAGAGCAAAGGGATGCATTTTTTCCTTTCATGTCTTTCCATGGCCTCTTCCTTCACTCTGGTTTCAGATTGCCAGTCTGGCTCCAGTCCTCTGTCATTGGTCAGTAACTCCCTGGGTCATGTTCCACACTTAAAGATGGAAGTAATTGCTTCAAGATGTGGCCCTTTAAGGAGAGAATAAATTGAAAGGCCACTTCTTTTTATCAGCTCCAGTCTCAGACTGAGCTTTGGAAAAAGGAAATGATGGTTTTCTCTGAGATGTAAGTTTTTTTTCCATCTCCAAGAAAGGAGGTGTCTTTGCCCTTCTGGAAGAGGTTACTGGTAGTGGTGAAGTGAGAGGGGTGAGTGATGATTTTGTTCATTGGTTTTTGTTTTTTGTTTTTTTCCCATAAAGTTTCATTACCTAGTTTCATGGTTTGTAGTAACAAAAATCACCTGCCTCATGTACCACCCACTCCTCTCCCCTTGCCCTCTGTCCCTAGGCAACCTGGAAACAATTGGGAAAGCAGAAGTTAATGCAGCTTATGAAACCTGTCCCCCTTCTCTCCAGCCCCCTGTCTCCCCACGCCTCACCTCCCCCCACATTATGGTAGCTGCATGATTCAGAGAGACTCCCAGCTAGATCTACCCTGTAGGTTGGAGCAGGGACCAAGCCTCGCCTTCGTGCTCCAGACAAATGGGCTGGATCCAGTCTTTAGGCTGAGAGCTAGGGATCCAACAACCTTTCTCTTAAGGGGTAGACTGGAGTGAAAGAAGCTAGCAAAAGAAACAGAAGAAAAAAAAAGACAGATCAGGAAATTGGAAGGAAGGATGGGATGGCAAGTGTTATCTTACACTGATCAGTGGGTGAAGAGTTAAATGGTTGAAAGCTGAGAAGTACAGGTTGCGTCTGAAAGTTGGGACATTGGTCCCCAGAACCAGAACTGTTTGTGTGCCCTACCTGGTGAAGGCAGAATCTGGGTTGCAGGCATCCAGACAGGGAAGTGAGGAAGAAGAGGCAGCAAGGGTTAGGTTATTCTTTCTAGAACTTGACTGGGAAGGGGTGAGGGAGGGGATGAGGAGAGAGTGCATTCATAGAAACAGTGCACACAGAACATGCATTTGCCTAGCGAGAGCACAAGAGAGTTGATGATGGTTGCTTAAGGGGAAGGCAAGGTCAAGAGGGAAAGTTCTTTTGAATGTCAGAAATTTGATCATGTTTATAGCCTGAGGAATGGGAGCTGATGGTGAAAGAGATTAAATGCCTGTCAGAGTAGATGATTAATGGTCCTACCCTTGCGAAGCACAGACTGGGTGGGAACTTCCTCACAGTCAGGACAGAGGTGAGGGGGAGCCGAGGACCATGTGAGTAGTCGTCCTTCGTCCTTCAGACTTACTGGCTGGAGGGAGAAGCCGGACCAGAACTCAGAGATCACAGCCAAACACTAACGATTGACCGGGGAGGTAACTTGAAAGCCTGAACATCAAGCTATGTGGGTATGGCATGAAGTCTAGAGACTGAGAGATAGTCAGCAATGGGAAGGAGGGTCAGATGGGGTAATTCCAGAGCACACTCTGGAATCTTTGTGTCCTTGAACATATGCTTTCTATGTGCAACCTGGAAACTTACTAGGCTTGAGAGTGGTTCTTAAAGGTGAAAGAACCCAATGTGAGACATGGACTTGCTTGCTCTAAGACATGGATTTAAGAGACATGAATGAGAGATGATTCCAGGAGATTTTGAAAAAAGGGATGTAAGCTCAACAAATGAACAGATTATTTTAAAATACCTTTCCGGGGGTGGCTGGGTGGCTCAGTCAGTTAAGCATCTGACTTCGGCTCAGGTCATGATCTCATGGTTCACAGGTTTGAGCCCTGCATTGGGCTCTCCACTGTCAGCACAAAGTCTGCTTTGGATCCTGTCTCCCTCTCTCTCTCTGCTTCTCCCCTGCTTGCATGTACATTCTCTCTCTCCCTCCCTCCCTCCCTCCCTCCCTCCCTCCCTCCCTCCCTCTCAAAAATAAATATTTAAAATACCTTTTCAGTATACAGGAGAGGTTATTTGAGGAGAAGAGGAAGAAAGGGTAAGGTTTATGGCTGGAGGAGAATGGGAAAGATTTGGAACAATCTCTGAAAGGAACCAACCAGAGATGAACGCAAGGGTGCCAGGCGGTATTGGAAGATCAGCTCTAATTAGATAGTGTAAATTTGTATGGAAACCAATTGGCATCATCAAGTGTCTTTCACTAGCAATTTTCAGGCCACAGGGAGTAGAAACATAGACAAAAGACTTTGAGGTTTGGCATGGACTGGGCTCTGGTAAAGCAAATGCACTTTAGGTCTAAGGGTAGGGATGAACTGGAATGAGGAATTTTCTGGTGCAGATATGATACACTTGAAATGACCTCAGGTATAGAATGGATAAGGAGGCAAATACTACTTAAGGGAAGTTAATTAACTAGGAAAACAGGTAAGTATTGGCCACAGTAGAAGAAATGAAAGATTGTTTGAGTCTGTAAGTGGGAAACTTGAAAGGTTAGAGGACTGTGGCCAAAGGAGACTGTATCAGAGCTGAAGATTTTAGAAGCAGAGCAAATGCATTCTGGATAAAGATGACGGCTAAGATGATGGCCATCCTGCTGAGAAACTGAGGCAAGGTGGAAGCAAACCTGTTGGTGTTGTGCTCAAGAAAGGTGAAACCAGAGTGGATATTGGAAGACTAACAAGGAGGGAACAAGGATGTTGAAGTTACTGAGGAGAAGGAATGTGCCCAAACTAGGTAGAGAAACCATTGATCAAAAGAAAAAAGCCCTGAGGAAAATGAGAGACTGTCTTGGGTTCTGGATAAGTTGTCTTGGGTTCTGGAATGTGCTGTAACTGAATGGCACCACTTTAGAAGAGGAGGGCAGATGTAGATGATCAATAAGGACAGTAGTGGTCTAGAAGCATGTCCAGTAAAGTTGGGTTGTCGAAACAGGATGGACTCCACTTGAGATGACTGGGAAGGGTATGTGATAGGCTGCAGAAGTCAGGATTCAGTTTATGCTGGAAGGAGAAGGAACAGTTGAAAAGGTAGGGTAAACCTTCTTTAGACACATATGATAGAGAATATAACACGTAATAGTGGCTGGGGACCATGTGTACCTGGAGATGGAAAGTGGAGCTGGACTGGATGAGCTTGTTGAAGGCTGATTTTGAATTCAGGGAGTAGGACAGTACTTACCAATGACAAGCATGAGGGGTAAGGACAATGAAAGGTAGAGGCATATGCTAATAGATATAATAGCTGGAATATAATCACTAATAACTGGAACTCCCACTTGGGATGTTAGTGTAACCAATTGGAACCCTGCCGTGACCAACTGGAACGGCTATTGGAACTTTAGTACAACCAATTAGAATATTATCCTTGTCAGTGGGAACATTGGTGTGACCAATTACAACCTGGCAACCTAAAATAGCTAGAGGGATTTTGGCATTAACAGAAGTGGAATAGATTCCTACTGTTCAGGAGAGATACATTCTGAGGCTTTTTTTGATCCCATCAAGGCGGCAGTATCGTGAATGTTGCTTAGCGGGCAAACTGCATGTAAGATATTCAAGCACTCAGTGGGCTGTGTTTTTAATAATCATATCCCTAGGCCTTGACTTCTGGTAGATACTTAAAAACATGTTGACTAAATGATTGAAGTCTGGAATGGAATGGAACAACATTTTCTCAATTGTCTGTACTCTAAAGCAATTGTTGCTATCTGATTTATAGAATTACTTCTCTACCCCTTTGCATTGGTGGCTTGGAGAGCTCACGTACACGGTATAGTCCATATCTAGCAACCCACAGAACTTTAGGAGTTTTATACCAGCGGTGGCTCTGGCCTCAACTTCTTTTCCTGCCTGCTTTAACTTTTATGATTTTACATTTTAACTTAAATTGTCCATTATTCAAACCGCCTCAAGTCATTTGTGGAACAAAACAGGTAGATGAAAGGATGGAGAGAGAAACGTAGAATGAGGTGGTGGAACAGAGGGGAAGGTGAGGAAGGAAGAGAGAGGAGGTGGGAGTGAGTAAGTGGTATCAGAGAGGATTAGATCTTCAGAGAGCCTTTGCGCCAGGCCCTGGTAGAGAGTGTGCGCTCAACAAAATCTTAACAGTTTGAGTGGCTATTTCCTCACTCCGTGACTCCGTGAATAATTGTTGATTGGCTTTTTTTTCAGCAGGTATTTTTTTTTCTTTTATTTTCCTTAAAATTCTTGGACTTCTTCCTCTGTTTGGGAAACCATATGATACGTTAGACAGAAAAGAGTTTTGGAATCAAACAGACTTTGGTTTGCAAACTAACGCACTCTGCTGTTGTTGACTGGCATGTGTCTTTGGTCAAGACAAGGCCAGTCTCTGGGCCAGGTTAGTATTTACTGTCTATTACTCAGGTCAGGATAGTATTTACCGTCAAATCACCAGGAGGGTTTATTGAAAGCATGTATGTAAAGTACCCTGTGGGGTCTGGCACAGAGGAGGCACTCATTGAATCTGTGTGTCTTCTCTCCTTCCCCACCTCCACCATTATACACATTGATCTGGCTGACTACTCATGACCAAGTACGCTGTGGTTCTCACATGGCAGGGTCACTGCCTCTGTGCTGTAAGCTAGTTCAAGTCTAGCTGAAACAGGAAGAGCTGGCCTCCTTTGCCCAGTGCTCAGTGAGTTCATTTTGCTGAACTTCTAGGTACCCGTCCCTTCAGATTAGCAGATGAAGAGTTTGTAGCCTGGCTTTCTGACACATTGAGGGGCTTGGCCTAGGGAATCATGTTTTCCTAGTTAAGATCTGTGTCCTGTGTGGTTTGGTTTGTAGTCTGAGGACGGTTCAGAATATATGAAATCATAGCTATTGGTCAGAATGTTGATCACCATTCTTGTATGAGGGTTAGGTTGCCCAACTTAATATAGAAAGTTCATACTGAGATGGAATAGTGTATCTTTTCTGTCTGCTGATTTGGCTGGTCACTCTCCTGATGGCCATACTGTAGTCTCATTGCTGGAAACCGTGTCTCCCGTGTGCCAAGACTCTGGAGCTCATGGACCATGGCCTTTGGCCAATGGAGAAGTGTTGCCCCTGGACCAGAAATGTTCCTGGTTTTTGAGGTCCTTCATAATCCCTAGTGGTTCCCAGCAGGTATTTTGTCAATCACCTTTGTTTTTTGTCTTATTTAATTTTTGTCATATTAATTATATGTATTAATGGCAGGTTGCCGTCTACTACTGTTCTTATTATGGTAGGGCAGGACTGATAACCTTCCTGAGTCTGGTCTTACAATAAGGGAAGAACAATTTTCTTACCTACATACCGTAGTGGCTAGAAAAGATCCATTATCACATAGGCTAGGAAAAGTCTGTATCACATAAACAGGATTCTGTCATTTAATAAATACTCATTGAATATCTGCTTTATGCTCTAGCTCCCTCCTAGACTCCTTGCAGTGAGACCTTAAAATGAAATTTGTTGAAAATGTGGGCTGAACATTGAGCCCAGGAGGTGATTTGGAATCCTTGGTTTTAAAAAAGATATTGTTAACGTAAGCTTGGGTTTGTTTGTGTTTTTTTGTTTGTTTTGGTTGAAAGGACCCGCTGCTTTGCATTGGAAATAGAGATGGAGAAGTTTCGTTCTTTGAGCAAAACTGTCCCTTTTTCTGTACTTGGAAATAATGGCTTCTAATGGCAAACTTGTTTTTTGAGAGCTATAGTTCACATTGTTTCTCAGAGCACAGTGGGTGGTGCCAGGGGCTGTGCTCTCCCTGAGTGACCCAGTATCAGCTGAGACCTGTCCCTAATAGCCCTGTAGCTCATATGTAGCAGTCTCAGCTCTGTTGTCCAACAGAGTTTGCCTTGTATGCTCTGGATGGAGCTACAGCTGTCCTTGTTGCCATGGAGGCTCTGATTTTGACATCTGGTTTTGCTTGCAGGAGCTGCTAAGTCGCACATCTCTTGAGACCCAGAAGCTTGATCTGATGACTGAAGTTTCTGAGCTGAAACTCAAGCTGGTTGGCATGGAGAAGGAGCAGAGAGAGCAGGAGGAGAAGCAGAGAAAAGCAGAGGTGAGTGTGATAGACCAAATTCTGGGGGATCCATACAGTTCTAAACTCAGAGCAGAGGAAACTATCCTAATGTGGATTCAGGCCATCTGGTCAACCCCAAGCCTGGCAGCCACTGGGCGCCAGAAGCATCTATGCACTAGAGACACAATGATCTGTTAATACCAAGTTATCAGGTTTTGCTGTGGCTGCAGATTTCAGCAATGCCCAAACCACCCAGTTTTGGCTCTAAGGCTTTATCCTCCCTCAAGCTGCTGACAAGGATAGAAAGGGAAGCATTAGAGGGGGAAGGATCAGGCAAGATGTGAAGGGACCCAAGATGTCCTCTGTGAGAACCAAGGTAATGAGGATATATCTGGGGTGAAGTCAGCTGCCCAATAGGCTACCATCACTATATCCAAGGAGTCTGGAGACATTCTTTGATGTGCTTTTCACTGACCTAGATGGAACCCTTAGATTATGTTTCTTTTCTCCTGATAGGTCATAGGAGGAAGCCCATGTACAGGCCTTCTGTTAATGTTTTCCTGCATTGTTCCTGTTTTTGTTTTACACTCTATAATGCCATTGGCCAGAACATGCCAGACTCCTTTTTAGGATAAATGTTTTGTGTAAATTTTAGGCTCAGAGTTGCTTTTGTTGAGAAAGAACATCCTGTTTTAACCTTAGATAACCACCTTCCATATGTCTCTACCTACAAGTGCCCATATTTGCACCTGGCATGTAAGATGTAGAAGGAAGATAGGCTATAGGTTTAGAAGCACATTGGTTCAATCACTAACCTAACTGCTTAAGAGGTCTTTGAATTTCATTCAACAAGTTAGCTGCTTAATTTCTCGAGACTTTATTTATCTGTAAAATAGGTAACTGTGTGAAGTCCAAATAAAAATCACAAAAGTCCCTATCATAGTGCCTGGCATCCTGTAGGTACTTGGTTCATATATACTCCCTCGCAACATTTAGCTCTCTTCAAAATCTAAAAGTGGATATCATTCCTTTCTATTAAGCACCCCCATTATTGTGCACTGAAACCTGCCCTATTGCTGTGTTTACACAGTGTTAAATGCTGGTGATTGAGACACTTAAAACGGGTGGGCAATTCTGTGCATTGCTTTTGAGAAGCTGCTCATTGTAAGTAGAGTTGCCAAAAGATCTCTCCATTAACCTGAAGACCCTGTCTTGTAGTGATTAAGAGGGCGGGGCCTTGAATCAGATCTTACAGCTGTAATGCAAGCTGAGCTGCTCATTAGCTTTGTCATTGTAGGCATAACACAACCTGTTTCTCCCTCTGTAAAGTGGAGAGAGTAACACTTCCTATTTCCTGAGTGGTTTGGAGGAGGGAATGAGATAATTCATGTATAGTCCTTAGCATAGTGCTGGACACATAGTAACCGCTACCTTTTATCAATTACTTACTGATTGTGTTACAAAGCATCCTGCAAATGGACATGTAGGTTAAGATACATTTATAAACTGCAAAGGTCCCGCAGAATGAAAGCTTACCTTTGTGAGGAGTTAGTTAAATAGAGTGCTTTTTAAAAAAAAACAAAAACAAAAACAAAACTTTTTTAGTGTTTATTTTTGAGAGATAGCATGGCCAGGGGAGGGGCAGAGAGAGAGGGAGACACGGAATCCGAAGCAGGCTCCAGGCTCCGAGCTGTCAGCACAGAGCCCGATGTGGGGCTCGAACTCACAAACCACAGGACCATAACCTGAGCCGAAATCGGATGCTTAGCCAACTGAGCCACCCAGGCACCTCAAATACACTTTGCTTTTTAAATGTTCAGAAAGAAGCAACTGAATTTTCTCCAGGTTTGGAGTTGTGTTTTTACCAACGTCTCGAGGTGTGTGATGACACGGGAACATAGGTTAGGGCTCTGGGGGCAGAATTCAGTAAACTCGGAGACGCCTTGAAGTGACAGAGACAAGTCAAAACCACTTAAATTAAAAAAAAAAAAAAAAAAAAAGAAGTATAGGTGGGAGAGTATTAGGTCACACAGCTTGAAGAGTCCAGAGTTTAAAGTCCAATATCACTAGATCCACGTGACCTCCCAATGTCATTAAAAATCAGCCTTAGCGTACATCTTGGTTCTGACTTAGCCTTATTGTCAAGAAGGGTCTCTGCACTACATCCTATCGGCCTGGAGACCTGGCAGAGAGAGCACCTTTTTCTCAAAGTTTCCAGCAAAAGCCTCAGGCTTGCATCTCCCTGGGCCAGTTTGGGTCACATGCCTGGTTCTGAGCCAGCCAGCCACTAGGGAGCACATAGGTATGTGTGTGTGAGTCTGTCTGGGAAAGAACGCGGAGTTAGTACCAACCTGAGCCAGCTCCATTCCTTTCCAGGGAAGACAGGATGGAAAGGAGAGCTCCCAATTCTGGGCCAAGTATACCGAAAGCAGTCATTTTGCTGTTTGCTTTATTTTTCCTTTTCTGAGGGATTATGTTTCAATCTGAATTTTTTGTTTTTGTTTTCCATCAGGCTGTTCATGCATGAGGCAACATAGACCCTGAGCCGCTGGCTTCCTTCCTACCAGATAATGGCCCTTCCCAGTTGCTAGTACAAACATTAAGTTTTTTTAGGGCTGTTCAAACCTGTGACACTCCATGCACAGCCACATGACCTGAAGTGCATTTCTCCTTCTTGTAATTGAACATAATCTTCGCTGGTATGCTTAGAGCCTCTGCCACTATTTGCAAATATGTGCAGCACCAGGGGCTTGAAACCATGGCGAGTACTGCTGTGGGGACTCCATTGTCATGTGCGTGGACGTGTGTGAGTGCAGCACTGAGCTAAGGTCACCAGAGGTTGTACTTCCGTGAACAAGGGGAATGCTGCTTCCCAGCCTGCATTGCTGCTGGGTTTTTTCCAGTGAATATACTTAGCCCAAGGCCTATTGCTTGTGGTTTGGAAAGGCAGGATCTTTCTCTGTTTTGTTTGTTTTCTGGGGTAGCTGGATCTGAAATTTCCTCTATGCAGCTCAGGCTTTATCCTCAAATTCCATTTTATGTTTCAGTGAAAATTAAAAAAAAAAAAAGAAAGAAAAAGGATACTGTGAACAAGAGCATTGCACGCTGTTCTTTCTGTCGGACTCTGATCCCCCCCGAAGCCTGTATCCTGCTGCCTGTAGAAAGTTATGGACGTGATTATACATGGTTGTCTATAAACCTAAGGACGTCAAGATGCAGGTTTCTTGTCAAATGGAGACCATCCTGACAGCCAGCCTCACTCAGGAGTCTGTCAGTGAGATGTGGGTGAATACCGGGTTTCCTGTTTACCTTTCCTCCTGAGCCTCTCGCAGTGGCTCCGGGTCATTCCAGGAGACCCAAGCTTAATCAGTTAGGTTTACTCCTGAGAAGCAGGACTGCAGAGGAGTGGCTGACGTGGAAAGTAAATACGAGAATGAGGAGGATGGAATGTAAAAGATCCAGAGGCAGAGGAAAATGTCTGGGTGGCATACTATATCACAGGCACGTCCCTCAGAGGCGTCTTCCATGGAGAGGAGTCTGGTTTCCCCGAGCCCTGGGGATGGAGGGGGCCCCACAGCTGGATCTCTTTATGGGATTAAAGAGCTCTGCATGTAATAACCAGAGCATCCTGTAAAGAAGGGAGCAGGGATCCAGCATGTCCTGGAAAGTGGCGTCCGTGCAGTTGATCAGGGTTATACACAGATATGAAGAAGAGAACCAGAAAGAGTCTTCAGGATTTCTGGCAGAAAATGGAGTGTCTTACAGCACGGGTGGTGCTGACTTCCTTCTTCCTTCCTGTGGTTATAGCACTTTGGAAGGGAGGGATTCTGATTTCTGAACTGGGATAACCAGAATGATGGATACGGAGCACAGAACAGAGACTGGGAAGATTGTGTTTGTTCAGAGAAGTCGACCGGGAGATTCTAACTGTTTTGTTGATTTTGTTTTACTTACTGATTTTTATTAGCCTAGGAAATCTCCAGCAGTTCAAAAATTAAGAGTTCATAAAAGTATATGCAGCAAAAAGTCTCCTTCCATGCTCGCCCCTCAGGCCCACAGACAGGAACCACCCTGACCAGTTTGTGTCCTCCCAGAGTTATCCCTGGACAAGCAAACTTATGTGGACAGATATATATGCACATATGCACACACATTCCTTCCCTCATTTTTGTGCAAATGCACACTATTCTAGACCTTCTAATGTAGCATGCTGGGAGTTTATTCACACCAAGTGCATTAAAAAGACTTATATGATAGAAATACCTATTATTTCATTATCTGACCGTACTTTAATTTAGCCTGTCCTCTTTTGATGGACATGTAAGTGGTTTCCAAGTGTTTGCTACTTCCAATAATTCTGCTGTGAATGATCTTGCACACGTGGGGATACTGAAGTGGGATCAATGGGCCAAATGGTACATGCAGTTGAAATTCTGACCGATATTTCCACTTTGTCTCGTGGAACGTAGAGGTTATGTTCCCATCAGTGATGTGTAAGAGTGCCGGGCCAGTATTAAGCAGAGCATGAAGGAGGGAGAGAAAGAACTAAGTAATATCATGAACAAGTTTAACAGGTAGGAGGGAGTGGGAAAGACATGGTTATGGGAGGTGCCCCGTGGTTCACATAGAAAAGAACCGTAAAGAAGAACTTTGATGGTTAGTGAATCAGGAGTCATAAAGCCAGCTGAGATTTCAACACAGAGTGGCATTTAGAGCCTCATAAATGTCACCTGGACTTCGTGATAGGGGACCCAAGAATGAGACACAGCTACAAAAGGGTCTGCCCTATGGGGGAGAAACAGATCTGCTAAGAGGGGAGGTGGGCCAGCCCTGGAGAGAACGAAGTACAAAAGAAAGTTGAAATGAGGATGGACATACTGGAAAATAACACGTGGGTTGGGAGAATAAGAGGGGAATGTCCCTGAAACATTGGGATGCACCACATAGTCACCCCAAGCAGAGGAAGAAAATTGATGCACTCCTGTTCAGATCCCCAGAAAGATGGAAGCAGACAAGGGGCTTAAATGGAAGGGCGCAGCAGTTTGGATGGTTCCTAAAAATCTCCTCCAGCTTAACACCTAAGTATTTGAGAGGTTGGCTCTTGGTTCCCCACCCCCCTATTTGTTTCTACCCAGAGGACAGAGAAAGAAACTGGGAAACTGCCGCTCTGGCTGTAATGTTGAGACTAGTTTAGGAGGGAAAAGTGACAGGTACCTTGAGAGAGAGCGGCTGTTCTGTGAGTCCATGACAGGGAGGGAGGGAAAGCCAGGCATGGCCAAGACTTTCATAAATCATACCTTGGAAAGTTCGGAAATAACATAGAAGGTGACTCAAGAATATTGAACTAAAAAATAATGTAACTCTGTGCAATCTCACAAATACTACTGATAAAAAGGAGAAACTTGGAAGTACCCTGAGAGAAACTTGTTTTCAAAGGGGCTCGTATAAAAGATAGAAAAGACAGGGATGCCTGGGTGGCTCAGTCGGTTAAGCGTCCAACTTTAGCTCAGGTCATGATCTCGTGGTTCGTGAGTTCGAGCCCTGCGTTGGGCTTTATGCTGACCGCTCCGAGCCTGGAGCCTGCTTCGGATTCTGTGTCTCTCTCTCTCTCTACCCCTTGCCGGCTCTTGATCTCTCTCTCTCTCTCTCTCTCAAAAATAAATAAACATTAAAAAATAATAAAAAATATAAGAGAGGACTGAACAAAGTGCACCTGCACAAGCAACAGCAGCAGGGGCAAACCCCAAACAAAAGGCAATGCTGAGGACAGGAGAGAGACTTTTTGTTAAAGTTATGTTCTCCATAAGAAGATCAAAGAAAGAATGGGTTCTGTTCTGATGCCTCAGGCACAAAGAACTTAGGACAGTGGTCCCCAAACTGCTTGCTATAAGTGAATTTTAAGGTATCAGGGAAATCAGGTAAGTTGCTAGCAAACTAGAAGTGAACCATTTTTTTTTCCCCAGATGGCAAAGAAAGTTAGATGGGTTCCATAAAATTTAGTTTGTTGAGGCTGGGGCCAACCCTATGATGGTTTGTGGGAGGCCAGAAGATCAAGTAGGGATTGTGTTAAGAGTGAGTTACATTGGGGTGCCTGGGTGGCTTAGTTAAGCGTCCAACTCTTGATTTTGGCCCATAGTTTCTGAGTTCAAGCCCCACATCGGGTTCTGTGCTCTCTCAGTGCAGAGTCTGCTTTGGACCTTTGTTTCCCTCTCCCTCTGCCCCTCTCTTGCTTGCAGGCTCTCACTCTCTCAAAAATTAAAAACAAAAAAAATATAGTGAGTTACATCAGCTTGACCTCCTGTGTCTGGCTGGGAACGCATTGGTGGAATAGACCTGGTAAATGTATACTTCTGTGAGGCATTGCACAAACCCTGCTTGGGGAGTCTTGTGGATGAGCTGGAGGAGTATAGGATGGATGCTAAGATAGGCATATTGGTACCCCCATGATAATAGCATCTATAGACCATGTCTAAGAAGGTTTATTGTAGAGGGTGAGAGTCCTCTGCCTTTACTCCTCCTACCAATTGAGCATTTTATTTTTATTTTTTTTAATGTTTATTTATTTTTGAGACAGAGACAGAGTGTGAGTAGGGAACGGTTAGTGAGAGACGGAGACAGAATCCGAAGCAGGCTCCAGGCTCTGAGCTGTCAGCACAGAGCCCGACATGGGGCTGGAACCCATGAACTGTGAGATCATGACCTGAGCCGAAGTCGGACCCTAAACTGACTGAGCCACCTAGGTGCCCCTAATTGAGCATTTTTAATGTGTAACGTGGATGCTGATCTAGAAAATCATAAAGCAGTGAAGACATGAAGCCAAAGAAAAGTCAACTCGACCAGCCGGCATCGGGATCCATAAAAACCTACACAGACTTGAGCAATAGCTAGGTTGTCAGAAAAGGGGTAAAAGAGGTAAGAACCTGATTGGTGGAAAATCGCTAAAGGTAGGGAAGGAAACACTTCAAGAGGGAGGCAAGCAGTTTGAGGACGGGAGCACGCCTGTGATTTAACCAGGAAGAGGGCCCTGGGGCCGTGAGGAAGAGCCCTGTCCCTCATCAGTCTTGGGGACAGAGCTGGTCTGCCTGGAGGCCACTGGTGCAGGGGGAGGGGAGGGAATGAATGCGATGATGAAATCAGGCAGCAAGTTTGGACTCCTCATTTGAGAGGTTTAACAATTGAGGGAAGCTTCTATAAGAGAGACAAGCAGGTCTGAAAACCAGCAAGGCCAGTGGACTTAGGGACTAAAGGTTCTGGGAAAGAGTGGCCAATAAGGTGAGCACGCCAGAAGAGTGCGGAGCCGCTGGGCTTTTGTTGTTAGCCATCAATGTCACGTGGGCCTTAACTAGGTCACCACTGGGTGTTTTCTGTTCTCCCAGTTTGGTTCATTTCTTACGTATCAAACACCTGGTAAAGGAGCAGCAGTGGGGGAAGTGAACTCACATTTGTCGGATGCCTCCCGTGTGCCAGGCCCCGTGCCAGGTGCTTCACCTAAGGCTCACCTGGGTAACCCCTCGAGGTAACCTGATGAGATAGACCCTCATTCTACAAAAGTGAAAGGCAGTCTGTAGCTGCCTGCACGCTTCGACAGCATCATGCCTATGCCCGTCATGGCTTAGTCGCCCATAACAGGCTGACCTCCCTCTCTGGGGACGTAAATGCCGATCTTTTACCTTGGGGGATTGCTTTTAGCTCTATCCTTGATTAACTGGCCATCCTTCCTTCCGGCCCGGGGCTCTTGGTCAGAGGATTAGATAATTTTTCTGTTAATTGCCCCCATGCTCATGAATTCCCAGCTAAATCTTCCCCTTGCCTTAGTATTGCTTTTATCCATACCTACCTTTCCTCCTCTCATGCCTACACATTCTAAATCTGTACCCCCTTTTGTTTCACTGCTACATCTTTTGAGAGGGCCACCTTACCTACTTTACAAAGATCAAGACCATTGGAAAGATCTCTGTTAACTTGTTGTTGCTCATCTAGGGTCTACCTGAACCCCCCATATGTGCTTTGTGCTTAGCTAACCCTATCCCCAACCCCCATCCCCTGCTGGGGCCTCCAATTCCAGCTCCTTTCCTCCCTCTTAATTCTTGCCACCCAGCAGGTATGCTAAGTAGTTAAAGTACCAAAAGACTCTGAGACTTCTCAGATGAAAAAGCACGAACGAACTGAATGTGGACCGTCTTTGTTTAGCACCTTCCAACGGTGGCAAATTCACAACAGGAGATAGAGCTGGACTGTGATGCCTAGTAGCTCAGGCCAGTCAGGCATGAATCCTCTACCCTTGTCAGGCAAGTGTGCTAAGCCAGCAGGGGGTTTGGAACCCAGTGGCACACAGAACAAAGGCCACGTCAGAGCCCAGTGTCTCCACTAGGACTGCAGTTGAGAACACAGACGGCAGGTATGGCCTCAGCCCATTGGTAAGTGGCCCATCAGGGTGCAGGGACCAGTAACAATGAAGCTGGGTAGAGATCTGAGGTCCAGGGCACTTAGGCCCAGAAAGGCCACCCTGACCTCTCAGCCCAATCCTCCCATCTTGGTAGGAAAATGCTATAAGACAGATGACCCTGGAGGAAGACAGCCTGGGCTGTCTGGGCCAATTCAGGTGAGCTAGCTCAAAGGGTGAGTGGCTGGGAGGCCCCAGGCCTGCTGACAACGGCGAGGACTGCCCTGCCGCTCTGAGTCCAAATGGCATCACCAGACAGGAGGGCGGGCACCTTCGTCCAGCATCCTTTCAGCCCCGAGCTGCCGCTCAGACCCCGTTTCCCTTCTACACTGGAGAAGGGGATGTACAAAACAAGATATGAGATGGGAGTTTTTCTTCTTAGACCCCGCTGTCACTACTGGGGATGGGCAATTTCTTCCCAGCGTGCCTGGGCAGTCCCCACAGTGCCGGTGGCTGACCCCAGTACCAGATGCCGGTGTTTAGAATATCAGTAAAGGTGGGCAGGGAGGCCTGACAGGTTCATTGGCTGCCACCCTGTCCACCCAGGTCTCTGTTCCACTCTGTTGTGATTTTTCCTTAAGTCCGCATCCCTGCCCCATGGGCTGCTCATAGTTTCCCTCAGCCTTTCCGGTTTCTGGCTGCCACAAGCGGCACTGTCGTGAGCCGCGTTACCCAGGCGTGTGGCGCTCTCTTCTCCATTCCCACCTGCAGGCAAGGGGTCCGGAGGTGCCTGCTTGACATCACCTAGCCTCGTGCCGCCCCTTCCTCTTGACCCACACAGAACTAGCCACTCACTACTCCCTGGAAGCCCCATGGTTTTCAGGATGGTGGCACTCACAGACTGTCATGGTTACGTGTGTGCCTCTACATGGTGACTAAATGTCTAGGGAGTAGAAAAGGGAGATCCCAGCAGACCTGTGGGTGACAGGGGTTCAGAACTGAGTAGGCATGAATTCCAGGGGCTGCAGCTTTTCAAAGTGGACATATAAGGGCCAAGATGTTCTCTAGGCTACAGAGGAAGTCTGGTTTGGAATGGGAAGTGAAGGAGTAAGGTCTGGTATGGGCGTGAGGGAGAGTTTAGAGTTGGGGACGTACCAGTGTGTGCGAGCGTGGTATATGCCACACGTCACCGCGTGGGTGTCGGTGTGTTTGGGGGGCGGGAGAGGGGCAGCTATACCCGGGCGTGTGTAAGAGGGGTCGTGTCTGTGCGCCTGTCTCTGTTGCTGCCGCTGGGCCGGGTGCCTCGTTGGTGTGCAAGGATGCCCCCCCATCGCACCCCCACTGCGTGGCACAGAGGAGCTGCGGGGGGTTTGCTCAGACTGCAGGACCACCCCGTAGAGGGGGCGGGTTCAGGAAAAATACCAGGTCTTTTGGTTCCCGTGAAGAAAGTGGGCGGTCACCTCTGGGTCGCCCCCTGCAGCTCGCCCCCTGCATGCTTCCTTCTCTCTGGGCCGCTCTCCTGGGGAGCTTTGTGTCTGAGAGCTGACTGACCCTGAGTGCTCTTTTCTCCTCTCTCTTCCTTCCTGCAGTCGGTTCTGAATGTGATCAGTGAGCTGCAGGAGCAGATGTGTAGGCTGCAGCTGGACATCCACAGGCAGATTCAAGAGCGCCTCTTACTCAGTAGGGGCCGCCCTGAGGAGGTGGCGGCTGGTGACAGCGCAGCCGAGCCCTCGCCCTGCGGCCAGGACTGTGCCTGTTGGGAGGGGTCACCTGTAGGAACCACACTTAAGTATATCAGAGCATGCGTGTGGGGGCATTTCACTGGTGGAGGGGCTGGGCTTTCTCCTAACCACAAGCGAGTGCAGTGGCTTAACACGGCTCTATTGTTACTTCCGGGCAGAGCTTGGGACTGGTGCACTCCCCTCAGGGTCTGAGCTGAGCTCTGCGACCCTCAGAGAGCAGGGTCTGAGCGGGTGAGGCCAACCCTTGGCCAGGTGGTGGCACTGGCCTTCCTCAGGGCTGGGAATGAGGTGTGTCAGGTGCCCTGAGGGACGGGCATTCATGCAAAAGGAAGCCTCAGGATTCCCCTTCCCAGGTGTGACTCAGGCGCTGATTCTCCTCCTGGGCTGGGAGATTAAATGAAGTTTTATCTCGTGTGATTTTTATTTTCTTTTTTAAAGAAAAAATAGCATCATGAGAGAATCCTTTCAAGTTTATTTTTAAGGAAGTTAATCCCTAGTGAGAAAATAGAACACCAGTTTCCTTTTGCTATGACAGTTAGGTCATCATTTGAATTTCTAGGAAAAATTCTCCACCTAATCGCATTAGAGGGATTTCATGACCTCTGGACCCTATGGGGTATACCTGACCGGTGTTCTGGACTTGTCCCCTCATCCTGGTGGGACCGGGGCCTGCGTGACCTGACTGGACCTGGTGATGGCAGTTGCACAGAGAGGAGTCTGTGCCTCTGAGACCTACTGTCGAAGAGGACTTGGAAGCCTGAAGGAAGGTCAAGGTCATAGTAGCTGTGAGCATTACAGAGGGTCCGCCTCAGCTCTGTGGGAAATTATCACAACCCATACTCAACCGTGGAACATGCTGAAGCTCTACCCAGAATCAGACATTAGAGGGGGAGCTTGGGGGCAGGTGGGGGTTGAGGTGGGGAGATTTCCTCCTACATTAAATGACAAGGGGGAGAAATGAGAGCCCAGAGGTAAATGTGGATTTGAATAGAGAAGTCCT
This sequence comes from Lynx rufus, assembly GCF_022079265.1. Taxonomy (NCBI): domain Eukaryota; kingdom Metazoa; phylum Chordata; class Mammalia; order Carnivora; family Felidae; genus Lynx; species Lynx rufus. Next base: position 64,737,087 of record NW_025814897.1, read on the forward strand.
GGGAGTGCCCCATGTTGAGTGGGTCAACCCAGAAAGACGTCTAAAAGAGGCTAACGTTTGTACCAGTGTTTATAGCCGATGATGGGCACCACAGACAACCTTGAAAGAGGAGGATGTGCCAAAGGTCATCAGAGCCTGGCCGTCATCATGCTCTGTGTCTCCATGGTGGCAGCCTCTCAGGCAGGGCCAGAAACATTCTCAGAAAACCATCCTGGGTCGGCTGGAAGTCCCACCAGGCCTTAAAATCTAATGCTGCAGGTCATGGGTACAATGACCTTAGCTTCGAAGACATTTTTGAAAAGAGGCATCAATAAATGTTTACCTTGGCTGTAAGGAAATCTTAGTGGATTACCCTACAAAGTTCAAGTGTAAGCAGTGGAACTTTCTGGCAGACTATCTCAGAACACAAAGAGCTCCAGGTCAGTTAAACGATGAACTGAGTTTCCGTGTTCGTTCATTGGGAAATAATACATACCTACCATGTGCCAGTGGTGAGCAAAGCATGCTCGGAGTTAACCAAACCCCTCCTGGAGTTCACACAGGAGGAGAACCAGCCATTAGCGATCAGACCAGTAGGTATGTAATTGCAAATGACGTAGGAGAGATACAGGGTGCCACACCAGAAAGGATATACTCTGCCACACCCGAATATGGTGTAGAGGTTGGGATAGCTTTGCTGAGGAGGACTGAGGAAGGATCGGTGGGAATTCACCTGGCAGACCGCTCCAGACAAGAGGGAGCGGTGTGTGTAAAGGCCCAAGTAGACGAGGAACTAAAAAGTATCCAGTTTGGTTGGTGCATCACTGGGGGGAGAGAGTAATCTAAGAGGCAGGCAGGGCACCGGGTCAGGCCATGCAGTGCTGGTGAGAGCATATGAGTTTTGAGGAGCAGAGGAGCGCCAGGATCAGATTTGTCCTTTAATTGTGTTGTTCCCCTGGATGCCGCAGGGGACAGTGGCTTTAAGAAGGGCAAGACGACAGATGAGCGACCCCTGGAGAGACTGCCCGGCCTGTTGACATGAACTGCTAGATCAGAGTAGTGGTGGTTGAGTTGGAGAGAAAGGAGAGGTCCACTTCCTTGGAGATAGACTTAACAAGGCTTGGGGATAGATTGCATCTGTCGGGGCGAGGGAGATGCCAAGGATGGGCCCCAGGTTTCTGGCACAGGGAGGTAGGTGGATGGAGCTGCCATTTAGTGAGGATGGAATGTCTAAAAGGGGGAATTAAGTGTTCCACTTGGGCCATGACAGTCGTGAGATGCCTGCCTAGAGGTGTTAGGTCGGGAGTCTGTGGGGATCTGGAGTTCAGAAGTCTGGAAGTGATCACATACACATTAATTTTTCTGATAGGAGCCAGTTGGCAGGACCAATTATCCACTAAAGGAAACTTGGTTTGGGACAAGGGTGCTCAGTGGTGTCGTCTTTGCTGAAAGAGTAGTTTAGGGAGCAAGGTCCCTGTAGTTGGAAGAAACAAACCTGACTTCCAACTCACCCCGGGCAAGCTGGTCAACCATCCCTTCCTCACTCAGCAACTTTCAGTGGCTCCCTACTGCCAAAGAATGGCCTCAGAGCTCTTTGTATTTTCATCCAAAGCCTTTCTGGTAGGGCTGCACCTTACTTTCTGGCCTTACCTCCCACTCATGCCACCTGTCCTCTGCCCTAGCCCAACAGACTGTCTCCCTTTGTGCCTCCTGCATCCACCCTCCGCCGGTCTGCCTTCTCCCTCCCTCCTTTCTTCAAGCCGACCCCCGCCCCAGAGCACTCTGCATTTGGCATTTGTTATCTTAGTGTTTTCTGTCCTGCTGGCTGCCCCTTCCTCTCTGGAGCCTTCCAGGATCACACACCCCTCTTGGGGTTCCTTGCCCCACGCCCCAGCACAAAGAGGTGCGCCCACCTAGCCTGCTTCCTGCTACTTTGTCTGTAAGAAGCTGCTTCATTTTTGTATCTCTGTTTCTCTGGCTCCCAAGTCCTATTTGTCCTGCACCTCCACATTTGTGCATGATTTGGGCACACCCCACAGAGGACATGGATGTCAGAAAGGGGCAGGCAGAACTAGTTCTAAAGAAAAAAAAAAAAAAAACAAAGTTTTCTCTTCGTATGCCTGGAAGCCCTGGCTTCTGTTTTCGAATGGCCCACAGCTTTTCCTGAAACAGGACCATGTTTAAGGATTTGAGCTGCAGTGTTGAACATGACACGGGATCTCTTGCCCATGGCATCCCCTGCATGAGCCTAACCAGGGTTATCCAGGGAACATCATGCTCTGTAACCATCAGAACTTTGTTTTTGTCCTTTATCCTTCTAGGAGTTACTGCAAGAGCTCAGGCACCTCAAAATCAAGGTAGAAGAGTTGGAGAATGAACGGAATCAGTATGAGTGGAAGCTGAAGGCCACTAAGGTAAAAGGCAGTTCTTATATTTACGGAGAGGTGCTGAGGCCCGGTGGGGAGGGTCTGCGTTCAAGCTCGGGATCTGAGCTGGAGAAGTGCAGATTGACCCTACTGTGTGCACACGCAATAGTGCACAGATTGTGCAAGTAGATAGCTTTGATCTGGGAAGGCTCTTCTCCTAGGGAAAGCCCCCTGAGATCATGCACTGCTGGAATAGCTGAGCTCCTTCGTCTTGCTGTGTCCTGTGGCACCCCTAGGGTGACATGGGACCAGTAAGGGGCTGTGAGCAAGTGAGAAGTCTTAAGGCAGATGAACGTCGATGTTACCTCGGCTGCATCACTTTAAATTTAGCGGTCCCTTTTAATAACTAGTTGGTTTAAATAGGCATGCTATATTTTAGCATTGAATGCACTCCACTACTTTGTTGTTTTAACTAAACCATGTTTCTATGGAACTGGGGAGCTCAGCAGCCTGGGCTGGGGAAGGAATAGCCCTGGAGGAACATTCTTGCCTGCGGGAGGGAGCCTGGTCCAGGCAGCCCCCTGAAAGCACACCTGCTATTTCACTAAGGCCTCTGTAGCGCCACCCAGAGGTGTTAACTAGGTTTTCATTTTTATTTCTTACTAGGGTTTTAAAAAGTACTTAAGAGTTTTCCTAATTTCTGGTTATACTTTTATTTTTTTTCTGTAAGTTAACTTTTAATGATTATGAAAACAATACTCATCACAGAGAATCTTTAAACCATAAAAAAATGGATAAAAGTCACCCTTATACCACCTAGGAGCTACCACTATTAATATTTCCTTCTAGGAATTTCTCTTTGGGGGGAATCTTGCTCGCTCTTTCTCCAATTTCTAGTGTTGATAATTTATATGCAATTTATGTCATGCTCTTAAAACTCTGAACATGATATTAATATCTGTATAATTGCTTGTATAAAATGATTTTCTTAACTGTTTACCAACGAGGAAGCCGAGGCACAGAGCAGTTCAGTAACTTTCCCGAGATCTTACCAAGTCAGCACCAACCTAGGCAATCCCAGCACATTTGTCTCCAGCCCTGTTTTTATCTAAGTGCACCCTTGTGTGTACTGTGCTGTACCTGTTCCAGCAGCAGTGATTTTCTCAAATAGCTCAGAGCCTTCTGTCACAGAATTCCACTCAGGCGAGTCCTGTCTTGGGGAAGCCTTTGAAGTTGTACAACCATGTATTATAAAACCAAACAACTCTTTTTAGGTCACCTGAGCTCTTTGCCTTGGCATAGAGACCTTTGAGATACTACAGGTTACTCAGTAACTATTGGGTAAGGGGCACCTCCTATGTGCCAGAATGCATCAAGCTCTTTGCCCACATTTTCTCATTTGATCCGTAAAAATAACCTAGTGAGGTCTGTTGATTTATTATCCCCATTTCAGTGGCTAGAAAACCAAAGCCCAAGGTGGCCAAGGTGAGGTCCAGACCTGGATCTGTGTCATTCCAAAATCCATGCTCTCTTTCTTATAAAATCCTGATTCCCTGCAAGTAAAAGCCTGTACTATTCTTGAAAGTTCTTTAGTCTTCTGCATAAAGCTTGTCAGCCCCTGAAGGCAACTCATCTTCCAGGGCAGCAATCAGGGGTGATCCCTGGATTTAACGAAGCTGAGTACTTACGGGGAGCTGGAGCACCCATCTGCCTGGCACCAGCCCGCACACCTTTGCCTCAGACCTCTGGCCACACAGCTCCAGCCTCTGTGGCCATGGCAGTGGCATCCTTTGCCCTCGTGGTCAGGTAGAGGGCTTGTAGCCTGTTGTAGACTTCCCAGCTATGGGCACAGGTACTATGCTAAGCACAGCAGAGCACCTGTCATTTCTGTCCTATCCTCTGGAAATTGACACCTGGCAGCTGGGACTCAGCCACTTAGTTTATTTATTTTTTTAATTTTTTAAAATTATTTTTATGTTTTATTTTTTGAGAGAAAGAGACAGTACATGATCAGGGGACAGGTAGAGAGAGAGGGAGACACAGAATCCGAAGCAGACTCCAGACTCTGAGCTGTCAGCACAGAGCTCCACACGGGGCTCAAACTCACAAACCCGTGAGATTATGACCTGAGCCGAAGTTGGCGCTCAACAGACTGAGCCACCCAGGCGCCCCTAGTCTATAGCGTTTTAAATAGATGATCTCACCCAGAGGCAGGCTTCAGAGACAAGGGACCTCATTGTGCTGGGCTCTGCCTCACCCATATCACTGAGATCCACTGTGGGTCCTGGAGACCAGCATCAGGCATGCAGATTCCTAACAGAGACCAGCTCTCACTTGGTCCACAAAGAAAGGGAAAAATGGTCGTGGAAGGTCCAAGAAAGGTTAGGAGAAGATCTTCTAAGAATAGTACGGTCCTTGTAGAAATAAGAGGCATTTGGACTGAAAGGCTCAAGGCTAAGGTATTCAGAAGCCACCGAGGCTGTTAGTTGTAGGCCCGCAGGCACCGAGGTCCTGAGTGAGCTAGGGGACAGTGCTGCGTGGCTGTAGGTCTCAGCTAGCAGCTTGACACCGCTGGGCTTGCTCTCTGGCCTCTCTGGGTAGATGCCACAGAGCAGAGGGGCAGGGCTCCATAGGGCACTTCAGAAGAAGGAGAGCCTGCCCCTTGCTGCCTCTTTTTTTCTTTACATGGCCCTCTCTTTTCCCATTTGAGGGATGTTAGGGAAGCTTCTTTCAGAACCCCTAAGGTGGGCTCAGGGAGCCCTCGGCCCATAATAGTAGCCTTCATCTGTGCTGTTGATTCAGAAGCTGGCTCCCGAGCAGGTGGGGTTTGCGTCCTGGTCACTAAGTGGCCCTGTGACTTGGGCATCGCATCCTGCACTCTTCCTGGTGTCTCCCCGGTAGCGACACACAGTGATGTTGCTTCCTCCCATGGGCTCCTGTGAGGATTGAGTGAGGTTGCACGTAAGAAATCAGTGAGCACTGGGGTCAGAGGCAGAGTGGACGCTCAGTGTGCCTGAAACTGAACGCAAGGCCTGTTGGCAGAGGAGCCACCAAGAGTCTCAGTGCTCATTTTCGGTCACTTGAAACTATTCGAAGGTTAGCTCTGGCATCCCATTCTATGACCTTGAGGAAAGAAGGGGGGATGTGATTGGGCTACCACATGGGAAGGGATGGCCAGAGTACAGGCCTTTGCTGTATGTTGGCTGGCTCCTGAGTTGGTCCTCACCCCCTTTCTTTGTCTGGTTTGATGCTCAGAGAACTACCTGGTTACCCTTAGGAAAGGAATAAGACGAGAGAAGCAAGAGTAGCAGCATTTATTGAGCCCTTACTGTGTAGCAAGCATTAGGCTAAGTTGTCCGTGACCATCATCTTATTTAATCCTCCCCACAGCCCTTTGAGGTCAATGCTGTTTTCCCCATTTTAGAGATGAAGCAAGACTCAGAAGTTAACTCAGAAAGGTTAACTTGCCTAAGATCCTTCAACTAGGAAATGAGGGAATCCAAGTTTGTTTGGCTCCAAAGCCAGTGTGGCCCCTGGGATGGGACCTACACGGTTCTGATCTTCTCACGAGCGTGGGAAGGTGCGGACGGTCACACCTACTGTTACATGTGAGATTTAACCTGCGGTGCCTAGTAGAGGTGTGTGAAGCACCCAGCACAACTGCCCGTGCATGTCTACGTATGAATGTATGTATCACATCTGTGGCTGTACTTACATACTTTATTTGCAAAAGTGTATCTGCTCAGCACATCTGAACGCTTGTATAGAGGTACATATGGGTGAGCGTGCATAGGTGCTCATATGGAGGCTGGGCAGAGGCCGTGGCTGTGCATGAAGAGAGTACATGAGGGAGGTACTCTTGGCTCACTCTTTGTCTACCTACCAGTAGTGATTTGATTTCCACTATGTTTCCTGTATGGGTGTGGATAAATGAAAGATGCATGCACTCGTTGCAATGATGTACATCTGTGCCGTTGCATGAATCCCCTGAGAGAAGGAAGACCGCATCCGCAAAGAGAATGTGCATCAGCAGCTCTCCCATTGCACACAGCCCCAGCGCCTCGGGCCTCAGGGGCGACTGGGCCTCAGAGGGCAGGGGAGGTAAGAGCCTGGTCAGGTAGAAGGATGCAGGTGACCAGCGGGAGCTGAGGGCAGGACCGGATTGGCCAGGGAGAATGAGTTCAGTCTGCAGAGCCCCATGTGGTGGGGACGGCGGTAAGCACCTCTAACTGCTCACCTCTGGTGCCTCTGCTCCTGACTTCCCAGCATGTTCTGGGACCCACTCGTCCCGGGCTATGAATGACTTGAGGTACTTCATCACAGTCTGGTAGTCCCTCTGAGCTGGTGGGGATCCTCTGTTGCTCTTTCAGGCTGAGGTAGCCCAGCTGCAAGAGCAGGTGGCCCTGAAGGATGCAGAAATTGAGCGCCTGCACAGCCAGCTCTCCCGGACTGCAGCCCTGCACAGCGACCACGCAGAAAAAGGTAACTGGCTTGACTGGGAGAGAGTTGCCCCTGGGCCCTCTGGGCATGTGTGTCTATGGATGATTATGTGTGTGCCTGTGTGAGTAGGCTTACTGATGTGCACATATGTCCTGTGTATGCAAACACATCCAAGTGAACAGATGCATGCATGAGTGTGCGTGAAAGGGCCTAGAAAGCACAGTTCTACTGTGGAACCATTGCCACGAGCCCCTCCCCTGTCCAGAAGACTCCACCCTGAAGGCTTCCCTCACATGTAGTCTGATCATTAAGCTCTGGAGCTTTTCTTTGCACTTGACTGGAACGACTTGTCTTTGTGTCATTCCTACAGGGGAGGCTTTATTTAGCAATCCGTTCACTCCTTGAATGGATACCTGCTTGATACTCATACAAGGCCCCGAGGATACAGAAACAAATTCACTAGTTCTCATCTTTAGATCTCAACTTAAATGTTACCTCTCAGAAAGGCCTTTTCTGGCTATCCTACTTCAACCAGATGCCCCCAGTCCTATTTTTCTCTAGCTCAGCATTCTTTTTGTTTCCCTCATAGCACTTAAAACTCATCAGGGTTGCATTTGGGGAGGTCTCTGGGTAGATTGTTGTCCTCACTGTGGGGCAAGAACTGTGTCTGTCCTATTTGAGACCATATCCACAGAACTTCACACAGCATTCAGCCATGGTAGGCTCCTAAGAAATACTGGGTAAGTGAAAGGATGGTGAATGGTCCCTCATCAGTTCCAAGTCTGCTGATTCAAAAGAGGATGAATCCTCAAATACTCTTATTAACACATATTTAATATTTAAGGCTATCCACCTTGTATTCAAAATGATCACATACCTTCCTCTTCCCATGAGGCTGCAGAATGATGCCGGAGGAGGTCCTGTAGCCCTATGGATTGGCCTTACTACCGGGTCCCCTCTCAGCCTCAGCACTGCTTAGCTTGGGTCCCTGGCTGGGGTGGGAAGCTATGCGGCATGAGACGGTGGCTTAAGCTGGAGAAGAAAATTAGTGACCAATATGTTCATGCCTCCCCTAGTCTTTCTCAGTGTCTTCTTAAGCCTTTGAGTGTGTCACCTACCTGCCATGGCTCAAGGTGGATGCTGGGGCCCCCTAACATATCCCAGACTCTCTGTGATGCTTAATCTGGACAGAGTGCTTTCTGTGCCTTGATCCTAGGCCAGGTAGCCTTCCCCCTCCACACTATGTTTCTCTGGAGTCCAGGCCTTCTGATCCATCATCCGGTAACTCTTGGAGCCGGTCCTTTGGTCATTTGCTGCTCAGGTTGGGTCCTGCCCAAAGCACTGAGGTTTGCCACTCTTCATATGAAGCTTACCACCCTCATCCCACAGACGGGGCTGTGGGGTTGCTCTTCAGCTGCCAAGAGCCTAAGATAGTGAACGGGCAGTCTGTATTGTCCTCTGAAAATGAATCCCTATGACTATTTACACAAGTCTACTCTTCCTATTCTTGTTGCAAATGGGATGCCTATATTTTGGTTCCCTTGTCTCCTGGACTTTTCTCATATAGACACCCCCTCTTCCTTTTGTAATAATCAGTTTAGGAATGGGGATAGGTCCTTGTTTTGAATATTCCACTATGTGCCACTCCCTAGACCTAAATATGTAGCAGACTGACCTCCAGCTCCCTTAGGCATTGGCCTTTGACCTCGTCCTTCAGACCAGTTTGGGAAGAAATCAAGAGCCCCTATTAGGTCCAGAGTGAGAGCAGGCCTTAGGTTGCCCACAACAGACTGACACAAGTGCCTGGGCCCATAGAGATATTCTGTGGGTTTCTGAAATAAGATAGTTTTCCTTAACTGTAGAATTTGTTTTAATATATTTATAGATGTGTCTAAATATTCTTTAGTCAATTCTGACTATAGCGTTTTAAATTAAGCCAAGTACCCAGCTCTTTTACATAATCATTCTTTTCTTCATTCAGCTGTAGACTTTTTTTTTTCTTTCTTATTTTAAATTCTCCTTTGCTACAATCCATGGGACTGTATTATTTTTCTCTAAAACTAGCTAGCAGCCCAGGTACATGCCCACTCAAGTAATAATGTCTGTATTCTTCTGAGATGTTGGTTTTGAAAGGTTTTTGGGTTCTTTTGTGTCAACTTCGAGTAAATGGAATTTGTATTTTCCCCACTAATTTCTACAAAGAGAACATGAGAGATTAGGTTTTCCCATTCATTTAGTAATCCAACAAATATTTAATGAGAATGACTACACCAGACACCGTCATGGGCTCTTAAAGAAGTAAAGGAGCCCACATGCAATTTATTCACAAGGGAAGTCTTAGCAGCTTAGCACGTGGGGATGGCTGTCTGTGTGTAAATAATTCTCCCTACACCTAAATTCTTTCAGACCAAGAAATTCAACGTCTGAAAATGGGGATGGAAACTTTGCTTGTTGCCAATGAAGATAAGGTAAGATGGTCCATCAAGGCAGCCCTATTCTTCCTCTGCTAACAGGCTGTTTCGTCCCTACTGGTCTCTGATATTCTGGGCAGGGTCATGCCCATCAGGCCAGTGACCCAGGGATGTGTCAGAAGAATGGCTTCTGCCTTTTGGAGACTGAGCCTCAGCCGTTTGTTTTGGCTTTGATGCCTGGGGACTTTGCCTAAGTGAAATCTCCCAAATGCAGAATAAAGTCATGCCTGTTCGTGCTGGTGCAGGGGGAAGAAAAAAATACCCCTGTGGTTACTGCCAAATGCCATAACTGCTGCTTAGACTCTTGGCAAAACTTGAGAGCAGTCCACCAATCTCCTATGTACACAATCTGGTGACAGACCCGTCACGGAGACACTAGGCAGCACGTGATGTGTTTACCCCACCGCCTTCCATTCTTCACATCTGATTGCCTGTGTAATCCTAGAGTAGCCACCTCTGTAATTATAGAGCACTTACCTGGGATGGCCATCACCTCTTAGGATCACAACCCTGCATTTTACAGATAAAGAAACTGACCTTCAAAGTGCTTGAGTAGTTTTGTCCAAGGTTCATTAACAGTAGGTAGTGGAGCCAGGGTTCCCACCCAGGTCTGTCTAATGCCCAAATCTGCGTGGCCTCCCAAGTCCCCAGGCCTTTGCTGAAAGAACTGATCTCCTCTGGTAATTTCACCTCGGGCTCCTAAGGAACAGGTTGAGGGTATTGGGGATAAATAGGATGGCTTTATTTTAATCTTTCTTTGTATGTAGCTCCAGAGGACAGCATTCGATCCAGGAGACAGATTCCAAAAGCTACCTCAGGAGGGTAGGGAGATAGTGCGTTTCCTGCCTCTGAAATGTTTAAGCCCCTCGAAGGCTGTGTCTGGAAGGGATTGTTTTACGGCTAGGGATTGGATTCCTAGCCTTTGGGTAGAGGCAAGAATGTTTGCAGCTGCCTAGGGGGCAGACCACTGGGAACCCAGTCTCTGTGGGAAGGAGGCTGGACACTGAACTTCCCGTCGAAGTGTCCCTTAGTTTCCACATAGCATCTCTTCTCAGTGTGCCCAGAATGTAGTCTGGGCCCCCAAATGAAATCCTCCGTGGGGCCAGTGGTGGTGTTTACATATAGTCTGCTCTCCCACCGTGACAGGACCGTCGGATAGAGGAGCTCACAGGGCTGTTAAACCAGTATCGGAGGGTGAAGGAGATCGTGATGGCAACTCAAGGTGAGGGAAAGGAGGATTCTGCTGTTTTCTCCCAAAGGTATTCCATCTATTGTGTTAAATCCAGGGGCATTTCGCTAGAAGGTTCTTAACCTTCATTTGGAGAAGATCCTCTGCTGGATAATGGAGCTGGTTAGACTGTCCTGGACAGTGGGAAACTGGCAGCTATTGGTTTCTAGAAACTATGTCTAATGATAGCCCAGAGCTCCTGTGGACTAAGCATATTATCAAGAAAATAGAGCCTTTAACATGAGCCCTTAGGAATCCCCATCCTTGGGGATCTCCTGTGTGTTTTTCCAGGATACCTTTTAGAGGCAGTGAATGCAGTCAAACCTGGACCAAAAACCAGTTCGATACCCTCATTGGGGATTAGAGCTTGTCCACCTCCTGACAGCTCCCCCAGCAGATTTCCAGGATACTTTGGGGGCCTTCTTTGAGTCTCTGGGTACCTGGGTTCCTGTAGGAAGTCACAGGGCAGGGAGGACTATCTGTGTTTCATATTTGCTGCGCAGGCTGAACGTACCATGCGGGCAGCGTTAGTGTTCGTGTGAGCACAGTGGGGCCTGGGCCAGGCTGCCCGCCTTACCATTCATGTCATTGACCCGGGCTCCTGTCACAGATCCCTGGAAAGCAGCTGCTTCACAGGAGAGGGCCGCCTTGAGGGTGTTCAGGGACCTCATTCTGGTTGAGCTTCCGCTGGCCCTGCACATGTATCACAGCCCTATTTTCCCTCCTCCTTTGGTATTTGGGGTCGAGTCAGAGCATCATGACCCATGGCCAAGGAATGAGAAGGTTAGGGAGGAATAGTAAGGGCTGCCTTCTCTCTGTTCCTCCCATGAGCTTTGACCTTGAGATGACCCTCATGACAGCCCTTTCTCAGATTCCCCGAAGAATCTTACGAATTACACCTGTAATGTCCCTTTATATATGTCTTAGTTTTTCTTGATGAAGAAGCACTGTTAGAAATCTGTGGTGTAGTCACAGGTTTCAGATGAATCCCACAAGAATGACCCCTCCTTCTGCGTTAATGCTTCTAGGGCCTGCAGACAGAACTCTCTCAATCAATGAAGAAGAACTCGAGGGAAGTTTCCGAAAGTGGAACAGTGCAAACAAAGGCCCTGACGAATTACTTAAGCCAGAGGTGCTGTGTTTCCATCCGTGATGTGGGGTTTCAGCAGGCCCTAGGAGCTTGCGCTGAGCTTGGGGGAGGACCAAATCAGGTACCTGTCAGGTAGAAATCTTGACAGGTGAGAAATTAAATGGATGGAGTGGCCCCCAAGGCCTGGGGGAAAGCATCGAGGGTGGAGAGGGGCCTAGGCACAGGCCTGTGTTCTAAAAGCTCCCCCAGCAGATTTCCAGGGCACATTGGGAGCCTTCTTTGAGTCTTTGGGTACATGGGCTCCTGTAGGAGGTCACAGGGCAGGGAGGGCTGTCTGTCGTATTTGCAGCACAGGCTGAATGCAACATGCAGACAGCGTTAGTATTTGTATGAGCACTCAAGGGGTGGCATAGTGGATACTGGACTTTTCAAGGGTAGGACTTTTCTTTTCAATCCAGTTCCTTGTTTCTTTTGGTCCTTCCTCTCTGGGATGTAAGCAGAGACCATAGGTGGTTTCATTTTATTTCTCCCTGTTTCTCCAGTGTCCGTAATAATGTCTGACGCCTAGGAGAATGCAAATATTTGTCGAGTGAAAGTGTCTTGCTCGTTGAGGGGAATAAACACACCTATTGCTGTGATACGTTCCTATTCCGCAGCCCTCCCCTCCAGCCTCTGTAACCAGCATACAGATTTCTTTCCCTTTTGCTTGTTTAAAGTCTGGTCCTCTTATACAAACCTCTCTGCATTTAGACGAGATACAAATAAGCAAAGAAACTCATAGATCCAGATCTCGAGTGGAGAAGGGGCTTTGGCCCAGGATGTAAAAGTTTCGTGAAACTCTAGAATGGCCACACCGAAAAGGGTCTCAGAGTTCTAGCTCAACCCTTTTAATTAAGGGAGGAGCAAAGTGTCATCGAGTGACCCAGTTATTAAGTCAGACAAACATCCCAACATGAGCTTATAATGAGCTTATTCCAGATTGCTGACAGTAATAAAATAGCAGTGATTGACACTCAAGTACCTCAGTGGGGTCCCTGTAATGAGCTCTGTACATAGGGCTCACCTCGTTTCTCCTCATGACACCCCACTGGGATTCTTATTTTATTATGGTGAAGCTGAGGCTCAGAGAGGGTCAATAATCTGCTTTAGGTCACACAGCGGGTAGATGGCAGAACCTGGAATTGGATCCACATCTATCTGGCCAAAAAGCTCAGGCTTTTAACAGCCCTATAGAATGCCAGGGTTCTCCCTATAGTAGACCAAAAAAGTACTTCCTGGGCCCTAGAGAAAGGCCATCTTTACACTTAGTACAGTACTGAAGACATCAGACTGTGTTGTCCTTAGACACCGCCATTAGCTCATGTTTGGTCCACCCGCAATGCTCTTCCCTTTTTGCCTTCTCACTAAGCCCATTCTTGTTTCTCAGGTGTTCTCCCCTCTGAAACCCTCTTCTGTGGTATCCCCTCCCTCCCCTCTACCCCCATATTGCAGTGTAGGTATCAGGACCTTAAGGACATGCACACTGATCTTTATCCTAATGGCCTGTCTGATGAGGGGAGCGCTTCCCCCACACCCCATGGGGCCTGGCCGGCAGTAGATGTTGCTCATAACAATTGTAGTGCTTCTCACTGCAAGCGACAGAAATCGACTCTGGCTAGCCTACACCACAGAGGCACGTTTTTGAAAGGGTGTGTGGTGGCTCCTTGAATGAAAGGAAAAGCTGAAGAACCGAGCTCAGAAAGGGCAGGAACAGCAGGATCCCCAGGGGTTCAGGTGTCAGGATGCTACTGCAGGGATGTGGACGCAGGCCCGGGAAGGAGGGATGGGTTGGCCTAGGTTTTCGATACTCCTTTCTCCTTGGCATCTTGAAAGAGCAAGGCATCCGTATTGACACAGCCACCGTGGCTGTGCCCAAGGGAGGAAGTGCAACTCCCCAAGGGAAATTGTCCAAAGAAGGGGAAAGGTCTCTAGATAGTAACCGTCCTCTACGGTGACTTCTGTTTCTGGTACAGATGCCTCCAAGATGTAGCTCTCCCACCGCGGGGCCACCTCCACTCCCGCAGAAATCACTGGAAACCAGGTAGGAGGCCTGATCATTTCTCCAGAGCTGCTGTGCCCTCACACCCTCTTGGGGCTCCTGCATGGCAGGAACTGGCCATGTGTTGTGGTGAGCACGGCCACCATGTCCTGGGCACACCTGCCCTTTCACTGTCAGAGAAGCATGCCAGGCCCCAGAAGCGGCCACAATGTGGCCCAAGCCGTGGAGCAGTCGTGAACTGTGCCTACCTCCTCTGGCCACAGAGGGGCTTTCCTTCCCGTGGGCTAAGGGTCTGGGCCATTGTCACTAAGAAAAGACCTGGCCGGGGGTTGGATTCTCAAAGGAGAGCTGGCTGCAGGTCATCTGTGCCCTCCAGCAGCTCCTCGGGGCTGGGAGCATCCCATCACGTGTGTCTCATTTTTATCAGGCCCTCTTGAAAGTCCTTCCTGCTCTCAGGAGCCCTAGAGCCCTGTGACAGTCCAGGCTCCCCAGGGAGAGCCATTTATCCTATAGGGAGGTTGGTCCAGTTGCTTTGGGGAAGCTTCACATGGCAATGAGCTTATAATGCACTGGCCTGTGGGGTTACCTGGCTGTCATCTGCTTGGTTCACTCCAAAATGAACCTATTTCTAGTTCCCTATGTCAACAATTTAGAACATTTCCAAGTTGGGCCCCCTGTGATGGAGATCTAGAGGCTCTACTGTCAAGAGCAGGCTGTCTTTCAGCCAAGGTGTCTGGAGACATTGGCCTTAAGTATGACAGAAGCTTCTCTAGAATGCTGCTGAGTCTCCAGAATGTATGTGTTCAGGACCCCACTTTCTAGAGAGCCACTGTTTCCCTCAGCCTTTAGCCCTAGAGAAAAATGTCAGTGTCAGCGACGGCAGTTGGCCAGTCAGTTTATGAGTTCACTCAAGAGGAAGTCAACACCGATTAACTCACACTGACCAGACTCACAAGAAACCAATGTACCAAGAGATTCTGCTTTATTCGCCTAAACAGAGAACTATCATTGCTGAGGAGACTTATCACAAGGTAACCCTTGTGACCACCAGTGGCATTGCCTCTTCTCTGTATAATTAGTGCCCTTTGCTGCAAAATAACCTCTGAGGAAGCAAATTCCCCTGAGCAGACTAGTCAGGGCATACAGAGCCAGAGCAAAGGGTGAGAAGATCCTAGCAGGTGGTGCTCTGGAGCTGTGGCTGGCTAATGTGCTCATCTTTAATGTGGCACAGTGCCCTCCTCCCTGGATTCCATCTTAGACTCACAGACAAGACAGTACTGGCACCTTTCCTCTCTTTTGACCCTGCAGGTTGTCTTTTATGACTACGTAACAGTTAGCTCCCATTGATGTAATAGAACTGAGTGTATTCTAGATTTTTCAGAAATGCCAAGGCCTTTTGATTTGGATTTAAATGATGCTCTCATGCCCTCAGCAACATGTTGTCTGACCAGGCTGTCCTCTGAAATGGGCCAGTCTCCTATGTAATGGTTATGATTAGAGGGTGTTTTTTTTTTCTGAACTTGACCCTAAACCCACTTGACATTGGTAAAACACTTGGAATGTCCTCTGCATGACTGACACCATGCACCTCCTTCTCCAGTAACTGTTTCTTTGTTCCCTTTGTGTTTTTTCCAGGGCTCAGAAAAAGCTCTCATGTAGTCTAGAAGACCTGAGAAGTGAACCTGTGGACAAGGTCAGCCCATCAGCCTCTCCGTAAAGACTCCTGAGTCACTTCTTACCCAGCAGTGCTGGGACATACAGGTCCCACTTTATAGAGGCTTTTCTAACGCTGATGGGGAGGCAGGAATTACATGAACATTTTGAGAAAACCGGTCAAGTGTGGCCCAAGGCATTGTAGAGGCAGGACAGGAAATGCTTCCTGGAGTTGATGGAGATGTTGAGGTGTAGGGAGCAGGAAGATGTCAGTTTAGAGCCATGAGTCAGATCAAACCATGGAAGGTCTTGAATCCTGACTCTATATCCCCAGAGCCACTTAGGAGCATTGCAGAGATTTTGAATGAGGAAGTAATGTGAATAAAGTTGATGAGCCCAGGAGTGAGTTATGGGATAATTTAGAAGACTGGAGAGGAAGCTTTTTTGAGAGTCTAGAAAGATATGAGAGCTTTGTGGCCCCATATATGAGGGTGGCCCTTGACCATGTGGGTGACCCCTATGCTGGTTCTTGAGCAAGGTCACTGGAGACCAGGGGGGTCCTTCCCTGATGGAGCACCTTAATGGAGCCCTGCTGCCTACAGTCCCTTGGTCTGATCAGTGTACCAGTGCTGGTAATTACAGTGGAAACCCATGAAGGCTGGAGCTGGCAGGGGCCACTGGGCCCATTCAGTGGCTCTGTTCCTGTGGTCCTGTGCCTCTTGCTCCTCCTGGTCAGATTGCTGGCAGCTGTCCAGAACATCTGTCTATGACTTGGACAGTGGCCTGTGTTTCCATCATGGCTGGTGATTACCTGACATAAAGATGGGGAGGGAGGGAATGAGCCCTGCAGATATAAGCAGGCAGCTGGTCCTGAGTTGTTGTTTGCGACTAACACTGGTCTCTCTTTCTCCACATGTGTGAAATCCTTCTTGCCACTGCATAGTGTGTCGATGGGAACCAGCTCTCCCCAGTGATAGAACCCAAGGTATATTAACTGCATGCCCCCTGTCATGCATCTGTGGTCACATGTCTGCTGGTGTGTTTTCATTTAGCAGGTTACAGCTTTTGTAACTGTAAAGTATGTTAATCATAACGGGTAAGAGTGCGGGAGGAAAGACAAAGCTTCCTCTACCATTTTCTGTTTATGTGCACCCCGCTGTGTAATGTGATTTCACCTCACTGACTGTGGATAGGATTTATTATTACCTCCTCCGTTTTACAGGCTCAGAAAAAACCCATCTTTAACAAGGCATTGTAGATCTGATTGCTAGGAAGGGGGAATGTTATGACTTCCACATATAATCAGAGGAGTGTGACAGCTCTCATCCTTTCTGTGCTGATGTGTCATGGTTAAACACAGGGGCACACTCAGCCACCGGTGCAAGAATCTTCCTATGACATCCCCTAATGTTGCTGTCTGACACTTGCTTTCTGTGACTGAGAGCTCATCACATCAGAAGACACATCCTGTGTTTTTTCCCAGCTCTATTAGATACATCTTCTGGACTTCCCTAGAATGTGCGTCCGCTGATCCCAGCTCTCCCCCTGGAACCCATGGAAGGAACCAGTGTCCCCTGCTGCTGACTGCTCCAGAATCAAAGTCCCTCAGGCCCTCTCTGACTTGAACACCCTCTCACGTGCACAGATCACAAGCCTTCCGAGTTTCTATTCCGTCTCCTTAGGGTCAGCACTAGTTTCTCTAGCTTGTGGCCTGGTCCACTCTTGAGCACGATATTCTAGATGGTGTCTAATTGGTGCCTTCCTTGAGCTGGGGACTGCTCTTATAGTTCCTGCTGTCAGTCCAGACCCTGGGGAATGTGATAGTTTCTGTACCTTTGTTTATGTACTGTCCTGGTGTGCTCAGCCTGAGGCAGGAATTGTTCCCTATTTAGAAGCAACGAAACAGTTTCTGGGAGGTGAAAGAGAGAGAGAGAGAGAGAGATGCCTGAGTCCTGTCTGATGTGAAGCCTGTGTTGTGTCACTCTGGTGTGCTACCCTCTCTGTTCTAACTTAAGGCAGCTGAGCAGTTATACACTGCCCCCTGTCTGGGATTTCCATTACCCCCACAACCAGTCTTATTCTTCTGTTCCTTCTGTGGCCTATCCTGACTTTGACCTTCTCTGGCAGCGAGCACTTCCTTCCCAGGTTTCCTTCTTGGGTGAACAGAGCTGAGAGCCCTTTCTGTTACTCTTGATTCCTTTGTTGTCTTTCTTACAGGTCTGCATGGCCCATCCTTGAGTTAGGTTCTGTCCCTTTCCTCCCAGCTCCCCATCAAGCACCCAGGGCAGCCCACATCTGCGGCCGTGGTCGTCTTTGCCCTGTCTTCGGGGAGCATATGTGATGGTGCAACCAGAAATCTGGTTTTGAGAGCCCTTCCTTGCTCCATATTTCCTGTGTGATGGGAACCTAGAGTCACAGTTGGTGAAACTTTTTGAACATTGCCTTCCCCACAGTCTGTGGTTCTAGGTCTGACTGTGCATCAGAGTAATCTCAAAGGCTAGTTTAAAAATACTGACACTTGGGGTACAGTCCCACAGGGGCAGATTCCCAGGACCGGGTACACCCGAGATCTCTGGTGTTTTCATTAGTGTCCCAGCTAACTGTGAAGCAGTTGGTGCACAGACTAGCATTTGGAAACTGTTGGTCTTGCCAGTGTATGATCAGGTCCAGTCTCTACCTTGTGGGTCATCGTGAACGTAAAAAGCATGCACTGTCCCTCTCTTAAGGCTCTGGTTATTTCCACCTCACGAGCCAGTTCTTGAACAGTTCCTTGGAAAGAAGCACCTGGGTGGCTCAGTCAGTTAAGCATCCACCTGACTCTTGGTTTCAGCTAAGGTCATGATTTCACAGTTTCATGAATTCAAGTCCTGCATCAGGCTTCATGCTGAGTGTGGAGCCTGCTTGGGATTCTCTGTCTCCCTCTCTCTCTGCCCCTCTCCCACTTTCACTGTCTCTGTCTCTCTCAAAATAAATAAATAAACTTAAAAACGACAACAAAAAGAATACCTTGGAAGTATAGTCTACTTTTTTCACATGTCTCCTTTCTGAGTTTATTTATTTATAAGGGGTTACCACTCCATGTTCAGTGAGGGAATCAGACTTCAAACAGTTTCTAGGATGATGTATTTATAAGCACACTGAATTCAGAAATTCATTGGACATTTGGCTTCTAACTGAATGAAACTTCAAAAGATGTCTCAGCCATTAAACCCTCCGTTACTTTTCTGACCTGTCAGTTGTGAAATCCAAACTTTGCGTATTACTTTTCTTCTGGGCCCGATCAAGTAATCCACAGTTGATTTCCTTGGTAATGTTGCTTCATTTTCTGTTCTTACTGACATGCATTCGACTGGGTTTCCCTTAGGTTTGTGGGTTTAGGGGGCATTATACCCTTCTTTTAAAAAAAATTCTAGTATAATTAATGTACAGTGTTATGTTAGTTTCAGGCAGACAATATAGTGATTCAGCACTTCTGTGTGATACTCAGTGCTCACCATGATGACAGGACTCTTAATCCCCATCCCTATTTCACCCATCCCCCCACCCACCTTCCCTCTCATCACCATCAGTTTGTTGGCTATAGTTACGAGTCTGTTTCTTTTGTCTCTTTTTTACTTTGTTCATTTGTTTTATTAAATTCCACGTATGAGTGAAATTATATGGTGCTTGTCTTTCTCTGACTGCCTTCTGTCCTTCCTAACCAAATAAGTACACTTCTTTCCCTTTACATTATCTTGTTTCTTTGGGACCCTTTCTATGGCCGGGGTGCGTGCGCAAGCCCATTGCACCGGGGCTGAACCTTGGGCAAACTATGATCCTAAGTTTCTAAGGGAATTGTTGGCATGGAGCCCCCTGGTCTGTTTTCTCTCCCAAGTTGTGCATACCTTCTCACTTTGCCTTAATCTGCTATTTTTCAAAATAACTTATTGTAATATATAGATATAATTAATATATATGATCTGTATTATCAATATATATAATAGGTATACTTTTATTAGAATTTGGGTTTGTATATTCAAAACACCCAAAGGATAATTCATGGCTGTAATTCGTTGAGCCTCCGAGCATTAGGCCAAATGGCAAAGGCCTCCTTTGCAAGATGCTTCCACTTCCTGTTTGGAGTCAGCTGCAGTCGGCCCTGGATTTGGGCTTGACTCTGTCCTGTCTCATTGCATGGCCCTTTCTCAGAACTTTGGTCCCCTTTCCGGGACTGACTGATCTTTGAAAGGTCTCTGAGTTGACCCGAGTGAAAAATGGCCCTTAGAAAGCCAAGCGGTGCCTGTATCCAGAGATTTCCTAACTGGGTTTGATTTTGAGCCTGATAAGCTGACTCAACATGTCTCTTTCTCTCCTTCCAATAGGATGGCCCTTTCCTGGCAGAGCACAAATACCCCACATTACCTGGGAAGCTTTCGGGAGCTACGCCCAACGGAGAGGCTGCCAAGTCAACTCCCATGGCCTCACAGCCCGACCCCACAGGGGGCAGCCTGCTCAGGCTGAGTGAGTGTCCAAGCCCTGGGGTTGGTGGCCCCTGGAGCAGTGACCTTGGCACATTCCGTTATTGCCCAAAGTCCCTGCACCCACGGTTGGAGAATGTGGGAGCGGGGGTTGGGTGGACGAGATAAGTTGTCCCTCTGGGTGGCGTCACTTGCTGAGACAATGACTCCTTGTCTGGGCACACTATTTCCTTTGGTAAACACTGTAGAGTGCCAGAAACCCAGGCTGGGAGTCCACCCTTTCTTTCCAGCCGCAAGCACTCCACCCCACCCCCATTTTCCCTCTTCCAATCTTCCTTTCTTGGCCCTTCTTATCCCATCATTCCTCTGTTCCCTCCCTCCTAGACCCCTTCTGCACCCTTCCTGTCCCTCACTCCACCCCTCCTCCTCTGTCATCCTGATCTTTGCTCTCCTGTCTCCACCTTCTTCTTGCAGCCTCCCTATTACCATTAGGATGATATTATGTGCTCTTCCAGGGGAGAGTGTTTCCTTAGGGAAATGGAGTCAGTGGCCAATGGGCAAGGATTTCCATCCACAGGTACCGTTTTGGTGCTTAGGGCCTGGAACCATGGAGGTCTTTGCTGCTTTTCATGCAGAGTAGGCCATCTTTCCTCAACAACAACAGATCAGTGGAGCCCAGGAGGGAACGTTCTGGTCCCTGCAGAGCTCTCCCTACCCAACCTCTCCTTCCTGGTTGTTCCCTGAGCCAGCCCATGTGTCAGCTTCTGCCCTTGGCCAGTTCTGCCTCTGGCTATAGGAACTCCAAATAAGCTCTTGAATGAGTGTGTCCTAGTAATACGGAGACTCTGGACTTGGAAAG
The DNA here is from genome assembly GCF_022079265.1 of Lynx rufus. NCBI lineage: Eukaryota > Metazoa > Chordata > Mammalia > Carnivora > Felidae > Lynx > Lynx rufus. The sequence goes on from NW_025814897.1 coordinate 64,757,668, forward strand.
GCTTTGGACCATTCTAGTCTGATCTAAGTGATCAGACTGGCACCCACACAAGAGAAGAGGTGCATGTGGCCCAGTATATCAGCCCCTGCCACTGTCCCCCCCTCCCTGTGTGTGTGTGGATACCTCAGCCTGCCAGGAAGTGGCCCCAGGAGTATTTGGCCCCTCATGTGAGGCCTCCGTTCACTGCACTGACCCTGTGGGCCAAGTTCAGCCCCTGTTCCCCCCTTCTTTTCTCATGGGATTGTTTTTCTTTCTGTTTGAGTTTTTCTCTCTTGCTCGATGACTCTTTTGTTTATTTCTTTGCTTCCCTATAACTCTGTTGGGCTGGACTTTGGCCTCTCTTGCTTCTTCATGTGGCTTCTCTACTTCTTGATTGGCTGGAGATCGTGGCCGGAGTGTCAGTGCCCCCGTATTAGGTACTGTACCCTTCCAGGTGAGGTGGAGAGTGAGATGCCCTAGTTTCCCTACCCTAACACCCTCCCCTTCTGGAACATTCAGCCACGTCCCCCTCCTGCCTGCATTTCCGCATCTCCCCCTGGAAAAAGAGGAAGCTCCTTGTTGGAGTTATCCATAAGTACTTGGACCCCCAAAACCTTTAGCACTTGAAGACATTAGCTCACCCAAATTTGAAACGTTAACTTCGCCAGTCCTCAGAGAACCTGGAGTGTGCCTGATCCCCCTGCTGGTCTCTGAGATCTGGATGTAAAGTGCTTCCCTGAAGGCAGAGCAGGGCAGACTCTTCCCCACTCCCACTGAAGGATGGCCCGGGTCTGGGGAGGAGGTCTCCAGAGGACCCGTTCCTTCCTCTCATTGATACACTATTCTGTTCTTCCCATCTCAGGAGACACAGAAAGTGGTTGGGACGACACTGCTGTGGCCAATGACCTCTCATCCACATCATCGGGCACTGACTCAAGCCCCCAGTCTCCCCTGACGCCAGATGGTAAACGGAGCCCCAAAGGCATCAGGAAATTCTGGGGAAAGTAAGTTGGTGGTGGTGATTATAATTACATTGCTTAGAATTAGCATTCTTCTTGAATGGGCAAAGAACTGCATAACCCCCTGTTTAATCAGATGTTGAAACAGCAGTAAAAACAGAATGGTCATTAGAAGGATTTGAGTTATCTTGTAGGCCCCGGAGGAGGAGAACTATGAAAGCACTCATTAAATGTAGCAGTTACTTTACATGTCCTTCATTCCAGGCATCTGTCTGTCCCACAAACCCTGAGTGCATTCTCTGTAGTTTACGCTACAATGTACTTTGGGAGAGACACTTGGATGAGACCAATTTCTTTTTTCTGAGGGGTCAGTCTGTGTCTTAAGAAAGATTTGCCGTCCCAGTTGACTCAGTCTGTGAAATGAGGCAGAAACTGGGGCCTCCTACCAAGCATCATTCCTCACTTTGACTCCACATGGTGTGCCCTGAAACCCAGAGGCAGAATTAAAATGGAGGTTGGGTCTGGGGAGCTGTCACAAGTCATGATCCTTAACCTCTGGGGGGGCACTGGGGACAAGTGCTGTGGAGAGTCCTGGGTCCAGCTGCTGTGGCCCTGTGTAGGGGGCTGGTACACTGGCTGCATGCTCTCAGGCCATCCCCTGACAGTCTCCATGGATTCCTCTCCACATAGAATCCGAAGAACTCAGTCAGGAAATTTCAACACTGATGCTCCGGGGATGGCAGAGTTTCGACGCGGTGGGCTCCGGGCAACCGCAGGGCCAAGGCTTTCTAGGACCAGAGACTCCAAGGGTCAGAAAAGGTAAACCTCCCTCCAGGGTGGAGTGGGAAGGGGGTGCTGAATGCTCCAGAGGTGGAAGGCAGGAGTTTCTAGTGCAAAACTTTTCAACCTTTCCCACTTGGCACGAGTAGACATTGCTCATGTTTTACAGGTACACTAAGGTAAAGGCAAAAGGCTCCCTACAAACCAAGGTGGCCGGTGGGGGCTCTCCGGGCTCCCTGAAGACCTCAGCAGCTCTGTGCCTTGCACACTGGTGCAGCCATTGAGAGCACAGATTCTGGAATTATAGACCCGAGTTGGAATGTGCTCAACCACTTCCTAGCTGTGAGCCTTCAACCAGGTTATATAACCTCTCTCTGCCTCATTTTCCTCATTTGTGAAGTGAGAGGTAAAAAGAAGTATTTTCTTAAGGTTCTTGTGAGGATCACATGCACCACTGCCCATCTAACCCAAGCATCAGTGGTCTGCCATTCATGGGTCCACTTTTTCTAGGAAATCTGAGAAAGGGCGTTGTCTCCCACCCCTCTCTGGGTCAGTCCCCCTCCCACACAGACCTCCACAGGAGGGTGTTGGCCTGTTGCCATTATCCCTCCTAAGACAAAGCACCGCAGTTTGCTGAAGGGTGTTAGCTAAAGGGGGTTGCAGAGGGTATGGGGCACTGGAATCAAAATGGGAACTTTCACATGACTCTTCCATCGTGCCCAAATGAAAAAACATTAAAAGAAGTTACACTTTTCCTGGACTGCCCTAATAGATACCCTCCAGTTACTAGCTTTACCCCCTTTCCTTAGGTCACCCTATTCTGAGAAAGCATGCCCCCCTTCAGATCTGCCCAGGCAAATCTTTACTCCTGTGTTTTCGGAAAATCCCTTCCCATATCCTCTGTTCCCAGCAGACAATTTCTACAGTGTATTGTCTCCAGCAATGTTCTCCTAAAGTCTGAGTTATTTGGCCAAGATCAGGCTTCTGGGGGCCTTCCTCAAGACTGGATTGTGCCATTTTAAATCTGACCAGTGAAAAGTAACATTAACTCTCATATTTAATCCCTCTGAGATTACCACACACCAATGCCGAGTGCAGGTGGTAAGATGTGCACAACTCAGATATCAAGTCTCAGAAACAATACAGCCTAGATCCCAATGATGAGCAAAGAACGTTTCCCTAAAGCATCATGTTGTTGGCAGACCTGTACCCCCAAGGAAGGGAACCCACCAATGCACACTCCCCCCACCCTACCACCCTCAGGCTTCTATAGGCTTTGCAGGTGCACACGGGGCCTTTCCACATCCACTCGCACTTTGGTGGCGTCCTCAGACGTCTTCTCCAGGTGCCTTGTAGAGAAGTGTGAGGGTGTGTAGACTTCTGTTTCTGCTCTCTGAGGATCAGGGTGTTGGTGTTTACCCTTCTAATCAAATGTAAATGCTCAGTAAATGCTAGCTTTCCAAGGCAGGAGAATCTAAGGACATGGTTTGAGAAGGCAGAGACCAATTCACAGCCCTTAAAAAGTGAGCCAGAGAAAGCTTATACGTTCCAAGAGCATTCCAATGTACTAGCAATTTTTAAATGTAGACTTCAACATCTTTGATTCTTCAGAGATGAAAAAACAATCTGCAGTAAGGTTGAATGATGAACCTTGGCTCCAAATATGGCAATTTCTTTAGGGTTGATTCTTGAAGGGAAATCACTGGCAGGGGTAGAAGAAATTTTCTAAGACCCTTCAGCCCTTTTTTCTTAACATAGGACTGCATAGTTAGGGGGCCCATTTTGCCATTCTGGGCAACCATTTTGGGATGGGGTAACCGAAGTCAGGAACTTTCTCTGCTGAAGGAAAAATGGCATTTCCACCCACAAAGCTGCTTTGTTTGAATGTCTTTGTGCTTTGTTAACCGGAACAGTGATGATGAAGGGAAAGAAAATGACGTCCTGAGGAGATTGCTGCATTTATGCTACCAGTGCTGGTGGTAACAACATGTGTTGGCCGGTAGAAAAGAAAGAACTTTATTACTCTGAAGCAGAAACTTGATAGAAGCTAAGGTCCGCTTGTATTTATAGATGTTTCAGTATAGCCTTATAAAATATCGCCAACAATATCCCTGTAGGAAAAACACTTTGTTACAGCAAGTCTCCAGCCCCAATCTCTTTCTTTTCCTAATGAAATATTTCTTAAGTATCGTATTTGATAGTGACACTTTATAGGACTCCTCTCTGAGGTTATAGAAGAAGGAATTTTATTGTCTTTTTTCCTCTGGTATCAGGTTTTACTGATTTGCATCCCAGGAGGCACTGCTATAGGGGTGCCTGTCACACCCACAAAATACTACATTTTTATTGTTAATTTCGTTTGCATATGTTTGTCATTTTTCTTGAGCTGTCTGCATTGTTTTGCCCATTTTTGTTAGTGTCTGTCTGACAAATTTCTGTCTGCTCTCTCTATATTAAGATATTAAGCTATGTCTCATTGTGATAAATTATTTTTTAGGCTTCTTGCAGAATTTTACTTTATTCTCTGACAGTTTGATATATGGAATTTTTATGTTTAAACTGAGGTTCATGAACTTTTCCTTTGTGGTTTCTTCCATGTTAAATGTTTTTGACGATTTGTTTTTCAAGTTTATTTATTTATTTTGAGTGAGACAGAAAAAGGGTAAGTCAGGAAGGGCAGAGAGAGAGAGGGAGAGAGAAAAATCCCAAGCAGGCTCCATGCTGTCAACCTACGAACCGAGATCATGACCTGGGCTGAAGTCAGATGCTTAACTGAGCAAAAAACTGTGTTCACATCTTCTCTTAGGGATTTATTTTGGTATGTGGTAAAAGGTAATTTTATTTTTCCAAGAAAAAGCAGCAGTGTGTAATGTATAAGTCAGGCAGACTCCATCACATGGCTGGATCTCATCTTTGTGCAGGGATTTTCTGAGTTGGTCTCCTGAGGCTACTGGCCTTTGAAACTGTAGCTTTATGAAGGTTTCTAATCAGACTATTTTATTGCCTTTCTCCTGTATTCATGGTCAGTGTCAGGTTTATCCTGAATGTGAGAAAGCATTAGCTTCAAGGTCCTTTACTTGCACCTGAGTGTCTTCTAGTATCTAGAGAGAGTCTAGTCAATGTGCTGGTGTTGCCATGGGTTTCGCAAAATTTTCCTAAGGTATTTTAACACGTCCAGTTTGGGACTGCCAACTCTACTCCAACCTTCCCATTGTCTACATATTGCCTTCTGTCAAATGACGTTGGAGCAGCATGGGCATTTTGGGGACCTGGCTAAGGGGAAGTTGAGTTTTGGGTATCCATTTAGTTTGGATTTGTTGGGATGTGCGTATGTGGTTTGCACTCACTTCATGTTTAGTTGACTAGCTGTCCAATATAAAAATGGCTCCAGGATTACTGCTACTTCCCAATGTGCCAGTTTGCCCAGCACTCTGATACAAAGACGCACAGTTGGAGATCATGTCCCAGTATGAACGTGCACTCTGATATAAAAAGGCAGAGTTGGAGATTGAGTCCCAGTATAAATGTGTCCTTTGGCACTCAGTATCAGAAGTATGGGGTTGTGGAAAAGAAACATTTCAGATGTATAAAACCAGAAGCTATTCTGTGAAAACTTTTTCCAGTTGTTAGATCTGCAAAATCCCAGGCAAGGGATTCAGTTCTCTTGGACACTTAGGGAAAAGAGAAGTTCTGTCTAGGCAGAAATGCACTAACGAAGCTTATACTTCATATGTTCTCCCTCTTTCACTGGGAAGGCATAAAAACTGCGATTTGGAAAGATGTTTTGGAACATGTCAGTAAAGCAAGGGATTTGGCTGTGTCTGAAAGGTACCTTCTCTGTCCTCTCTAAATGACTTAAAAGTTTGTTTAGCTAAGGCCCTGGGCGACCCCGGAACTGAGAGAACCTGGGGTGGGGGCAGGGCTGGGAAGGGGGAAGAAGGTGAAGAAGAATCAGGGTCTGCTACTGTGAGAACAACCCAGGGTTGGGAGGGTGGAGACCATTTACAAAGAGGGACATGGGAATTCTGCTGAAGACAAGCACCAGATTTTTAGAAGGTTCTGAACATGTGTACAAGACCGAGATTTTCAAATTATCTCAAAAACACTTATTTTTCCTTCAGAGCTGAAATATTCCTCTGGTATATCGAATACCCATTTTTACCAATTTCCAGAAACCAGAAAAGGAATGCAATAAAAAACTAATAGAATGTGAAAGAAAAGTGATAAAATGCACATTTGAAATTGAAAGTATTCTCACATTAACAGTAAACAACAACAAAATTCCAGATCATACCAAAAATGGTAATTCATTGAAAGCAAAAGATAAATTCCAAACAAAATCCGTGAATAGTTTCCTAGATTATTGTTCCTATAAAGTGAGTCATATGAGCACACTGGAAAACTGAAAATTTCTTGATTTTTATGGGATGGAATATATCGACAAAGGTAACAAACTCATAAAGGAATTAATAAAAATATGCCTAGATTTCATAATGTTTTTCAGTTTCATTAAATTTATAATTTTTCTGTGATTTCTCATCCTAAATGAGAATTGGTCCCCAATTCCATACTCAAATTTTGTACTTTTCTTAGAGGGCCCCCCAAATTTTGTAAGTTCTAGGTCTCACAAAACCTGGATCTATACCTACTCGTGTCCCATTACAATCCAGGTTCCAGACTCCCAGTTGTCTGGCATTTACCCCAAGGCACCTAGAATCACATTTTCTTGTCATTCTGGTCTTCTAACTCTTTCACTTTAAGAATAACTCAGCCAGGCATTCATATATATATATATATTTTTTTTTTTTTTTAATTTTTTTTTTTAACCAGTGTGTTGAGGGTACTTTTCTGGAAGGAACCTTACAGGCTCTCCGGTTTTCTACATTCCATAAATCCTGCTTCGTTTTTTCCCAATGAACATAAGAGTCGCTTTGTCAACCTCCCTCGCCCCAGACTCCATTGAGGTTTTGAGTGTACCATTATAGTCACACTTTAAATGAAAAATTAATGTCTTTAAGAACTGATGGCTTTGTAATACCCAGTCATCCTGTCTAGGAACACGAGCTAGCTCTTCATTTATTCATGACTCGATGCTGCTCAGTTGAGTGTTACAGTCGCCACCTCCCCCTGCACTGTCTCCCACCGCCCCCCGCCCCGCCCCAGCACACAACACGTACACATTGCTTGTAAAAGCAACTCCTGGACATTTTAGCATTCTTGTTGCTATAAGTGGGACTTTTAAATTACCTTAAGAAAAATGTTAGTATCTGTGCTATGGATTTTGTAAGTCCCATAAATACTATGTATATGTCTTATAAGTAACCACCTTACTGAATTCTCTTAGATTTTCCAGGTAGGCAGTTACCTCATCTGAGAAGAGTGGCTTGCTTTTCCTTCTACTTTGTATCCTCCTTTCTCTCTCTTCCTGAACTGGCTGCACTCTCAGACCAGTGTGATTAGTCCTGATTAAAAACATTATTTTTATTGACTTTAATGTGAATGTCCCTAGTGTTTCATTAAGAAAGGATTAGTTGTTTAGAAGTTGTTTTTAATGTTTTTTTTTTTTTAATGTTAGAGAACTGGCCCCCTTCTCCTAGTTTTCTATACATTTCCCTAAAAACACTGTTGATCCACAAAAATCTTGTCAATAACATGATTGGTTGTAGATCGTCCTCCAAATGGAGCGTGACTCTGGGCTTGCGGCACACGGTGCCCAGTAAGTGGACGGATGGCGCGTAAACACAGCCTCCCGGGGATCGCAGAACTGGCCCCTGCTGACAGTCACTGCAGACTCGAAATTCAGACCAGGTGTTATCAAAGGAAACTCTAGAGTCTACCGCAAATGAGAATTATAGTGGAATTTTGTACAACTAGACCCCATGTTGGGATGGTTTAAAACCTAGTTGCCTTTTTTATGTGGCTCCGTTGTGTTCAGATGCAGCCTCCGGCTCTCCCACTAACAGGGACATGTTGTCTTCCTGCTTCCCAGTGACGCCGGTGCCCCCTTTGCCCAGTGGAGCACAGAGCGTGTGTGTGCGTGGCTGGAGGACTTCGGCCTGGGTCAGTACGTGATCTTTGCCAGGCAGTGGGTGACTTCTGGCCACACTTTACTGTCAGCTACCCCTCAGGACATGGAAAAGGTAAGGGCTGAGCCCTGGGAAGGAGGTTCCCATTTCTCCTCAAACCGATGTCTGGGGAGGTGAGGCCCCCACTTCTCTATCCCCTGCCCTTACACACACACACACGAGGGTGGGTGGAAGAGTCTGAGATTTCCTCTGTCACTGCAGGTTGATCCCCTGCACTGTGCAGGGGTCCCCAGGTGGACTTCCATGATGCCCTCTGAGGGTCAAACTGCCAGCTGGAATTTCATATCTGTCTTCATCTTTCAATTTCAGGAGTTAGGAATTAAGCAACCTCTGCACCGGAAGAAGCTGGTTTTAGCAGTGAAAGCCATCAACACCAAGCAGGAGGAGAAGTCTGCACTGCTCGACCACATCTGGGTGACACGTAAGGACAGGCAGTATATGTAATATGTTTCCAGCAGCTCCTAAGGGTAAAAAAGCATTTCCCTGGGAGTATGTGGCTCACAGACTGCAGTCTGCTTGGGAAAGGCACGTAGATTACTAAACCTCATGGGGAATACAGCTGCACTTCAAGATGATGATTTGCTGCTTTTTATTTATTTATTTGCATGTATAGTCTCCCATTCTTATGAGCCCTAACACACCCATTTCTTCTGGTTTCTGTAGGTTGGCTTGATGATATTGGCTTACCCCAATACAAAGATCAATTTCATGAATCCAGAGTTGATGGGCGAATGCTACAATATCTGACTGTGGTGAGGATTTTCCCTTTCAGTGTTTCAGTTGTCCCTGCAAGCACTCAGCTCAGGTATCCCCACAGCAGTTATTTTAAACCTGATTCCACCTCCTCCCTCATATTCTTAGGGTCTTTAAATAGTATTGTTCATCACAGAAGAGGTCGGAAGTAGCAGAGTACGAACACCATGCTAAGAAAAGCTGCTGTGTCCACATGCCCCTTCCTGAGATGTGGTAGACTTGTCTGTGTGTGGTCTGGGAAGGAAACTTAAGGATCTTAGTCACTTTGGAAACTCGGGTTTATTAACCAAAACATTTCTCTTCCAGAATGATCTCCTCTTCTTAAAAGTCACGAGCCAACTCCATCATCTCAGCATCAAGTGTGCCATTCATGTGCTACATGTCAACAAGTTCAACCCCCACTGCCTACACCGGCGGCCAGCTGATGAGGTGAGGGCAGGACAGTACCTATCCCGGTAACCCTGAGTCAGGACACGTGCACGATTGGGTGTGAGAAAACAAGAATGACAGCGCAACATGGCTGCCTTTCAGACCAGGGCGCTTAGGATTCTTCCCTTTGCTAGTGCCACATGGTGCCCCAAACACCCGTTGCTTACATTTTGTGTCCCACAACGGACATTAGACCTCCAAGCTCCCACCGCTCTTGGGGGGGACACATGCTCAGGGCCAGAGGCGATAACAGCAAGTCTTTCAAAGCCATTGCAGTGATCAAAGATGATGAGCAAGTGGAGCAAAGGAGAAGGAGGGGAAAGCAAAACAGACAGATGGGGTCAAAGTAGACGGAGGAGAAAAGGAACCAGACGTTTCAGAACAGATCCCCCTACTTGCAGATATGAAATTAACTGACCTCCAGTCCAGGTGCACAGGGGATCCCTGCACAGGTTTTGCTAGAGCAGAAGTCACATAGGTAAACACAGCAACCCTCATTCTGGAGAAGTGCCTGATAATGTTCTATGTACCTCAGAGTGCTTGTTGGGCCCTGTCTGCTATATTCCTAGGATCTAGTATAACCCTGCTGTAAGATTAACTCTGCTTCCTGAGGGATTAGAAACTCCTTCCCCTACCTTCCATTTCATTTTTGTCGGATACAAATATGTTTTGGATGCCTTCTGTGTGTCAGGCACGGTGCTGGACATTCTGAAGACCAAGATGCCACTTAGGTATAAGCGTCTTAATGTGTGTTCCCCTAAAACATTTGGCCACACCATGGAGATCTTTTGTCTGTAAAACACTTGGCTCGTAAATGATAGTCCTCTTTAAAGTTTTGTTGAATTACTAAATGAATGACTCCATGCCTTCATTCACTGGTCCCACTATTAACCAGATGATTAGGGAGTCTCAGGATTCTGTGCCATCAGATATTTCAGTGTAGAAGAGCTTGCAAGATTCTGTGAGAGCTCTACTACTTGGAAACTGGGAAGGCTCTCGGATGGCTGGGATGGCTGCCTGGGTCTCTGGGCATGAGGGCTGCCTTCTGGTCAGGCATCTGGGGCAGGCTTATTCACAGGGGCTGGCCCCCAGAGAAGACCACAGGTAGGACCTATTAGACCTAACTTTTTCACTCTCCTTCTCCCTCTCACAGAGTAACCTTTCTCCTTCAGAAGTTGTACAGTGGTCTAACCACAGGGTGATGGAGTGGTTGCGATCTGTGGACCTGGCGGAGTACGCGCCCAATCTTCGTGGGAGTGGTGTCCATGGAGGCCTCATTGTGAGTGGCTCTTTAGCCTGCTTTGGCATAAACTGGGCTATTCAGAAACTTATTTCTCAATGGCCAGACATAAATCCTAGTAAAAAATATTGGTAGTTCATCTGAAGCCCTTGCTTGCATCAATTGAAATCTCAAAATATTTGATAATTTGCAACTGGGAATTAACATACCTCATGGAAACAGGATGGTTTCTGGAAGAACTTCCATAGCAATAGACCCAGAGGATTCCCAGGACAAATGGGTTGCATGTCAGACTGTACCTAGAGTGATGCAGTGGCTGGGGAAGTGAGGGGCTGGCCACCGAAATGTAACTTCCTGCTTGCCACAATATGATCATGATGGTCACTCAGATCTGTCAAGTGGTAAAGCCAGTGGGGAAATGAAGGGATGGTTCGGACGTCAGAATGGACCCTGGGAGACCATCTTATCCAAAGAGTCACAGCTCTCTGCTGGCCTGTGAAAATGAGGTTGTCAGTCAACAAATGTGGTAGCCAGGCCCTGTGCCAGGAAAAGAGAGGGGAGTGGGATACAGGACAAGTGGATAAGCTTCAGCCCTTGCTCTGGAGACACCCCTGGGCCCACGGAGGCCTGTTTCTCACTGTCACCACCTGGAGCCGTCTGTGGTCATCACTGCGTGGCTCTGTCTGTGCTTTCTTCTTAGATCCTGGAGCCCCGCTTCACTGGGGACACCCTGGCTATGCTTCTCAATATTCCACCGCAGAAGACGCTCCTCAGACGTCACCTAACCACCAAATTCAATGCCCTGATTGGTCCTGAGGCTGAACAGGAAAAGCGAGAGAAAATGGCCTCCCCGGCTTACACACCACTGACCACCACAGCCAAAGTCCGGGTGAGTTGCCAGACCCTCTCTGGGGTGGTCACAGGGGCCCACCTTCTAGCACCCATGTTGTACTGAGTTTGGCCCAGTGCCTGGAGCCAGACCAGCATGTGCCGCCTAGACGAGGAGGCTCTCTCGGGTCCTGCCCCGAGAGCTCGGTCTCCTTGTCCGTGTTTGTTAGGCCAGTTCCCTGCCATACCCGGGTCCAAGGAAGAGAGTACGATTTTCTTTGCACAGACACCATGTCCAGGAAGCATCTCTTCTCAGGCAGCTGGCACTTGTCCTCTACCCCAATGCCACCTTGACTCATCTTGCAAATAGATGAGTTCATGATTCTGAGTTCCCTTCAGTCAGGCTCATCTGTGTGCCATGGGGTCTGAGAACTGTCCTGGGGCACCTGGATGGCTCCGTCAGTTAAGCATCTGACTTCGGCTCCGGTCATGATCTGACAGTTCATGGGTTTGAGCCCCATATCGGGCTCTCTGCTGTCAGCACAGAGCCTGCTTCAGATCCTCTGTCCCCTTCCCTCTCTTCCCCTCCCTGCCACCAAATAAATAAAACCATTAAAAAAGAAGAACAACAGCTGTCCTGCCAACACAGGGAGCGCTCCTGTTCACAACTGGCCGTGATTGCCTGTGCTGTGGAGGTGGCCAACACACAGCGGTCCAGGGGGCCGGAGATTATACAGGCACCAGCACCACTCACTGGGGGTCTCTGAATCTCACAAAGCCCGTTAGAAACTGCCTGAGCCACACTGTCCTCAGACCGTGTCCTTCTTAGACTGCAGACCCACAGACAGAATCTCTGGAGGCCAGGCTGGCCCTGTCCCCAGCAGCACGGTGATGCCTAGGTTTAGCTACAAGTCATGCACAGACCTCCTTCCCCAAGGGAGCAGGACCAGAAGTGTGTCTGGGGGATACCAGCAGAAGTAGCGCTGGGTGAAGCTAGAGCAAGCAGGAAGGGCCACTGGGGCTCTCCAGCATGGCCTCCCCAGGGCTGGGGGTGCTGCGAGCAGCTGATGCAGCAGCTGTGTGAGACGGGTCCTCCGCCTCAGCACCCTCTAGAAGCTCCTAGGCGCCTCCCCACCCCCGGGGGGGGAAGTAGAATGTCACTCATGGGACAGCAGGACCTGGGTTTCTCACACACAGTCTTGAAGGAGCAAGATTCTCCTTCCTCGTTCGAGATCATTTATCTGTTGCCTGTCCCTAGCCGGGAGCTCTATTTTGTTGAGAATTTTTCTAGAAGTAGTTTGCCTCATTCCTTTCCTCATGGGCCAGCTCTTAACCATATTGTGAGTCCTGTCTGCACACTGACTTGATAATCTCGCATTTGTTGTGTTTTAGCCAAGGAAACTGGGATTTTCACATTTTGGAAACATAAGAAAAAAGAAATTCGATGAATCGACAGACTACATTTGCCCAATGGAACCCAGCGACAGTGCTGGTGACAGTCACAGGGTCTACAGTGGCTACCGGGCCCTCAGCCCCCTCAATGCCCCTGAACTGGATGGGCTGGACCAGGTGGGACAGATTAGCTGATGGCCTTGTTACCTGTCTTCTCTGTGCACCCGAGAACTTCACAGTAACACTGTGTGTGTCACCATATAACTGCACCTCACCCCCTGCACCTGTGCATGCCTCGCAGAGAACATTCCAGCTGTTGTGTACCCCAGGCCAGTGTCTTTGAACTCTGAGGGTGGCCAGGGTACGGAGTTGCACTTTTGCTAAGGGGCCAGGCTTTGGGGACTGTTGCCAGAGGTGGACTCGGGAGGAAAGACACAAAGATGCTTGTATATTTTTGTAATTCTTAATGGCCATGTTCAGCACCGGTGGAAACACACGAACTTGGACACTGGTCCAGAGGTCACGGATGATTCCCAGAGGCTTGGCTCTCGGGCCCTCCACTGTGCTTCCAGTTGAGGGGCGATCTCAAGTGCCTTAGGCCTGTGGCCACAGAGTCTTGGCTGAGATCCAAGGGACAGCAGCAGAGATTTCTGCCACAGTGATAGTGTAACTGTGTTGTGCCTTAATACAGAGGTGGTCGCTTCTTTCTGGTAATAAAGACAATATTTATGTAGAAAGCAAACAGGGCCGTGTAGCTCTAACCTCACTGGGGGATGAGAGCTGGGCACAGCTGGAGAGGGAGTGCTGTGTACGGCATGGCCTGAGAGCTGGTGGCACCGTGCCAGTCCTTGGCCAGGTGCACTCGGCCTTTGCCAAGTGTCATGGACAAGGGGGCTGGAGCAAGGAGGGACCCCGTATTCTTCAGAGGGGTCCGTGGCCTCTTCACTTCAGGCTCCACCCACCTCCCTCTATGAAGCCATGGAAAGCCTTGTGCTGACTGTAGGTCACATCTGTCATGCAGACCCCAAAGTTGGTTTCTGTTTCAGAGGCATGAGCCACCTGGGGGGAGTGGGGGGAGACAAGAAAGTGGCCTCGCTGATAACAGCCTCTTTTCTTTTGTGTGGTTTGTCAGCTTCTCTGTTATTGGCCTGGCTGGGCCCATGACCAGCGTGGGGGTTGGTCTGTCTGTTGGCAGAAATGGAACAGCCCTGTCCTCCTGATTTAGAGTCTGGCTAACTGATAATGGCTCTTCCAGATGGGCCTTGTCTGGACGGGGACTGAGGGAAAGACACATCTTGCCAGTCTGGATTCCTGCTCATGAGATTCCAGTTTGCCCTGGGGCAGGTTTTGGCCCTGCCGGGTCCCCTGGACCTCGTCTGCAGAATAACAGTGGCATCGTAACTGTCTGGCGGCAGGGGCAGGGCTTGATGGCCCCACTGAGGGCACTCTGCTTCTGTCCCAGATGGAGACAATGCCAAGATTTGCTTCTGAAACTACCAGCAGCCCCAGGGATGGCCGATGACCACAGGCCATGACCTCCTGCCGCCGTCCCCCCGCCCCCCTCACTGAAGTCAACCAGTGAGAACTGGACAAACTCTCCAGCTGGCATGGCTGGTGCTTGATCCCAGTACCCAGGACACTAAGTGACAGGTGCTCCTTAGGACGGGTACCTGGACCTTGCTGTCATAGAGCCCCAGGGCAGGCTTGGGTCCTTTTTTCCTGTAGTCTTCTGGTGAGAGAATCTCTGCATGTGCCTGTTCGCAAACCCCACATGGAATTAGATCACTAGATCTCTGTGCAGCCTCAGGCAAGGCCTGTGTCCCTTTGTGGGCCTCAATTTTCCCACCTAGAAAATGAAGGGTTGTACTTAAATCCCTCAGAGGATGCTTCTAGATCTACGGTGTCTAACTAGGCTTAAGGAAGGAGCAGACCAGCATTACCTGAGGAGGAGGGGTCGAGGGAGGCCCCTGGTAGTGAGGAAGGTCTATGAGCAGCTCCCTGAAGGTGCCCACCTGTACCTGTCCAGGGTCCTATTGGCACCGGAAATCGTGGTTGTATTCGGCATCCTGAGGCCTTCATCCCTGCTGCTCCCTGCTCCTGGAGCTAGCTGGAGCACTGAGCGTGTGTGGAAGGGAAGGGCTGCTTCTCACAGGCCATCTGTGCCCTCTTCCCGTGTGCCCCCAGTGCCGGTGCTGGCGTGGCCCAAAGGAGTGTGTGTGCACGGCTGTGTGGGAGACCAGAAGCCCTGCCCTTCCCAGGGATAGAAACAGCATGTGCTCTGCCCACCTGCCACTCCTCAGGCCTGGCCCCCTCCTCGCCCCCTCCCCCAGGACAGGACTTGCATGCCATCTCTGTGAATCACAAGCTGAGTCCACGTGTGTTGACCAGGCTGCCGCCCATTTTACAGATGGCGCCTTCGGAAGGCACTGTGACGCAGATAGGGCTCCTCTCCCAAGACATTCACCGTCTCACGGTAGGATTCTGACCCCTCTCTCCACAGCAGGACAGGTGCCGGGGTGGCCCCGTGAGTTTGGTACAGTGGTGCACAAGGCCTGAGACCCCCACCCCACCCTGAACCTGTGTCATCAGTGCCTCTGCCAGGAATCCACAGGATGGTGCTAGGCATGGTGGCCTGAGCTGGAGCCAGCTCTGTGGTAGAAAGCAGCCCAGAAGCTTCTCCATGGGCCTGCTGCTGGGCCTTGAGCTGGGCCTTGAGTTGCTAGGGGCACTGAGACAGGTCCTGGGCCCTGAGCTGAAACCAGCTGAAGTGTGCCGGGTCTCAGTCGTCTTCCCAGGCTCAGGGCTGGTGAGGAAACCACAGTGCTCGGCAGTTCTGGGTCACCTGCCTATCAGCCTGGTGCCCGGGCCTCATCTCAGACCTGCTGGACACTGTTCTGCCCTCTCCACCCTTGACACCTGTATTTCCTGTCAGGCTTCTGACTTTGTGGATATCATGGGCATGTGGACATGTCCTGATGTGCCTCATGAGGACAAGCTGTATCACAGGGAGGCAGCATGGTGTTGGCGAGGAGCGAGCCACTTTGGAGTGAGGCCAATCTGGTTCAAGGCCCTGCTTTGCCTCCTACTAACTCTGGAACCTCAGGCAAGGCATTCTCTCTCCACACCCCAGCTTAGTTATCTGTAAAGCAGAGCTCATAATATCCTCTTTGTAGGCAGGCTAGAGCTGGGAGTAAAAGACCATCCACAGCGAAGATTCACATTTTTGAGGCCCTGTACCTTCAACTGCCCATTAGCCCCTGGATGGTCCCATAACTGAGCCCACTGGTGTATCATCTGTCCATGTTGAGGCTCCTGTCACTGTCCTTCACTTATCTATCGAGGCACATTAAGAAGGCTGTATCCAAGGGCAAGACTGAAGTAGAGGGGGAGGCAGGGTGATCTCCCTGAATCCAAATGGGACCATTTTTATTTAATTTTTTTTTTTTTTTTTTTTTTTTGGCTCATACACTGAAATGAATGCACCCAACCTTGCCCTCATTACCACTAGTAGGCCTTTGGTGGTCTTGAAATAGCAATTTTACCTCTAAGGTATGAGCAACGCATATTCTTGATAGTGCTGTCTGTTCTGATTCAGTATGTGGGGGTCCTGGATCTCATGAACTTAGAGGGTGCTAGTGTCAGATGGGACCACACCAATGTGTCCCACTGCTTCCCATGTAGCTGCCACAGGGCAGCCCTGACCAAAACCCTGTTCAACTACCCCTTGGGCCGTGTCCTTTCAGACTATGCTGAGCCAGGACCAGCTGCTGAACGACTCTCGCCTGGCGGCTCCCAACCCTGAGGACTGGAGATGACTTTCTTCATGGCCAAGAGGCCAGAGAGGCACGTGTGGGGGCCCCAAGTCTCTGCTTCAAGGGGGGCTGGCACAGCCACCCGCAGAGTCCAGACGGGCTGGCAGGACATCTTGGAACGGGGGTGCTGACAGGAGCGAGCAGAGTGGTGAACAGATGTCAGGGGGTGGGCCCAGGGGGCCCCGTGTTTTCAACTGTACTGTGCTCTTCACCACAGCTTTAATACCTTTTGTACTTTTATACGTGGACTGCACCCCACTTCTGTGGGGAAGGCAGTGAGACAGACATCAGCACAGACTCGATTCAATGGCTCATGCTCTTCCCCGAGACAGTTGGGAGGTTCTTACACCAAAGGGAAAGGGCAATGAGTTCATAAAAGCTCTGCTGTTAAGAAAATCCTGAAGACAATGTTCTGGCTGTACTGGAGTGGCTGGAATGAAAGGGGGCCCCTCCTGGGCTGCTTCCACACACAGGGAGTACTTCATCCACAGGAACCTGGCCAGGGCGTTGGTGTTCAGGGTGACTGCAGGGAAGGAGCGATGGGCCTCTCTTCCCACTGCCCCAACTGCCCTCATCCTACCCTCCTCTGCAACAGAGGTTGTCAGTGCTGGGCCTCCTCCAGAGCAGAGGCCGCTCTAACACGTGCAGGCACTCAAGCTCACCCTAGCTGACAGGCAGCACAGGCTCCAAAGTGCGGTTGTCTGATCAAATGGCTCCCCCCAGTGGACAGTGCTTGCTTACCCCAAACCAACGGTTCCACCGCCACTCGCCATCTTCCCAGAGCAGCCTGTTCCCCTGGGGTGTCTCCTACCTCACCCCACGTGCCCCAGCCATACTGTCCCGCCCAAACGGTCTCCCCACTTGGCAGAGCCCCGTCCTCTTCCTCCCTGTGGTGGCTTGGGCCTCTTCTCTCCTCTGATTTCCAAAGCTGGTCTCCTCCTTGGTCCATCACCTTCCCAATTGGTCCCTCCAAAGGTTCTCTACCTTACCCCAGAGTGGCCTTCCCAAAGCACTGTTTTGATCCTGTTACCTTTATGCTAAGAACGCCTCAGTTCCAGAAGCCAGAGTAGAGTTCAAAAGCCTTTGCTAGCACCCAAGGCCATTCAGAAGCCACTCTGTAGCCTGTGTCTCTGCGTTTCCCCCACCGTGGGACCTACTTTTCCCCCGTGGTCCCCTTCACAAGACCCAGCATGACACCACTTCTTTCAGGAAACCTTCACTGATGTGTTGGTTAGAGGTCCCTGTGTCCCACTGTGTAGTCTGCCCTTGAGCCCGAGCCCTTCCTGGCTCACCCTGAAGTACTGTGTCTTCCTTTCCATAGACTCTCAGCACAAACTCACCAAGCAACCTGCTATGCGTGGGCTCCTGTACAGACTGGAATAAGAGCCAATGCTGGTCCTTAGACTGCTTAGGGGCTCCATGCTGCCAAGTTCCCCATCCACCCACCCCTTCATATGTGCGGGTTAAGCATGTTCCATGCCAGGCTAAGAAGGGCTACAGATACAGACAGGCATGAATGTCAAGGTCCTTGTCTGAGGGTGCTGATGGTCTGGTGGGGGGTGCACATCTGTTTCAAACAGGCGTGTGCTGAAAGTTACAGAGGCTCCAGTAGAAGTCTCTACAGCCTGAAAGAACAAGGTGTCCTTTTTAATGGAGAGCTGGGGGAGGGGACTGAAAACGACTTGGATTTCAGAGATAAATCAGGTTCCCCAAGGGTGCCAGAGGGGAAAGGCATTCCAGGCAGATGGACGTGGAACATGCCAGCACATCCCAGGAAGTGCCCAAAGTTGCTAAAACCAGAGAACAGTTTCTCAACCTCTGCGCTGCTGTCACTTAGGGCTGAATAATTTGTCGTGATGGGGGCTGGTTTGTGTGTTGTAGGAGGTTTCGCGGCATCCTCTACCCCTGTCTGGCAACAGCATGCCGCCTCTGGTTATGACAACCGAAAATGTCTCCAGGCTTTGCCAAATGTTCTGTGGGGGGGGGGGGGCAAAACTGCCCCCTAGCTGAGAGCCACTGGGCCACAGAATGGGGTAAAAGTGGGAGGCCCAGGGAAGGAAAAATCTGGTGAAGTCAGCTGGAGTCAGATCAGGAAAGGCCCTGTGAGCCAGGTCCCTGTGATTTATCTTGGAGACACAGGTGGCCAGATGGGGACTAGTGAAAGCAGGGACAAGCATGGGAAGATGTGTGTTAGAGAAAAATATCTGCGAGTAGGCTCTTCCTCACCCTATAGCGCCTAGGGGATTCGCTGAGGGGGTGCTGAACACACAAATGAGTGAAGACTCACTGTCCCCAGCCCCGCCACCGTGGCACCCCTACTGGCCCTCAGGGGATCATCTCTGTAGGCAGGGCATAGCTGCACTTCAGTGAGATCTCTAGAGCCGGTTTCCCTTGTCCTGTACCCACCCCCACCCTCCCGCCGCCCTGCCCCCCCACACACATGGTGACACCAGGTTCCAGCAACACTACCATCCAGTTTCTGTAGAAAGACAATGTCTTGGATTAAACACAGCCGGGTCTGAAGCCCACCCCTGCCACCTCCTGTTGGAATGATCTGGGGGCAATAACTTCATCTTGGAGCCTCAGTTTTCTCCTCTGTAACTTGGAGAATAACTCCCCCCGTAGAATCTCTGGCTTGTTATGAGAATGATGAGAAGTAAAGTGCAGAAAGGTTCTACCCACTCACAGTAGCAGAGAAGCATATCAGCCTGGCCAGGAACAGCAGAGGCCATCGTGGTCACTTGTATGATTTGGGTTTAGCAACGTGAAGGATTTAAGGAATAGTTCCTGGAGCCTACTCTTGTTTGCAAATTCAGAAGCTGCTATATTAACCACCCTGGGCACCACGCTGGGATGCTAGGAAAACCACAGCCCTGGCCTGTGTTTGTTGCACAAAGCCCAGGAGTCCAGCATTCCTGGAGCCTGCCTACCCTGTGGATTTACTACTACCCTAATACATTTGAACATCATTCCCACTTCAAGGGTCTGCCACAAAGGAAGGAAGGATGCACGTGGAGGGTGCCTAGGCCCTCCAGTAGGTCTGGCCTTAAACACAGAACACTCTGAAGAGGGGTGTTCAGGAGACAGATTGGAAGCTGACGTGACCCCACTTGGATTCTTCTGGAATTCTGCCCCTGCACTTTTACCAGTCCTGACCTCCTTGGGACAGAGAACAGTTCAGATGTAGGGCTGGCCAAGGCCTTCTAACGTTCTAAAACTGCCTAGCAGGTGTCCCACAAGCCCCATCTCATGAGCTGTCTGCTTTGGACTGAAGCTTATTTCACTAAACTATGGGAAAAGCTACGAATTGAGCCTCCCAAGCAAGGCGGTCTCAGAAACCAGTTTATCTCCAACCCTGTGAATGCTGCTTCGTAGGCCCACACCCAGAAAAGGAGCGATGTGCTCAAGGATGCATTACAGGCGCTTGTGAACACACGCCACTTTAATGTGCTGAGGCAGAGCTCACTCTGAAACAGAGGAAAGGGACCAGGCAGATTTGATAAAAGCAAGGGAGGTATTAGTAAGTGAAAATCATGTCCTTGGTATAACCCAGTTTCTCCAGATTAGGGTGAGCGGCTGTCTGGATCAGGGGCAGGGGTCCACACACCAGGATGAACGTGGACTGGCCGGGAGGAGGGAGGTGCTCCTTGATCATGTTGGCGGTGATGTAGCCTGAGCTGTACTTCCAGCCTGAGATGAAGCAGAAGTAGAAAAAAGCTGTGGGGGTGCCAGGTGGAGTCCCTGACCCCAAGCCTCCTGCCTGGCCTCCCTAGAGAAGGAACCCAGGCTACTCTCCAAGACTTAGAAGCCTGCATTGCTGTTCTCTGCAGAGAAGCCGCAAAGTCAAGGACGTGGTAGGCTCAGGCAGCCTTCAGAAGTGTCTACCCCCAGATCCCAGGCTCACTGCTGGGACTCTGAGGCCCCCAGCAGGTGTCTGATGCTGCCGGCACTGTCAGGGATGGAGAACACAATAGTGGGGTGTGGTCTGAGTCACGGCAGAGATCTGGGGCCGCGATCTGGGGCCGTACAGACTGAGGTTTGCGGCTCAGTTGGGGGCGCCCTCTGCTGGGCAGTGAGCTATATGACAAGGCAGGTGCAGTTCAGCGCAGCAGGAGAGTGACAGCCACGGATGGTGGGCTGTGCGTGGTGGTAGCCGCTGCTGGCAGCCACGTGCTGGCTAGGGTCGCAGCAGCTGGCTGGGGCTTAGCACGTGATGACTGCTATCCAGGAGAGGCCGGGTGGTAAGGGAGAAGGGGTCACTGGCCATATTAGATGCCACGTGTGTGCTATCTCTGTGGGATGCTGTATCAAGTGTAGCATGGAGTGGGTGTTCAGACTGACCCAGTGACTCAGTGTCCCTCTGAGTCCCTCCTGAGGTTCAGCGCGTGTATGGACTGCTGCTGAGATATCACACACATGCCCTTGAGTGCTCTCACAAACAGGTCATCCCAAATCCTCTCTCCCTCAAATCCCTCCATTTCCCATGCAGAGACAGAGCTGAAGGTCTCAGCCCTCGAGCACAGATCCAAAAACCAAACCCAGGGACCAGTTCCTGAGGTGGGTCAAGGGTTGGAGCTAACCCACAGTGGGGACAATGGGGATCGTACCAACAGGAGGCCTGTCCAGGGTGTACCACAGGCTGAACTGTTCCGGGTGAGTTCTGGCAACTTCTTCAAGCTCTTTTCTCACCAAGATATCCTCCTCTGTCTAGAAAATAAGGAACGTGAGCAAAGCCCCTCCAGGGACATCCTGCTTGTCCCCCACACTGGGCACACGGGTCAGCACACGTCTGCCCAAGCTGCCACTGCTCTAGTTGGATGCTGTCACCACGGCTCCTGGGGCAAATGAAGGTTCTGCGGCACTTCCTGCACTACCAACCCTCTCTCGTGGGTGGAGGAGGTGGGCTGTGCGGCAGAGGCGGTGACTGTCCTCAGCTGGAAGGACACAGCTGAGCACAGGTGCACAGGCTGGGTGGCCTCATTCTGACGGCCCAGACCCCCACCCCCATCCACACTGAGCACCAGGCTATCCTGCCGGGCTGGACCGAGCTTAGTGTGGGCCCAGGACCTCTCGCAGGGAGTGCAAGGGGCGAAGGCCGTAATATGGAAAGAAGATCGCACCTAATACCACAGCACTGGAGAGCTATGGGACAGGAAAGCAAAGGCTGGAGCTTCATCTGGGGAAAGGGAGCCAAAGCCACGAGAAACCTGTGCCAGGCCCAGAGGTACCACACAGAGGACCTGGACCTCAAGACTCTTCACAGTTCCTGCACCAGCAATCCTACTCCTGGGATTCTGTTTAAGAAAATAATCTAAAAGGCATCAAGCCTAGGCTATATTGTTCATCACTATATACTTGACAACTGGGAAAACTGAAAACAATCTGAAGGCAGAAGATGTACTAAATTATGGTGCAACTTGGTACAGACTGATGAAAATATGTACAAAGAGTTTTGACGAGAAGAAAGTGCCTGTGTGGTAATGCTGGGTGAAAAAACAAAACTGTGTTATAGATGTAATTGCAAATATATGGCATGTATAGAAAAAAAAAGTCATATTTATTTTTGTATTTTCTGAAATTTCTACTGAGGGCATCTATGACTTTATACTCAGAAAACCAGAATTACATATTAAGAAAGGAAGGAAAGCTTAGTACGTAAAGTGGCTGGGGGAACAGTTAAAAACAAAAACAAAAAAACAACCGAAAAACCAGGCCCTCCCCCAAGGCCGCAGGCACCCCAGCAGCGAGAGAGCTCAGTAGGGGGGAGGTATGAAGGCAGAGGCCCTGCTCAGCAAACATTCCATCCCACCCCTGCAAGCTCAGGGCTGATTCGGCAGAGCTGACCTGGTTGGCAAAGATGAGGGACATCCTGGTCCTGTCGTCGGGGTTCTTGGTGATGTGGCGAATGAGCTGCAGCATGGGCGTAATCCCTGGAATAGTAGCAGGTGGACACAGCTAGCCGCTCTCTCTCCCTCTCTGCTGCCCACAGTCCCTGGTCTGCAGCCCCTTAACAGTCTTCCTTAGCCGCAGTCCTACTTTTCTCATGTCTGCCCCCAAAACTCAAAGTGGAAGACCACCCCTCCTTTTGGTTTCCCCTTCCAATGCAACAGTAAATCGAAAGGCCCTTTCTTGTTTTCCTGTGGCAAGATGGAAGGAGACTGGCTCGGAACTGAAAGTGGGCTGCACACCCAGCTCCCTCACTTGCTGTCTGACCGTGGTCAGTCACGTGCCTGGCTGCGTGTCCCCATTTGTAAAAGAGAACGACAAGTAAATGTGTTCATTTTACGAGTGCCCGTTGTGGTGCCTGGCACATTGTAGGTGTTCCCACGTTCCATTCTTTCAGGCATTCATTTTCAAGGGATGGGGAGCATCAGGCTTGACCTGGATCCAGGAGCCCTTGGGGGACCACGTGTGGGCCTACTCAGCTCGGTCCCCAGACCTTTCTATGGTCCCCAGCATGACTTCCTGGGGCAGCCACCATGTTGAGTAAGGGGAGCAGGGCACATGAGGTTGGTTTCCAGGCCTATCATCAACCTTGCACTTCCATCTAAAACAGCTAGGAAAGGGTCTCCCACACCACCCCTTCTAGCATCAAATGAGTCCAAAGTTAAAAAGGTCTGGGGACCCACCCTGTGGCTGAAGCCCCAGAAGCCTCTTACCTGTGCCCCCAGCAATCATTCCCAGGTGACTGACCACCTTTTCTTCAGGGTCACTTGTTTTGTATGGTTTGATTGAAAACTTCCCTGGAAACACAGAGGATACTTCTGACTTCTGCAGCTCTTGCCTGAGAGCTTACAAAAGATCCCAGACTCTCCTTGGGACCCCCAGGAGGAAAGTCCACCTGAGGAAGTGGCCACACCATTCTAAACCAGAAAAGCAAGTCGGTGTGCCCCGTTCCACCACTCCCCGTGCCCTGGTGCACAAAGTGGAAACAGAGGCTGGGCTTCTTTGAGGACTCACTAGACCTTTTCTTCTGAGGAAGGAGAGGGGCACAGTGAAATTAAATGGAGCCTCGCAGAGCACTGAGCCACAGCAGTGAAAGAGTGAGTCGGTGGTGAACATGTGAGTAAGTGAGCGAGTGTGGATGGCATCCATCTATCCATTCTTCAGCATTAGCGGGTACCTCTTATGTATCAGGCGTTGTGCTGGACAGACAGTGATGAGGAAAAACCCCAGCACTCCCCTACCATAACAAAGCTTACAATCTCATAAAGTGTGTGTGTTGAATGAATGTACGAAGACTTTAAGGACAAGTGCACATGACCCAAACATGAGATGTTTTCTAGAACAACCACAGGAATCTTCTTCCCAGCAGGAAGTCCAGCATAAACCCCCTAGTACCTGGCTCATGATAGAACAGGCGACCGGTGGGCCCTCGAAAAAGGACGGTGTCCCCAGTTTTCATGTTCTCCAAGTACTGAGTCATCTTCCCCCCTTCTGGATAATTGGGGTGTACATTTTTGAAGTAGACCTGAAAAAATAAAGCAGCCTGTTTTTCACACACGCAGACCTGAGGTCACAGCTGCATACAACTAAAAATTCCATTTGCCACTGGAAACCTTGCAGAGAAAATCCTCTGTGCTCACAGTTGCTCTAAGCACCCCCTGAAGACTTGGCCAAATCAACAGCTTCACTGTTAAATAGTGCTGGAAAGCCCTTCCCAGGACACGAGTCCCCTCTCCACCCTACCACCTTTAATAGGCTTGTGAGGGTGAGGCAGGTGGACCCAGTAGGCACCATTTACCTTTATAATCAAGTCCACAAAGCCTTGGTCATCATCACTGGACACAGGCGTGTAAGCCCTGACCACCAGAGCACCATCAATTCTGGCCAAGAGATGGATATAGTTACCTGCAGAAAAAGCATGCAGTGTTAAATGTGAGCACAGCCAACCTAAACAGGACTCAGGATTCCCATAAAGGACTTGGCTTCAGGGAAGTGGGTGCATGTGGCAGGGTGCATGGGAGCACGGCCAAGCAGAGGAGGAGTCCAGATCCAGGAGGCCTGGGTCCTAGGCCTGCCCTTGTCACTCTGCATGCTACCCTGGGCAAGTCACTTCACCTCTCTGGGTGAGTGGGGACGATATGCCTGCCCTGCCCCCATCCCAGGGGAGCTGTGAGCTTCGTGTGAATGCACGCTCACTCATCAAAATATTCTGTGGAACAGGAAGACCTCATTAAAGTTGGAGGCTGAGTATTAAAAGTAATAGAAAGGAGTGTTTCCCTTTTAAATATTTTTTGATGTTTATTTTTGAGGGGGGGGAAGGGCCAGAGAGAGAGGGAGACACAGAATCCGAAGCAGGCTCTAGGCTCTGAGCTGTTGGCACAGAATCCGATGCAGGGCTCAAACTCACGAACCAAGAGATCATGACCTGAGCTGAAGTCGGACGCTTAACCGACTGAGCCACCCAGGCATCCCAGGCGTGTTTCCCTTTTAAAGCAAAATATGTTGCCTTCACAAAGTCATTTCTTCTTAGACTGAGTGGATCAGTGGGGTCTGTGAATGAATCACGACCCCCTCATCTGTCTCTTGCTGCTTGAGCCGCCCTAGACTCACAGGCATGCGGGGCCCCAGGATTTGGATACTGCAGACCAGGAGTTCTAGAAAGAGTGTTGTGTCTTTCTGGCCAATGGCTCTGCTCGAGGGGCAGCAGTAAAGTTTGAGCCATGGAATTCTGCCCCTCCTGGGTAGAACCGAATGGACCAGGTATGGCCAGAGACCTACATATGGTGACTACAACCCAGTGTCACATAGTGGGTATGGCGACTCAGATGGTTGCTGGATCTAAAGTGGGAGCTTCAGTGACTAAGACAAGCAGTGGTGAGGGCAGGAGCTGCCATCAAGAGATGCTAAGAGACAGAGGCAAAATGAAGCTTTGTGCCATCCAAGGGAGTAGAAACTATGCACAGGAAAGATGGAGCAGAGGTGCAGACAGAAGCGGAAACCTGGGGAGACACAGAAAGAAGGAAGAGAAGGAGGAGAGGAGGAAGCCTTGAAAGTCCTCAGGGTCTGTGAGGAGGCCCTGAAGCCTGAGGTGCAAACACTCGGGGTTAAAAAAGGACAAGCGCTATACGGGAATTCAAATGAAGAGAAGAGAAAGGAAGGGAAGAAAGAAAAGACAGGCTCAATGACTCTGGCTGTGGCCTGGCTGGGCATCAGGGATGTGCAGAAATATATGCCTGAGGCAGTTTCCTTCAGAGAACAAATCTGAACCTGGAGACCTCAGATAGGCTCTTTCAGATGCAGCCAACCTGGGCCTGGCCTGGCAGTGTCCGTCCCCGGGGAAAACGGGGCTGCCTAGTTGGCCCCATTTCTAAGCTGCTGCATTTCCTCTGACCTGGAAAGCATCAGTGATCGCCGAGTCCTCATAGCAGACTCTCCCAGAAGCCTCTAAACTACCTGTCACACTAACTTTGCACCGCCTACACCAGGGCAGAGGAGAGGGTGGGTCATGGCAAGATTCTAAGAAATTTCTATTCCTCGAAGTTTTTCATTCTTTTAGCCTTCTTGCCAACAGGACTCACCCCACAGACTAGGCAGAGGGCTGGAAGACAGGCGGACACTGAGCTCTTGTGGATGGGGACAGAGAGAGGAAGCAGTGAGGAGGCTCAGGAGCCAGGCTGGCTGCCTGGTCACCTGAGGAGAGGTCAAGGTTTTGTAGGACAAGTAGTCATGGATTAGGATCTCCACCAGGTTGGCAAGCAGCACTAGCAATTTGTACAAAGCTCTGAATCCCCAGGCTGTGGACCTAGCAGAGGATTTCTACCTCATCAACATGAAACTGGGTGTCTGGTGGTGGTACAGACCAGAAAGGGGGTAACTCGGAACTCTAAGACCTCTAGGGCTGGTATTCACAATGGGTCCCTCCTTGTGTGGATCTGAGGTCCCTGCTGAAAAGCCACACTATGTGGGGAAGACACACTTGACTCCCTCCTGCCTCTCCACACATTCTGGGCCTTTCTCCTGACTTCAGGGGAACATCAGTTCCTTCTACCCCTCACATTTACACAGCACTTGGCACTTTCTGAATTTTCTCATCCATCGGTCACTTTACCTTCACAACAACCCAAGCGGCGGACAGGCCTGGGAAACCCCATTTCATAGACTGAGGCACAGAGAGGTTGAAGGACTTGACTCAGGTTGCCCAGCAAGGAGCCTGTGATGAGATCCCAGACCTTCTGATTCTAGATGCACTTCCTTTCAATGCTGAGATATCACTTCTGTGTCAGCCCAAATCAAACAGTGAGAAAAGAAATGGACTGTCCCCAAGCCCATCTCCCTACCTCTCTTGAGCTCACGTGTCAGGAAAGATAACAAGGAGACTGCTACACCCCAGCTGAGTTTTTGAGAGGAGCAGAGTGCCTGCAAGGCCCAGTCCTGGCGATGATACTAAACCCCACTCACCTACAGGAAGCCCCAAGACATGGTCCGGTGAGGGCAGTCCAAAGCGGAACCTCCGGGTATTGTGGCTGATTTGCTATAAAATAGAAAACAGAGGCAGACTGTCAGCTTTCTAGAAGCCTTTCTGGGCAACTAAGATGCCTGGGAAAGGAGCTCTGTTTGGGACTACCCCGGAACACACAGATGTACACACACACACACACACACACACTCAGTGGGGAGCAAACTGGAGGCCCTGAAACTCCTGTCCCATTGCCCTGCCTTCCCAGCCAGCACATCCCCCACCACTCTCGTGCTCTTCTCTTTCACAGGCTGACAGTGGAAAGGGTGGGCTGACTCCATTACCTCTTTCTCAATCAAAGGCAGTGGGTACTTGGTTTCAGAGTCCTGTAGGGTGATACATCTCTTCCTTGAGTTCATGTTCCTCAGGGCCAGCAGGAGCACTGTGACTCCAAGGACAGTGATGACAAGGAGCAGGGTTGGGTCCTAGCAGACAGCGTGAACAGTGCACCTCAGGTCCCGCCGGCCCCGGGGGAACGACTGTGCTCAGGCACAGCAGTACCCTCCCACACCAAAGGCACAGAAGAAACCAGACCGAGGGAAAGGTAATAAAACAATGCAGGCTGAGCCTACAGTGGACCCGGAGGGTAGGGAGGGGTCAGCTGCACATCAGACCACGCCAAGCAAATGGCCAGGGAGTGCTAATGTCACCAGGCCAGCCCTTCCTGCCCATCTGCCTCCATCCTGGTTACATTCGAGGGTGCAAGTCCTGGGAGTCCCCTCCTTGAGGTGATGACACTGCTTCTAACCCACAATCTGGAACATGGTCCCAGTCCCCAACGGCAGAACTAGACGGGGATAAGCGCTGACTCCTCCAGGAGGTGGCTGCGGCTAGGCAGGGATGGGGCTCACTTCCCCGCTACTCCCCTATCCAGGCGGGCTTGGGGTGGGGTGAGTACCTTCGATCTGGGGGTGGGGGGCTTACCTTAGCGCCTCGGGACACGCCAGCACCCACCAAGGCAGGTGAAGGAGGCCTGGACTCTCACCTGCAGCCACTCCTCCGGGCTCTCGCCCCCGCCCCCGCCGCCAGCACTGCCAGCCTGGCCATCGCCCAGCCAGCCGTCGCGGGACCGGGGAAGGGCCGCGGGCTCCCTCTCTCACCTGACGCCCCGCTCCCCGCCGCGCCACGCCTGCCCCGGCGCCACTCGGGCCCGCCCCGCTCCCCGCCCCGCGCGGCGCCGACCGGCCCACGCCCTGGGCCGCCAAGCCCGCCCGGGGCCCCGTTGGACTCCCACGGCCTCGCCCCGCTGCCGTGCCCTGGGCACCCACCCGGAACGAGACGCCGAACAGGTCGTCGAAGTGGGGCTGGTTGCGAGGCCGCGGGGAGTCGGGCGCCCGCAGCTCCGCCTGGCGGACGCGGAGGCCTCGAAGCCGCGGCCGGCGACGCGCGCCCGGCCACTCCCGCTTACCCCCACACCGCGCGCCCCACCGTGGAGCACCCCGCGCGCCCCCCGTGGAACCCCCCGCGTACCCCACCTCTCACCGTCCCCCGCGCGACCCCGCCGTGGAGCCCCTCGCGTAGCCCCCCACGCACCCCTCCCCACTAACCACCCCCCCGCGCGCCTCCCCGTGGACCCCCCCCCCGCGTCCCCCGTGGAAACCCCCCGCGTCCCCTCCTACACCCTCTACCGCTCCCCGTCCCCCGCGCGCCCCCCCAGGACACCCCTCCCCTGCACCCCCCACCGCTCACCCACCCCCCACCCCCTTGGCGCCCCAGGAGTTCCCTGTCGCGTGACTCTCTCTCTGCCCCGCCCTGCCCCTAGGGGCCGCACGCGACTAGGGGCTGCCATTGCTGCGGGGTCCCCGTTCCCAGGGGCCATCCCTTGTTTATTCGTGGCCCCTCTCCATCCTGCCCTCCTTCCTGCACCCTCTGAGCAGCGCGGACGGAGAACCTCCTCTCTGCACCTTGTGGAAACTTTGCCAAGGCTGGAGGAAAGGAGGGGCGTCTGAGTGGTAAGAAGGGGATGCTGATAAAGGAAAGGGGAATTCAGGCCAATTCAGAGAGCACAGGAATATATCCGTTTGACGCGGGTAAAGAGCTCCTACTCTGAGCCTGGTCTAGTGCTGGGTGTTTCCCCGAGGCGGAGATGTAACGGAGTTAAGACATTCGTTGCAACGTTCTTTCATTCATTCATTCATTCTCCATTGGGAAAGAGACAGATAATAGGTACCCAACACCAGACCAATAGGAGACAGAATGGCAGGCATAGATTATGGGGGTTCTCCGCGGCACATTTCAGAACATTGGTAACCCTTCTCCCCCAATCAGTTCTCCCGTTGCAGGTAGCAAAGGTAAATCCCTGCCTCCTGGACCTGAAGGGAGACAGGGAAACTGAGAAAGTAGATTCCCACCCCAACCCCAGCCCCCAAACACGCACCGGCACAGGCACGTACATGGTGGACGCTTCTAACATCTGCAGGTACTGAGATATTATCGCAGGATATCTTATTATTGATATTATTATTATATCTTAATAATCAATATATCTTATTATTGATGAAAATGATAACTTGTGAACCAAATATCATAGCTGAGGAGGTTGAACATTCTTCATATTTTTTTTCCCCATGGCAGTTCTTTTTCTGGAAAATAAAAATGCCTACTCATGACCTTGGCCCATTTTTCTCTTGAGTTGTTCTTTTTCTTACTAATTTTTAGGAGTCTTTTATATATATTTTAGAGACCACGTCTTTGCCAGTTATATCAGTTACAAATATTTTCTCCTGTTGTACAACTTTCTTCTCTTTTGTTTCCTTTCTTTTGTCTTCTTTTCTTTATTTCTTTTCTTTTTCTCCTGCCTCCCTCCTCTCTTTCTTCTCTCTCCGTCTTTTGATGAATAGAAATTTGTAATTGCAGTGTAGTCCAATGTATCAATCTTTTGCCTTTATGGCTAGTGCTTTGTATGACCTGTCTATTCCTACCCAAGATCCTAAAGATAGTCTCTATTTTCTCTGACACACTTAAAGTGTTTCCTTTCACATTTGAGTCTCTCAACCACCTGGAAATGATTTCTGTATATGATGTGAAGCAGGGATCCAATTTAATTTTTTCCATATGGGTTATGTGTTGTCTCAGTAATATTTGTTGAATTGCTCATACCTGGTCACTAACCCGCAACGCCACCCCTGCCATATATCAGCTTTCCCTTTGATCTCATTGCCCAGCCCCTCTGCCAATACCATGCTGCTCTAATTACAATAGTTTATTACAACTGTTTATATCTTTCACTTATACTTTCATTGGGTCTCAGTTCAAATATCAGTTCTTTAGAGATGCCTGATCCAACCCCCCAATTTAAGTAGATGTACACATTACATGCTATTCATGGCTTTTACTTCAGCTCGTAATATACATCCTGACTATTTAATTGTAAATGGCTGACTCTCTAGAAGTTCCATTATGGCAGAGACCTTGTTTCTCCAGGGCTGAGCACAGTGACTGTCACATGGATGAATATACATAGCAAATGAATGAATGAATTCCTCTCTGCCCTGTAACATTTAGCACCCTGCCTGTCACATGGTAGTGAGCCCCATAATGCTTAAGAGAACAGTCCTTCCCGTCAGTGCCCCTTTTTTGCTTACTTTGTCTCCATAAGACATGTCCTCAGATGACATTCTACATATCTTACCTACTTGCTTACTCTTTCTCTCCCTCTACTACCATGTAAGCTCCATGAGGACAGGACTTGTTCTGTTTTAATTCCTGCTGTGTCCCAGGCCTCAGAACAGTGCCTGGCAACTGGTGGATGCTCAGTAAATATGTATTGGATGAATGAATGAATGAATGAACTTAATTTTCTCCATCTGATTCAATCAACTATTTTGGGGGGGGGGGCTCTCTTAGTAGTTGCCTCTACCTCCGTTCTCCCTTCTCATTTTCCCTCCATGTTACCAGAGAGGCAGCCCCTTTTGTTAATCTTGGAGCAGAATAAAGGCAGGCATTTGTCTGGGCTTCCAGTAACTCTTAGAAGGCAATGCCTCCCCTCTCTCCTCAGCACCCCTGCGCACTCTAGATGCACCCTTTGCATGTTCACCTTCTGCCTGGTTTGGCTCCTCTTTTACTACTCTCCCGAAACACACCATGAGCACACGTCTCACTCTCTAAATCCACAGTGTGGTCCTAAGGCCTGACAACGAGTATGGGTTCACAAAATGCTGAAAAAAAGAAAGAGTGAACGTCTGTCCCTGTTTTGGCCTGTATGAGGCTCTGCCTCCACAAAACACCTTCTCCGGTGAGGGGACCAGCCACCTCCACTACCGAGATTCCCCTGTGGAGGACTGATGCTGTGGCCAAATCAAAGCTTGAGGAGCCTATGCTCTCTAAACAATTTCCAGGCTGTTGTGGGCTTTTTGATTGCTTTTTGACCTTGAAAATGATTTAGTTCCATTTTATTCCTGAACGGATGGCCACTTCTGAGGTCCTAGCTGTTAAGCCTAAATTGTGGTAGGTTGAACAATGAACTTCTCCAAATAGACTCACATCCTAAATCGTAGAACCTGTGAACACTGCCTTATGTGGCAAAAGCAGCTTTGTTACTATGTTTGACTTCAAGATCTTGAGATGGGGACACTGTCCTGGATTGTCCAGTGGGCCTGACATGATCACAGTATTCCTTATACGACAGAAGCAGGAAGAAATAGAGAAGGCAGTGTGATGCCAGAAGCAGCAGCTGGAGTGACCAGTTTTGAAGATGGAAGGAGGGTCCACAGACCAGGGAATGCAGGCAGGCACTGGAATCGGAAAAACGCAAGAGAAAGGATTTCCCCGAGAGCCTTTGGAAGCGACCAGCCCTGCTGATACCTTGACTTTAACCCAGTGAAACTGATTTTATACTTCTGGCTTCTAGAACTGTAAGAGAATACATTTGTGCTGTTCAAAGATAGCAAAGTTGTGGCAATTCGTTTTAGCAACAATGGGAAACTAATATACTAAATGAACCATTGTTTTGTCTCATAGGGCTTGTTTGTTTATACTTGGCTTTATTCCAGAAATATATTTCCTGTGATTTGGATCGGAAAAGCCAGGAAGTGCTCCTCCCCTCTGGTGCCAATGCTCTTGTTGCTCTAACCCTGGGACTCTTTTCTCCCGTGAACCACCTCCCTCAGCAGCCTCCTGCTGCTACTCACATCTTCAGCTTGTTTTCTCTGCCAGACCATATGAGCGGCCCACCCACTCCATCCCTTCCTCCTCACGCTGGCTCTGGCCTGTCCTTTGTGCATTGTGCAAAAATGTCATCCTGAACAAAGGGTCTCAGCAGACAAACCTAGTTGACTGGGGTGAGCTTTATGAGAGAACACTGATGGAGCACCTCACCCATTCCAAGCACCCAATGCCATGACCAGTGTAAAACATTGCTTGCATTGGAGTTTCCTTGGTTTTCCTGTTTCAGGATTTCAAACTAAAGTGTCGTGATACCACCTGATCAGAATTCCCCACCCTGCAGAATCAGAATTCTGCACCCTGCAGGTGGGCAGAGAACGATAGCAGCGCCTTGCTTTCTGGACCATCTTCAGCCTTGACTTGTAGAACCGAAGAAATGTGGCATGGAAAACCTTGCATTTACCTGGTGATCTGGGGCTGACGTGGGCCTTGCGGAGTAAGATGGTAGAAAGGTAAGAGTGTCCAGACGCTGGGAATGAGCAGAATTTGCCAGACACAGTGTGTTTGGGAAGAGGCAAAAAATAGGTTGCAGAGTGCTATGCCCACTGTCCCGCCCACCCCCAGAGGAGTCCCGCCTGAGCAGCTACATCTGCAGAGCTACCCCAGCAATGCCAGTCAAGTCCCCCTCCAGTGTTTACAGCAATTGCTTCAACTCTTCCCCAACAGCATCTGTTCTGGCGGGGGCTGGGCTAGAGTGTCCAGACGGTAGCAATTTGTGAGTTCACAGCTTGGACTGTGGGGGCAACAGGGAGTAAATGGGGCAGCAGATGCAGTTTCCAGGGCAGATGGGTGGGGCTGGGAGCCTCAGATCTATAATTGGAGAAAGGCTGGCCTTTAGGAAGTGGGGGAAGGGAAAACGTCCAAAAGAGAGAAATGAAGGGAAGCATGCCCTTCTCCTCCTTGAACACAACCAGGACTTTGTTGGCTTATTAACTTCCAGAGACACACAGGGTCTACTACTACAGTGCAGACACTGGGTGGGCCTCAGTACCACCCAGGGCATTGTTTATAAATGCACGATTGAGGATAGTAGGGAACACTGGAGTCTGATCACATTGTTTAGGGTGCAGTATTCTGTGGATGGCTGTACCATGTGGCTATGGTTAGGAAAACTATGGTCTGAGCCATTGTATTATAGTCTATCCTAAAGATAGAGTTAACATGATATACGTACGCATGCAGCCTGAAAGAAGGGAAATCAGAGAGCGGGCCGTCACTACTTGTTTGGGCCAAAGGACTTGGTCACTGAGCTCCAGTTTTTTCCTCTGCAAAATTAGGGTTAATAATAGTACCTATTTCTCAGATTTACTGAGAGGATTGTAGGAGATAACACATAGAAAGGATTTGGCCTAGAGTAAATAAGAATTAGCTTTTATCTATGCAATCATTAGAGTTAGGTGGGAGTCATGTTTTAAGATTATTTGTTTATTTTGAGAGAGAGAGTGAGTGGAGGAGGGCAGAGGGAGGGGGATGAGAGAAAATCCCACGCAGGCTCCACCCTGTCAGCTCAGAGCCTGATATGGGACTTGAACTCACGGAACCTTGAGATCAAGACCTGAGCCGATACCAGGTGCTTAACCACCCAGGTGGTACTGAGCCACCCAGGTGCCCTGGTG
Organism: Lynx rufus; assembly: GCF_022079265.1. Lineage (NCBI taxonomy): Eukaryota > Metazoa > Chordata > Mammalia > Carnivora > Felidae > Lynx > Lynx rufus. The sequence continues at coordinate 64,791,167 of NW_025814897.1, forward strand.
GGAATCATTTTTGTGTGATTTTTTTCTTTCCTCCATTTTAAACATAAGTGGTCACCTGGTCTTGTTGATTCCATGAACACAGTGTTTCTTGAACCTGTTTTTCCCTCCTGTCACTCTTGTAGTCCCCATCATATTTTATCTGGGCTCTTAATCTGTGCATCTCCTCAGCTGTTTCCGGCCTCCACTCTCTCTCCTTCTCCATCCATCCTGTTGACTTCTTCTTTAGTCAGGTCTGATTTTGTTCTCCTCTACACTGAAATGGCAATCACTCCCTTCATCTGACTACAAGATAGAGTCCAACCTCCTTTCTACCAAAAGAAAGCCCTTCACAACTGAGACCTAGGCTGTAATTTTAAACAATCTCCCCAGTTCCCCCTGTCAAAGCACTGGCCACACAGAACGGCACCTTTTGCTGTAAATAAATATCCCTCTGCTTAGCCTTTCTGATCCTTCATTCATATCAGTTCCCCTGAATGCAATGTGTTCCCTTTTCTGTTTACCTGAACATCATATGATTCTTTTAAGACCCAGCATAAATGTCTAATCCTTAGCTAAGCCTTCCCTGATACTCCTAGGAAATCACTCCCTACTCTGTGCTCCCTCTACACTAGCGCCCACATCTGTTACAGCATTTATCCCCTTGTACTGGGGCAGCTGAACATGGCTCTCAAATCCTATTCGAGAAATCAGGGATTGCCTTCTATTTGCTTTCGCATCCCCAGAGCCTAATTGCAAGTCTGGCAAGAAGATGGTGCTCCTTGAAGACTTGCATGTGACCATTTAAAGGAAAAAATGATCATTCGCTAGGGAAGGGCGGCTTAGCACCAGAGTGGTGTCGAATTAGCCACTGCTTCTCTAAGACAGGCAGTGTAGGGGCAGGGGAAAAAAATCACTAGGCTTTTCTGAACTAGGTGTGGGCTCTGTCTCACTTAGCACTTGTGTCACTCTGTCACTTCAGTTTTATACGCCTCAGTTTCTTTTTATTTTTCTGGGCGTGGGGTAAGTGTCCTCACCTTTCACAGCACATTGGCCGTGTGAGAAGCAACTGACAGAAGGTGCATGAGGAAGGAGTCTGTGAAATACGGCAGAGAGGTAAAGTTCAAGGACCCTGGTGTGAGGGCTCATCCCAGACCTGGATGACGGCCCCCATTCTGTGACTGTGCGTAGTCTCTCTCAGGCAGGCGGTTGGGATGAACATATTCATTGAACTGAAGCAGATTGGCCAGCTACAGTGGTGCCAAATCCTATTCCAAGGTGGTGCTGTAGGAGGCAGGGTGGAGTGAGTACCACGTGCTTGATGGAAGTTTTCTGATAAGAGAAAAGGAGCCTTAAATAGACCCAGTGAAGAAGGGAGGCGCATGGAGCTTGGGTGCTTCAACTCCCCTAAAGGAGGAAACAACCTAAAGTTCAGGTAGTGGTCACCCTGTGGGATGGTGTCTGACTCACCTTGTGTTGCAAGTGCCCAGCACGGCACCAGGTGGACATGGGCCTCAGGGAGCATTTCCTAAGTAACTATTGTTCATTCTACAGTCTTGTTGGGGCTGGAAACAAGGAAAGGTTGGCCTACAGACAAATCTTCGGCAGTAGGCTTCCAGGAAAAGAAGAGGGCCTCCATTGTGAAGCTAGACCCGGTTGACAAACTTGGCATTGACTCTTGAATCCTCCCCTAGGGCTCTTACCTGAGGGGAGTCTTTGGCCAGATCATGGATTCTTCCAGTCACCACTCAGGCAGCTGCATGCTGCTCCTTGGAAAATAAGAGGAAAAAGAATCTCAGATATGGCTTCATTAAAATATGTGGGGTTATGGAGCACCTGGGTAGCTCAGTCCATTAAGCGAATAACTCTTGATTTCAGCTCAGGTCATGATCCAACAGCTCATAGGTTCGAGCCCCACATTGGGCTCTACACTGACTGCACAGAACCTGCTCGGGATTCTCTTTTTCCCTCTCTCTCTCTGCCCCTCCCTCACTCATGCTCTCTCTCTCTCTCTAAATAAATAAATAAATACTAAAAAAATAAATAAAATATGTGGGGTTAGGAGGTGGTTCTCTAAGGAGCCCTGCAATCAAAGAGATAGCAAGGCCACCATTTTGGCCATTGCAATGAAAGCAACAGCCAACCCTTCCAGTCGCAGGGCAAGGCTCCAGAGAATGTACTCTCTTCCTTGTATGTAAAAGATTCTAGGGCTCAGAAACATGAAGCAATCTCTCTGACATCACTCGATGAGTTAAGAGCTCTAATGAGAACATAACCAAGTCTTGCAGCTTCATTGTAATATCAGCATGGATTATAGCTGTGCCCATCAGTCATCTGCAGGAACTATCTCAGAGGCACGGTCCCCTGCCCCTGTTCAGCTTGCCTATCTAGGTCAGCTAAAATGATTCAGTAGGGTACAGAGGACAAGGGTTCCGAAAAAAAAAAAAAAACCATCTATCTTCTAAAATAAAAAGAAAATCTCTATAAAATGACCGAACAGTAGATAGTCTAATTTTTAAAAATTATTATTTGAGAGACAGAGAAAGAGAGAGAGAAGGTGAGGGGCAGAGAGAGAGGGAGAGAAAGAATCCCAAACAGGGTATCTGTCAGCACAGAGCCCAACATGGGGCTCAGTCTTACAACTCAGTCTCACAAACTGTGAGATCATAACCTAAGCTGAAATCAAGAGTTAGGCATTTAACTGACTGAGCCACCCAGGTGCTGCTAGATAGTCTAATATTTTTTAAAAGATTTATATAATATACAAAATTAGGAAAGTAGAAAATCATGCAAACACAGAGGTATTAATTATAAGGAAATGGTTTGTACAACTCAAAGTAAGTAGTAGGAAAATCTGAATATTATAGCTATTAGTAGGAGATTATAAGTTATCAAAATTGCCTGAAGGAGAAATTTTTAAACCTAAAAGACAGTAAGAATGAAGGAAATTGAGAAAGTTACCTTTAAGGCTTCAAGAAATAGATGTTTAATATATGTAATTACATGACATCATTATTTATCATTCTTATACATTATATGCAAAGTATAGAGCAAGAAGGAAATTTCTCCAGTTCTTTTCATGAAGAACACTGATATCAAAGTCTGACAAAGGCAGACAAAAAGAAAGCTATAGGTCAGCAGTTCTTAAACTTGTTGGTCGCAGGACACTTTTACACTTTAAAAAAAATCACTGAGAATCCTAAAGATGTTTGTTTATACAAGTTATATTTATCAGTAGTTAAATGTTAGAAATTAAAGCAGAAGCTTAAAAATCATGTATTTGCTAATTTATTTAAGATAACCACAATAAAACCATTAAGTATTAGCATAAATAACATGTTTATTTAAATAACTACGTTTGTTCAGACACTACTCCCCTAAAGGGTAACTGCTATCCTGACATCTAATACTATATATTAGTTTTGAGTGATTTTCCTTTTATGTAAATGGAAGTAATACAGTATCTATTTGCATGCCTAGTTTGTACACATAATTTTCATTATTAGGATATAAATTACTTGAAGAAAGGTACCATATTTTGTTCCTTTCTGTACCTCTTATTTTATTTTATTCAAACAAAAAACATAAAATTTAAATAAGACTGACATTGTTTCACATATTTTTATTTTTTAATGTTTTTTTATTTATTTTTGAGAGAGAGATAGCACAAGCTGGGGAGGGGCTGGAGAGGGGCAGAGAGAGAGAAGGAGACACAGAATCTGAAGCAGGCTTCAGGCTCCAGGCCATCAGCACAGAGCCTGACAGGGGGCTCAAACTAGTGAACTGGGAGATCATGACCCGGGCTGAAGTCAGACGCTCAACTGACTGAGCCACCCAGTTGCCTCAGTTTCACATATTTTTAAAACTGTTTAATGTCTGGCTAAATAGAAGACAGGATGTCCTACCTTTTATTTTTTTTTTTTAACTTCATTTATTTATTTTGAGAGAGAGAGAGAGAGCAAGCAAGCAGGGGAGGGACAGAGAGAGAGGGAGACAGAGAATCCCAAGCAGGCTCTGCACTGGCAGTGCAGCACCTGATGCGGGGCTCGAACCCATGAACCATGAGATCATGACCTGAGCTGAAATCAAGAGTCAGATGCTTACCCAACTGAGCCACCCAGGAACCCCTGTCCTACCTGCTAGCATGTGGTATGTAGCCCCTGGAAAACACTGCATGCTGTGAGAGAATGAGAGTAGACGGAGAATAATGTCTCAGTTTTGACCTCACAGACCCCCTAAAAGGATCTTGGAGGTCGCCAGTCATCTCGAGGCCACATTTTAAGAGCCTCTGCTATCAGTCAATTTCAATTCTGGATGTTGATGCAAACAACTAAGTGGAACTAAGTGGAACCCAGCAGTATATTGGAGATGAATGCACCACGCCCAAGTGGGATTCGTTTCAGGAATGCAGGAATTTTAGGAAATCTATTAATTAAGGATTTGATATATTGATAAATCAAAGGAGGAATCACTTCATGACTGCAAAAGATGCCAAAAAGTATTTCACAAAATGTAATACTTTTTCTGATTAAAAAAGTCCTAGGGAGGAACTTGATAAAATAAATACGTCTCTAATTGCCAGCCTCATGTTTAACTGAAATAAACTAGGAGCACAGTGTGAAAGGACAGAGCTTTCCTGAGCACTCAGGAGCTCAGGTTCTGCTGGGGAGGTGGAATGTCCACAGTGGTGGTGAATGGGGAAGTGGTGTCAGACTGATGGATATCAGAGGTGGTGGCTGAAGAATTAATGATCAACCAACTTAAACCATTAGCTCCCATGTTCCACTCTCTAGGTGTACTTACATCCTGGTGAAGCAGTGGGCAGCAGCGACTACCCAGGTCTTCCCAAAGATGGTTCCTTCGCACAGATGCCTGGTGGCAATCTGCAGGCTGACCTGCCTCCTTACCTCCTACCATCTGGCTGAAAAGGAATCTGGAAGGGTCCGGGGGTTGGGGGGGGGGGGTGGGGAGTGGCTCTGCAGAGACCACCTGGGAAGGGACTAAGAAAACTCATCTTTATTACCCACGGATCCTCCTCACCATCAAGCCCAGATCATATTCTCTGAACATCTCTTTTGTGCCAGGCACTTTAGTAGACACTTGGGAATGATGAGAAATGCTTATTGTATTCTAGACAGAGAGAAATAAATACAGTACTGGAAGTGGGTGTTTCACACAAGAGTAAAATATCAAGCTCACCTTGCCCCTCCCCCCCCTTTTTTGCTCCAATTATCTGGTCTCCAAACCAGATAATTGGACCCTAAATCCACAACATATCTCATATCCATCTCCTAACTTTGAGTTTGAGTCCTCCATAGTGCTCACCAGGATTACTCCCCCTGCAGGTAATGTTTCCCTAGCACACATTCCAAATCAACCACCAGAAAATGCTCTTTGACCATGTGATTCCTCTGATCAAAACCATCCAAGGGCTCCCCACAGGGTATAGAATAATGGTGACATTATTCTTGTAGGCCCAAATCAAATGCCAGTTTTCTTTTCTTTTTTTTTTTTTCAAATGCCAGTTTTCTAATTGTCTCCTCCAGAAGTCCAGTATATTTTGTATTAAGTTTTTCTGTACACTTTGTTTTCTTTTGTTGAGAATTTTATTGACATACAACACACACAGAAAAACACTCAAGTGATAAAGTACTTTGAATGTTCAAAAAGTAACTCCAGAACTCAGATCAGGAAACAGACTAGCAGAATCCCACCAGCAGCTGCTCTAGACCCTTCTCCCCGGAAGGGTAACTGCTATCCTGACACCTAATACCATCTATTAGTTTTGAGTAATTTTCATTTTATGTAAATGGAAGTAACACAGTATCTTTTTGCATGTCTGGTTTGCATGTCTAGTTTTTGCATGTCTAGTACACATAGTTTTCATTATTAAGATGTAAATCACTTGAAGAAAGGTACGATATCTTGTTCCTTTTTGTACCTCCCTCCCCATGCCCTGGGCTCCTGCATGGAGGTTTGTACAAAGAAGGTATCAAATGAGAATTAAGCCAGTGTGACAGGATGTCAATAACTAATGAATTTAAGTGAAGGATAAACAGATGTTCATTGTTTTGTGCTTATAAAACACCTGTTCTATAGATTTGAAAAATGTCAAAAGAAAAGTGAAGGACAAAATTGGTTATTGAATGATTTAAGTAACCCAGGTTAGGCATGCCAATTTTAAAACAGGGCACCTGTAGGGGCGCCTGGGTGGCTCAGTCAGTTAAGTGTCCGACTTTGGCTCAGATCATGATCTCGAGGTTTGTGGGTTCATGCCCCACGTCTGGCTCTGCACTGACAGCGTGGACGGAGGCTGCTTGGGATTCTCTCTCTGTCCCTCCCCCACTCTCTCTCTCTCTCTCAAAAATAAATAAACATTAAAAAAAAGCAGGGCTCATGTAAACTCTTTTTCTTTTACTTCTTACATTTTTATGGGTATTTGTATAAAGGAAAAGGGCCCTCAAGTGTGAGTTCTATGAGAGAAAAGCAGGAAAGATTTTTTCATGGAGGTTTTATATCAGGGGCTATTTGTGGATTATATAGTTTTATTCACCAAATATTTATTTGTCATCTACCGTGTTCTGGGCACTGCACTAGGTACTGTGGATAAAAGATGAATAAATCTTTGCTGTGCATTGTAATGAGACTCCTTGGAAAATCTTGTACTTGGTTTAGGCTGGGAAAAATGGCTTTGCTGAATGCACCCCCATGGTGGTCAAGAGAAGGAGCCACTGCAGCCACACTTTACAAGGGCTTTCTACCTAAGGTATCTATGCATCATGAGGTCCAAGAAAACAGAACAAAAAGACTCAGATTACTTCTACTTCTCATTAAAAGGAATATATTGTCTCCACACTCTATATTATGTTCTGTGTCAGACAGATTATAAAACTAAAAAAATAAATAAAAATAAGGTGCTTGCATTTTCTCTTGACAGACTATCAAATTGGCAAACCACAAAAGCTGCCCTACTCCCTCCTCTGCCTGCTCCGCTCACCTGGTTTTCCACATGGACCAGGATGTGGCACATGTGTGTCATTGGGTGCCACAGAGCAAACAAGGACAAGAGAAAGTCCAGCACTTCTCAATGCTCATTGGCATTAAAACGTAGTGGTGGACTCACTTTTTTTTAGTGCACAGATCTTGTGAGTCAGACCCCAGTTTGACACACTGTTTACCCATTTCCACGAAATGAATCTATTTAGATGGGAATTTTGTTTCTTGTGACTAGAAAGATTTCAGTGTTGCTTTGAGCAAAATGGACAATGACTGCATCCCATATAGCTCTGTGTGGTGGCTTTTTTGATGTGTGGACTTTGCTAAGCCACAGCCTCCAGTTATTCAATGAAACAATAATCTAGGTGTTGCTGTAAAGGTATTTTGCAGATGTAATAAAAGTCCCCAATCAGTGAACTTGAGGTAAAGAAGATCATCCCGGATAATCTGGGTGGGCCTGACCTAATTAGTTGCAAAGGCCTTAAGAACAGAGCTGAGGCTTCCCCGAAAAAGAGAAGAAATTTTGCCTTTGGAGAATACCTTCAGCCCATGCCTGTGGAATTCCAGTGTCCTGTGAACGTCTCTTTTCTTTTTCAAATGTTTATTTATTTTGAGAGGCAGGAAGGGGAGAGAGAATCCCAGGTAGGCTCCGCCCAATGCAGTGCCGGAAGAAAGGCTCCATCCCACGGAAAGGGTAAGATCATGACCTGAGCCTAAGTCAGGAGTCGGACGCTTAACCGACTGAGCCACCCAGGTGCCCCCTGTGATCTTCTCTTTCTGACTGCCTGCCAGATAGGTTTAATTGCTTGGTCATCCCCTGCAACCATGTTAGCCAATTCCTGGTGTATTAGCTTGCTTGGCCTGCTGTAACAAAATATCATAAACGGGCTGGCTTAGAAGAATAGAAATTTATTGTGTCATAGTTCTGGAGGCTACAAGCCCGAGATCAAGGTGTTAGTGTGGTTGGATCCTTCTGTGGGTGGTGATGGTGCCTCTCCCACAGCCTGCGGTGGTTTGCTAGCGATCACCCGTGTTCCTTGGCTTGTAGATGGTACATCACCCCAGGCTGCATCTTCATGTCCATATGATGTTCTCCCTGTGCGGGTGTCTCTCTCCACGTCCAAATTTCTCCTTTTATAAGGACAGCAGTCATATTGGGTTAAGGCCCACACTAATGACCTCACTTTAACATGATTATCTCAGTAAAGACTTTAGCACTAAATAAGGTCACATTCTGGAGGTTAGGACTCCAACATATCTTTTTGAGATACTCTGGTTGAACCCTGGCTGATACACTCTGTGGGTATCCCTTGGTCACATTCCCCAGAACAGCTTACCAGAAGCATTGTGATCTTCAGGTAGCACGTTCCATGTCTCCAAAAACAATGACTTGTCCTCTGATCTGGAGATGTTTAAATCTGAGTGTAAGCATATACAACTTCTCAGATCACACACACAGGGCCAGTGTTTGGAACTTACCAGAAAATTACTACTGTTAGAATTCTGGAGCATCTCAGTCGGCTGGACCATGGGTGTTTTAATTGAAAAGTGGAGTATTTTAACTATAACCTGGGTTTGCCATAAAGAACTGCTTGTCTAAAAGAATGAACAACTTGAGAAGCCAACAGATGGCTTTGTAGGATTTGGGCAGAATGCTCATGGGTGTGAGGACTTGGAGGGGAGTTGTGTTGCTCGTGTATCTAGGGGCTGAGAGCTGGTGAAGACATTTCACATTTCCGAGCCTCTGTTATGTGTTACACACTTGCTCATGGCCAAGGGTGATCTGATTTAATTCTACTTTCTTACTAGGCGTGTATTATTCTTCCATGGTGAGGCTGAAGTAAATGAGTCTTAGATGACTCTTAGATCACACATATAGTAAGGACAGGCCATGATTCAGGCATAGAGTTGATCCTCATTCTTCATGGATTCCACATTTGCAAATTCACCTACACCCTAACATTTATTTGTAACTCAGAACGAATGGTGCTTTCATGATCATTCAAGGACACCTGCAGAACAGTGACCAGTTTGAGTCACCTGATGCACGTATTCCTAGCTGAGGTCTAATGAGGCGGCACTCTGCCTTCTTGTTTTAGCTCTTATACTATAAACAAGTGTCCTTTCCATGGTCCCTCGAATGCCATGGGGTTTTTGCATTTTTGTGCCTTTTGTTGGTGATTTTGCTGTTTGAAATGGCCCTAGACATTGTGCTGCAGTGCCATCTAGCGTTCGTAAGGGCAAGGAGGCTGTGATGTGCCTTATGGAGAAAATATATGTGATAGATGAGCTTTGCTGAGGCACAGGCTATAGGCACAGGCACAGGCTCACTGGCTGTGAGCTCAGTGTTAGTGAACCAACAATATGTAAGGTGACTTTAAACAGAAACACCCATAAAACCAGAGGCTCCCAGGAACCTAACTCCTCGGAGCAGAGGTTCAGTAATCACTAATTTGGTGTTCAGGGTGACTTTATAGGACAGAGATGCTGCAAATGCTGAGGACCAACTGCATCCATGTTGGGCTGCAAAGGCTTCCCATTCTTACTGCATTACGAGGATGGGTATCGGGACCCAAGATGTTGATGCCTCTGTCTTCTTACCTGTTCCAGGGATGAAAGAGACTGTAGCTTGAAAGCCTCTGTAGGTCACATTTTTATCTGACTGGAAGCTGATGAGCATTACACCAGAGGAGCTCAGCACAGGGGCAGGAGCAACGAAACCACAAAACCTTGCTGGTTAAAGCCCAGCCCAGGCAAGACGCGGTCAAGGGCCCAGCAAATAGGCATGGCATTGGATAGGGGAAAAAAATTAACCTTTAGGCAATTGTTGAGAAATAAACTTTTTTGTGGTGTCACAGTTCATTTTCAGAATAGAAAGACTCCCACTGCGAATGCCCCTGAGGGAACTAGTTTGAGTCAATGGGCTTATTTCAGTGGCACTTTCCCCTTCTGACCCTTAGATCACTGGGGGCCTTCCACACCTTCTGTCCAAATAGCTCTTTGGTTCTCCCTCTGGCCCTTCCTGCCCCTGACCTGGGAGAAGGGGTGGTGGTAGTGACCACTTAGGGAGGAGGGAAGGAGGGGGTGTAGGGGAATGAAGGAAGCTTGAACAAGACCCTTTTTTACTCCCAAGAACAATTCCCCCCAAAGGACTGGGTCCAAAGGCAAACCAGGGGAGCCGAGGCTCCAGGAGCACAGACCTATTTCCTCCTGTCCTTCCACATCCCTGTGCACCGCCACATAGTCAGAAGAACAATCTCCATTCTCTTCTATTTCCAGACTCTGAAAGGAAAGCTGACAAGACTCCACATTACAGCCACAGCAAATCAAATGAACCATTGACCTGATTTTGAGTAAGCAGAGAAATGTGGAGTGCTCAGCTTGCTCTGGGGTGTGACCATAAGAGGAAAGTGAATGGGGCATTCATGAGTAGGTTAAATTACTTAGGAGAAGATGCTATACCACAGACTCCTAAACTCTAGATGCATCTAAGCTACCAAACAGGGACCAAATGTAAAGGTGTAAATATTTGAGCTCCCTGGTGCCCTCCTAGGAAGACCAAAGAAACAGCAGAGAACAATCTGAGCAATTTGATAGTACCGGCCTTCAATTGACTTTGAAGAGCGGAGCAGTGGGAAATAGGGCTGATGAGGTGGGAATTTATATTTTAAACACACAGATGATGGGGATTAAATGGAGCCTGAACACTCAGCAAAAGACACAGGGCTGCATGGATGGGACAAAGCGGAGGTAAGTGATCACTAATGGTGAATGTAGGCACAGGGAAAAGGAGAGTATCAGAAGTAGGTTCCATTCAAACATTTCTACATCCTTACTACAATACTTTCCAGTAGTAAACCCTTTTCTCTCCGAGTCAAATGATATGCACATAGTTCTGACTTGTAATCCTAATCTCCAAATTTCTATCTTGAATGGGTCCTGCACACTGGTGCTGTCACTGACTACAGGGTGTGAAATCATCATTTCACTGATGCATGGCACTCAGTACGCATTTATTGAATAGGTGTGTTTTTGAATCACTTCTAGCTCTGGCACGTTCAGATTTTCAACTAAATTTTGTCTTCCTCCTTCCAGAAATCCGCTCATACTTAAACTTTTATCCTCCATTACTCATAACCAATCTTCCCTTAGTGCTGCTTCCTCCTGAAATTTCTCTTTTGAATATTTGGGTTCCAGAAGCTTTTAGAAAGAGAAATTCTCTACTTATTTCCTCTGTGTTTTCTTCTCCCGTCATGTGTAAAACCTGCGTGATCTTTTTTCTTTTCCGAACATCAGACTTGCTATTTCAGGTGCCCCCCCCCACTCCCACCTGCTCTCTATTGTTCATTTGTCAATCCAATTATTTTACCCTTTTGCTGGGAGATGAGCTGAGGGCTGGATGGCTGAAATTCTCAGTCCTCCTTTTTAAACCCTAACTTTGTGGTAAATCCAAACTCTCGGCCACAACTTTTTGTTTGTTTGCTTGCTTTGTGTTTTAAATTAAAGGCTCTGTTCTCTGGACTGTTCTAACTCCACACTTCCTCCTGAGTCTCAGACTTCTTTTTGCCTCTTAAATATATGAGAACCTGGGGCGCCTGGGTGACTCAGTCAGTTAAGCGTCTGACTTTGGCTGCAGTAATGATCTTGTGGTTCTTGAGTTTGAGACCTGTGTCAGGCTCTGTGCTGAGAGCTTGGAGCCTGGAGTCTGCTTTGGATCCTGTGTCTCCCTCTTTGCCCCTTCCCCACTCAAACTCTGTCTCTCTGTCTCTCTGTCTCTCTCTCTCTCTCTCAAAAAAAAAATATATGTATATATACATATACATATATATAGGAGCCTGGAGGTCTTATCCATCCTTACTCCTCCCCCTTTGTTTTCTAGTCTACTTTCTCTCCTTCATATCCTCTCTCGCTTTCAATTATTATTTTAAGAGAAGGACTTCTAAATAAATGCCTCTTTCCAACCTCATTCTGGCTGCAGTCTTACCTTCAACTCTCTGGTGGCATCTCTCCGCAGATGGCCTACTAGTGTTTAACGAACCACAAAAGCTACGAATCAAATGCTGAATAAACTCCGTATCCTGATATTCAAAAACCTCTGTACTGTTAACTCAGCTCCTCTTCCACTACCCTTCCCAATACAGCTCTGACTCGAGGCCAGCCAGTCTCTCAGCCTGTTCTACACTAGCTCCCCTGTGCTTGCTCTGTTCCCTCTGCATGGAAGGCTTGATGTTTGAGGTCTTATTGGCATTGACTTTTGTTAGCCATTACTTACAAAGTGTTTTGTTAGCAGTTTAATTAATAAGGAAGAAATGCTTGTTTCTAGAAGGGACCAGGTACTGATTAAACCAGTTACCAGATCCAGATGGAGACAGCCCTTCAACAGAGTAAAGTGCACAGCTGCCATCTAGTGGTGTATGTGGGTAGTTACAGGGAAAATAGGCTAGTCTGTTACTCAACACGTATATATCAAAGAACTTTGTATGCTGGGTACCAGGGAATAGATCTGATTAAAACAAAACAAAACACAAAACCTCTGCCCTCATGGTGTTTATGTTAGGTCTTCTGTGGAGATACCAGATCAAAGTTGAGGGTAACCAAGGTCAGTACCTTTATTAGGTAGTGTTTGGGGGCTTGAAAAACCCAGTCACAGTTGGCCATGTTGCTATAGTATTCAGGATAGTGAAGACTCTGTATGAGGCCTTCTTCAAAAAGGACAGTAAGGGAACTGCAACCTGAATCTGAAACACAAGGGAAAACGTCCTAACAATGGCATCACTCAAGCCAAGAGGAATCAATCCTCTGTGTGCTTCCACCTGTCTCCCACAAATGGCTCATCAGCTGACTCCTCAGGCAGAGCTAATAAGAAGGAAGGCGTCTGTGCACTGATTCTCCAGAACTCGTTCAGCCCTCTCAGCTCACTTGGGTATGTGATCAGCACGAGTCAGCAGGACGGGAGAAGGAGCACCTTCATGGCCTCTCACCTGCCTTGTGGAACCAAACAGACCCTGTTGGGGAGCTCCCTGCCCCTCACCTCATCCCTGCGGGGCCTCAACTTCTCTAAAAGGCCTGGGTAGTACGTGATATAAGCAAATGGTTTTACCAGGAAGGTAGTTTGGTTTTAGAGCTTTATAGGTGAGATTAAACCCAGCTGCATGATCTGTGGCATCCGAGACGAAATTCAGCCGTACAGAGTTGGAGCCAATAAGAACTGATGAAGGGAGGCTTTCTCCACAGAACTTCGCTGGAATGTAAGAATCAAGAGTCTTTGTTCAGAGTCTAGAAAACAGCATCCGTTAAGAGACTTCAGGAGAACTGGCCTTGAACTGGATTTGCCAAGACAGTATAGGGTTATCTAAACCAGGGTTTCTCAACCTCGGTACTGCTGATATTTTTTAACTGGCACATTCTTCGTGTTCAGGCTGTCCTGTGCATTTATCGGATGTTTTGTGGCATCTCTGGCCATACTCATCAGATGCCAGTAATACTGTCTCTAGTCATGACAACGAAAAATGCTTGAGACATTGCCAAATATCTCCTGGGGGCAAAATCTCCTATTAAGAACCACAGAAATGCTCCCCTGTTTCTGTTTCTTGCCTAAATAACCTTTGTTTCCTGCTCATGGTTATCCATCGGTATTTTCCTTCTTAGCTGGGTGATGCAGTAAAGGTCATTTTCATGCCTACGAAAGCAGCATTCTGCCTGAGAGGTCCTGCAGTATGTCTATATTTTACCCCTGACGGGCCCCAGACCCGGCAAATAAATCTAGGAAGTCTGGTTCCATGGGAAGCAGATGGAGCCAATGAAGTGTTCTGTGGCCTTGCACCCACCACACAGGCTCCCATCAGTTCCCTTCCTGTCAATTCTGAGTCTGAAACTTGCGGACAGAAAGTGTGGTATTTACAGATGCCTCGGTGCCAGACAGCCTGCAGCCCGGCCCCATTAAGTCCTCGCAGCACGACATCCATTTGACAATGTCAGCATCCACTCACCAAGAAGTCTGTCTTCTAAGGAATATATCGAGAGGTAAGTGTGGTGACAAGACTCTGCATCCAAGTGGGAAACACTGAGCAGCACATGCATCTTCTCTGGTGCCAGCAGGATCCAGACACACAGCCTGCAGGCAGATACATTAAGAGGGAGTTATTTCGAGACAGAAAGTGTCCAGTTAGTGGGCACAGCCAGACTGGAGGTGGGGGCTGGGGGAAGAGTGGCAGGGAGGCTACTCACTGCTTGCTCTCATAATACAGGTAGGGGCTTTCTGGGAAGTGCAGCTCCCCCTGAGACTCACGGAGCACACGATCCCGCTCACTGCACGAGGCTGGGAAAGAGAGCCACGAGAATCAGGGTAACGGTGGTGACTGGCCACAATAGTCCTCTCCTTCTAGAACCTGTACAGAAGTGCCTGGTTCTTCATGATGCATGGTTCCTCTCTTGTCAAATATTTCTCTGCCGTGGCTTCTGTGATGCCTTACTCTTTTTTGTTCTTTTTAGATCCTGCTTAACCTTGAGATTCAATGATTCCTTCTGCTTCACTCCATCATAACTTGCTTCTATAAATACATGTATTTCCCGGTTCTATCCTTAGCTTTCTTTTTTTTTCAAAAATTTTTAATGTTTATTTAATTTGGAGAGGAGAGAGAGAGACAAAGTGCAAGTGGGGGAGGAGCAGAGAGAGAGAGAGGGAGACACAGAATCCGAAGCAGGCTCCAGGCTCTGAGCCATCAGCACAGAGCCCGATGTGGGGCTCAAACTCACAAACTGTGAAATCATGACCTGAGCCAAAGTCGGACACTTAACCGACTGAGCCACCCAGGCGCCCCTCTATCCTTCTCTTTTTACACGAGCCCTCTGACTAGTCTCATCCATACTCTGAGTTTCAGCTGTTATTCTACACTTCTGAACTTCAGACCTTGTTTTTCAACCATCTCCTAGATATCCCCTTAACATGCTACAGATGGTCTGCAAAAAACTTGCTTCCACTTCTGATTCGATTACTTTTAGGTGCCCTTTGCTTCGTTTCTCAGGCTCAGAACTTTGGTACCATCCTTGGTTCCTCCCTGTCTCCCCCCCCCCCCCCACCCTTCATCTAAGTGACTGCCAGGTGCCAATTCTTCCTGTTTCCATTCCCATCCTTTCATTCCCCGGCCATTGCCCTAAGCCTCTAGAACTAATGTGTAATCTCATAAGTCCACCTTGAATGATTTCCCCTCCATCCTATCCCCTATGTGCTGTTCTTATACCGCCAGAGTACTGCTCTAATCTATTTAATTAATCAACTTCCTATTACTCAGTAAATCCAAACTTTTTTTTGACAGGCATCCAAAATTTCTACAAATTGGTCTCCATTTATTTTCTAATCTCCCTCACTTCAGCTGCTCTGACTGACATGCTGGTCTCTTACCCCAACATTTTCCTATCTCCGTCTTTTAGCATCCATCTTTCGACAAAGAGGATTCCTTGAGCTGCAGTATTTTTCTTTATCTGTATCCCATTTCCACCTGACAACATTCTACTGGTTCTTTGTGGTTTTGTTGTTTGTTTATTTGTTTGTTTGTTGTGATTCAGCTTAAAATGCATCTGTGTTCCAAAGCCTCCTCTGGCTTTTTCCCCCCAGCCACTTACTCCTGCAGCTCTCAAGGTACTCTTTTTCGTGAAACTATCTTTGTATTTAGTTCCACAGACTCACAGACACACACTGAATATTTGAGCCAAAGGTGCCTTAGAGACTATCTGATCCAGACATTTTTTTTTTAACCGTTTATTTATTCTTGAGAGAAAGAGCGCGCGCGCAAAGTGGAGGAGGGGCAAAGAGAGAGGGAGACACGAAATCGAAATCCGAAGCAGGCTCTAGGCTTTGAGCTGTCAGCACAGAGCCTGATGCGGGGCTCGAACTCACAAACTGCAAAACATGACCTGAGCTGAAGTCGGACACTTAACCGACTGCGTCACCCAAGCGCTCCCAGATTCTTTTCTTTATGGACAAGGAAACTGAGGTCCAGAGGTAGGAAGGAGCTTTCCCAAAGTCACAGAGCAGCTTCATTGAAGACTTGGCAATGTGGGGGAGAGTCCCCTGTACACATGAGGACACTTTCGGGGTAAGGCGTGTAGCTTAGTGACCATCTGCACCACCTCACCTCCCGCTCCCTCTCGAGTGTCCGATCTAAAGCTAGGATTCGGCAAGTGTTTGCTGAGTTGAGATGGAGGGCTTGAAGAAGTGAAATGGGAGAGAATCCAGAGCTCCTTCTGGGTGATGGGCTGCCCTGACTGGCAGGGAATGGCTGTGGGTGCCCCAAGTGTGGGTAGCTTTCTACCTAGTGAGCAGAGAGAGCTCTTCCTAAGACTTTCGATTACAAAAGGAACTTATATTCAGAAATACTAGATATTAATTCCTGCTCCCGGTGGAGCAGGCTGTAAGAAATACCCACCTCTGGAGCTCTTCCTCCGCTTCCCTGGGAAAGAAAAAGAAGCGTGCTATTCAAGGTTTGTGGTATCCTGAACAATATTTCAACAAGTTAGCATTTCCCTGGCTCAAAAGTGCAGGGATTTTTAAGTCACTATGCAACTAATGAAAATCTGATCTCTGGAAAGAACAGAAGGCGTAATTTGACAAAACAGGAACGTGGTCTCGGTGTTTTAATGAAATTTCACTCTCTTTATTAAGTGCACTAATCAGGCCATGATTAGCTGGGAGGTTGCACAGAGGAAGAGGTTATCTGGTCTACTTCTCCCATTGTTGATGAGAAGGGATGCTGGAGATGAGAATAAGTGGCCCGCAACCAAAAAAGAGTTACTGGGGTAGCTACCACTTGAGCTGAGGGCTTGGATGCCTGCCACTGTACACTTGATAACAAACCCAAGTTCTTACCAAATGAATTTTAGTTAACTCCTTTGGGACAGAACAGAAGCCCTATTGAAGCTGGAAGCTACTAGTTAGAAAACAATTACGTTGGATGTGGAGGCAGAACCGAAGTTTCAATTAACTCCCTGATCAGTCTAGTAGAAGGTGTTTATAGACCCTGATCTTTTCAGATGTATGGTACCCAGATCCGTGCCTGGCCTTCTCAACCACAGCATCACTCACATTTTGGGTTGGATCATTCTTTGTCATGGGTCTGTTCTGTGCATTATA
The DNA here is from genome assembly GCF_022079265.1 of Lynx rufus. NCBI lineage: Eukaryota > Metazoa > Chordata > Mammalia > Carnivora > Felidae > Lynx > Lynx rufus. Next base: position 64,808,268 of record NW_025814897.1, read on the forward strand.
GGATGCTTAGCAACATCCATACCTCCTTCCCACTAGGTGGGTGGCACCCCCACGTTGTGACAACCAAAAACCAATGTAGACATTGTCCTCTGGGGAACAAAATTTCTCTATAGCTTAATAAATCTTGCTAGCACAGTTGAGAAGTAAATGGTGAAAATACATCTCTAGCTGACTGTTTCAACTAAAGGCAATTTGACAAAGTCTAGGATGAATGGATTCACGTTTCTTTATATATTTGTATGCTACACTGCACACCATATTTTACTCTTGTTTTAAATTTCATAAATGTCACAATTCTTATGTACTACACTAAAAACAGAAGCAAGCCTGTCTGCTCAGTGGTCCTGTCTTGCCTAGACTCTGCTGACGCTCTCTCTGGCCCTAGCTTCTTGACCTTATGTGCTAGGTTTATTACCAATCTGGATGTGTTTGTGGATCCAGGGAAGCACTTTTCTAAGATCTGTGAAGATCCCAGGGGATCCTTGGTTATCTTCCTGCATGTTGTTTCTCCAGCCTCGGCCACAGCCCAAACCCCAAGAAGTCACACCAGCCAGAGTCCAAGCCCCCTTCTTATTCCGGCACATGAGGGAACCTCCTGAATCTCCCTGCAGGGGGAAAAGCCTCCATTACCATCATTATCAGTGTCTGTGCTCACTCTTTCCCCCCAAGAATATGCTGAAGGAGGATCAATGATATTTCTTCACTTCTAATAACTTGGACTCGGTGGCCAGGAGAACAGCCAAGCACAATTCACATTAAATCTTCAAATATCATTAGGGCCTATCAATTCCACCTCTTTCTTCCCCATCCTTCCCCTTCCACCCTTTCTTCCATCTCCTATCTCATCCTGCAGACTCAGAGAAGTCTTGCCCAGTAGTGAAACTGATCCCAGATCTTGGTCAGCAGGAGGAATGGAAGGAAAGTGATTATCCACTAGATGGAAACTTCTAAGTAGGAAAACCCCAGCCATCCTTCAGCTGTAGAGAACCCTAAGCTCACTGATGGCACTATCTCTGTTAGTTGGTCTTTTGGAAAAAGGAGAAGACCTCCTCTGAATTCACACTCTCCAGTAAAAACAGATTGTAAAAACTGTCACTTTATTTCAACTTGGCCTCCCTTGCCACCCCTGACAAGAATCCAGTTTTGCCTGTAGCCTTCTTTCAGCCCCTCACCTGATGGCAAAGCTGAGGGAAGCCCAGCCAGGGACCTTTCAGCCTGACCACTCCCACCTACCTGACATGCATCTCTCCCTCCATCTGGGAAACCTGTGCAGAGAAAGGTCTGCCCACTGATGGGTTTCTTTAGGGTTAACAAAGCTGCCACACACTCTTCCTGGGTCAAAATGGGCAGGTTCACATCCTGTAATACCTGCGAGACAACGCCATCTAGAAAACACAGAGATGAGAGCCCCAGTGAGGCACTCTCGCACTTCCTCAATTGAAGATGCTACATTCAGGTTTGTGTCCTTTGGAAAGACCTGAATTTCTATGTTCAATGAATATTCTCTTTTGAAATGCTTACACCATTGTTGTTGTTTTTTAAAATAGATTAAAAACAACTGTATTTTCTAATTACCCACCAGGAAGTTCTGACATCTGATTAAGAGAAGTGGCATACAAGTTCTTACCTTCAGCTGAGCGGCCCCAGCCTGCAGTTGTACAAATAAATCCAGCCTCAAATTCTTCCTTTGGCTCTGGAAGACACATTGGGCCCACAAACTGGCCTGAAGAAAAGAGCAGGACAGGGTTTGTCTCATCCACGGAGGAGAGGACACCCTAAGCCACTCACCATTTGGTATGTAGGTGGTTCCCCAAAGACCTTGTGAGAGTTCTGATATCTATGCCTCGCACCTCCAGGGGCCACTTATCAGACCAAGAAAGACTCTCTCCTGAATCCACATAATCCTATATTTGAAGCCACAAGCAAAAAGAGCTTCACATAGGGGACCCTCCACCTCAAATTCCTGTCTCAAAGTGCATGACCCAGAACTGTTGGACATATGCTACATAACATACGCTGTAGGAAATGTGCTATGGAACAGAAGTTATAGAGCACATGGGATAGACAATTCAGAGTGAAACTCTAATGTTTACCAAAATGGAAGGCGCCATCCATCTTCAAAAGAGCAATATCATAGTCCATTGGCTTCTTGATGGAGAAGTAGGGGTGTATGATGATGGTTTCAATGGTGAGGGTTTGCTCCCCTGGCTCTATATGACTCAAGTCATACTCTCCAGCAGTAACATTCAAAGTTGATGCGATATTTCTATGAAGAAGAAGCGGTAAAATGGCTGACTTTCATTTAGCCTCTGAGTATACTCGTAATGGTTGACAATCTGGCCTCTTTCAAATCACATGGATGGATGATATGAGTGTGAGGATACTGAACAGAGAAAGCGAGAATGATTCCATCACTACTAGTAAAAATGCAAAAGTTCCCGATTTAAGTGGGGAACTAGTAAAGAGTGGCCTCAAATGGAGCCAATAATATGATAAATTGAATGCTTTGCAATGTTATTCATTAAAGGTCTAAAAATGCATTTATATTGTAACTCAGAGGTCTGAAGCCATAGTGGACTTTATTCAGCTACCCTAACTGGCTGGCCTGGCTTCAATAGCAGTGAGATTCTGTGAGAATTACTTGTGATTCCCCTTAAGTATGCTGCTTTAATATCAGAGATCTAATGCTCAGTGTACATTGTGAAAGACGTAATAACACCAAAACTCTGGTATCTCAGCGAGTATGCACAGTTAAGGCTTTGGGACTGATGAACACAATGGGAAGTGAGGATCTTCTCCTTACATTCTTTATGTTTGTAATTTAGAGACATGGTGTGAGATGGGAAAGACCACTCTATTGCCATTCTTTCTGTAGCAAAGTTATCTAAAAGGAACTCGGTAGAATGCATTGAGTTGTATTAAGAACTTTGGGCTTACAGTCTTTGGGCACCCTTTATTCCCAGAAGTGATTTTTTTTATATAGAACTGAAAAGGTTGTAATTTTCTCCTGGTATACTCCCTCCAGCTCTTGGCTATATTGGGTACCTAACCTAATACACAGCATCTCTTTAGCCTAACCACCTGCCACACTACAGTGAAATTATCAATTAACTTTTCTTTAGACTATCAACTCTCTGTGGGCAGGAATTACATCTTACTTACCTTTGTATCTTGGTACCCACCAAAGTGTCTAATGCCAAGTGAATATCCAGGGAATGTTTGCTGACTTAAAATGAAAGAGGACAAATATGGGACTTGATTGCAGCCTAGTGACTACCCAGAGCACTAAAAACAATAGAACATTTAGAGCACACAGGAAAGTGGATAAAAGATGGAAGTTGTTAGACTGAAGCTCAGAGAGGCATGACCAGTAGAAAAGCGGACATGAGAGACTTCTTTACATTTTACTGGCCTCCCTTTGGTTTCCTCTATCAATTTTGTCTGAATCTTTAAATGCTGTAAGTTGATTTCAAAGGAAAAAAAATAGAACAACAATGACCTTTGCATTTGGGGGAGAACTGTTTTTACACTTTTGGAAAAGGAAGAAGAGAAGTTGGATCAAGAAGTGAGTTACTGGGGCGCCTGGGTGGCGCAGTCGGTTAAGCGTCCGACTTCAGCCAGGTCACGATCTCGCGGTCCGGGAGTTCGAGCCCCGCGTCAGGCTCTGGGCTGATGGCTCGGAGCCTGGAGCCTGTTTCCGATTCTGTGTCTCCCTCTCTCTCTGCCCCTCCCCCGTTCATGCTCTGTCTCTCTCTGTCCCAAAAATAAATAAACGTTGAAAAAAAAAATTAAAAAAAAAAAAAAAAGAAGTGAGTTACTGAAATATAAAGTTGCGTGCCAACAGCTGCAGTGAGCCCATGACTAAACATGGACAATGCTGGTCAGGGCCAGGGGATACCAGGGCATGGCTTTCTATTACTAATGTTTAATGTCAGCTCCTTTACAAGGACAGAAATCACAAATAAATCTTCCAAAAATGGGATCAGTATGATCAGACATGTGTTATAAAAGAAAAATACTGGTAGGAGCAATATTTTCCAGAATACACATTTTGTATATAGACTGTATTGTATGAAACAAAGTCATAATTAGAAGCACTGGGTTCTTTTACCGATTTTTTAGGATGCATAATGAACCAGTTTTTTTTTTTTTCACTGAAATGTAGGAGAGGCTTTTCACAAATGTATCTTTATGATCCTTTGTTTTCACTTGGATGTTATTCTTTAATTACTTCCAGTCATGTTTGAGTAAATAAAATTTTCTACTCCTGCAAAGAAAGTATGTTTTCTATCAAGTTAAGTACCCTCTGACAGTGTCACTTAGCCCTTTTTGTGTCATGCATTTAGGATGTTCCCATGCTAATGCATACATCACACATTTCCATGTTGTAATAGAGTTGTTGCTGCTGATTCCAAAGGAGAAGGTGGATAATCTGGCATTCATCCATGAACTAGGCCTTTCCTACCTGTTTGCAACGCAGTGAGCAGCCGTAATCACCCACTGTGCAGAGATGATGGTTCCACCACAGATGTGCTTCTGCCTTCGTTTCAGAGACACCTGGATTACAAAGAGCTTAAGTGGGAGCAAGTCAATGCCCTGTGACCCCCCCACAAAACCTGGAGACTGAGCATATTCTGAAAAATAGGCCCAGATGTCTTATATACAAATATTAGAAGTTGTGGAGTGTGAAGGAGTAAAATCTGTCCCATTACAGCTCAGAAGGGTAGTGCTGGAATCAGAATACTTCCAACCCTGGTCTACAGAAGAGGTAGTTAATTTGAGATGGTTGGCTCTAAGAGTTTAGTAGAATTGGTAGTAAAATTGGTGGTATTTATTTATTTGTTTGTTTATTTATTTATTTTCATAATACTGTTGGCCCAGACTGTTACCCTAATAATATGAACAATGCCTGTGAGTGAAGAGAAAGAAAGAAAAGTATAAGATATAGCAGAGTCCAGATGAAGAGGTTTGGGAGAAAAACAAGGTGAGGGCTAAGGTAATCTTTTGACACATGCTTCAATTCCTCCAAGCCTCTTAGAGAATAGTGTGTATCTACAATTTCCTCATGCTTTTACCTATTTGCTTTTAACTACCACTGCTTCAAACCTATTTTTTAATCTGCCTCTACAAATTACTTGCTATCTTTGGTTTATCTTGTTCATGATATTTGATTTGACTCTAAAATGGGTACAAGTATATGCTGTTAATTCCATTGTCAAAATTAGAAAAAAAATCAATTTATTAGAACTGTCTCTTTTTGACCAAAAATTATTCAATAAACTATTAAAATGTTTAATACAGTGAAGAATAGTAAGTAAAAGGAAGTAAAACCACTGACTATGACTTGAATATGAACTTCTGAATTGATTAGTCAACCGATTGGCCAGATAAGCAACTGATCAAATCGACTCTTCAACCAAGTAATTAATTCATTAGTTAATCAAATGACAATGCCTCAGCCGTTTAGTCAACCTACTGAGCACAAATTCAATCAACCAATCATTACTAAATAGCCACTTAGCAAAAATTGATGTGACTGACTTAAAGTAAAAGCAAAGGGCTATTGCTCACAAAATTAAGAGGCAAGAATACAACATGGCTCTCAGGGTAAAGAAAGCTGGGAGAATGTCAAAGACAGTAAATGCGAACACTGTAGGCTAGAGACAGAAGCACAAAGGCATTTCTATGGCACGGGAAGACCAGGAAATTAGATTGAGAGAGAATTCTTAGGATATCAGCTTCTAAGGACATCCCTAAGATGTCCTATGGTATAGGTACAAATCTCCAAACAGAAATTAGACCTATGGATATGACAGCTTTGACTTTCCTGAGCATCTTAAACTATAACAATGTAACATATTTATTGACTAAGAAAATTGTTTTTTTTAATTGTAAACTCACGAGGTTTTTTTTTTTTTTAGCTTATTGAAGTGCAATTTTTGTCTTAGGGGCTGAAAGTTTAGGATGGCATTTCCAATTTTTGGAGCAAGCCAATAGTGCATATGATTATTCTGAACACACATTTTCTGGAACTCGATGGATGGACATCTTGAGGGACTTGGATCCTGGCCCACACTCATGAGATATCTGGTTATGAGGCAGGCAGAATGGAGTTCACTGATGAGTAGCATGTGTTTCTGGGAGATCCAGTCCTGAGACAGCTCATAGTCTACCTGCCAGAGAATGTTCCCTGAGACTCACCTGCCAGGGGTAGGAACCCTTTTCCACTTGGCTTCCCCCAACAATGCGACTGAAAATGTTAAGGTAATTCCAAGGCTGTGCCTTCACCAAACTCTGCCCACAAGTGGGAGCTGGAATGAGAGAAGACAAAAATTTAGTGGTTAGATAGCTCCTGGAAATGAGGGATACAGGAAACTTTACTGAGCAAGCAACTGTAGGACATTGAGCATGTAGAAATATTATAAAACGGCTTTATGTTAATTGTGAGATTTGCTTCAGCTTTTCTCACATAGAACGGGCACATTATGAAGACACCTATTTTTTTTAATACGAAGGTGAAGGGACTCAGAGGTAGATCTCCACTGGGTTAGCAGGACTATAGCCCCCTTGGTTTTGAGCAACCTGCCCTCTTAGAGGCTCCTTACAGCATTCTGTACTTCTATAGGATTTATCACATGCCATTATGGTTAATTTTACATCATTCAACCCAGCTAGGCTGTGGTCTTCTCAAATATAGGAGCTTAACCTTAGAAATATCTAAATTCAAAATATCTAGAACAGTTCATTACGCATAGAAGTTGCTCAGTTAAGTAGTGAAGTGGATGATGCCATATTCTGCCTTGGATTGTAATTGTGTGTACATCTTCTTTGCTCCACCCAGGAAACTGAGTGGAGACCATGGTCTATGCTGCCTGACACATTGGCAGATATTGGATTTAAATCTTTATGCAAGTGGAAAGTGGCAGGTTGTTCGAGAAGAGTGGGGTGGAGAGAAGATGTTCTGATTCACTCACCACAGTGGTGTTAGGCTAGAAGGGTTGCCAGGTAATGGCAAAAAGAACTCTTTCCTTTTTGTGGAGAAGACTTTATCCCTGAAAAGGTTTCATTTACTTACTTAACCTCAATGTGTTTTTTGACTCCTCAATTAGCAGATGAGATAGATTAAAGATGTTTAGGACTCCCTGGTAATTCGAGGATGGTAATTCTGTCCCTTCTGCAGGTCATTCTTTTCAGCATGTTTTCAAGGAGAGCCTAGAAAGCCCTGCCTGATAATCACCCTGCTTCTTTACCTGGCCGAACCCTCTAATCCTTATTCCTCAACTTGGGCAACACCTCAACTGAGAAGTCTTCCTTCGTTTCCTCAAGCTGTGGTAAGTATCTCTCCTGTATTGTGTAGTACACTTTCCTCCCCACTTTTATAGACTTTGCCATGCAGTATTGTGATAACGAGTTGTTTGTCTCTCTCATTGGACTATAAACCACATGAGGGAAAAAACCCTATGTTTTATTCATCTCTGTATCTCCAAGGTTTTGCACAATTCCTAGCATACAGTAGACACTTAGAAAAGTTGGATGGATGAACAAATGTTTTTTCTTGAGAGCATATCCTTGAGAGCATAGCTATTTGGATTAACATGGTAAAATATACAAAGTTCTTTCAAATAACTTCTCATTTAATCCCCATTCAATGCCTGTGAATCAAGCACTATCGCCCCTGCATTACAGATGAGAAAGTGAAGAATCAAAGAAAATCACAGCTAATTAACAGCAAAGTATGGCTGTAATACCAAGCCTTTTTTGTTCTGAACCCAATGCAGGCATGACATTGAATCAAAAACTCATTTTCTAACTGTTTCAGTTGAATGGATCATAAGTAAATTAGACACGAAGTTGACTATTTCCTGAACTCGCTGAAGCAAAGACAGAAAACAGGATGATTCTTGGGGCTGGCACGACTCTGACTATAGAGAAGCCTGCCAAGAACTACTCTCACCTTATGGTACTTGAAGGAAAAAAAGATCATTCATAATGCACCACAGTAAATAGACTTCATATTTCCCAATAGGAGAATTTTCCAAAAGATTTCCAGTGCTTCCAATAGATGAACCAATAGATGCTGATTTCCAGAATTTGCTCCATGAAAAAAGATGGGATTGTGGGATATGTCCAAATAAGTGAATCATCCCAGTTTTCTCTCCAGATCAATGCATCTTGTTCAAATTGTATCCCGTGAATGTTTTATGCAGTTTCATATGCTGATTACAGGACAGAAGCTCAAAATAATTACATGAAAAACAATTAGATCTCCAAAATTTATATGCTTCTATTTTCCCAAAGGAATATTGAGTTGGGGTTGTGATGTCCATTGCCAGCAAATGTTATTCCTTCAGACAAAGGCAGTGATAGTGTTTGTTTGGAACTTACCTTTGGGGAGAGAGAGAGTTGCAGATTTACATTGTTCCACACAGAGCATTCCAAGTAGTAAAATCAGCCTATTCTTGCTCAGAGGCATTTTGAGACTCAGAGTTTTTCCTTGAAAATTTAGAGGGATGAAAGAGCACCAAATAGAAAGCCTGTAAGACCAGCAATAAACCAGCTTAAAAGAAAGTTATTTATTAACCAAGACTTGAGTCATTCAACCATGTCCATACAATGTTTCTAAATGTGGTTTCTTGCAAAGATCTTCACAAGATGTGGGGAGTCGACCACAGAAGCATAGTCTTGATCCAGCAATATTACATGTCCCATTACACCCACATCAGTATGTTGCTTCCCCCGGAGCTTATTGGCTAGCCAAGTGGTTGGTGTCTAAGGTTTCATATGCAAACATTACTTGCTCCTTAGTATATAGGTTACCACTTTCTACAAGAGGATTGAATATCAAAGTTGTCCTTATTTGCAAGGTTATACTACATGCTTGCAAACAACCTGTCAGAATATGCTAAAATATTTTTCTTTCTCTTATTTTCCAATTGTAAATGGGTGGTTATAGCTATGTGTTAGAGAAGGAGAGGGGAGGAGAGGAAAGATCATTTGATAGCACACTCAGGAACGAAGTCAAGCTACCAAACAGTCATTTGGGATACTGTCGATTGGGGCATTTGTGAATCTACATTTTCTCACCGTGTTTTATATTTGTAGAAGGCAAACACTAAATCGCTTTCACTTCTACACCTGGTAGATGATGTGGCACAGGAAAGTGGCTCTGATTATACACAAGTCTTCCTCTTCCTTGACTGAGTTCTTGGCACATCGTCAGTGTGTGAGAAACCCTTGTGGATCGGCCAGTGCCATGTGTGCCCGCACGGGAATATGAGATTTTTTTCTGTCAGCTTTTACAAATTAACTGCCCCAAAGAGCAAATGCCAAATCAGAAGGCTTTAACGTCCTTGTGACAAGTTTTGCCCTTGTACCACACAATTCTATAAAACTACATCACGTGCAAATAATATAAATGCAAAACGAAGGACACTCAAATCCCCAGAGACATTTCCACAAATACATTAATCCTGAAGCTGGAAAATTTTGGCTGTTGGTATGGGAATTGGTACCAACAATAAGAAGTAGTCAACCCATGTCTAAACTATAATCAAAATCTCAATCTTTTTTTTTTTTTTGTACAAGTGATCTTTCAGGTCCTGTTATATTTTGTCACTCACTTTCCAGACCAATTTAATTTGACTAGGAATATGGCCTTCCTGACTTTAAATCATTATATTTTGTCTACTTATTGTGTGATACTAGTGTAAAAAATTGCAGGAAGACTTAGCCTGGGATGTGCCTGGGATGTGCCAGGGATGTGCCTGGGTGGACAGGCCTCAAGTAGGCATGGAGTCCCCATTAAACCATAGAGCATTTGAGCTTTCAAACTAATGTCAGTTTCTAGTACCACAGAATAAAGAAATTGAAAATGAAAAATGAAATGAAAATGAAAATGAAAAAAGAAATCCAAAATGAAAAATGATGGGATTTCCCTTGCCATGTGAGAGTCGGGTGTTTTTGTTGACTGCCACACAGAAATGTGATGGGATCCTGCGTGTTCCTGCAGTTCAGAGGAAGACATTCCCTTTAAGCTCTTGTATCAACACATATCATAATTATCAGTGTTATCAACACAGTCTTTCCCAACGTGAAGCTGGTCATTAAAAGTTTGGTAATCTAATCTCTTGAGAGTGTAAACTGTGACTCCTTGCTGTTAAAATTGTTAGGGAGATTGTATCAGGTTCTGGAACACTAAATTTCCATAAGGCCAGGCCCCCAAGCCTCCCAGAGTTCCAAGGATTATAATAATTGTACATTGTAGCTGCTTGCAGAAAGGGATATACTGAAGTGTTGTTGCTTGACACGGTAGTATAAAGTCAATTTTTCATCCACGAAACTTAAATCTTTTGGAGATAAAAATGTCTCTCTTGGGAATTCTGGGGCAAAATCTGTACCAAATATGGGTTTGGGGTTCAAAATACTGTCTTACACTGTCTTCCTCATCTGTAAACCTTCAATTTGAGAAAATGGCATCACAATTTATCCTGAACCAGTGATATAGAAGCAAGTGACAGAAATAAAGAGCAAAACTTATTTGGGAGGACATACTTTTAACCCAGGCTAGACAAGAGTAATGCAGACAAAACCCCACTAAAAAAAGATGTGTTCAAAATTTGAAATTATAAAAGAACAAACCCAGATGCAAACAGTAAAAAACAAGGTATGGTTGCAGACACATCAAAGAACATAATGAGCTAGTAGACAGTATAACATATTGGTTAATATTTTCGAAGGAATAAAAGAATAAGAAACCTCAGATGGGTTTTTGTTTTAGAAAAGACCACAACAATTTGAAAAAACAAAGAGATAATCTAGAAATAAAAAATATACCCAGAAAAAATAGATTAGATGGTAGATTATACATAACTAAAGAGAGAATTAATGAGCTGGAAGATAGATCTTAGGAATTACCCAGAATATCATATACTTACCTATGCAAAAAAATGAAAAAAATGAAAAAGTGCCATTTAGCATTATCTATCAGAATTTAAATTGGGCAAATCTTTTGACCCAGTAATTTCACTTCTTAGAGCATACCCAAGAGAACTACTGGTATATAAACATTGGCAGGGTATAGCTAAATAAATACTGATCAAACACTTAGAATGCTATGATTCATTACAAAGATTGAAGGAGATTAGTACATGCCCACAGGGAATTATCTAAAAAATATTTTTGAGTAAAAGGAAGCAATTTCAGAGCAATACAAACAGTAACATCACTCATGAAAAACCATATGGAAATCAGGAACAAGGAAGAGATTCTTGGCTATTCAAAGGGAGGACTGGGGTAGAGAACAATATGGGGCAGGAAAAGGAAGAAGCATCTTCAATAACCGCATCTCTGTCTATTTAAGGAGTTCGAGATTTGGTGGGGGGATCTATATAATAAGTGGGAAATGCCAATGCTGCAATAAATCATGGGTCACTTTCACATGGAGCATTGTGGCTCTTCTGCAACTCCTCAGGAACTGAGTCACAAGATAGTGTTTAAGAAAATAGTTCTAGGCTGCTTCTTAGAAATACCACGGATGACCAAAGGATAGCCCACATTAATTTTGTTGGTCCAAATCAAGTTTCAAAACAAATTTGATGTTTTCCATTGTTATATACAAATAATGAGAAGACTAAACGAAGCCCCTGAGACCTTTATGAACCTCAGACAGCATAATGGTGTAGGCATACATAAACGCACCTAATTTTCTCAGTCTCGTTGGATTTTCTCCCATTGGATTCTCAGTGGGATGTTGACAAACCTGTGCCTCTCTGACCTGAGGTAAAAGTTTTATATTCTAAATGGTCCTAAATCCTGCGTAAACAAACCCTGTCATACAGAGATGACTCCTAGAGTTTGTCTCTGTCATAATATTTGACCAGCCGGTAACAGTCATTCTTTGTTATTGATTTATTAATGTCCGCGCATTTGTAGCAGGAGCTACTAGTTGTTTATTTGAAATAGATTCTCAGTTATGAATTATTTGTTTACTGTTATCTATTGCTAAGTGTGTTAACATACAGCATCTCAACACAGCAACCATGTGAGGCAAATATTATCTTAATTTTTAAAAAAAGGATATTGGGGCGCCTGGGTGACGCAGTCGGTTAAGCGCCCGACTTCAGCCAGGTCACGATCTCGCGGTCCGTGAGTTCAACCCCCGCGTCGGGCTCTGGGCTGATGGCTCAGAGCCTGGAGCCTGTTTCCGGTTCTGTGTCTCCCTCTCTCTCTGCCCCTCCCCCATTCATGCTCTGTCTCTCTCTGTCCCAAAAATAAATAAACGTTGAAAAAAAATTAAAAAAAAATAAAAAAAAGGATATTGAGTCTCAGAAGGATTATATAATTTTCAAGGTCACCTGCCAGGTGGCAGACCTTAAATTTATCCCCAGAGCTTTTGGCTCTGAAGTCTTCTCTTATTTTCATTGCAGCAACAGTACATCACGCTTTTCCATATCATACTGGCACCCACATAGTTCAGCTTGGCTCTGATGTTGTCTTTGGACACACTTTGGACAACACTTTGGCTGAGTGTTTCCTGCTGGCTGCCATGGCCTATGATCACTATGTGGCCACCCGCTCTCCACTTCTCTACTCTACACACATGTCTTCCAGAGTCTGTATCGTCTTATTGGCTGCTTCCTATCTGGGGGTGTGTGTGAATGCTTCATCATTTACTGGCTGTTTATTGAGCTTGACTTTCTGTGGACCAAATAAAATCAACCATGTCTTCTGTGACCTCCCACCACTAGGGAGGCTTTCTTGTACCCATATTTATGTTGCTGAAGTATCTCCTGCCATCTTAGGTGGGTCAATCATTGTAATCACATTGTTTATCATAGCTGTTTCATATCTATACATCCTGCACTTGGTCCTGAATATGCACCCCACTGAGGGAAGACACAAGGCCTTCTCTTTTTGTACTTCTCACCTCAGTGCAGCCACTTTGTTTTATGGCACAGTCACGTTTGTTTATGTCACACCGAAGTCAAGCCACTCATCTGACGATATTAAAGTGGTGTCTGTGTTCTATACAGTGGTGGTCCCCATGCTGAACCCCTTGATCTACAGTCTGAGAAACAAAGAGGTGAAAGAGGCAATGAGAAAATTGATGGCTAGAAAAAATAGGTCATTTTGAAAGAAATTCAGTGTGATTCCAGAAACTGAAAAACTATAGTTTCAGGAACATATGTAATAGATGTTTATGTTGTCCATTAGCCTTATCACTTTATGTGAAGAAATATCTTAAATACACAATGCCAGTATGTTAATTAGTACCAACTTTAGTTTATAATTTTCTAGGACACAAAATATATCATTTCATGAAATTCTGCTGGGTTCGATTTAATGTATACATTTCAGCATTAGGAGACCTAGAGAATATAGTTTTACTTTTTCTCTGCTTTGCTCATTGGTTAGAGTCCATGATTACAGAGTGTTTTATTTTTCTTCTGTTAGCTTATTATTTTTAAAATATCTTCTTGTAAGTTAGTATCTTAGAAAGCATTGTGTACTCAATGGAAATGCAATTGATAGTAGTGTCAGTCCAGGTCACTTTCTCTGGAAGCCTTGGCCTGTCTTATACAGGGTTATCATAACCTTTGAAATGGAGTCTAAAAATTTTTATTTCCACCTAGAATAAGAGACCAAAAGAATTTATTCCATACTTTTGCCACCAAAGCAACTCAATCTAGGTAACACAGAAGAACTCTGAAGGCTGAGCCTTTGAGAGTTCCTTTGAAAATTCCCAGTAGATTTTTTCATATTTTTCAAAAGTTTGTCTCCAAAGACTTGTCTTTGAACCTTTGCTAACAAGCTTTTGAATAGTAGGAAAAACTACTGGGGAGTATTGGTGGGAGGAGGCTAAGGTACAGTGGAACTTTCTTTCAGCAAGCCAATTGGTATAAAATTATGGATTAAGACACCCAGGCTGATGCAGGCAAGGACTCTACCTGCGATCCTTCTCCCAAATATCTCCCGAAGTGTTCATTGCCACCACTTCCGTCACGACTTTATTTTAGGTGTTTATGATTGAGCCTGGACAGTTTTCACCCTCCTGAATTACTTCCCTGCCTCCAGAACCTTTTGATTAATCATGTTGAAAGATTAAAATATGGTTTTCCAATTATTACAAAAGTGATGTGTGTTGTATGAATCCTAGAGTAAATGTGGATTCCAATTCTCCCCAATCCACTGTTCCCAGAATATAAATTGGTGAAAGTAGAACTCTTTACAAACAGTCAGGGATAAGAAGACAACTTGCAGAAGGAATAGCTTCAGGAAGTCCTGGTAACTCAGGTCTCCTGTGGTGATGTTATTTATCCACAGTTTTTTAGAAAGATAACACCAGAGAGTCCGAGGTTAGTCACCAGGTTTTACAATGAAGTAATCAGGTGGCGTTCCCCCTCATCGCTCTGGACCTCTTATGTTGAGCATTTTAAAAAAGCATTTGTCAGCCATTTGTATATCTCCTTTCGTGTAATGTCTCTTCAAGTCCTTTGCCAATTTTATGCTCAGATTGTACTTTTCTTATCGATTTGTTCTTACTATAATCTGTCTACAACTCTTTTGTCAGATTTCTGCATTTGGAAGTTATACTCCCATTCCGGTTTGCCTTATCACTCTCTTAATTGTCTCTTGATGAACGGGAGTTTTTAATTTTAATGAAGTCTAATGTAACAACATTTTCCTTATTGTTTTGTGTTTTAGTGACAAGTTCAAGAAATCTTTTCCCAATCCAAGGCTACAAAAATATTCTCTCATGTATTCTAAAGGTTTTATACTTTTGAAACTCAGAGTTGGGCTGTAATTTTACTTTGTTTCACGTATGAATTAAAAAGGGCAGAGCCAACACATATATTTACTGAAAGAATGTGTGAAACTATGTGGTTTTGCTTGTATTACCAGCTCCTCCTCCAAGACTGTTTTTTATTTTATTTTATTAATTATTTGTTTTTTAATTTACATCAAAGTTAGTTAGCATATAGTGCAACAAAGATATCAGGAGTAGATTCCTTAATTCCCCTTACCCATTTAGCCCATCGCCTCTCCCACAACCCCTCCAGCAACCCTCAGTTTTTCTCTGTATTTAAGAGTCTCTTATGTTTTGTCCCCCTCCCTGTTTTTATATTCTTTTTGTTTCCCTTATGTTCATCTGTTTTGTATCTTAAAGTTCTCATATGAGTGAAGTCATATGATATTTGTCTTTTCTGACTAATTTCACTTAGCATAATACCCTCTAGTTCCATCCATGCAGTTGCTAATGGCAAGATTTCATTCTTTTTGATTGCCGAGTAATCCTCCATTATATATATATATATATACACACACACACACACACACACACACACACACACACATACACATGCACACACACACACACACACACACCACACCTTCTTTATCCATTCATCCACCGATGGACATTTGGGCTCTTTCCATACTTTGGCTATTGTTGATAGTGCTGCTATAAACATCGGGGTGCATGTATCCTTCGAAACAGCACACCTGTATCCCCTGGATAAATACCTAGTAGTGCAATTGCTGGGTCGTAGGGTAGTTCTATTTTTAATCTTTTGAGGAACCTCCATACTGTTTTCCAGAGTGACTGCGCCAGTTTGCATTCTCACCAGCAGCACAAAAGAGATCCTCTTTCTCCACATCCTCGCCAACCTCTGTTGTTGTCTGAGTTGTTAATGTTAGCCATTCTGACAGGTGTGAGGTGGTATCTCGTTGTGGTTTTGATTTATATTTCCCTGGTGATGAGTGATGTTGAGCATTTTTTCATGTGTCGGTTGGCCATCTGGATGGGTTGTTTGGAGAAGTGTCTTTTCATGAAAGACTGCTTTTTAGATAAACTCCTTGGAGTGTAGGAGAAGGGAATTTTGGGGTGAAATGATTTACTTTTGCACTAGGGTTACTTCTGATTTCTGTCTGTCCAGGCAGTCCACGATGTCATCTAAGGATTGGCTGATTCCTTCTCATCCCTTCAAGGTCTCTCAGTATAATGCAAGCCAGACTATGCACCTGCCCTCAGGTATGCAACCTGTCACAGTTCTCTGCTCACAGGGAAACAATCCCATTGCAAAACACCAAAAAGAATAAGATAATCTAGGAATATATTTAGTGAAGGAGGTGAAACTTCCTTTGTTTACTTTGTAAACTTGTATAGTGAAAACTATAAAATATTGATAAAAGAAATTAAATAAGACCCAAGCAAATGTAAAAACATCCTGTGTTCTTAGGTTGGAAGACTTAATATTGTTAAAATATCCATACCTCCCAGGCAGATTCAGTGCATCCCTACCAAAATCTCAATATAATTTTTATAGAAATGGAAAAAAGAATTATAAAATTCATATGGAACCACAAAGGGCCCCCAAACAGCCAAAATAATCTTGAGAAGGAACAGCAAAGCTATAGGCATCACATTTCCTGATTCAAAATAATATTGCAAAGCTACATTAATTCAAATAGTATGGTACTGACATAAAGACATACGTCTAGGCCAATGAATAGAATAGAGTACCAGAAATATGTTAATGCATATACAGTCAAATAATTTTCAACAAAGGCACCAAGAATACACAGTGAGGAAAGTCTCTTCAATAAATGGTGTTGGGAAAACTGGATATCCATATTCAAAAGAATGAAATTGAACTCTTTTTTTTTAATTTAAATACAAGTTAGTTAACATATAGTGTAATAATGACTTCAGGAGTAGAATTTAGTGATTCATCGCTTATAGATAACACCCAGTACTCATCTCAACAAGCCTTCCTTGATGCCCCTCGCCCATTTAGCCCATCCCCCCACCCAGCATCCCTCCAACAACCCTCAGTTTGTTCTCTATTTAAGAGTCTCTTATGGCTTATCTCCCTCTCTGTTTTTATATTATTTTTGCTTCCCTTGAACTCTTATCTTAAAGTAAACAAAAGAATCAAATCAAAATGGATTAAAGACTTAAATGTAAGAAATAAAACTGCAAGAAGAAAACCCCTGGAAGAAAACAGGGGGAAAGTTTCATGTCATTGGTCTTGGCAATAATGTTTTTGGTATGACATTGAAATCACAGGCAACAAAACCAACGAAATCACAGGCAAACAAAATCACAGGTAACAAAAATAGATAAGTGGGACTACATCAAACTTAAAGCTTCTGCACAGCAATGAAAACCGTCACCAAAGTGAAAAGGTAACTACAGAATGAGAAAATATTTGCAAACGATATATCTGATAAGGCATTAATTTCCACAATATATAAGGAACAACTCAGCAAAGACAACTCAATAGCAAAAACAAGAAATGGCCAAGAGGTACCAGGAAAGATACTCAACATCGCTCATCATCATATAGATGCAAATCAAAACCATGATGAAATATCACCTCATATGTGTCAAGATGGCTATTATCAAAAAAACAAAAGGTAAGTGTAGGTGAAGGGCACCTGGGTGGATCAGTCAGTTAAGTGTCCAACTTCGGTTCGGGTCATGATCTCATGATCTGTGGGCTTAAGCCCCGTGTCAGGCTTTGTGCTGAAAGCTCTGAGCCTGGAGCCTGCTTTGGATTCTGTGTCTCCCTCTCTCTGCCCCTGCCTCACTCATGCTCTGTCTCTCTCTCTCTCTCAAAAATAACTAAAAACATTAAAAAATTTAAAATTTTTTTCAAAAAGGTAATTGTAGGTGAGTATGTGGAGAGAGGGCAAACTTTTATACATTGTTGCTGGGAATGCAAAATGGTACAGCTGCTATGAAAACCAGTATGGAGGTTGCTCAATTAAGAATAGAACTACCGTATCATTCAGTAATCCCAACTCTAAATATTTATCTAAAAGAACTGTAATCAGTATCTCAGAGATATTAGCACTCACATGTTCACTCCAGCACTATTGACAATAGCCAAGATATGAGAAAGCAACTTAAATGTCTACTCACAGGTAAATGGATAAAGAAAATTTGCTATATATACATACAACGGAATCTTTTTTAGTCTTGAAAAGAGGAAATTCTGCAATATGTGATAACATGGATGAACTTGGAAGACATTATGCTGAGTGAAATAAGCCAGTCACAGAAGGACTAACACTACATGATTCTACTTTATGGCGTACCTAAAACAGTCAAAGTCACAGACTCAAGAGTGTAATGATGCTTGTCAGAGGCTGGAATTGGAGTGAGATGGGAAGTTGCTAATCAACAGGCATAAGGTTGCAGTTAAGCAAGAGAAATCCCTTCTAAAGATCTGCTGCAGAACATTGTATTGTAGTCAACAAGACCGTATTGTACACCTAAAAGCCTGTCGAGATGTCTCGTGTCAAGTCTGGTACTGCTATGTACCAGGCACTCTGCAATGTCCTAAGCATAAAGTGTGGAACAAAGCAGACATGATCCTTCCCTCATGTAAGTGTAGGAAAGTAGTCCAAAAAAAAAAAAAAAAAAGACCCGGAGCAATTATTTACACTAGTATCATCATAATTAAAAGTGTAATAGATGCAAAACATTATTTCGGGATTCTCTGAAACTATACACCATGAGACTATGACTTAGTCCAGGGTGTCAGAGGAAGTTTGAACGGTGAAATAAATTTAAACCTGAGACCTAAGGTGACTAGGAATTGATCTTCTGTTGAAAGGGGGTGGAGTGATGAATATAACCATAAAATGGTTTTTAGTTGTGGGAGTACCTATTTATCTTTAGGTCCTAGTATAGTATCTGATACACAGAAAGATTTTCTAAAAATTGTTTAACACTAATTCAACAAACGTATTCAGTGCCTCCTACATTCTCAGCATTGCACCATTAAAGGATACAAAAATAGTCATAGACACTGCACTTTCAACCAAGGAAAGAGCAAGATGTTCCAACTATAATGGATACTAATCAAATGGTGTGAACAAAATGTTGAGAGGAGGACAGGAATGAAGGGAATTTAATTCTCGCAGATATGATCTGAGCTATTTTTGTGGAATTGATGGCCACCTATTTGTGTCATTTATCAGCCACAGTTGGGCTTCCTTAAAACCTAAAGGAGATCAAGTGGGATTCATCCCTGGGCTGCAGGGCTGGTTCAACATTCGCAAATCAATCAATGTGATACATCACATTAATAAAAGATAAGAACCATATGATCCTGTCAATCGATGCAGAAAAAGCATTTGACAAAATTCAGCATCCTTTCTTAATAAAAACCCTCAAGAAAGTCGGGATAGAAGGAACATACTTAAACATCATAAAAACCATTTATGAAAAGCCCACAGCTAATATCATCCTCAATGGGGAAAAACTGAGAGCTTCCCCCCTGAGGTCAGGAATACCCCAGGGATGTCCACTCTCACCGCTGTTGTTTAACATAGTGTTGGAAGTTCTAGCATCAGCAATCAGACAATAAAAGGAAATCGAAGGCATCAAAATTGGTAAAGATGAAGTCAAGCTTTCACTTTTTGCAGATGACATGATATTATACATGGAAAACCCGATAGACTCCACCAAAAGTCTGCTAGAACTGATAAATGAATTCAGCAAAGTTGCAGGATACAAAATTAATGTACAGAAATCAGTTGCATTCTTATACATTAATAATGAAGCAACAGAAAGACAAATAAAGAAACTGATCCCATTCACAATTGCACCAAGAATCACAAAATACCTAGGAATAAACCTAACCAAAGATGTAAAAGATGTGTATGCTGAAAACTATAGAAAGCTTATGAAGGAAATTGAAGAAGATATAAAGAGATGGAAAAACATTCCATGCTCATGGATTGGAAGAATAAATATTGTTAAAATGTCAATACTACCCAAAGCAATCTACACATTCAATGCAATCCCAATTAAAATTGCACCAGCATTCTTCTCAAAGCTAGAATGAGCAATCCTAAAATTTGTATGGAACCACAAAAGACCCTGAATTGCCAAAGTAATTTTGAAGAAGAAGACCAAAGCAGGAGGCATCACAATCCCAGACTTCAGCCTCTACTACAAAGCTGTCATCATCAAGACAGCATGGTATTGGCACAAAAACAGACACATAGACCAATGGAATAGAATAGAGACTCCAGAACTGGACCCACAAAAGTATGGCCAACTAATCTTTGACAAAGCAGGAAAGAATATCCAATGGAAAAAAGACAGTCTCTTTAACAAATGGTGCTGGGAGAACTGGACAGCAACATGCAGAAAATTGAAACTAGACCACTTTCTTACACCATTCAAAAATAAATTCAAAATGGATAAAGGACTGAATGTGAGACAGGAAACCATCAAAACCCTAGAGGAGAAAGCAGGAAAAAAACCTCTCTGACCTCAGCCCCAGCAATTTCTTACTTGACACATCCCCAAGGGCAAGGGAATTAAAAGCAAAAATGAACTATTGGGACCTCATGAAGATAAAAACTTCTGCACAGCAAAGGAAACAACCAACAAAACTAAAAGGCAACTGATGGAATGGGAAAAGATATTTGCAAATGGCATATCGGACAAAGGGCTAGTATCCAAAATCTATAAAGAACCCACCAAACTCCACACCCAAAAAACAAATAACCCAGTGAAGAAATGGGCAGAAAACACGAATAGACACTTCTCTAAAGAAGACATCCAGATGGCCAACAGGCACATGAAAAGATGCTCAACGTCACTCCTCATCAGGGAAATACAAATCAAAACCACACTCAGATATCACCTCACGCCAGTCAGAGTGGCTAAAATGAACAAATCAGAAGACTATAGATGCTGGAGTGGATGTGGAGAAACGGGAACCCTCTTGCACTGTTAGTGGGAATGCAAACTGGTGCAGCCACTCTGGAAAACAGTGTGGAGGTTCCTCAAAAAATTAAAAATAGACCTACCCTATGACCCAGCAATAGCACTGCTAGGAATTTACCCAAGGGATCCAGGAGTACTGATGCATAGGGGCACTTGTACCCCAATGTTTATAGCAGCACTTTCAACAATAGCCAAATTATGGAAAGAGCCTAAATGTCCATCAACTGATGAATGGACAAAGAAATTGTGGTTTATATACACAATGGAATACTACTTGGCAATGAGAAAGAATGAAATATAGCCTTTGGTAGCAACGTGGGTGGAACTGGAGAGTGTTATGCTAAGTGAAATAAGTCATACAGAGAAAGACAGATACCATATGTTTTCACTCTTATGTGGATCCTGAGAAACTTAACAGACCATGGGGGAGAGGAAGGAGAAAAAAAGTTAGGGAGGGAGGGAGACAAACCGTAAGAGACTCTTAAAAACTGAGAACAAACTGAGGGTTGATGGGGGGTGGGAGGGAGGGGAGGGTGAGTGATGGGTATTGAGGAGGGCACCTTTTGGGATGAGCCCTGGGTGTTGTATGGAAACCAATTTGACAATAAATTTCATATTAAAAAAAAAACCTAAAGGAATAGTATCTTTCTAGGACAGAGGGAGTCTCATAGTATGCCCATTTCCTAATTTGGTGGCTTTGAGGTGTTTGAGCTGTTAGAACCTCCTAATATGAATTATCACATTTAGCTTTGTTCTGAAGGTTATTGACTAATGGGCTCTTCAAGCCCAGAATCAAAGGTACCTGACCTTCAACTTTAGAGAATGTTCTGCTATGTGGCCATGGTTCAAGAATACAACCAGAGTTGATTGTGGCCATGTATCTTTGACAATCTGCCAGTCAATGTGGAAGTTGTGGTAGGCAGGGTTCTAAGAAAAATGTTAGTGTGAGATTCATTGTTTTATTAAGAGTTTATGGATTAAGGTTGGCAAAGGAGAGAGGGAATAGCATGTGCATGAGAATCTCTGCCACCAATAAGCATGGGATGTATGTGAAGTGTCCTAGATCCACATTACATGTAAAAAATACATATGATTTTTTAAAAGTTACATCACTTATGTTGGAAATAATATTGCAATTCCAATGGACTCATGTTTATAAGTTAAACTGTACTAGTAAACCCATATCATCTCTAAACATAGGTGACATGAAAACCTGGGCCACTGAATATAGCCACACTTCAGAAATGTCATAAATTGTCACAGCCATATTAGTCATGTTGATCTAATAATCAACTTCAATGGTAGTAAAATATTGTAATATTTTTCAGTTTATTTAAATTGAAATGTTTAATTATTATATTTAATTTAAAAAATAAAAGGAACGACAGAGTATTGAGAAAGTATTTCATTCACACACTTTTACATAATCAGGTTTACATGCTATTTCTCTGTCCCAGTAGATATGTGCATGTAATTTCTCTATCCCAGTGGATTCTCAGTGTAGTTTTCCAGGACAAATAAAGAAATTAACTTGTAATTACAAGTGACGTAAGTGATTTGGGCTTTATCTCAAATGACATAAGCCTCACTTAAATATGGCACTGCTTTACAGTGACAACTCCTCGGAGCCTATCCCTAGTGTTGTAGTGGATGTGTCCCTAATTTATACTGTTTTTTGTTAAGGGATACTGAAATATTTGATTCTCTTATATGTACCAGAAGTTACAAGTTGATTATTTCAAGTTCATCACTAGTAATTGAGCATCTATTTGTTGTGTGCACAGTGCTTGGTATTTTCATCCACATCATATCATTTAACACAAGAATCACATAAGGTATGTATCATTATTTCCTTTTTATAGGAGAGGAAACAGAAGGTCAACAATGTCTTTCAATGTGCCTATGATTCCATAATATAGTGAGAGGCAGAGCTAGAAACCAATATCAATTTTGTGTGGCTGCAAAGTCCATGGTCTTTGTGCACATCACTTTGCCTTCCCTCCTGGCACTCATATCCAACTTTGAAAGCTTTTTTTCCTTTCATACATTTATTTTTTCTAAAGTAATTCTTTTCAGGCTGAGGCTTTGTCTTATTAAAAAAAAAAAGCCAGAATGTGAGAATTCAGACACATAACCCTAGTACTGCTCATATTGTAGGATATCATGGTCATGATTCACACACAACTTTTGGGGAAATGTCCATGCTTGCTGATAGTTATGTATGTATGTTTCCTTAATTCTTCAGATTGAAGTTCTTCAAGAAAAATCAAATTATTCAGAAGAATATGTTGCTCTTTAATCTAGAAAAGCCATGGAAATGGCCGAATGTAACTAACATACTCTCCCCTGTCCTTGATTATGTGCTCTAATTTGAACCAAGGGAATATTATTCTGAAATGATCGTTTTTCTTCCAATCCAATTTCCTAGCCTCCCTAGCTGGCTACTTCCATCCATACCTCTCTAACTACTCTCTCCCCCCATCACCATCATATGCCCCCACTTCTTATTTCCCTATAGTTTCATACTACAACCGATGAAACCATCACTTACCAATGTAGGTCTCCAAATGCTTCAGTTCACTTTCCAATTAATCCCAGTCCATAAAAATACCTGGACTCTTCTCTGCTTCATGTAATCCAAGAAGCATGAAAAAGTATGATGTGAGAGATAAATCTTGGAAGATTTTGCAAAATATACTGGATTTAGCTCATAACAATAAGAAAAATTGTGTTTGGCCCATTCAGCTTGAACATAGACACTTTCCAGCCCTTGGTATCAATGATAACTAAGGATGTGATTTTTTTTTCATTCCAGGAAAAGGATCAAGTCAGAAAAACATGTCAAAATCAACTCGATACTTTTTGGTCCAGTAATTGGATAAATGGTGATAGTATTTACTGAAAAGAGAATACTGGTGCAGAGGCACATTTGGGATGAGGGTAGAAAATCAAAATCTATAATCACTTAGGTTATTTACAGTTTATGTTATTACAATCAGTATTGCTGTAACATCATTTTACATATTCTTGTACACATGGGGAAGACTTACTCTACAGTATTTTATACAGTATAGGAGTAAAATAGCTGAATTCTAAGGTAATCGAGTCTCCAATTTTAATATATTCATGGAATTTGAAAAGAAAATTTGTGTGCACAAAGTATTCTAGAAGTGAAACAAAGTTACCATTTAAAATTTTTAATTGTAGGGTTCTCTACAGGTATCTTCATTAAATTAACATACCCCATTAATGTGGGGTAATTTCAACCATTTTAATCTCTGGTTCTGATTTCAATAGCCACCATTAAATGAATAGATGGAAAACCACACAGCAGTGACAGAGTTCATTATTCTGGGATTAACAGATAATCCCACACTATGTGCCATCTTCTTTGTGATTTTTCTGGGAGTTTATGTAGTTACCATAGTGGGAAATATCAGTATAATCATCTTAATCCGAAGCAGCCCACAGCTGCACACCCCAATGTACCTTTTTCTCAGCCATTTGGCCTTTGTGGACATTGGGTATTCCACGTCAGTCACGCCAATCATGCTAATGAGTTTTTTAAGAGAGAAAACAACTATCCCTATCACTGGTTGTATAGCCCAGCTTGGCTCTGATGTCACTTTTGGGACTACAGAATGCTTCCTGCTGGCTACCATGGCCTATGATCGCTATGTGGCCATCTGCTCTCCCTTACTCTACTCCACCCAGATGTCCTCAGTGGTCTGCTTCCTCCTACTGGGGGCTTCCTACCTGGGTGGATGCATGAACGCTTCATCATTTACAGGCTGTCTGATGAATCTATCTTTCTGTGGACCAAATAAAATCAACCATTTTTTCTGTGACCTCTTTCCACTCTTGAAGCTTTCTTGTGGCCATGTTTTTATTGCTGAAATATCTCCCGCCATCTCTTCTGCATCCGTCCTCATAAGCACACTGTTTACCATAATTGTGTCCTACAGCTACATCCTCCACTCAATTCTGAATATGCGCTCTACTGAGGGGAGGAAGAAGGCCTTCTCAACCTGCACTTCCCACCTCACTGCCGTCACTTTGTTTTATGGGACAGTTTTGTTCGTTTATGTGATGCCCAAGTCCAGTTATTCAGCTGATCAGGTCAAAGTGGCCTCTGTCATCTATACAGTGGTGGTCCCCATGTTGAATCCCCTCATCTACAGTCTGAGGAACAAGGAGGTGAAAGGGGCCATGAGAAAACTAATGGCCAGAACACACTGGTTTTCCTGAATCAGATCAGATATAAATCCATAAATAACAAATCAATGATTTGGGGAAACATTTGTGCTGGATACTTTAATGATATTTATCATTAACTTCATCACTTTGATAGTGAAGAACTCCTATAAATGTAAAAAGCCAATGTTTACTTCCATATAGAAAGTTAAATGTATCATTTAATGTGGAAATCTGTTTCATTCAAATTAAATATGAACTTTTCAAGGTAAGAATACCTGCTGGCAAAATAGTTTCATTAATCAGTTGTGAGTCCTATATTAAATACAGAGAGCTATTTCCACCAAAGATCAAATTTAATTGAATTCCATCTAGTTAAATAACATTTGGGAAAAAAATTTGTCCCCAACAGATCTGTAGTAAAAGATAATATTGACAAGTCAGGACGTTCAGGCCACTTCCTTTAAAGGTACTGCCCTGCCTTTGTCAATGTATATTTAAACATTTGGGAACATTGATGTTCATGTCTCCAGAAAGCCTCTATGTCCACTTTATTGAAGCGAGAGCAAAGATCATGATTCCTCTGCTTGGCCATTAAGAGATCCAACCCAGATAACACAGAAGAGACCTTGTATACACCTGTGCTGACTCTTTTTACAATGTAAGTCTTACCAGATGAGTCTAGGGTAAGATTTCAGAAGCTGAGGTTTCTTTGGAGGGGGAGACTGGGACATTGGGACTTTGTTTCAGCAATAATTTATAGGTAGGAGGCACGAAATTATGGGTCAGGCAAATAATACGTTTGCCACACATCTTGTAATGTCTCTCAAGGAGGCGTCCACTGTCCCTGCTTCTTCCACTGACCTTTTGGCGCTTATGATCCCGTCTGGTTATGGCAGTTGCCTCTAAATTGATTCCCTGCCTCCTGTATGCCTTTCACAATGATTTATGATTAATATTTTAGCTAATATATTTTGTTAGCATATGAATGATGTCAGACAAATTCTGAGACACTTTGGAGGGACCACTTTGCGAGCTGAGCTGGTAAAGCGCCAAAGTCAGCACGGACACAGCCCTTTGCAAAGAGAGGGCTCCCAAAGGTATGACTTCAGTCTTGGAAAAGGGCATGTTCGAGTCACGGTGGGAGATCTGCACGCTGGTGGTTGAAGTTTTTCGCTGAGTGTTTCTGGAAGTCTTTGTCTTCTTCTTTCCTCCTATACTTTGCTTTTCACCAGGATTCATTTTCAGCCCTCTTCCCTCTCCTCCTCCCCATGATCCCCATAGGTAATCTTCTCCCATGAGCTCAGCTGCCACTGGTGTGGTGAGAGTCCCTACACACCTTCCTTGAAGGACAGATGAACTTCTTCACTGGCCTTTCCCCCCAAGACTCTCAAACTCAGTGTGCCCTGACTGTATTTATCGTATTTCTCACAAAATTATTCCTTTTCCTCTGGTTCTTTCCCAATTAGTGGCAACTCTTTGTAAGGCCTAGTACTGCAAGAGATTTGGGGCAACTCTCACCGCACACCCATCAAAATAGCCTGCCTCCCTCCACCCCATTCCTTCTGTCAGATGGAAGACATGTTGCATACTGGCGTCTCCCATATCTAAGTCTCTTCTGTCTAGGCACATAAAGACTCCCCAGTTGATTGTGGTAAGTCCATACTGAGATTTTTTCCTTCATATTTCCACTTGAAGGGATTCAATAATCCAATCACCCAGATGTAGGGTGTGTGGCACTGTTACAACTTTTAGTGGAGAGGATAGGTGTCGACACTTATCTTTTCCCTCCCAAGTTCTCAATCAACTGAGGAGATGACAAAAAGAGAAGGCATATGGGAGAGCAAAAATATTAACCTATATCAATGAAGGAGCTGATATTAGAGTATGTGACACATATTTGTGGACACGTGCTTTCATGTTCTGAATCCCAGAATCTGACACTCTCCTTCCCTGTCCCTGGTCTCTGCAGTGAGAGTAGGCCTGTCTCCATCCATTTATAGCATGGCCAAGAGCAGCCCAGAGCAGTGAGGGCAGACTCACTCCCAAGAGAAAGGGGAAGGCAAAAGGCTGGGATTTCTGTTATGGGTTGAAGTGTGTCCCTCAAAAATTCATCCTAACCACCAGTATCTCAGAATGTGATCTTACCTGGGAATATGGTTGTTACAGGTGTAATTAGTTAAGATGAAGTCATATTGAAGGAGGCTGGGCTTCTAATCCAATATTACTGGTATCCTTATTTTTTTTTTTAAAAAGAAGAATTTGGATACAGACAGCACACAGGGGGAACCTCATATGAAAATAAAAACAGAGAAGTGGGTTATGCTTCTACAAGCCAAGGATCACCAAAGATTGCCCACAAACCATCAGAAGCTAAGTGAGAGAGATGGAAGGAATCCCACAGTCCTCAAAAAGAAGCAACCCTGCTGACACCTTGATCTTGGACTCCTGAACTGTGAAAGAAACAATTTTTGTTGTTTAAGCCACTCAGTTTATGGTACTTTGTTAAGGTACCGAGCTAATATTACTATATATCTAGTTTTCCCCTCCAAACTTACCATCAGCTAATTTATTACTTCTAGGGAAGGAAGGAGTGAAGGCTAAGAAAGGTGTGTTATGGGGGTACCTGGGTGGCTCAGTTGGTTAAGCGTCTGACTTCAGCTCAGGCTATAATCTCACGGTATGTGAGTTTGAGCCCCACATCAGGCTCTGTGCTAACAGCTCAGAGCCTGAAGCCTGCTTTGGATTCTGTGTCTCCTTCTCTCTCTCTGCCCCTCCTCCACTTGTGCTCTCTGTCTGTCTCTCTTTCTCTCTCTCAAAAATAAATAAACATTAAAAAAATTTTTTTTAAGTGTGTTATGCTAGTAGATATCTCTTCCAAAGGGGGACAGAATATTAGGAATGGTCAAAAGCATTTTCCCCAAACAGCACATCAAAAAATAAGGATCGAGGATATCTCTGTGGTGGGACACCTGAGTGGCTCAGTCAGTTAAGCATCCAACTTCAGCCCAGGTCATGATCTTGCAGTTCATGAGTTCGAACCCTGCATCAGGCTCTGTGCTGACAGCTCGAAGCCTGGAGCCTGCTTCTGATTCTGTGTCTCCTTCTCTCTCTGCCCCTGCCCTGCTCGTGCACTCTCTCTCTCTCTCTCAAAAATGAAAACAAACATTACAAAAATAATAATTAAAAAAAAGAATATCCCTGTGGGAATAATCAAAAACTCCTTTTGTAAGAATTTTATTTTTTGAAGTTTCCTGATTACTATGGATTGTAGACTGGGAACAATCAAAAACTCCTTTTGTAAAAAAATGTTTTTGGAAGCTTCTTGATTACTATAGATTGTAGTTTGCTACTTAGAAGGCAGAAATATGAACTGGGCGGGGCACCTGGCTGGCTCATTTGGAAGAGCATGGGACTCTTGATCTTGGGGTTGTGAGTTGGAGCATGTTGTGTGTAGAGATCACTTAAAAATAATATCTTAAAAAAAAAAAGTATGACCTGGGAAAAAATTTTAAAGATCCAAAACTGTTGTATTGTTAAAATATTCTTAGTCTATATAAATTTCAGGAAATTTTTCTTCTGCAGTAGATTGGGATTTAGCAAGTCAGTGACATTCCTGCCATTCTGTGAACCTTACCTGTAGTGGAGTATTGGAGAAGATTGAAGGCAAAGGGGAAGAGAAGAGATCATTTCTTGGGGGTAAGGAAATCATCATGTACTGTGATTGGGGTGGTGGTTATACAAGTGTTTACATTTGTCAGAAGTCATCAACCTGTAGATTTAAATTGTGTGTATGTAAATTATTATACTTCAATAAAGTTGCTATTTTGGAAGATTCTACAAGAGAGTACTCAGTTCATTGTCATTTTAATCTGAGGCTTCAGGCAGTGGAAGTGATAGGATTATCATCTGCCTATTAATGTAGACCAACTCTATTTCTTAATTATTTCCCAAAGCTGTTCCCTCAACTACTGCACCTGCTGGAGTTTCCCAGACATCCATTCTTTCTGTGCCCTTCATTCCTTTCTTCAGCACTATGCCTATACTAGCATTGACTTTCTTTCTGCTTAAAAAACTTTATTTCTTCTTTTAATACAGGTTTGCTGGTGATGAATTTTAACAGTTTCAGGTGGGTTTGGGGTTGGGGGTTTTTTGTTTGCTTGTTTTGGGGGGGGTTGGTCATAAAAAGTTATTCCACCTTCATTTTTTTTCCACTTATTTTTTTTTTAATTTTGAAATAATTCTAGATTCAAGGAAGCTGCAAAGATAGTACAGAGAGGTCCTGTGAACCCTTTATCTAATTTCACCCAGGGCTTACTACAGTACCGCACAAAACCAAGAAACGGACATTGATACAATGTATTGGTAACCTTCTGTGCACCTTCATTCTTGAAGATAACTCTGGGTAGAATTCTAGGTTGTCCGTGAAATATCTTCAAGCACCTTTAAGATGTAATTGTTCTCGTGCTTCTACCATTTCTCTAAAAAGTTTAGCTTTCAGTTTTCCTCCCTCCTTCTCCCCTCCTCTTTTTCAAAGGGAATATGTCTTTCATTTCCCTCTTGTTGGGGAACATCAAAAGTCATCAAAAAAGGATGACTTCCCACTGACCCTGGAGCTGGACCCGGGGCTCCAGGATTCAGGGGCTGCTCGCACCTTCCCTGTCCTTGGAATGTGGGTTCCGCTCTCCTTTCTCGCTCCCAGAGGCTGCTCCAAGGAACACAGCCTTGAGATAGTAACGTGGTATTGAAAACACCTGCATGGTCTGCGTGACTGCACCCATTTAAGGCCTATTTACAAGCTGTTAAAGTTCCGCTGGTGGGTGTGGGGATCCTTTTGTCGTCTTGCTGCCGCCAGAGACAAGCCTGGTATGTAAATTCCCCTTGTTTATTACAACTGTCACCTTCTAACCTGGACGTGGCGTCCAATCTTTCTTTGGTTTCTCCCTGCCCTCTGTGTAGGGGGCTGGCTTCAAATCTTACCTTGAAAGTTCCCAGGAGGGGGTTGCAAACCAGCACCCTCAAGCTTTTCACACTTTATTTTGCTTTTGGCGACCCGTCTTATGATTTCCGGAAGTGTGATTGTTCCTACATTTACCATATTTGAAAGATGCAGGATGTCTTGAATTTGTAGCTCATGGTCTTTTGTGTTTGGAATATTATCATTGAATATTTCTTCAGAAATTTCTTCTCCTTTTGGCTTGGACTTCATTGCACATGCGTTAGATCTTTTCACAACTTCCAGTATAGCTCTCACACTTTTTGTATTTTTATTATTATTTTTTCTTCATCCAGTAACATGTATGTTCTCTGCTGACCTCTCAGTTTACTAACCCTCTTTTCTGCTGTATCCAATCTACTATGAATTCATCTGCTGAAGTCCTAATTTATTTTTCATTTCCAAGATTTAAACTTGATTCTTTTTACTTTTTTTTTTTCTTTAAAAAGTTTTTGCGTTCAGTTCTCTGGTGTGATTCTTCATGTTACTCTTCTGTTTTTCTTAAATATGTTATTAACATTTATTTTGAAATACCCGTTTTTTATTCATTTGGTCCTGGCAAATCACTGGCATACCTTATCGTTTTGTTTTGAATGATAGGCGATATAGATAAAAAATTGTAGAGTTTCTGGATGAGATTATCTTCCTCCAAAGTGTATTCAGTATTCTTCTAGCAGGCAGATAGAGCACTAGATTAATCCCTTTGAAGAAATGGAATTATAGTCCCCAAATGGGTCATTCACATAATAAAACAACTCTATGTATTCTTATACAATAGCTTCTAAACTTGCATCATAGTAAAACAGTGGTGGTATTCCCAGTGTAGGTTAGGCGCTGTGCTTTGTTGGGGAGGACCTAATTCTGATTTGACCTTATTTCTAGCATGTAGCAATTACCCCTAAGGTATGGTCTTTTAGGACTCTCAAGTAAAAGCATAAGGTGTTATAGGTCCCCTCCACCTTAAACAGCCTATCAAGCCAGCACTACAAAATGCCAGAATCTCTGGTAAGATCTTCTGCCTCCCACAGTCTGATTTCCACTTGGTGTTTTGATCTCTCGCCAGCCCTTGTGCAACTCGGAAGTAGTCACATTCCTTAAAAAGAAATTACGCAAAGGATTTGGGGCTCACATCTCTTCAGTTTTTCCTCTCCAGGATTTTGGCTTCGAAAGTCTTAGCTGCCTTGGCATCTCTGACCTCAAACTACTTTTTTTTTATTTAAAAAAATTGTTTTAGTGTTTATTTTTTGAGAGCGAGACAGAGAGGCAGAAAGAGAGAGAGGGAGACAGAATCCAAAGCAGGTTCTAGGCTCCGAGCTGTCCGCACAGAGCCTGATGCAGGGCTCGAACTCACAGGCTGTGAGATCATTACCTGAGCCGAAGTCAGACGCTCAGCTGACTGAGCCACCCAGGCGCCCCCCTGACCTCAAACTTCTGTGTACTCACCCTGCCATGCCGCCTAAAGCCCCAGGCTGTAGC
Organism: Lynx rufus; assembly: GCF_022079265.1. Taxonomy (NCBI): domain Eukaryota; kingdom Metazoa; phylum Chordata; class Mammalia; order Carnivora; family Felidae; genus Lynx; species Lynx rufus. The sequence continues at coordinate 64,839,686 of NW_025814897.1, forward strand.
TTTTTGCTCAGTCTCTATCCCTCTTGATATCATTTTGCAAAGCATTTGTGAGGCTCAAGGAAGGATTTACTGGTGAAATGACATTTAAACTGAGACATACAGAAGGATAGGAGTAGATTGATTATTTCTAGTTGGAAATGCAGTTGCAGAAACCTGGGTGGGTGAAAGTAGTGATGTGGGAGGTTGAATGAATTATCCTTAGCTCAAAGTACAATGTCTGGTACAGAGCGAGCATTTGACAAATATCTGTTGGTTAAACATTAATTCGAACTCAGTGAATATTTATTTAGTCTCTATTCCTGACACTAGATTATGAACTGAGAACACAAAGTTGAGTATGCCATTTGCTTTTCTTTCAAGAAGTTCACAAAGAAATGGTTCTTAAAAATACAATAGTTTCCATTCAAATGATGTGAATAAAGTACGAGTTGCCATTTTTCAATCTGTAAAAATGTTTAATTTTCTTATTAATGTATATATTTAAGGTGTACAAGATGATTTTTTACATACATATACATAGTAAAATGATTAATGAAGTGAAGCTAATTAACATACCCATTTTCTCACATAGTTACCTTTTTCTGGTGTGGTGAAAACACCTGAAATTTACTCTCTCAGCAAATTTCCAGTATTAAATACAGTATTTTTAACTACATTCACCATGCTGTACTTTAGATCGCTATAACAAAATTCATTCTACATAATTGCATTTTGTACTCTTTGACCAACATCTCCCCATGTCTGCCACCTCCCCAATGCTGGCAACTACTATTCTACTCTCTGCTTCTATGAATTTGACTTTCTTAGATTCCATGTCTAAGTGAGATCAGGCAGTACTTTTATTTCTTTGTCTGGCTCGTTTTAGTTGGCATAATGTCTACAACACCCATGCTGTTGCAAATGGCAAGATTTCCTTCTTTTTTATGGCTGAATAATATTCCATTGTGTATGTATACCACACCTATTGATAGCGTGTGGTTTTTAATCTTTCATTCTGTTTTTTTATTTTTATTTTTTTATATTTTTAATTTATTTTTTAATTTACATCCAAGTTAGTTAGCATATAGTGCTATAATGATTTCAGGGGTAGATGCCAGTGATTCATCCCCTATGTATAACACCCAGTACTCATCCCAACAAGTATCCTCCCTTATGCCTCTTATTCAGCCCATCCCCAAACCCACAACCCTTCCAGCAACCCTCAGTTTGTTCTCTGTATTTAAAAGTCTCTTCTGTTTTGTCCCCCTCCCTGTTTTTATATTCTTTTTGCTTCCCTTCCCTTAGGTTCATCTGTTTTGTATCTTAAAGTCCTAATATGAGTGAAATCCTATGATATTTGTCTTTCTCGGACTGACTAATTTCGCTTAGCATAATACCTTCTAGTTCCATCCACATAGTTGCAAATGGCAAGATTTCGTTCTTTTTGATTGCCAAGTGGTAGTCCATTGTGTGTGTGTGTGTGTGTGTGTGTGTGTGTGTGTGTGTATATACATACACCACATCCTCTTTATCCATTCATCTGTCGATGGATATATGGGATCTTTCCATAATTTGGCTATTGTTGATAGTGCTGCTATAAACATTGGGGTGCATGTGCCCCTTTGAAACAGCACACCTGTATCCCTTAGATAAATACCTAGTAGTGCAATTGCTGGGTTGTAGGGTAGTTCTGTTTTTAATTTTTTGAGGAATCCATACTGTTTTCCAAAGTGGCTGCACCAGCTTGCATTCCCACCAGCAGTGCAAAAGAGATCCTCTTTCTCTGCATCCTCGGACCTCACCTTATCTTGATGAGGTCCAAGTAGTTCATATAGTCCGAGTGGTTGGCTATCATATCGGTTCATTATTGCCTCTGGAGACGTGTTGAGTAAGAAGTTGCTGCGGCCAAGGTCAAAGAGGTTTTTGCCTGCTTTCTCCTCTAGGATTTTGATGGCTTCCTGTATTATGTGTAGGCCATTCATCCATTTTGAGTTTATTTTTGTATATGGGGTAAGACAGTGGTCCACATTCATTTTTCTGCATGTCGCTGTCCAATTTTCCCAGCACCATTTGCTGAAGAGACTGTCATTATTCCAGAAGATATCCTTTCCTGCTTTGTCAAAGATTAGTTGGCCATACATTTGTGGGTCCATTTCTGGGTTCTCTATTCTGTTACATTGATCTTAGTGTCTGTTTTTGTGCTAGTACCGTACTGTTTTGATGATTACAGCTTTGTAATACAGGTTGAAGTCCAGGATTTTGATGCCTCCAGCTTTGGTTTTCTTTTTCAGGATCCCTTTGGCTATTCGGGATCTTTTCTGGTTACATACACATTTTAGGATTGTTTGTTTTAGCTCTGTGAAGAATTCTGGTATTGTTTTGATAGGGATTGAATTGAATATATATATTGCTTTGAGTAGTTCGACATTTTAACATTTGTTCTTCCAATCCAGGAGCATGGAATATTTTTCCATTTTTTGTGTGTGTCTTCTTCAATTTCTTTCATAAGCTTTCTGTAATTTTCAGTATGTAGATTTTACACCTCTTTGGTTGGGTTTATTCCTGGGTATTTCATGATTTTTCATGCAATTGTAAATGGGATCAATTCTCGATTTCTCTTTCTGTTGCTTCATTATTGGTGTATAGGAATGCAACCGATTTTTGTGCATTGATTTTTATATCTTGTGACTTTGCTGAATTCATGAATCAGTTCTAGTGGCTTTTTTGGCAGAATCTTTTGGGTTTTCCAAAGAGAGTATCATGTCATCTGTGAAAAGTGAAAGTTTGACTTCCTCCTTGCTAATTTGGATGCCTTTTATTCCTTTGTATTCTCTGATTGTCCAGCACTATGTTGAATAACAGTGGCAAGAGTGGACTTTCCTGTCATGTTCCTGACCTTAAGGGGAAATGTCTCAGTTTTTCCTCATTGAGGATAATATTAGTGGTGGGTCTTTCATATATGGCTTCTATGATCTCGAGGTACAATCCTTCTATACCTACATTCTTGAGGGTTTTTATCAAGAAAGGATGCTGTATTTTGTCAAATGCTTTCTCTGCATCTATTGAGAGGATTATATAGTTCTTGTCCTTTCTTTCATTGATGTGATGAATCACATTAATTGTTTTGTGGATATTGAACCAGCCCTGCATCCCAGGTATAAATCCCACTTGGTCATGGTGAATAATTCTTTTAATGTATTGTTGGATCTCGTTGGCTACTGTCTTGTTGAGGTTTTTTTCATCCATGTTCATCAGGGAAATTGGTCTGTAGTTCTCCTTTTTAGTGGGGTCTTTGTCTGGTTTTGGAATCAAGGTAATGCTGGCTTCATAGAATGAGTTTGGAAGTTTTCCTTCTATTTCTATTTTTTGGAACAGTTTCAAGAGAATAGGTGTTAACTCTTGTTTAAATGTTTGGTAGAATTCCCTTGGAAAGCCATCTGGCCCTAGACTCTTGTTTTTTGGAGATTTCTTACTAATTCAATTTCTTTACTGGTTATGGGTCTGTTCAAAGTTTCTATTTCTTCCTGTTTGAGTTTGGTAGTGTATATGTTTCTAGGAATTTGTCCATTTCTTCCAGATTACCCATTTTATTGGCATATAATTGCTCATAATATTCCCCTATTATTTGTATTTCTGCAGTGTTGGTTGTGACCTCCCCTCTTTCATTCTTGATTTTATTTGGGTCCTTTCCCTTTCCTTTTTGATCAAACTGGCTAGGGGTTTATCTATTTTGTTCATTCTTTCAAAGAACCAGCTCCAGGTTTCATTGATCTGTTCTGTTTTTTTGTTTCAATAGCATTGATTTCTGCTCTAATCTTTATTATTTTCTGTCTTCTGCTGGTTTGGGGTTTATTTGCCGTTCTTTTTCCAGTTCTTTAAAGGTGTAATGTTAGGTTGTGTATCTGAGACCTTTCTTCCTTCTTTAGGAAGGCCTGAGTTGGTATATACTTCCTCTTATGTCTGCCTTTGCTGTGTTCCAAAGGTTTTGGGCTGTGGTGTTGTCATTTTCATTAGCTTCCATGTACTTTTTAATTTCCTCTTTAATTCTTGGTTAGCCCATTCATTCTTTAGTAGAATGTTCTTTAGTCTCCAAGTATTGTTACCTTCCCAAAATTTTTCTTGTGGTTGATTTCAACTTTCATAGCATTGTGGTCTGAAAATTTGCATGGTATGATCTCGATCTTTTTGTACTTGTTGAGGGCTGATTTATGTTCTAGTAGGTGATCTATTCTGGAGAATGTTCCATGTGCACCCAAGAAGAGGGTGTATTCTTCTGCTTAAGGATGAAATGTTCTGAATGTATCTGTTAAGTCCATCCAGTCCAGTGTCTCATTCAAAGCCATTGTTTCCTTGTTGATTTTCTGTTTAGATGATCTGTCCATTGCTGTCAGTGGGGTGTTGAAGTCTTCTACTATTATTGTGTTATTATCAATGAGTTTCTGTATGTGTGTGATTAATTGATTTACATATTTGGGTGCTTGCATGTTTGGCGCATAAATGTTTACAATTGTTAGATCTTCTTGGTGGCTAGACCCCTAAATTATGATATAATGCCCTTCTTCATCTCTTGTTTTAGTCTTTATTTTAAAATCTAGATTGTCTGACACCAGTATGGCTACTCCGGCTTTCTTTTGGTGACTATTAACATGATAGATGATTCTCCATCCCCATACTTTCAATCTGACGGTGTCTTTAGGTCTCAAATGCATCTCTTATAAACAGCATATAGATGGATCTTGTTTTCTTATCCATTCTCTTACCCTGTGTTTTTATTGGAGTGTGTAGTCTATTGACATTTAGAGTGAGTACTGAAAGATTTGAATTTATTGCCATTACCATGCTTGTAGAGTTGGAGTTTCTGGTGGTATTCTGTGGTCCTTTCTAGACTTTGTGCTTTTGGGTTGTTTTTTCTTTTTCATCGTTTCTCCCCTCAGAGAGTCCCCCTTAAAATTTCTTGCAGGGCTTTAGTGGTCATGATCCCCTTTAGTTTTTGTTTGTCTGGGAAAATGTTTATCTCTCCTTCTATTTTGAATGACCGCCTTGGTGGATAAAGAATTCTTGGCTGCATATTTTTCTAATTCGGCACATTGACTATATCCTGCCACTCCTTTCTGGCCTGCCAAGTTTCTGTGGATAGGTCTGCTGAGAACATGATCTGTCTTCCCTTGTAGGTTAAGGACTTTTTTTCTCTTGCTGCTTTCATGATTGTTTCATTGCCTGAGTATTTTGTGAATTTGACTATGATATGCCTTGTTGATGGTCTGTTTCTGTTGAATCTAATGGGAGTTCTCTCTGCTTCTTAGATTTTGATGTCTGGGTCTTTTGCCAGATTAGGAAAGTTTTCTGCTATGATTTGCTCACATAAACCTTCTACTCCTTTTTCTCTCCATCTCTGGGACCCCTATGATTCAGATGAGTCATTGAGTTCCCTAATTCTTATATCATGCTCTTTTGCCCCAGTCTCCCTCTTTTTTTCTGCTTCATTATTCTCCATGAGTTTGTCCTCTATATCACTGATTTGCTGCTCTGCCTCATCCATCCTTGCTGCCATGGCAACCACTTGAGATTGCAGCTCAGTTATAGCATTTTTTATTTCACCTTGACCAGATTTTACTTCTTTTATCTCTACAGAAAGGGATTCTCTGCTTTTTTCAAAGCCAGCTGGTATTCTTATTTTCATGATTTTTAAAAAATTTTTTTAAACATTTATTCATTTTTGAGAGACAGAGACAGAGTGTGAGTGGGGGAGGGGCAGAGAGATAGGGAGACACAGAATCTGAAGTAAGTAGGCTCCAGGCTCTGAGCTGTCAGCAAAGAGCCCGACACAGGGCTTGAACTCATGGACCGCAAGATCATGACCCAAGCTGAAGCTGGACACTTAACCGACTGAGATACCCAGGTGTCCCTTATCGTGATTCTAAATTCTGGTTCAGACATCTTGCTTGTATCTGTGTTCAGTCCCTGACTGTCATTTTTTCCTGTTCTTTCTTTTGGGGTGAATTCCTTTGTTTCATCATTTTGAAAGAAGAAAAAGAGTTAATAAATAATAATTTAAAAAAGTTAAAAACAACACAAAAAATAAAATAAAGGATGCTGGCTCCTAGGTGTGTTTTGGTCTGGTTGTTGAAAGAAGCATAATAGAATAGAGAAAAAAAGGGAAATGGGGGGGGGGGGAAACAATTGAAATTTTAAAAAAATGAATACAGTAGAATAGAATAAAATGAAATGATGAAAGTAAAATAGAATTTTAAAAATTTACAAAAAAGTAAAAGATATAGTAGAAAAAACTAGAGAAAAAAATTTTTTATAAAACCAGAAATAAAAATAAATTTTTTCTATTTCTGTATTCAAGAATAAGAAAAGAAAAACTGAATAGATGGACCAGAGAACAGAATGAAATACGATTGAAATTACATCCAGTTTCCCCTAGAAATCAAACTATTAAGAACTTTGTAGTCTGTAAACTTAGCAGGCAGAGAGACTTGTGTTCCTCAAGAGAAAGTTTGGCTCAGTTGGGCAGGACTTAGTGTAACAGCTCCATTCTCCACTAGATGGTGCTGCTTAGTTTACTGGGGTGGATCATTCTGGTGTGTGAAGGCATGTATACATGCGCAGGAGGGGTGAAAATGGTGTCATCTACTCTCTAGTCTCTGGTATCAGAACTCTGTGCTCTTGCTGACCCGCAATCAAGTATTCCTCCTTTGTCTCCGGCTTCTGTCCACTCCCTGCTTCTACACTGTCCATGATCAAGTCGTTAGTCTGCCAGGCGGTACCTCCCTCCCAAGTTTTATCTCAGATGGGACTGTGTTTCCAAATGCCTCACTTTTGAGGCTTCTGCAGCTTTGACCCAGGCAGACCCTCTCGGGGAGAGATGCGCCAGGCAGTGGTTGGTGCCAGACCACCCCCTGGAAAGTCTGCACGACCATGCTGCTGCTGATGCCCAGAGACTGGCCACGTGCCAAACCGCCCCAGAAAAAGTTTCTGCAATCACGTAGCAGCAGTGTTTCAGAGATTATGGTAAATCCTGACACACATCTGGTGCCAGGCTTCAGCAAACCCTTAACGTCCTTGTTCCAACACCACCAAATGTGGCTGTTCTCCAGGGTCCGCTGGGACCTTCACCTGTGGGGACACCACACAGCCTCTACCAAATGTCATCCCAGCAGGGAAACCACCTCTCCCCGTGGACCCCTCAGATCTCACTGCCTGCTCCTGGGGGATTAGCCCTTCCCACCAGAGCTCCACCAGGTATGAGCTGCGGAGTTTCAGACTCTGCACTCCCCTGTTTATAGCATCTTAATGGAATTTAAACCCTCTCCTTTCTCCTTTCTCTGTTCATTCCCTTGCAGTCCCTTTCTCCTTTCTCCCTTTTTTGTTCAGTCCACTCTCTCTCTTTCTCTCCAGCTGCTTTTTAGGGGGAGTGCTTTTCCTGTACTCTCCCCCCTGTCTCTGTTCTCTCTCCACAAGTAAAAACAGCCCCCTACCCTCTGAGCCTTCTCTGTCCCCCAGCTCACCTTTCTGTACTGTACTTGCCAAGTTTTGTGGTTCAAGTTGTGCAGATTGTTATGTTAATCCTCAAATCAGTTTTCTAGGTGTGCAAGGTGATTTGTGTTGATCTAGCTGCATTCAGGGATGAGAGAGGCAAAAAAAAAAAAAAATTCCATGCTGCTCTGCCATCTTTCATTCTATTAATGTGGTGTATTACATTGATTGGTTTGCATATGTTAAAACAGCCTTGGGGCACCTGGGTGGCTCAGTTGATTAAGCGTCCAACTCTTGGTTTCTGCTCAGGTCATGATCTCCTAGTTTGTGAGATGAAGCCCTGCATTGGGCTCTGTGCTAACAGCATGGAGCCTGCTTGTGATTCTGTCTCCTTCTCTCTCTGCCCCTCCCCTGCTCATGAGTGCTCTCTCTCTCTCTCTCTCTCTCTCTCTCTCTCTCTCAAAATAAACTTTAGTAATAAGAATAATGATAAAAAACCAACCTTGCATCCCAGGGGTAAATCCCTTTTAGTCAAAATTGAGAGTTAATTAATGAGATGAAAAAGGTAAAGATGATTGTATGAGGAAACAGAGACTTTCGTGTGAATTAGGGGACATTTGTGAAGATGCAATGGTGAAATTTGTGAAATGGTTGGTCAGAGAACTTCTAGCCAAATTTTAATTCAGTGCTGAACAAAGACTGAGACCTGGAGAACCAATAGGCTGTGACACCACATATAATCAATGAAGCTGTGATTTGAATCTCAGTTTCAAGCCCTGCGGGAACTCTCCTCACCTGTATTCACTGTAGCACAACCTCATGCTTCCTCTCTTGAGATTCTTCTTTCTTTTCAGGGGTTTCTCCCAAGGCGTTTTTGCTTCCATTCCGGAATCTTCTCTCCACTCTACCCATCGACTTTACACAGAGCTCATTCTCTATCTCTTCATTTTAACTAAACCTTGTTGTCTGAGAAGGGCACAATTGCTTCTCAGCTCTGTTGAAGAGAAGTCGCTCACTTCCTTATTCTATAGGCCAGCCACAATTTGGCATTCTCCTAGCTTCTTACTATATTTCTAAATCATTTGTTTGCATATTTATGACAAAACATTTCCCTCATTGGCACCAATCTTACCCAGCTAAGAAATAATATATCGTTGACCTTTGAATTATGCAGAGGTTTAGGGCACTGATCCCCACACAGTCAAAAACTTTTGACTCCCCCAAAACTTAACTACTCATAGCCCACCGTTGACGGGAAGCCTTGCTGGTAACATAAAGAGTTGATTAACACATATTTTGCATGTTATATGTATTATATACTGTATTCTTACAACAAGGTAGGGTAGAGAAAAGAAAATGTTAAGAAAATCGTAAGGAAAGAAAAGACATTTACATTACTCTACTACATTGAAAAAATCCACATGTGAGTGGATTAAAACCTATGTTTTTCAAGGGTCAACTGCACTGTTGTCCTCAGAGTCTTTTGCTGACCACCCCACTTCTTGTTATTTATTAGCAAATTGCCACCAACCTCTTGATCTTTTCCCATCTCAGACCTTCAGCTTTGGCAACTTCATATCATCTGGCTGTGCCATCAGACAATGTGACTTCAAAATGCCTAGACTTCCTGACATCATCTAACATCTTCCACAGTCCACATGAGAACCTCACCACAATGGCCTCAGTTAGATTCTTCAGTTATATATAGCACCTTCCACCTCTCTGATTTTTACAAATGAGAAGCTATTTATCTTTATGCTCTAACTCAAATAGCGTTTGAATTATTTGCTTTTTGAGGGCTTGACAAAGTTAATTATGAAACCATCCGGCCTACTCCTTTGCTGGGCAATAGGAAGAATAGCTCTTTGACAGACTTTTCTATATTATTCCTGAAATTTTGTATGTTAAAAATGTCTGTTTTGCAGCAATTTTCATCAGTTTATTTTTCCAGAAATTCTTCCATTCCCATCTAGTTTCCTTATTTCTTTGAATAGAATTGAGCAAGGTATTTCTTAAAATTCCTGGAAATTTCTCTATATTTGTAGCCTTTCACTCATTTCAAGTCTAAGTTTGTGTGCTTATAGTTTTTCCTCTTTTGACTAAGTGAATTCGTGTTTTTTCTTTCCTTCTCCATTGCTCTTTCATTTTTTCTCCTTTTCCATTTTAGTATGTTTTTCTTCCAAAGGCAACAAAGGTTATGAAAATAGTTTTCCAAACTGCTTTTTGATATGTTTACTACATGCGTGTGTGCCTGTATGTATATGCATTTATATGTGTATATGTACACATATGTGTAATAACATTTTAAAATATTTTTTCATTTTAAAATATTGTAAAACTACCTCTGGTTTTGTAATAGGAAAGAAGTGAGACCAGGGCATATCAGACAATTAGAATACACTTTAATTGCTTTGCACACAAACTAATGATTTTATTGGAAATACTCTACTTTTTCCACTTTTATTTATCAACAGTCTGTACATTTTTAATGTCCGGTGTTCTTCTATTCCCCATCTGAGGGATGAACCTATTTGTCTTGCCTAATACCTTCCTTAGGGCTGTCTGCATGTCTTTGTTTCTGAGACTGTAAACGATGGGGTTAAGCAGAGGTGTCAGCACTGTGTATGTGACCGCCATCAGCATGTCTTCACGGAATGAGTCCCTGTCCTTGGGCCTCAAGTAGACAAAGCCAGCAAATCCATAGTGTATGCACACCACAGTGAGGTGGGAGGAGCAAGTGGAGAAGGCCTTATACTTCCCCTTGGCAGAAGGCATCTTCACAACTCTGGACACAATGAAGACATAGGACATCATAATGAAAACAAAGCTGCCCACCAACACGAAGGCAGAGAGCACAAAAATGGCCATTTCGTGATGGGCGGTGTAATCACAGGCAAGGCAGACCACAGGTGAGATGTCACAGAAGAAGTGCTCGATGATGTTGGAGTCGCAGAAAGACAAGTTGAATACAGTGATGACGATGCACAGAGAAACCAGGAACCCAGCCATCCAAGAGGCCATCATGAACTGAAAGCAGATCTTATGGGTCATCAAGACCTTATAGCGCAGTGGGCTGTGAATGGCAGTGTAACGGTCGTAAGACATGGCAGCCACGATGAAGCAGTTATTGGCTCCCAAGCCGAAGAAGAAAAACATCTGTGTGGCACACTCAGGAAGAGAGATGGCCTTGCTATCTGACAGCAAGTCCACTAGCATGCGGGGGATGATTGCCATAGTGGTACAAGTTTCTGAAAAGGACAGGCCACAGAGGAAAAAATACATGGGGGTGTGAAGGTTGTGACTCAGCTTGATGGCCACCATTATGCACACATTTGCAGCTAGGATGGTCACATGGGAGAAGAAAATCATCACAAAGAGGAGACCCTGCAAGTCTGGGAAACTGGAAAACCCCCACAGAAGGAATGTGCTCGCTGTGGTATGATTGTCCATCATTCATTAGGCTCAGTAACTTTCTCCCACAGGTGCAGACATTCTTGAGGTCAATACTCAAGATAATAAAAAGCACTGAGGTCACCTGACCTTTAATCAAGGGCTCCTGGGCAACAGCAAGACAAATGTTAATGAGAGAAGCTAAGCAATGGGAGCTAAATGCATCTGGCTGAATTCAAGTTCAGAGTGATGAGGAGAAAGATTCTAGTAGAAGAATCTGCCTAAATGCCACAGAGTAGGCTAAAATATATTCTGGGAACGCCGTCATATCACCCCTTTCTGTCCTGTACAGTGAGAATCTGCATGAAAGAGGGAAATATGAAGGAAAAAATGTTACTTTCTCACCTACAGGAGTATGAGAAGTAACAGGTGTAAAATGCTTATGTGGTTTAGTCCTAGCTTGGCACACGGAAGTGCCTGACAATGTTGACTGAATCACGACTAGTTTAAGAAGGAAAAGATTTTGAATGGCTTCCAAACATTCCTGGAATCTCTAGAGTTATTCCCCAGAAGGCAGAGGCTGCTTGACTAACAATTATGCCAATGAATAGATGTAATAAATGAACTTACCATTTTGAAATTTGTGTTGGTTTCCTATTTATGACAGTAAGTTGAGGCTGGAGGTGTTCAATCCCTGTCTCCCATTCAGGCATATCTTAGAGACAAAATGGTTATGGAGAGGCTATGCCATCCTGGATGGCTCATTTGTGTCCATGATACCCTGTTGAATTCTTGAACTTTCAGGAAAATTTCCAGGACATTTTCTAATGGGCTCACTGGTGGCAAGAGCTTCTTTGCAGCCCAGCACTTAGAGGAACTCAAGTTCTTCAGGTCATTTCCATTGCTTCTTAAACTATCCACTCTGTGTGTTAGATGACATGATGAAAGTAACACAGGTACTTCCCACACAATGTGGGTTTTGGTTTCAGGCACTATTGTCTGGAAAGGAAAGGAAAACATTGAGAAGACATTGGTGTGCAGTTGAAGTATGGGGAAAGAATGGTAGAGACACATGTTTTGTAGAATCCACAAAGCTTGAAGAGAAAAAAAAGAAAATATACCTTTAGCTGTAAGGTTTGTATAATCCTTGTGTACTCAGTTACTGGGACAAAAATATACAAGGAGGCAAGTCAGGTAACCAGTATTTACTCACATCTGAAATATGCTGGTCAATATGCTTTGCGTTTGACACAATTTTCTCACTAAATTTCTTCCTGTGACTCTATGGTAGGGATGTCGGTCCTAATGTTACAAACATGGACTCTAAGGTATAGGTTTGCTTAACTGGCTATCCAAAGCCAATTCATGAATTCCACAAATATTTATTTGATCAAATAGCACACAATTGTCACAGCTTCTCCTATAATAGGGACATATCTAGGTCACCAGGGAAGCATTCTTGAGAGTTATATATCCTCACTCACATCCATCCCAGGTTTCTGGCATGTTTTTCAAAGAGGAGAAAAGAAAAACAGGGGTGCCTGGGTGGCGCAGTCGGTTAAGCGTCCAACTTCAGCCAGGTCACGATCTCGTGGTCCGTGAGTTTGAGCCCCGCGAGTTCGAGCCCCGCGTCAGGCTCTGGGCTGATGGCTCAGAGCCTGGAGCCTGTTTCCGATTCTGTGTCTCCCTCTCTCTCTGCCCCTCCCCCGTTCATGCTCTGTCTCTCTCTGTCCCAAAAATAAATAAATGTTGAAAAAAAATTAAAAAAAAAAAAAAAGAAAAACATAAGGAGAAATTGGGATTATTTGAAACTCTATGACTCTGTTACTTTCTTTTTTCCTTTGTAGTGATAATAAATCCTGCTTTCCTCCTAATACTCAAGGGAGCTAGTGATTGAGAATACGTCAGTATGACATCATTCTCATTACTTCCAATCACTCTCCAAGGGCAGAGTTTGAAGGAGATGTTTTGTGATCAACTCACCCTCCTTGGGCTATAACACTTCTGTAGACTGAAAGGGACCTAAGCGATTTATTTTTCTGAAAAACCCATTTCCTGGTTTATCCGTGCTCCCACCCTTGCAGGTGGATTTAGTAGGTCTAATTTCTCTGAGTTAGCAGTGAGGCCTACATAATTTGAGGCTGCATCTTGATGTAAGCCACCTGGCAGATTCTTTTGTCCCACTACCATTCGAAACCCCGCACAGTGGACACCATAAGCCAATCTACCTCCCAAGAGGTACATCAAAACCTTGGCCAGTCTGGGGAGTGCTGGGATCACTATGTCACTCATCATTCCTCACCAGCCTGAAGTAGAGAATTTTCCTGACAGCTACGCTTAATTTGTGATCATAGGGCAACACTCAAAGGTGAATATTTACAACCAAGTGTTTGGAAAAGTGCATTTAAGTTTCTTCCAACCCAATCAGAAGAAAAGTCAGCTTTGAGTTAGGTTTTCAACAATTTTCAGAGAAGATAGGGATATTTTTAGAATTTTAAGTAGGATCCATGCCCAGCGCAGAGCCCAACACAGGGTTTGAACTCACAACCCTGAGATCAAGACCTGAGCTGAGATCAAGAGTAGGATGCTTAACCCACTGAGCCACCCAGGCACCCCTGATATTTTTAATGGGAAAATAAAGGAGAGCTTTATTGATTTATAGGTCTGAATTCTTCTAGGAAATTAACAAGATTTACATAGTTTCACAAGGCTTATGTTTTCTCTAGTTGTAAATGGCTGAGTTCATATATATATATATATGTGTGTGTGTGTGTGTGTGTGTGTGTGTATATACACACACATATACGTATATATATATATACGTATATATATATAAGTTTTCTCATATATATATATATATATATATATATATATATATACACACATATATATATATGAGAAAACTTATTTCCTTGGGTCTTTTAATGAAGCTATATATTAGATCCACCAAAGAAATACTTGTTTTTAAACATCACAACTGCTAAATATGAAATCAAATGGTCCACCAAGTAGTCAAAGGGAAAAAGGTATGTGGGGTGGGGGAGTCCCACAAAGAATCAAATTGCCAATGGTTCACAGTGAAATTTATGATGAAATAATGGGTAAAATATGGAAATTGCAGGATTTTATAAATGTTTGTCTTTACTCTTTCCTGCTTAATTCTTTTGATACAATGAAATCACCAAATTAGCCTTGAGATTAGACCTGGAATTATATTGCAGTCTGTTTTGTAAGGCGGCGGTGGGGGCAGGTGGGGTATTGAGCAGAATTAGAGAGACCCGTGTTCACATCCAAACCCTGTTCTATTACATATGTGCAAGTAGCTACTTTTCTCCATGGCCCTAAATATACCTCCTAGCAGGGTTACAATGCTATGCACATATCCCTATCTTATCAGATAATAAGTGACAAGTACCTGCTGGTTCCATTCCCATTTGCTAAAACATCACATGGTGTAGAGACAACTTTTCCAACAGGGGCTCAGCAACACTTGCCTGCTCACAAGTCCCCTGTGATGCTGTACTTGCCCTTCTGCTTATTGGCTGTGTGGAGTCATTCCCTCTCGGCTGCGCACTTGGCTTTGGGATGGAGTTTGCAGTCCTGTTCTCTGCACCTTTCTAACCTCTCATAGCTTCGTCTGTGTGCTAATTGTGCCAGGAATAGGAAAACTACAGCATTTCTCTCCATCCAGTTGTACCCTTAGTATATTCATTACTTTTAACTGCTGATTAACCCCCACAGCTACTTCATTATTTAGTGGATAGAGCACAAGGTTTGTGATAAATAGAAATATAAAATAAAATTCCCACCTTATGTCAAAGAGGAGTCACTTCCAAACTCTTAAAAAGAAGAAAACAGTAAGCTGTATGAGGAACTTGTGCTCATGTACAGTTTTCTATAATTCTCTAGTGCCCTTTAAAGATTAGTGTTTAAGCCATTTTGCCCTTTGAATGACTGTGATGAGCTCACTCTGTCTGAAATTACAAAGTCTCTTATAACTTTAGGGCAGCGTCTTCTCTATTACTTATGGTCGGAGCTGAGTTCCATGCACATTCCAGTGAGAGGTTCGTGGTCACCTGAGACCATTACCCCTTGACACTACTCCGAGTTTCTTCTTTTCCATTAGATACCAGGAGGATTGTTCTCTGTGGACCTAGAACTCATTGTGATGTCCACAAAACCTTGTTTTTATTTTGATATAACTTAGTGATTATTCGGGGAAGTTTGTTCTTATTTATATGAAAAAACAAATCAAGTATTTGAAATTCAACTTGTTCAAATACATTTTGGAATATGAAGGAGTCCCTCAAGTATTTTACTTCATATTCAATACCATTTTTTTTTTTAGTTTTGAAAATGTGCCAAGTCCCGGAAGTCTTTCTGTCCTATGAGCAGGGCAAGGGAGAGGAGCCTGTCATACAGCCTGTTGCCTGGGGAATTGGCCAGAAGAAAGCTGGAGAAAAAATAATGAACACAGAATGTTTGTTGTGACGGCTTCCTTGTGAAATAACTCTTGCTGAAGAGGAAAATCCACTGTAATTGAAACCTCCATTGACTGCAGGGCCACTCAAAAATTTTTCCCAGTATGTAATGAAATTCTTATTTATCTATCTATTCTAAATGATTATTTGTGTGAGAGAGAACACAAGGGGGAGGGGCAAAGAGAGAGACAGAGACAGAGAGAGACAGAGAATCCAAAGTGGGCTTCAGGCTCTGAGCTGCCAGCACAGAGCCCAGCTTGGGGGCTTGAACTCAGGTGAGATCAATGACCTGAGCTGAAGTCAGACACTTAACTGACTGAGCCACCCAGGATCCCTGAAATTTTTGAAACACAAAGCCATGCTACAATAATTATCTTGTTGGCATCTGTGTATCCAGGACCTAAACTGTTCTTAGTATCCACTATTGTATTAAACAAACCCAAATCTTAGTGGGTCTAACTAAATTCATGCAGAGAGGTTCAATAGGGATTAACAGAGATCTCAAATATCTTGCACACTCTAATCAGGTTGTTGATGGTTAGCTGTTGTGTGAGACCTTACATTGGGATTGAACCTTTCTGCATGTGCATGGTGGCTGGGTTCAGTGGGTGAGCATTCCATGAGAGCCAAATGGATGCCATATCAACTTTTATATTCCACCTCACTTGTACTGAATTCTTTTCATTCAGACAGCCTGCAAGTAATACCCAGGTTCTAGAAGGTAAAAAGAGATTACGGCCCTTGATGGGACAGTGACAAAGTTCTGTAAGAACATGTGGGACTGGAATTATTGCTGTCACCATTTTTGGAAAATACATTATGCCACACATTAAGATTTTACTATATTGGCTTTATCACATGTCTTTTTGTACTTTATCCATGTATTATTAATCCATCTTACGGTACAAAGGAAATTGCAGACATCAGTACACTTCCTCCTTAATACCTTTGTACACATATCAATAACTAGAGTTCAATACCTCTTACATGTTTTATTCTATGCAACTTTATGGAAATTTACATAAAGTAAAATATGCTAATCTTAAATGTATGATCACTATGAATTGGTAAATGCATCATCTGTGTAACTCAAACACCTCTCATTATATAGAATATTAGTGGGAACCTGGGTGGCTCAGTAGGTTGAGCATCTGACTTCGGCTCAGGTCGTGATCTCACAGTTCATGGGTTTGAGCCCCTCATTGGGCTTGCTGCTATCAGTTCAGATACTGCTTTGGATCCTCTGTCCCCCTCTCTCTCTGCCCCTCTCCCCACTCATGCTCGCTCGTTCTCTCTCAAAAACGAATAAACATTAAAAAAAGAATATTAGTATCAGCCTGGGAACAGTATCCCTTATACCCCTCCCCAGCGAGTCCTAGCTTCCCCCTAAGAGAGGCACCCATTGTTCTGATTATTTTTCTCACCATGGCTTGTCTTGTAGGTTCTGGAATTTCGTACAAATGGAATCAAATCATATGCCCTCTATTTTATAAGATTTTAGTTTTCCTTTTTTTGTATACAAATGCAACTGATTTTTGTATGTTGATTTTGTGTCCTGCAACTTTACTGAATTCATTTATTAGTTCTAACAGTTTTCTGTAGAGTCTTTAGGATTTTCTCTATATAAGATCATGTCATCTAAAAACAGACTATTTTATATCTTTCATTTCATGTTCCTTCTATTTTTTTTTTTACCTCACCTAATTTCTCTGACAAGGATTTCCAGAATTGTGTTGAATAAAAGTAGCAAGTTTAGGCATCTCCAACTTGTTTCTGATCTTACAGGAAAAGCTTTCAGCTTTTCACTAGTAAGTATGATGTTAGCTGTGGGCTTGTCATACATGGTCTTTCTTATGTTGATTGTTGCTTCTACACATAATTTTTTGGAAGTTTTATATTATGAAAGGATGTTGAATTTTGTCAAATGCTAGTTCTGCATCCATTGAGATATGATTTTTATCCATTACTTTGGTGTAGTGTATTACATTATCAGACAAAAAGACAGCTTATGGAGTGGGATAAAATATTTTCCAACCATGTATTTGATAAGGGATTAATATCCAAATATATGAGGAACCTCATAAATTAACAGCACAAACTGATTAAAAAGGGGTTAAAGGAACGGAATAGATATTTCTCTAAGAAGATGTACAAATAGCCAATAGGTTTATGAAAAAATGCTCAACATCATTAATCAACAGGGACATGTGAATCAAAGCCACAATGAGATATCATCTTACTCCTATTAGAATGAAAATTATCAAAAAGACAAGGAATAACAAGTGTTGGTGAGGATGTGGAGAAAACCCTGTACACAGTTGGTGGGAATATAAATTCATATAGCCATTATTAAAAATAGTATAGAGGTTCCTCAGAAATTTAAAATAGAACTACTATATGAACAGAAATCTCACTTTTGGGTATATATATGAAGGAAAAGAAATTAATATCTCACAGAGGTATCTGCACCTCCATGTTCACTGCCACATTATTTGCAATAGCTAAACTGTGGAAGAAATGCCCTAAACATCCATTGATAAATGAACGGATAAAGAAACGTACATATATACATAATGGAATATTAGTCAGCCTTCAAAAAAGGAAACCCTACCATTTGCAATACTGTGTATGCACTTGGAGGACATATAGTTTAGTGAGATAAGCAAGAGATAGAAAGAAAAATATTGCATGGTATCTATGTGGAATCTAGAAGAATTGAACTTAGGGAAACAAATTGTAGAAGAGTGGTTACCAGAGGTTAAGCGGTGTTCGAAATGGGTAATATTGGTCATAGAGTACAAACTATTTGTTCATGTACAACATGGTGACTATCGTTAATGTATTGTGTCCTTGAAATTTGCTTAGAGTAAATCTTAAAAGTTCTCATTACAAGAGAAAAAATTTGTTTATGTGTGGTGCTGGATGTTAACTAGGCTTATTGTGATGATCATCTCACAATACATGCATATATCTAATTATTATGTTGTATACCTGAAACTAATATAATGTAATATGTCAATTATATCTTCACAAAAAATGATTAAGAAAATAGAAAAATCTAACTTTACACTTCAAGAAACTAAAAAAAAGAAGAACAAACTAAGACCAAAGTTAGCAGAAGGAAGGAAATAACAGTGATAAGAACAGAAATAAATAAGAGACAAAAAAAAAACAATAGAAAAGAGCAACAAAACTAAGATCTGCTTCTTTGAAAGTAAAAACAAAATTGGCAAATCTTTGAGTAATAAAAAAAAAGACTCAAAATTAGAAATGAAAAAGGACACAGCACAGCTGATACCACAGAAATACAGAGGATCATAAGGGACTACTATGAACAACTAAACGCCAACAAATTGGAGGACTTAGAAAAAATGGATGAATTCCTAGAAAGAACATAACAAAACTGGACATGAAGACATAGAAAATCTGAACACCAATAATGAGTAAAGAGATTGTTGGAAGGTTTTTGATTATCGCTTCAAAGAAAAACTGAGGACCACATGGTTTCATTGATGAATTCTAACAAACATTTAAAGAAGAGTTAACACCAATTCTCCTCAAACTCTCCCAAAAGAATGAAGAGAACATTCCCAAACTCATTTTGCAAGGCCCGCATTACTCTGATACCAAAGCCAGATGAGGACACTATAGAAAAGAAAATTAGAAGCCAGTTCCCTAAGGAACACAGAAGCAAAAACTCTCAATAAAATAATATCAAACCTAATTCAACAGCATGTTAAAATGACTAGATACCGTAATAAACTGAGATTTATCCCTTGCGTATAGGAATGGTTCATCATACGCAGGTCATAAATGTGACACACCACATTAATAAAATAAATTAAAATCTAATCATCTCCACAGATGCAGAAAAAGAATCCACAAAATTCAACATAGTTTCATAATAAAAACTTTCTACAAATTAGGAATTGAAGGAATGGACCCTGACATAATAGAGGCCATAGATGACAAGACCACAGCTAAAATCATACCCGATGGTGAAAGATTGGAAGCTTTCCTCCAGGAATAGGAATAAGAAAAGGATATCCGCTCTTAGTATCCCTCATTTAACATGGTACTGGAAGTCCTGGCCAGAGCAATTAGGCAACATAAAGAATTAAAAGGCATCCAATCAGAATGGAAGAAGTAAAACTGTCACTGTTTTTAGATAACATGATCTTGCATATAGAAAATCCGAGAGACCCACCAAAGAACTGTTGGAACTGATAAATTAAGAAAGTTGCAGAGTATAATATCAACATACAAAAATCAGTTGTGTCTCTGTATGCTAACAAGGAACAGTCATGAAAAATTCTGTGTTCTGTCTGTCTATGAAGTAAGAGTTCTGGGTTTTGTGCAGAGAACTTTGAAAGGTGGTACTTATAATATCACTGTTCATTATTATTAATTTTTCTTTATTTTTTTAAGAACTCTTTTTTTAATGTTTGTGTATCTATTTTTGAGACAGAGAGACACATAGAGTGTGAGGGGGGTGGGGCAGAGAGAGAGGAAAACACAGAATCTGAAGCAGGCTCCAGGCTCTGATCTGTCAGTGCAGAGCCGGACATGGGGCTCGAACTCACAAACTGTGAGGTCATGACCTGAGCCGAAGTCAAATGCTCTGAGTGTTCCAGTTGAAAACATAGGATTTTTACTGGGACCCTCCCTCCTTGCTTGACCTTGAACTATAACTTCCCCAACCTCTTACAGCTTCAAAAATCTCTGTTTGGTTTATCAGCAAGTAATCTTGGTTGTATGTTTTTTAGCCTCTCAGACACTACTTTACATTTAGCCAATTCCTCAAGGTGAAAAGTGATACAGGATGGTGAGCTCCCAGAAGGGGCTTTTTCTGCTTTCCAGGATCATGGGCACTCAAGCCATTTTTGCTTTTGTAGCTCTTGTATGCCTTCAATATTTTTAATGAGGACATTGTCCGTTTCCCAGCCCTTGTGTACTCTCAACCCAGTGTCTCCTAATGGGAACGTCTTGTGAAACTATATTACAATACTACATCCAGGATGTTGACATTGCTATCGTCTTCTTTATCTTTTTTTTTTGTAAAGAAAGTATTACAGTCTGTGTCTATTAATTCCCATATCTTAAATCTGAGTGGTTCTGTTTCTGCTGTTTGTTGTTAGCACTGCCTCCCACATTTGGTACCTTGTTTCCTTTCTTGCTAGTCGTTATCTTTCATTGTGTGCTAGTTATCGTATTTGAATAATCATTGATAGGAATAATTGAGGCTTGAGTTCTTTGCTTATTCAGTTCACCTTGAGGTACTACCTGTCCTTGGCCATCTTCTATCCAAGTCAAGGCTTGAGACTCTACATCTCCAGGGCTGCAGATCTGCACAAGATTTGTTCACTTCAGTTTTCCCTTTATCCTGAGGATACAGGTGAGGTGTTTCATTCAGAATTGTCACCTAGACGTTGTCCTAGATGTTGACTTATCCTCCTCTCGTCCCAAAAGAACACTAAATCCACAGCCTGGGTTGATAACAACACTTCCTTCTGACTTGTCAAATTCTCTCATGGCAAAAGCATTTTTTTAATAATGATTTTTTAAATGTTTGTTTATTTTTGAGACAGAGAGAGAGAGAAAGTGTAAGCGGGGGAGGGGGAGAGAGAGGAAGACACAGAGTCTGAAGCAGGCTCCAGGCTCTGAGCTGTCAGCACAGAGCCGGACATGCGGCTCCAACTCACAAGCTGTGAGATCATGACCTGAGCTGAAGTCAGACACCTAACTGACTGAGCCACCCAGGCACCCTAATAAAGATTTTTTAAGTAATCTCTACACCCAACATGGGGCTCAAACTTATAACCCTGAGATCAAGAGTCAAATGTTCCACTGACTAAGCCAGCCAGGCACCCCCAAAAGTATTTTTGAGTGTTAGGTCTACTTCTCTGTGTTCTCACAGTCGCTGGTGAGGCAATTCCTTGTTATCCTCTAATGTGGTGTTAAAGATATGTTTAACATTGTATCATTTGTTTTGGTTGTGCTCACCACTGGATTGGTCAAGCTAGCCATTGCCTCAAAGGTAAACTATATGCATATGAGTGGAAGACTAAACTTGCACATATGCACACAGGTAACCATATGGCCTGACAAGATAAGAAATGCCCTTACCTCCTGCATCTGTGCTTAGATGTTATCTTCCCAGTGAGACCTGCATTGACCCTTCTCATCTCCTAACACATTAGTCTTCCTTACTCTGCTTTATAATAATCTGTATTACCTTCTAGTAATCTGTATCACCAACTTCTTTATGTTATTGCCTTTCCCATGCTAGAAGATACATTCCAGGTAGGCAGGTATCTCTGCATGCTTGCCATATATTTTCCCTAGCCTAGGACAATCCCTGGAATATAAGATCATTCAGTATAATTGTATTTCTTTCATGCATTAAAAAAGATCATTCAATATAATTTTTGAATGTATGAAAGAATAGATGAATGAATGAAATGATTAGTGCCCTTTGAGTTTGTCAGCAAAAAGAGATTGTGTGTTTGAAACGCTAAAGAGGGGACAGGAAAAGTAAATAAGTGTGGTTGTTTTCAGCCTATGAAAGTGGTTAAGTCTATGCAGGGGCAGTCAAAATCCAGTTCTCTCCAGTTTCCTGAGCAGGATAGGGTTGCCATGAATGAGTCACTCCAAGAGTTTGTTCACTCCTTGTCCCTAAGGAGGCCAGGAACCCTGCTCATTCCCACAGAGAAGTCACCTGTTTTGGCCTGATATAATTCACAGGTCAGTCAGGGACACCCCTTCCTCTTCTTCTCTTGGTACCACCATATGGTTACGGGGCCAGAGATCAGGTACACAGGCCAGAATGTCATGGGTTCACAAAGCCCATCTTCTGCAGATAACCTTCCTGTAAGAAAACAGTTCCATCAATTTTCTATCTGGTTCCACTTTGTCATTTCCTCTCAGAGGTACTCGGTCATACTTAGAATTATCACACTCATTGCAAGATAAAATGTTATAGAAAATGTCTTAAAGGTTTGGAGGTACAAGAACCCTACCTTACGGCAGAGAACAACTTTTGAAGAAAATATGTGAATTATATTTTAAAAGAATTTCAACTTTGATAAGGTATTTTTCACATGAATCAATGTGTGTTTCTAATTATGAATCTCATTTCATTAAAGTAACTCACCATGGGCCTCTGATTTATAATTTGATATAAAAAAATCCACCCCCTTCATTTACTAGAAAACTCCATACTGGCTTATGACATATGGACCAATATATTTAGAACATAGGCACTATTTCCTTTTATTATTATTTTTTTACTGTTGGTTTATTTTTGAGAGAGTGAGACAGAGCACAAGTGGGGAGAGGCAGAGAGAGAGAAGAAGACACAGAATCTGAAGCAGGCTCCAGGCTTTGAGCTGTCACCATAGTGCCTGATGCAGGGCTTGAACTCACGAGCCATGAGATCATGACATGAGCCAAAGTTGGATGCTCAACCAGCTGAGCCACCACGCACCCCTCCTTTTATTATTATGGTATATTATTATATCAAATACCATAAAATAACAGATTGCATTGAGAAAATATTTTTCTGCCAAGGGCATTCTTCAGAGTCCCTTTCATCTCACTGTTCCTGAGTCTGTGGATGAAGGGGTTCAATATGGGGATCATCACCATGCAGAACACAGACACCACCTTTTCTGGTCCATTGAGTAGCTGGACTTGGGCATCACATAAATGGATGTGATGGTCCCATAGCACAGAGTGACCGCTGTGAGGTAGGACATACAGGTGGAGAAGGCCTTGTGGCGTCCCTTGGTGGAGCACATCTTCAGGATGGTGATGAGGATACAGACGTAGGAGGCAGCTCTGACACACCGTGACCACAATGATGGAGCCAGCCGTCTACGAGGGGATAACTGCAGAGATACTGATACCAGAACAGGAGAACTAAACTAAAGGAACAAAATCACAGAAAAAATGGTTGACTTGAGTTAGTCCAGACTCTACTAATCAGAGCCAGTTTGCAGCAAATAGAAATCCCAGCACAGCAAGGAGCAAGCGCCAAAAGACTCATAGACAGAAATTCCACCGACATGACTGTCAGTGATGGGTGTTAGAACTAGTCTCTCAGGGAGGAGGAATCTGAGGCAGCAATCAGAACCTGATGTTTATATTTTTTTATTTTATGTGTGCATGGTAAAATATATACAGCCCTCATTCGTGCATATGCATCGAGACTATCTTATGACAAGTTCTCCAAAAGCAAAGCCTTAGAGACCACTTCTTATGCAAGTGGTTTAGTGAGGAGTGATCTCTAGGGAAAACTATTAAGGATGAGAGAAAAGCAGGAGAAGCCAGATAAAGCTGTGGGCTCTACTCAAGTGTAGCTTCATTCTGATCCCACAGGGAGCACTGGAGCAAGGAATGGCACCTCAGAGTTGTCCTACCCTGCAGCAATAGGGTGTGTTTGTCTTCATTGTTCCTAAATCACTGTTTCATTCAGTTGTTGGCTATGGGCCACCCTGGGAGTGAGAACATGCACCCCCAGATATTTCCAGTCTCCTTTCAGCAGGGAGCAATTTTCAAAAGAGTGTGGCTGTGAACATTAGCAGCCAGCTCTCAAAGAAGCTGTTCACTGGCTTGGCAAGAGACATATAGGAGAGACACAAAAAATGTCTCTCTGGTTTAAAAGTTCCATCGTACCATTATCTACAGCTCACTAGACTGTTGCATCACATCTGTTAGGACTGAGAGTCTGGAATGCAGTGGAGGACATCCAAAGTAAGTGCCTCTTAGGGCACCTGCATAGTTCAGTCATTTGAGCATACAGCTTCAGTTCAGATCATGATCTCACGGTTCATGAGTTCCAACCCCGTGTTGGACTCTGTGCTAACAGCTCAGAGCCTGGAGTCTGCTTCAGATTCTGTGTCTCCCTCTCTCTCTTTCTGCCCCTCCCCTGCTTGTGCTCTGTCTGTCTCTCTCTCTTTCTCAAAAATAAATAAACATTAAAAAAATTTTAATAAAACAAATTAAAAAAAAAGTGCCTCTCAAAGACATGAATAGACACTTTTCCAAAGAAGACATCCAGATGGCCAAGAAACACATGAAAAGATGTTCAACATCACTCCTCATCAGGGAAATACAAATCAAAACCATGAGATACTACCTCACACCTGTCAGAATGGCTAAAATTAACAACACAAGATTGAGGATGCAGAGAAAGGGGAACCCTCTTGCACTATTAGTGGAAATGCAAACTGGGGCAGCCACTCTGGAGAACAGTATGGAGGTTCCTCAAAAAGTTAAAAACAGAACTACCCTGTGATCCAGCAATTGCACTGCTAGATATATACCCAAAGGGTACAAAAATACAGATTCAAAAGTGTATATGCACCCTGATGCTTATAGCAGCACAATCAATAATAGCCACACTATGGAGAAAGTCCAAATGTCCATCAACTGATGAGTGGATAAAGAATAGGTGGTATGTATGTGTGTACACACACACACACACAGGAATATTACTTAGCCATCAAAAAGAATGAAATCTTGCCATCAGCAGTGACGTGAATGGAGCTAGAATGTATTATGCTAAGAGAAATAAGTCATTCAGAGAAAGACAAATACCATATGATTTCATCATAAGTGAAATATAAAAAACAAAACAGATAATGAACATATTGGGAGGGGGAAAAAAGAGAGAGGAGACAAACTATGAGGGACTCTTAAAGATAGAGAACAAAGTGAGGGTTGATGGAGGGAGGTGGATGGGCTAACTGGGTGATGGGTAATAAGGAGGGCACTTGTTATAATGAGCCCTGGGTGTTGTATGTAATAGATGAATCATTGAATTCTACTCCTGAAACCAATATTGCACTATATGCTAAGCAACTAGAATTTAAATAAAAATTTGAAAATAAAAATATCTCTCCTAATAGAATTCCTTCTTAATGACCTTAGTTTTTCTCTTGTTTTTTTTAACTTTATACAAATAAAGGGCTTCTTGGATAGGTATTTGTTCTGAACCTTTAAGAATGGGCAAGAGTTTGGATAAGTAAACTCAGGAAAAGGAATTTCCAGACAGAATAGACTTCAGAATGAGGAAAGCACAGAATGTAATCAAGAGACAGGGTAGTGACTGGCTTGCCACAATTATTGAGGGTTATGATAGCAGATATTGGAGAAAAGACTTGATTGCACATTAGGTGGACAATGGCACCGATGGTGGAAGAAGACTTGGAAGTCCAAGCTGATGAGAGAGGCAGTTAGGAGCTGTTGTGAATATCATGAATAGCAGTTAGTGCTTGGGAGTTTCTTTTTTAGCAAGTTTTTCCCCAGCAGAGTTGCCTCATGAGAGAGAAATCACAGCGCTCCTGCTGTGTGTTCATTTTCTTCCTACTCCCCTTCCTCTGAACATTTCCCCAGGCAATAGCTTCTCCAGACCTGTCCTTCCATTGCCCTGTGTATAGGGCAGAGGAGATCTGAGGGACTTGGCAAATTTTCAGAATTACAAAATAAATGATATTTGACAGGGAGTAAAACATCCCTGAGGGAATATCTATATCCCAAGATATATTTTCAACATGTTGGATTTCCATCATTCTGATTGTTATTCAGAAGAAGTACACATCACTGGAAAGTCTCTATGGTATGTTGAGATTTAAAAATATTTTTGAGGACATCACACTGGGTACTAGATACATAGAGCACGAGACTCCTGGTGTCAAAAACAGTGGTCTCAAGATAATGGTCTCCAGTGGCCCAAGAACTCTCATTAAAATCTTCATGGTACTGACTTCCATTCTTAAGGAATGGAGAAAACTCAACCTTTTATGTTATAGGAGACTCTAGTGTCAGAGGGGACTCATCACAGGCATTCAAAGGGAAAAATAGCCTTAAAACTTATTCCTGAATTAGGAGACACATGAACTCACAGCAAGAACTGTAGAAAATCACCTGAGTTGCAAGACTGTACGTTCTTGTAGCTTAATACCTTGTGATTTTAAAGGACTGGAGGTGATCTTTCTGTGGAAGGTAGGAATTTTACAGTTGCTTTACTCCCTATAATGAGCATTTTTCTATATTCTTTAATAATTAAGTACCCATGGGGTTAATAGCATGTTAGGAGGTATTAAAGAAACTGTGGCCTCAGAGAAGCTAGAAATCAAAAATGTCAACTCCCTACTTCTGGGTAGAGAGGGAATCCAAAAACCCCACAAGGGAAGATTTGGAGAACTGAAAACAGAGAATAGGATAGTAAACTCAAGGCAAAATCCAGGTTAATAAAGAGGGCAGGGATTGGGGAAAACAAACAGAAGGGCTGAGAAATTGGATAGGCGTCTTGCTCTCCAGCACCTAACAAAGTCATCGGGAAGAATGGAAATAATGTCATATTGACATAATTTTCTACCACTAATGTACTAGAATAGTATTTTAAAAACAGAATTTACCATCAACATATATGAAAATAATGTATCATGAAAGTCAAAACTTTTCAACCAAAAACCACGAGAAAGATTGTGCAGAGTACATATACCCTCACACCCTGGACGTTTCTCGGAGAAGCTTGCAAAAAACTTGTGGATATGAGTGGAGATGTGTTGTTTTCAGAAAGCTCCTCTAGCAATACTGGGATGCCCCTTAGTAGATGATCACTTATGTGGGTCAAATGTGATTCAATACTACAGTAAATAGGTGTTATGTCCAGAGTTCACAAATGGTGGTTTCTCCTGGACTTTCCGCAATCACTGCTAGAATTTTGAGAAATTTTTTGTTCACCTCTTGTAAATTAAAATAAGAATGTATAAAGCATCTAAATATGCACTCACACTACTAGGTAACATTACTCTTAAAATCTATTTAGAGAGCAACTAATTATCTTCAGTACATGTCTGAATAAAATAAATACTGAGTCGACCAAGTAGTGTATTGATGAGTACATTGAAGTGGTAACCATGGAGGCTTTCTGGAGAATATGCTATCCCATTTGTTCCTTTAGATTGTGAACAAATCTTAGCAAAAACTGCATTCATGAGGCTTAGCCTGTAACTTGGGAGAGACAAAATTTTAAAATAAATCTCTGCCCTATCAAATATAGGAGTCAAGCTAAAACTTTTTTTTAATTTAAAATTTAAAAAAGCCTCATCTCATCACAATAAAATGAGATGTGAATCTGAAAGAAGATATGACCAACACAACCAGGGAGGCCTGAGGAGGCTTCAAGAGGGAGGAGACATTGAATCATTTGCTCATGAGAGCTAAGTTTTAGCAGGCAGAGAAGGGAAGGAAGAACATTACAGGTTATAAAAAACATATGCAAAGTCGGAGAGCCTTGAGGGACATACTATTTTTGGAAACAGTGGGATGTTCCCCATATGGAGAAGGTTAGCAGCAGGAAATGAGGCTGGACAGGTAAGACCTTGAATGCCATGCCAGGGCACTTTTCGTGAAGGAGGCTTTATTATCAACTAACCCTATTATCAAGCAAATAGGTCTCCAGACTCACTGCCTTGCTGTAAACACACTGTACGTGCACACTTACAGCCTTATCACCTTTGGCAAATTACGTACCTTGCTAAGCCGTAGTTTTATTACTGCAAACATGATCATAGTAATAGTACTTATCTCTTAGGATAGCTATGAGGCTGTGGGAGGTTGTGTAACTGACTCGTGCAATAAAGATTAGAAGTTATTAGAATTATCTGGTGTGTAAGCAAAGGAGATCTAAAGTCTACACTAAAGAGATGTAGCATGATTGTAGGTAGAACATAGAACAGCTGGCGGTAGACAAAGAATAGAACTGGGAGAGGAAAACGTGAGGCTGTTATAAAAATCCAAATGAGAGGTAGAGTAGAATGCAAGAGACACTTTTTAGTTAGGATCATAGAACCTAGAAAATTTGGACAACAAGAGAGAATGAGGAGTCAAATTAATCTAAACTAGGGCCTGGAAAATGAGCAAAAGTCTGATAGGAAATAAAATGGTGCAGGGAAAATGGAGGCAGAGAACACACCATGTAAAAAAGGCAGAGCAGGAGCCCCTGGGTGGCTCAGTGGGTTTGGCGTCCGACTCTCGATTTTGGCTCATAGTTCGTGGGTGGGTTCAACTGGCAGGTGGGACTGTGTGCTAACTGTGCGAAGCCTACTTGGGATCCTCTCTCTCTGCCTCTCCCATGCACGTGCACTGTCTCTCTCTCTCTCTCTCTCTCAAAAATAAATAAATAAACTTAAAAAGAAAATTTGAAAAAGAGAAAAGGCACGGCAGCATGAGGATCGTGAGGTGCATGGAAAATGGAGGGTACTTTGCCTGATTGGGTAGATGGAAGGATATGATAGAAACTGAGGCAGGAGCAGTATTTGGGGATCAGCTGTGATGAGGATTGGACATCATGCTGGGGTATATTGATTTCCTCCTATACACAGCTATTCACTATTTTTGATGCTATCAGTGACTTAACATATCCTGTGTTTAGGAATCTAACATCTGGTTACAGGGTGGTGAATGAAATAAAGATGCAACAGATTTACGCCTAATAACAACTATGCAGGCACCATATCCACCCTGTGGGAAAGTTCCAGAACAATAGCAGGGGGAATTAAAAAAAAAAAGATGAGGGCAATCAGACATCTGGAATTTTGGAAGTGGCTTAACGGTAAATAAAGGTGAGGAAAGAGTCAAAATTGGGTCTGATGGGGGAAATATGAAAATTCTGCGTTCAATACTTAGAGGGCACACTGGCACTGGAAATGTGCCAGAGGACATTGGGGATTCTTTTTTGGTGGGGGCAGAAATTGGAGAATCACACAAGGTAAGTGGTAGCTGAAGCAATGAGAATGGAAAAACATTTCCTTTAGAGGTGAATAGACAGGGAACCTTCCAAGGAAACGGAGCATGGTGTGGTCTCAAAGACAAGCCATATGGGTCTAGGTTAAAGATCGCTTGGGTGGATGAGTTTGCCACATAGATCTTTGTGTTGGCTCTGAACCGTACCCGTAATGTTCTCTCCCCTGATCTTCACCTGTTGGTGGCATATTGCGATTCTAGTTTTCATTTAAGCATGTCACCCTCTCAGAGAGGGAGCTTCCCTGACTCCACAGACAAAAGAGGTCATTCAGTCTCATATCACAGAGATCCTATGGGTCTGGTTCCATGTTGTTTCCCATGTAGAAAAATGCTTGGCACATCATATGCATTTAGTCAATATGTATTGAATGAATTCATGACTTCTATATTCATTTAACCACTCTGTGCTTTGGTTTCATCTTTTAGAAATCAGAATGAGAATTCCATATAGACTGGTGAGGATTATGTGAGACAGCTCTATCTAACCCCAGCACATTATAAGTATTAAGCAGGTACTGGTTACCTGGCCTGACTCCTCTTGTATTCTTTGCCTACAAACGACAATGCAAATAGAAAACAGCAACTCTTCAACTCACAATATATTTGTTTTCTTCTTGTCTTCTTTTGTTTTTAATCTTTGTGAACCCGATGGAATAATTTCCAGACAGTGTTTATTTCTTTCTCTTGTACACTCCTTCATTTTCCACTGCTGATACTTTACTATTTTTCTTTCCCTTCACCTTTAACAGTGACTGAAGTTAAAATTAAAATTCTCTTGGAGCATCTGGGTGAAGCGTCTAACTTCTGCTCAGGCCATGATCTCACAGCTTGTGGATTTGAGCCTTGCATCAGGTTCTACGCTGATAGCTCAGAGCCTGGAGCCTGCTTCTAATTCTGTGTCTCCCTCTCTCTCTGCCCCCTCCCTGCTTGTACTCTGTCTGTCTTTCTGTCTCTCCCCCCCCTTTCAAAACAAATAAACATAATAATACAAAATTTTTTAATTAAAATTCTATCAAGTGTCTTCCTATCACTTCTCTGTCCTCACCTGTTATAAGACCAGATGTTGAATGAAAAATCTAAATAGAAATATGATTTCCCAAATTGATCTGAGAAATTTGAGCTGATTCTATTCAGATCTGCAGTTCAGAGCAAACCACATAACAACTATACCTGCTAGAAAATATCCTGGATGTTTTGCTAAAAACTCAAAAGTTGACTAGAATGTTATGACCAGAATATGCCATTCTAGACTGAGACAGTACTTTCAAAATCGCGTTAAGTTCAAACTACTCCATTATATTGTATATACACAATGGAAAAAAACTTCAATGAGAAGTTTTTAAGAACTTTAAAATTATTGATATGTATTAAAAAGCAAATAATATTGTATATCTCTTTGTTTTTAATCTTTGTGAACTGAATACTGCTATGGATAGAAATCTAGCAGAAGTTACAACATGTTATCTTCATTTCTATGGTCTAGTCATTGCTACAGTTATCACCTTTGGAGCTGGTTCATGGTGATGTACTGATGAAAAAGTATTGCATTAACCTCCTTACATTTTTTAAATGACATATTCATTTTAAACAATTTAAATTTTTGAATTATATTGCTCATTGAATCAATAGTTTACTAAGCACACCAAACTACCAAGTTACCAGTAGATCTCAAAAAGTATTTGAAAATGTGTCATCACAAAATCCAGTCGGTGAGAACAAAGCAATTTTATTCCTATTTTCCTGATTACATTCAGATCCTGATTGGAAAAGAGAGAGATAAGAGTGCTTTTGTGAGTAGGATCCAAGAAGATATTTGCGCCCACCCTCAGTTATTCATACAGATTCTCATACTAGAATCATTCTGATCACTCTAACTCCTGAACTTGACATCAATCCAGTGTATTTAGCATCCCTTTCTCAGACTCTCCCCTGAAGAGTTGCCTGAAACTTCCTCCAGTTCCCCTGATTAAAGTCTAGGTGAGATCTGTGCAGTGGCAGGTTTTTATAACCATCTCAGAGTCTTAACCTCAAGAAGCTCTGCATCTTTGGAAGAAAGTTGCTGCCTGCATTAGGATGATGGGCAATCATACCACAGTGAGCACATTCCTTCTGTGGGGGTTTTCCAGTTTCCCAGACTTGCAGGGTCTCCTCTTTGTGATGATTTTCTTCTCCCATGTGACCATCCTAGCTGCAAATGTGTGCATAATGGTGGCCATCAAGCTGAGTCACAACCTTCACACCCCCATGTATTTTTTCCTCTGTGGCCTGTCCTTTTCAGAAACTTGTACCACTATGGCAATCATCCCCCGCATGCTAGTGGACTTGCTGTCAGATAGCAAGGCCATCTCTCTTCCTGAGTGTGCCACACAGATGTTTTTCTTCTTCGGCTTGGGAGCCAATAACTGCTTCATCGTGGCTGCCATGTCTTACGACCGTTACACTGCCATTCACAGCCCACTGCGCTATAAGGTCTTGATGACCCATAAGATCTGCTTTCAGTTCATGATGGCCTCTTGGATGGCTGGGTTCCTGGTTTCTCTGTGCATCGTCATCACTGTATTCAACTTGTCTTTCTGCGACTCCAACATCATCGAGCACTTCTTCTGTGACATCTCACCTGTGGTCTGCCTTGCCTGTGATTACACCGCCCATCACGAAATGGCCATTTTTGTGCTCTCTGCCTTCGTGTTGGTGGGCAGCTTTGTTTTCATTATGATGTCCTATGTCTTCATTGTGTCCAGAGTTGTGAAGATGCCTTCTGCCAAGGGGAAGTATAAGGCCTTCTCCACTTGCTCCTCCCACCTCACTGTGGTGTGCATACACTATGGATTTGCTGGCTTTGTCTACTTGAGGCCCAAGGACAGGGACTCATTCCGTGAAGACATGCTGATGGCGGTCACATACACAGTGCTGACACCTCTGCTTAACCCCATCGTTTACAGTCTCAGAAACAAAGACATGCAGACAGCCCTAAGGAAGGTATTAGGCAAGACAAATAGGTTCATCCCTCAGATGGGGAGTAGAAGAATACCGGACATTAAAAATGTACAGACTGTTGATAAATAAAAGTGGAAAAAGTGGAGTATTTCTAATCAAATCAACCCTTTGTGTACAAAACATTTGAAGTATTAACTAATTACCTAATATATCCTGGCACCAGCATTTTTTCTAGTACAAACTATATATAGTTTTAAAATATGTGTAAATATGTGTGTATGCATATATACATATAAGAATGCATCAGTGAATCAAAACATGTTTTGTGACACAGTATTTTCACAGTAGGAGCTGAATGAATCTGTTAATGGATTATTGTTTTGGTGTCATTTCTAAGAACTTTTTGACTAGTACATTTTGAATATGTTCTCCTCTTTTCTCCTATTCTTAAGGTTTATCGTTATACATTTTACATCTAGGTCCTTATTGTGTTTTGAGTTAATACTTATATAAATTGTGAGGTTTTATGTTGAGGTGCTTCTGCCCTCCATGGATGTCTCATTCCTCCAGAGCCATTTGTTGAAAGCCCTTCCTTTCACTGGATTCCTTTGTACCTTTTTAAAAAATCAGCTGAACACACTTGTATAAGTCTTTCTCTGGGTTCTCTTCAGCCTCAGTGGTTTATACATCTATTCTTTCATCAGTACCACACTTTCATCAGTATCCTCCACTTTATTCTTCTCTTTAAAAATTATTTTATATATTCTAGGACCTTTCTTTTTTAGTGCTTAGCATTTAGTGCTGTGAATTTTCCTCTTAGTACTGCTTTAGCTGAGTCTCACATGTATTGATATTTGCCTTTTTATTTTCATTCTGTTGTATGTTATTTTTTAAATACTGAGGTCCCAGGTCTTTTTTTTTTATCATTTATTTTCTGTTTGGAGAACTTACTTTAGCAATCACTCAAAGGTAGTTTTGTTAAACAGAGCAAATTTTCATAGCTTTCCTTCATCTGAAATGTCTTTATTACTCCTTCATTTCTGAAGGCTATATCTTGCCAGTTGTAAATACATTTGCCAATTCTTTGCTTTTAGTACAGATGGTCCCTAACTTACGACAGTTTTGGCTTGTAATTTTTTTTTAACTTTACATCGGTGTGAAGGCAATTTTCATTCAACAGAACCCATACTTCAGTTTTGAATTTTGACCTTTTCCTGGCACTTGTGATACTGGGTGGCGGCATGGAGTTACAACAGGAGAACACACAACCGATAACACTCAAAACCATTCTGTACTCACACAACCATTCTGTTTTTCACTTTCAGTACAGCATTCAATAAATTACATGAGATACTCACTACTTTATTATAAAATAGGATTGTGTCAAATGGTTTTGCCCAACTGTAGGCTAATGCTAGTGTTCTGAGCATGTGTAAGGAAGGCTGGGCTAGGTGTTCTGTAGGTTAGGTGCCGGGGTCCAGCCCTAGCAGGTCCAGGGGTTCCCGAATGATGAACAGCATTGGCGAAAATAAAATAAAATAAATGGATACAGACAACAGCAGTGTGTTAGACTGGCCGCTTTATTGTGGCAAGCGTGGCATTATATTTGTTAGCAAAATCCTTGTAGCGTGTGTTATCTATGTTTCTCATCATTACCTAATTCTAAAAATGTTCCTTTGTGTAGTCACCCATTAGGGAACAACATAGTTATTTTCTTGTAACATTCCCTCCTGCCCTTTCAAGGTCATCTAGCTCTCAACACCTCAAGTGGAATGTTTTACAAGGACATGACTTCTTAATTGTTCCTTTGTACCATTTGCAGTACAAGGGACAAAAGTATTCACTTTGGGGTGCCGGGAGGGAGCCAGGAGGGTCCTGGGAACCCACGCCTTATGCGCTCCCAGGGAGACAATGTATACCTAGGAACTAATGAATCATTCTGTACCTTAACCCACCAGGTCCAGTTATCATCTGGAATGCCTCCTGGGGGCCAAGTGGGCCTAGGGGTTGGAGTAACTTGTATCCATAGATACATTCCTTTGTTGCTGAGTGGGGATTTTGAACCCATTTGTCCCCCTCCTTGGCTGGGAAATATATGGGGCTATCCTTCCTTTAGGTAGAGGAGAGTGCCAAGGGCTGGATGTAGGGCTGCATAATTTCCCTGCGTAATCTTCTTCTTTCCCCGATGGTTCTTTTCCTGGGGGGTCTGTCGTGGGCAATTCCCCAACCGACAGATCCGCAGGTACTTTCATTGGTAGGGCGGCTGCCCTGACTAACGCTAAGGCCACATTACATAAAAGCAGGAGTACAAGAAGCTTCACTGTCAGTGGGCCGCCATGCAGTCCCGATCCGTCCACTGCCCGGGCTCTGCCATCAGGCTGGTTGGATAGCTCGGCTTCCAGCAGTTAGGCATATGAAACGCATTTTCAGCCCTGTTGAAGTGTAGCTGCAAGCACCATGTGGGTGTGTGTGTTCAGCTTCCTACTGGGCACTACTGACACAACTCTAGCAAAATGGAGTGCCAACTCACTCTGCCTGCCTACACGTGGCTGAGATCCACCTCAGCCCTGATCTTCATCCCTGATGATGAAGCCATCTTCAGCCCTGATGGCTCTTTCTCAGAGAGTATGACACTGGCGCATGCCTCCTTGCCTCCAGGTAAGCTCAGCTCTTTTTTGGGCTCCACTGCTACTAAGCAAGGGAGCAGAGAGCTGGTTCACTCTGCCTTATTGTTGCAGGGTATGGGGGAAGGCTCAGCTCCCCACTGGTGCACTCCCAAGTAGGGCTGGAGGCACGAGGAGCAGATACCATTACCAGTCACCTCACACTCCCTCATTAAGTCTCATGCTGCCAGGTGACAGTGGAGGCTCATTTTTCCCCTGGACTCCGCTGACATTACCCTGGCCGGGGATTCAGAGGGTGGGTGGGGTGAACATCAGCAACCTGCTTGGCCCCACCGAAACCTGGAGATGGGTAGCAGGTATGATTTTCCACAGGTATTTGTCTGGAGTAGGGCTGGTATTGCCAAAAGGTTTTCTGTTCTGTTAAGGCCATTCTTTTCCACTTTGGCTAGGAGAACCTGGGTTTTCATAGCATCCTTTTTGTCTGAGTCTCTTGGTGGTTCTGGACTGGAGGCTTCTGTAGCATCCTGTCCAGGATAGAAGGAAACTCTATGCTGTTTGTTACTGAGTTCCTTTGCTTATTTGTTTTATCTGTAAGTGTTTAGGGGGATTTTTCTGTTTTTGTTTTTGGGGGGGTTTTGTTTGTTTTTGTTTTTGTTTTTGCCAACAAGAGGGAGGCCCTGAGAAGAATGGAGCTACTTCATCTTTAATAGAACCAGAAGTCTATGCTTTCAAACATTTAAAGATATTTATCCACCTTCTTATTTATGTTGTGATGACAAGCTGGTCTAATACAAGCTAGCCTGACATATCTAACACAGAAATGTCTACCCTAAACTTTGAACAGAAAGAGTTGGCTGGAAAGGAATGTACCTGGGACAGATGAAAAAGTCCTCTAGCGGTGAAGATGTTTCAAGGAGCCCCTCACTCCAGCCCTCCAGAGAGTATATGCCTTAAAAGAAGACAAAATATTTAGAGGATATTTGTGACCTTGAGCTTTTGCTTAACCTTTATGCACCTCAGTTACAGCCTCTGTAAAAAAACAAAAACAAAAACCAAAAAAAAAAACAGGTTAGAAAAAAGACTTCATAAGGTTATTCTGAGGATTAATTGGGTGAATACGTGTAAATCACGAACAGTACCTGGAGTGTAGTAAACAATCCCATCGTGTTAGCTCCTGTTGCAAATACCGCCGTAGCTGGTGTTACTTCTTTTGCTAACATTTGATTTCTAGATCTTGTAACTCTGCAGCCATGCACATACATGAGGGAGACATCATTTGACTGAGGAGGGCGATTACAAAACTTTTACTAAACTAGGATGAGATTCTAGTTGCCAGTCTGTGAAACAATGCGGAGGCAGTGGCATAATTGTGGTGAGCATGAATTTGTGTAAAAGCCTCTCATGACCGTAGCAGGATCTGACCCAGACGTTCACTTACTTGAGCCGGTGTGACGCATTCAGTAGCTCAGTGGCCAAGACTGTAAGGCAGTGGAGTCAGCGGTTCATGCCAGAGCAAAAGCTCATTCAGTCATCCATTCACTTATTAATTTTTCATTCACTCATTTCAAATACGCATTTAGGCTGGCTGTGTATAAACTAGATGCATGGAGGAAGAGCAAAGACACTGTAGTATCTGTGGAAAGCTTCCAGTGTTGTGGAGAAAGCAAATATTAAATCTGTAACTGTAAGTGCACTGAGTATTCTGAAGAAAATATACAGAGTTCTGCAGGTATAGTTAATTTGTTCTGGAGCCTCAACGAGGCTTCTCAGAGGATAAGAAACAACATTCAAGTTGGTATCTATAGCATAAGTAGGTGTTACCAAGGTGAGGGGAAAAATGAATTCAGGTAGAGGCACTGCATGTAAGAGGGTCCTGCGGCAGCAAAGAATATAGACATATTTGAGGCACCTAGATGGCTCAGACAGTTAAGCGTCCAACTTCGGCTCAGGTCATGATCTCATGGTTTCAAGCCCCATGTCAGGCTCTGTGCTGACAGTTCAGAGCCTGCTTCAAATTCTGTGTCTCCTTCTCTCTCTGCTCCTCTCTCGCTCATGCTCTGTCTCTTTCTTTCTCTCAAAAATAAAATAAACATTAAAAGGAAAAAAGAATATGCACATGTTTAAGGATTTAAAAGAAGACCGAGGGGTCAAGTAGGATTCATTCCCGGGATGCAAGGGTGGTTCAGTATTTGCAAATCAATCAGTGTGATCACGTCAATAAGAGAAAGGATAAAAACCATATGATCATCTCAATAGATGAAGAAAAAGCATTTGGTGAAGTACAGCCTTCATTTAGAATAATAGCCCTCAACAAAGTAGGTGTAGAGGAAACATATCTCAACAAAATAAGGGTCATATATGAAAAACCCATAGAGAACATCATACTCAGTCGGGGGGGGGGGGGATGAGAGCTTTTCCCTTAAGGTCAGAAACAAGACAAAGATGTCCACTCTCACCACTTTCATTCAACATAGTACTGGAAGTCCTAGCTGCAGCAATCAGACAACAAAAGGAAATAAAAGGCATCCAAATTGGTAAGGAAGAAATAAAACTTTCACTATCTGCAGATGACATGATGCTTTATATGAAAAACCCTAAAGATTCCACCAAAAAACTATTAGAACTGATAAATGAATTCAGTAAAGTCACAGGATACAAAATCAATATTCAGAAATCTGTTGCATTTCTATACACTAATAATGAAGCAGCAGAAAGAAATTAAGAAAACAGTATTATTTATGATTGCACCCAAAATAATAAGATACCTTAAGAATAAACCTAACCAAAGAGGTGAAAGACCTGTACCCTGAAAACTATAAAACACTGATGAAAGAAACTGAAGACAACACAAATAGACATTCCATGCTCATGGGTTGGAAGAACAAATACTGTTAAAATGTCTACACTACCCAAAGCAATCTACACATTTAATGCAATCCCTATCAAAATACCAGCAGCATTTTTCACAGAACTAGAACAAAAAAATCCTAAAATTTATATGGAACCACAAAAATTTGGCTACCCCAAATATCCAAAGCAATCTTGAAAAAGCAAAGCAAGGCCAGAGGCATCAGAATTCCAGGCTTTGGGTTATAGTACAAAGCTGCAGTAATCAAAACAGTATGGTACTGGCACAAAAATAGACACATAGATCAATAGAACAGAATAGAAAACCCAGAAATAAACCCACACTTATATGGTCAATTAATCTTTTGATAAAGCAGGAAAGAATATGCAATGGAAAAAAGATAGTCTTTTTAACAAATGGTGTTGAGAAAACTGATCAGCTGCATGCAAAAGAATGAAACTGGACCACTTACACCATACACAAAGATAAATTCAAAATGGATTAAAGACCTAAATGCAAGACAGGAAACCATCAAAATCCTAGAAGAGAGCACAGGCAGAAATGTCTCTAACATTAGCCGTAGCAGCATTTTTCTAGATATGTCTCCTAAGGCAAGAGAAACAAAAGCAAAAATAAATTATTGTGACTTCATCAAAATAAAAAGCTTCTGCACAATGAAGGAAACAATCAATAAAACTTAAAGGCAACCTACTGAATGTGAGAATATATTTGCAAATAACATATCTGGTAAAGGGTTAGTATCCAAAATATATAAAGAATTTATAACACTCAACACCCAAAGAACAAATAATCCAATTTAAAAATGGGAAGAAGACATGAACAGATATTTCTCCAAAGAAGACATCCAGAGGACCAATAGACACATGCAAAGATGCTCAACATCACTCATCATCAGGTAAATGCAAATTAAAACCACAGTGAGATATCACCTCATACCTGTCAGGATGGCTAAAATCAAAAACACAAAGAAACAACAGGTAGTAGTGAGGGTGTGGAGAAAGGACAACCCTCTTGCACTGTTGGTGGGAATGCAAACTGGTGCAGCCACTCTGGAGAACAGTATGGAGGTTCCTCAAAACGTTAAAAATAGAACTACCCTATGATCCAGTAATTGCACTACTGAATATTTACCCAAAAGATATACACTAATTCAAAGGGATACATGCAACCGTATGTTTACAGTAGTATTATTTACAGTAGCCAAATTATGGAAGCAGCCCAAGTGTCCATGGATAGATGAATGGACAAAGACGAGGTGGTATATATATACAGTGGAATATTTTTCAGCCATAAAGAAGAATGAAATCTTGCCATTTGCAAAATGTATAGAGCTAGAGAGTATAATGCTAAGTGAAATAAGTCAATCAGAGAAAGACAACTACCATATGATTTCACTCATATGTGGAATTTAAGAAACAAAACAAAGGAGCAAAGGAAAAAATAGAGACAAAGCAAGAAACAGCCTCAGTTATAGAGAACAATCTAATGGTTACAAGAAGGAAGATGGGGGGGATGGGTGAAATAGGTGAGGGGGATTAAGGAGTGTATTTGTCATGATGAGCACTGGGTGATGGATGGAAGTATTCAACCACCATATTGAACACCTGAAACTAATATAACACTGTATGTTAACCAAACTGGAATTAAAATTAAACGGATAAATTTTGCCTCTTTTCTAAGCTCTCTGGGGGATATTAATTAAAGAAGTAATCTCTTTAGGTTTATGGTCATTGTTGGTGTATGGAGAATGAATTGGAAGAGAGTAAAAGATGATAGAGGAAAGCTAGTTAGGGTTGTATTAGTCAGGATTCACCAAAGATACAGAACCAGTAAAAAAATATATATGAGTATGTAAGTACATATACAGAGAGAGAGAAAGATTTTAAGGAAGTGGTTCACACAGTTGTTACAATCAGCAGTTTCAAAATCCACAGGGCAGTCCAGCAGACTGGAAATTCCATAAGAGTTGATGTTGCAGTCTTGAGTCCAAAGGTATTATCCTTCTTTTTCAGAGGACCTCAGTTTTTTTCTCTTCAGGCTTTCAACTAATTGAACAACCCCAATTGGACAACTAATTGAATTACCCTTGGAGGGTAATGTACTTTACTCAAATTCTACTGATTAAATATTACTAACATCTAAAAATACCTTCACAGCCACACATAGACTGGCGTTTGACCAAACAACTGATCGCCATAGCCGAGTAAAAGTAAGCTATCACAGTAGTTCTACTGTACAATAAATGTATGAGGTAGTAGTTT
Source organism: Lynx rufus (assembly GCF_022079265.1). NCBI lineage: Eukaryota > Metazoa > Chordata > Mammalia > Carnivora > Felidae > Lynx > Lynx rufus. The sequence continues at coordinate 64,879,524 of NW_025814897.1, forward strand.
GAAATAGAATTGCTGACAACAGAAATGAAAAGACGTAGGAAGTAAATATTGGACTCTGAATGTATCACACTTTGTGATCGGATGTAGGAATGTGAAGGCGGGGAAAGAATTCAATTTCTTTTTGGGGTTTGGAATCCATAAGCTGATTGAATGAGGTACCTCTTACTGGGTTACAGAATATCAGAGGGAGCAATTTGGGGTGGGAAATAATACTTTAGTTTGAGATAAGCTGTGCTCGGCTTTTATTAGACAAAAATATTTTTGTCTAAAACATTAAAGAGAGGACTAGGAAAGAGAAATAAGCATGATAATGGTCAGCACATAAAGGAAAGTTAAGCTTTATGGGGGGGAAACACAACCCAGTCCCCTCCAGCTTCCTTCACAGGATGTGAGTCTCTCCATGAACAAGTCACTCTAAGAGTTGTTTGTTTACTCAGTCTCTGAGGAGTTCAGGAGTCACACTCACTCCCACAGAGAAGTCACCTGTCTGACCTGACAGAGGCATTCACAGGTTAGGCCGGGGCATCTCGTCCTGTTCTTTTATGAGGCCCTCTGCAGCTAGGCTGGAGCCAGGGTCCACAAACAGGCCAGCATTTATGGGTCCACAGAGCCCGTCCCCAGCAGATAACCTTACTGCAAAAATGTTTCCAGTTGTTTTACTGTCTGGTTCCCCTTAGTCATTTCCTCTCAGAATATACTCAGTCCTAGTAATTATCATGCTCATTTCAAGATAAGCTGTGATTGAAATGGACATAGTCTTAAAGGTTCAGAGGTACAATAACCTTAACTAATGCAGAGAACAACTTTTGAAGAAATATGAATACAAGTTATGAAGGATTTTCAGTTGATTATGTTTTCATGTGAACCAATTTGTGTTTATAACTTAGATTTAAATTAATTTTGTTAAAGGTAACAGACTATAAGCCTCTGATTGACAAATTTTACTTGACTAAAAAGCTCCATGCTGGCTGACATACGGACTGATATATTTAGACCACACTCTCTATCCTTTTTATTATTATATTTACAGCATATTATTATATCAAGTATCACAAAATAAGCTTTGCCAAGCTCTCTCTTCAGAGCCGCCTTCATCTCACTCTTCCTGAGGCTGTAGATGAGGGGGTTCAATATGGGGATCACCACCATGTAGAACACAGACACCACCACCTTGTTCTGGTCCGTTGAGTAGCTGGACTTGGGCATCACATAAATGAGCGTGTTTGTCCTATAGCACAGAGTGACCGCTGTGAGGTGGGATGTACAAGTGGAAAAGGCCTTGTGGCGTCCCTTGGTGGAGCACATCTTCAGGATGGTGATGAGGATACAGATGTAGGAGGCAGCTCTGACACACCGTGACCACAACAATGGTGCCAGCCGTCTACGAGGGGACACTTGCAGAGGTGCTGATACCAGAGTGGGAGAGTTTAACTAAAAGAGCAAAATCACAGAGAAAGTGATGGACTTGATTTGTTCTGCAGAAGAGTAAAAAAAGAGAAGCAAATAGTAGAAGAGAAGCATTGAGAAAACTGCCTACACAAGCCACCGTGAGTAAGCGAACACACACCTGTGTGGACATTTTGGTTGAATAAAGCAGCGGGTCACAGATGGCCATGAAGCGATCAGATGTCATGGCAGCCAGAAGGAGGCACTCACTTGACCCAAAGAAAACAGCTGAACTCACCTGGACAGCACGTCCAAGACAGGAGATTGTATGTCTCTCCATCAGGAAGTTTACAAGCATATGAGGTGTGACAGAAGATGAAGAGCCTATATCAGCCAAGGGCAGGCAGCTCAGAAAAAACTACCTAAGGTGGTGGAGCTGAGAGGCGAGTCTGATAAGAATGATTGTACTGAGGTTGCCAGATATGGTCGCCAGGTAGATGCAAAGGATGGTTATGAAGAGGATGGCTCAGAAGACAGGTTATCAGTTAGGCCCAATGAAATTGCAGTGTGGTTCCCATCCCCCAGGGAATCCACGAGGCCACAGAGCTGCTACCAAACTGAAGCTCTGATGAAAACATTACAGAAGTTACAAATTTGATGGTTTCATTTTTGTTAAGACACCAAGAGGTTATTATAAACAGGTAAATATTCAGGGCGCCTGGGTGGCTCAGTTGGTTAAGCGTCCAACTTTTTTTTTTTTTAAGTTTTTTTAATGTTTTTATTTATTTTTGAGACAGAGAGAGAGCATGAGCAGGGAAGGGGCAGAAAAGGAGAGAGACACAAAATCCGAAGCAGGCTCCAGGCTCTGAGCTGTCAGCACAGAGCCCGACGCGGGGCTCGAACTCACGAACTGTGAGGTCATGACCTGAGCCGAAGTCAATCGTTTAACCGACTGAGCCACCCAGGCACTCCAAGCGTCCAACTTTTGATTTCCACTCAGGTTATGTTTTCACAGTTCATGGGTTTGAGCCCAGCACCAGGCTCTGTGCTGACATCTCAGAGCCTGCTTGGGATTCTCGCTCTCTCTCTCTCTCTCTCTCTTTCTCGCTGCCTCCACTCATGCTTACATTCTCTCATGCCTCTTTATCCCAAATACATAAATAAACATTTAAAAAATTCAATAACAAAGTTAATATTGAAGCTAAGTTTGGACTTTTTTTATTTTATAGTACAAAACGTATACACTTTATATATGACTTTAGAGTCAAAAGTTTATATATTTATATGAGTATTCTATATCTTAAGAATAGTTTTCAGCAGAAATACTAGGGAAACTTCAAACAGGGTACACTCTTTTGTCTTTATATTATATATTTATAAAATGGATTTAAAGTAGCTTTAAAGCTAAAGACAAAAAAAAGTTAAGATTTATGAAAAGAACAAAAGGAATGGTAAGCATAACAGAAACGATAATAATATGTAGATATAGGCCTATTTATTTATCGTATAAAAAGGTACTAGTAAATCACAAAGTTTACAGTGCCAGTAAAACAAGACCATTTTTTTAAACATTTATTTATTTTGAGAGGGTGAGAATGCACGCACGCGTGCGAGTAAGCAGGGGAGGGGCAGAGAGAGAGAGGGAGAGAGAATCCAAGCACTGTCAGCACAGGGCCCAATAAGGGCTTGAACTCATGAACCAAACTGTGAGATCATGACCTGAGCTGAAATCAAGAGTCAGACACTTAACCGACTGAGCTACTTAGGCACCCCCAAACAAGACCATTTTTTAAAAGGAGAAATACAATTTTCTTGATAGCACAAATAGGAAATAGAAGGGAATTTCAATTTAAGGTTATAAATGAAGTCACCTATTGTAAATTTGTTATGTACATGTAATATTCACCATTAAAATATTGTTTTACCAAGTAGATTGATATATCAACCTAATTACTATGCAATATAGATGATTAATATCTAGGACATAATTAAACTACATTTATTCAAACAAATCAAATCGTTTCCTGATGTAGCAATGTTTTCTCACTGGAGAATTATAGAATGAAATAATTTTATTTTTGACATAGTGTACACCTGAATAAAGTTCCAGCCTGAAAAGTTAAGAAGTTTACCCAGGTCTGCCCAGCCGGTGGTCAGGTTGAACCTCATCTCCGTTGCTTTCTGGTTTTATATTCTAGACTTTGTCCAAAGTATCTGTTTTCCTGTAAGCTAAAGCATTCAGAACAATAAACAAAGGAAATCTTTCCATGAGATATTTACAAACAGTAAGTCCACAAAGCATCACAAAGCTAGTGAATTTATTAGCATTATGGCTGAGTTCCAAGTTTGGATAGCGTAAAAAGACCTTGCGAGTTTCTGGTCTTATGAGTGGATAAATGAGGAATCCCGGTACCTTGAAGTATGCCTGTTTATATGCACTAAATAGACCGCAGAAATTTAGGTTAATTCAGCTCAGGTCACTTGTTAGCTGACTACTGGGTTACATCTGCCCTGTTTCTCCACAATGATACAATTTTAGAAAATAGTATTAAGCTGTAAAAGCCAAAACCTCACCTCTTGAAATAAGAATTCATTCATCCTAGAGCAATAAATTCAAAGTCATTGTTATTTAGCAGCCATGCTATCTTATATTGTTGTTTGTCTTTGGGGATAAATCTCTCAGAAGATTCTGAAGTTTCAAATGTGAATTCACAAGCACCAGGGTCATTATCACATTCTCCAGTGAATATTGAGCAGTTCCCTTCACACAGACACAGCTAATCTTTAAAGGTTCTGTCAGTTCTCAAATGATCTCTTTATTTTTTTTCTTTTTATCTAGGTATTGGTGCACTTTCATTTGATAATTACTGGGAGTGTAATATAATAAATAATCTCCTGGCTAAATATTGGCTCTAAGTTTACTTTGATATTTCAGGTTAAGGAATACTAAAAAATATAAAATATAACTTTAGCTCCATTCATTCAACATGTGTTCATTTTGTAAGCATTTTATAGTGATGTAGGTAAGGCACTCCATTAGCTACCCAGGGTAATTTGGGATGGAATGCCATATAAAGTTGAACTTTAAATAACACAATTTTAAAGACATGTATACATTTTTTTCTAGCAAAAAGTATGAAATGAGTATCTTTTAAAATTGTATACACAGGGAGCTGTGAAGTAAGATGATGTTTGGGATGACTTCCAGATTGGATTTAGCCTGCATGCCTCAATGAGCTGGCTAGTGGCTTATCTGACTAGAAGAATAATGGTAGAAACAGCTGTCTTCAACCTGAGACTCATTCTAATTCTCTTGCTAATCCTAACTGGAGAAAGTCCTATCTCACTCTCCTGATGCACCTTGATGGGTTTCCAGTAATAATACTAACCAACTTTCATCCAGACTTAACTCCTTGCCAAGCGCTATGCTGTGCTTGACGTTTTACTTACCTCTTCTCATTTAATCCTCGTGATAATTTAGTAAACCAAGTATTTGCATTATTTCAACTTCACCAAGAGAGAACTGAGGTTTAAATTAAACCACTTGTCCAAATGTGCTCAAATGGTAAAACTAAACCCAGGTTCAAAATCCAGGTCAGACTAAATGCTAAAATGTGCACTCTTAATAGGACTGTCATCTAGTGAACTTCAAGACTTGAGTGGCTCAATAATGACCACTGGTTCCCAGCTAGTCCTCGATTTACATTTTTCTCTCTACCCTTGACACTCTGTCCAATTCCCTAAAACTCGCAGGACCTACAGGCCAGAACTAAGGTCCCTCATTTCCTGTCCTGTGTTCATTAGTGGGCACCTCCTGTTGATTTTACCTCCTAAATTCCTATCGAATGTGTCCACTCCCTTTGGATCTCAACACTACACTAGCTGTCCTTATTGATTTTCCTACATGTACATCTGGCCTTCCACACAGCAGCCAGAGGGAGTTATTTATTAAAAGAATTTAATATTCATTTTTTTGTACTTTCACATAATTACATGCGCTTAGTTAAAATGGCTCATAAAGAGGGGCGCCTGGGTGGCGCAGTCGGTTAAGCGTCCGACTTCAGCCAGGCCACGATCTCGCGGTCCGTGAGTTCGAGCCCCGCATCAGGCTCTGGGCTGATGGCTCAGAGCCTGGAGCCTGTTTCCGATTCTGTGTCTCCCTCTCTCTCTGCCCCTCCCCCATTCATGCTCTGTCTCTCTCTGTCCCAAAAATAAATAAAAACGTTGAAAAAAAAAATTTTTTAAAAAAATGGCTCATAAAGAAAACAATGGCCCACTGACCAGTTCTTTACAAATCCAAATTCCCACTCCCAGTAGGAAACCACTTTGGACTCTTTAAACTACTTCATGGTTGAGATTCGTCAGTGTCTGTAAATCAGAGCTTTCCTAAAGAATAATTAGGATTTCTGTGTTTTGTTTGTGATATTGTGATGAATAATAAGAAATATATATATATTTCTTAGTTTTGGTTTCTAGCACAGAGCTCCTCAAACCTTCAGAATTTCCTAAATGGTGAGAGCAACCAAGTGCCTTTTGTTATGTTAATGAGGCGACTTTTGGATTGAGTGGGGATTAGCGCTCATTGCCCTCAGAACGAACCCTGTGATTAGACGGAGGAATGGAACTGAAATTTTCAGTTCTACCCCCTGACTTCTGGGGAGGAGAGAGGGCGAGATATTGAATCAGCCACCATAAACAATTATGCCTATGAAATGAAGCTTCCATAAAACCCCAAAGGGAGGGGGTTGGGAGAGCTTCCGGGTTGGTGAACTCATGGAGATTTGGGGAGATTGGCCTGCTCAGAGAGCATGGAAGGTCCGCACCCTTTCCCCATCCCTTGCCCTATGCATCTCTTTCATCTGGCTGTTCCTGAGTTGTATCCTTATATAATGCATCAGTAATCTCATAAGTAAAATGTTCCTCTGAGTTCTGTGATGTGCTATAGCAAAGTGATCAAACCCAAGATGGGGGTGTGGGAACCTCTAATTTAGAGCCAGTCAGACAGAAGTACAGGTAATAACCTGAACTTGTGACTGGTGTCTGAAGTCCAAGCAGGGGTTGTAGGAACCTCTAATCTATAGCAGGTGGGTCAGAAGCACAGATGATAACCTGTGCTTGGTATTGGCAGCTGAAGTTGGATAATAGGGCAGTAGTTTTGTGTGACTGAGCCCTTAAACTGTAGGATCTGATGTTACCTCCAGGTTGATAGTGTCAGAATTGAGTTGAATTGTATGACACTCAGTCAACGTCCAGAGAATTACTTGGTGGTTATGGGGGCTCCCCCACCCACTACATTGGAATTCAGGACCAGAACCTTTACTGCTATTTTCCCTACTTATTTAATTTGAACATAATTGTTACAAGAAGAAAAACAGTGGTTTTTCCAAGCCTAAGAATTATTACAGATATTATTAATATTAAGTTTATTAAAACTAGGTCAGACCAGAGTAATCAAGGATTGGATATCAAGAAAGAATACATTTAGTTCAATATTTTTCAAAGATAAAACACAAAAATAATTTCTCACAGCTGACAAGCATTAGAATGGGGTGGTGTCAAGTTTGAAAGATACATAGCAATCAATAAGTAGAGGTAAAATGATTCTCACAGGCAAGTTTATTAAAAGCAAGTGTTGCAGGATCCTTTACCTCAATACCCGGGTTTCGTTGTCTCGCCACTTCAAAGAATGAAGAGTGTAATGCCTCCGATTTCGAATCCGAGAGACCACCAAGGAGCGGATACCGATGCAAACGCAGGAGGGTTTATTTGCAAGCTCGAGCTTGGGCCCAAGTATACCTGACACAGCGGAGCAGGGACTTGGACCCCTAGGTTAAGAGGCATAGCAGTTTTATAGGGGCCAGTGGCCAATGGGATTGTAACACAGAAAGTTGCACAGTCATGTTAGTCCACATGCAGGTGGCCAATTGAATTACAATTTACCCTATAGTAACTGTTTGAACTAGCCTATCACTCTGGTCAGAATTGGCGCGAAAAAGTCCGTGCTTCCGATTCTGTGTCTCCCTCTCTCTCTGCCCCTCCCCCGTTCATGCTCTGTCTCTCTCTGTCTCAAAAATAAATAAACGTTAAAAAAAAAAAAAAAAGAATTGGCCTGAAAGTTTGGCGGGCAAAAGGTGGGGTTTAAGAATTGGCGTGCAAGTTTGGCAGACAAAAGGCGGGGTTTACATTCTTTGGTGGTTAGGGGTTCCGCATTCCTGTATGAGCCGGTTTCCAGTAAGGGTGTGCTCAGCGGCTTGACTAGGGTGGGGGAGTGTCTTAAGCAATAAGTAGGAAATGTGGGGGTTATACATGAGATGGTGGGTGTAACATAAAATGGAGTTAGTCTTGCTCTGTTTGTCCAGGGGTAGGGGATTTTTGTTAAATTCCTTGGGTCCCACAAAGAGGTGGACACAGAACAAAATGGCAGCAGGCAAAAGTTTATTAGAGTATAAAATTAGAAAGTAAGAATAGTATGAAAGCTCTCTTTGCAGAGAGGGGGGCTTTCGAAGCTGAATACCCCCAACTATAGGCAAGGGTCTTTGCTTTATAAGGTTCTGGGCTACCCCCTGCCCCCCACTTCCCTTCCCCCTTGTTCTTTCTCAGGTTCTACCCTTATTGGCTTGATAACTCTAGGTGCTGGGTTGTCCATTCTTGATTGGCCTGACTCCGCTGTGTGAGGAGTCAGACTGTGGTCATACTGTCCCTTGTATAACATGAGTTTCATGGTTTAGTTATTTTGGTTAGATATTTTGATTGTCAAACTCCTGAGGGGAACCTGAGCGGGGGAGGGAGAGTAGGTGCTCTCTGTACATTCTTTTTTTTTCTTTTTTAGTATTTTTTTATTTGAATTTAAGTTAGTTAATATACAGTGTAGTCTTGGCTTCAGGAGTACAACCCAGTGATTCATCTCTTACATGTAATACCCAGTTCTCATCCCAACAAGTGCCCTCCTTATTGCCCATCACCCATTTAGCCCATCCCCCCATCCATCTCCCCTCCAGCAACCCTCAGTTTGTTCTCTGTATTTAAGAGTCTCTCATGAGTTGCCTCCCTCTCTCTTTTTATCTTATTTTTCTTTCCCTTCCACTATGTTATCTGTTGTGTTTCTCAAATTCTACCTGAGTGAAGTCATATGATATCTATCTTTCTCTGACTTATTTTGCTTAGCCTAATACCCTCCAGTTCCATCCACATTGTTGCAAATGGCAAGATTTCATTCTTTTCCATCCTCCAAGGAGTGACTGTTACATTCTAAAGAGGAACCTTAAGCTTACTGTGGTCAGATGCTCCCAGCATTGTTTCAAAATATGTGTTTTTGCCCACCCAGAGACCTCAACTTCTAACCTTTCCTTCTCTGCCTATTTTTTTAAATTTTTTGTGAGAAAGAGTGAGTGGGGGAGGGGCGGGGACAGAAGATCTGAAGTGGGCTCTGTGCTGACAGGGCGACAGCAGCAAGCCCGATGCAGGCTCAAACACGAACCCTGAGATCATGACCTGAGCCAAAGTCAGACACTCAACACACCCAGGCAGCCTCCCTCCTTGGCTATTATATCCTATCTTTCCCTATCCTATAAGCATCTCAACTTTATTCTAGCTAAGAAATACAAATCTTACTCCCTCAAAATGGGTCTTTAGTTTCTTTAATTATGTATATGTAAAAAGTATTTTTCCAACATTTTACTCATATCTATACAGCAAGATGTAATGGCTAGTTCAGTTCATTTTCGTCTCAAAGTCTGTGTTACTTAAAACTTCAGTTTCTTAATCTTTCAAGTTTGCAGCTAGTGATATGAGCCCTCTGACTGTAACTCTAACTTTAGTCAAGGCTGAATGAAATAGCTTGGAGGTTAAAATTTGTATTTCTATAGCTTATGCCATTTTTTTAATTGGGCCAAAGTTTTTATATAGTCATCAACTGACATTCTGAACACCTCTGCCATTCACGTTAATACACATACACGCTCCTATATCGTCCATTCCTTCCATCTTTCATGATCTTGGATTTAGTAATGGACACGTAGGGATGATATCAAAAACATGAGCAACAAAAGAAAAAATAGGTAAATTTGCTTCGTTGAAGTTAAAACTTTTGTGCTTAAAAGGAGTCTATCAATCAGTGAAGAAACAACACACAGAAGAGGAGAAAATATTTGCATGTCATACATCTGATTAGGGCCTTGTATCAAATTATAAAGAACACTTACAATTTTATACAAATAGCTCAATTTCTTCAAGATTTTATTTTTTTAATGTTTATTTTTGAGAGAGAGAGAAGAGAGCACGTGCTTGAGCAAGTTGGGGAGGGGCAGAGAGCGAGGGAGACAGAATCCAAAGCAGGCTCCAGGCTCTGAGTCGTCAGCACAGAGCCCGACGCGGGGCTCGAACTCACTAGCTGCGAGATCATGACCTGAGCCAAAGTCGGACACTTAACCGACTGAGCCACCCAAGCACGCCTTAAGATTTTATTTTTAAGTAACATCTACACCCCGTGTGAAGCTCAGACTTATAACCCTGAGATCAAGGGTTGCATACTCTACCTACTGAACCAGCCAGGCGTGCCATAAGTAACCCAGTTTATAATGGGCATTGTTCTGCTTCTAGGACCCTGGCCCCCTCACTGCTCCAGCTATAACAGATGCCTGTCACTCACTGGTTTCCACTCTCAAAGGAAGAAAGAATGTTTGCACTAGAATTAATTTATTGCTACTACTACTACCTATGATGCTACTCTTATTTTTTATTAGCATTATTATTCAGTCCTACAAGGATGCTGGCTCTGATCTGAAACCAAGGCCTACTTATTGCAATTATAAGCAAATAAGTTTTCAAGCTCATTAGAACAACAACTTGCCTTTGATGAGGAAGCTGTTTTCCTGAAGCTAGACTTTGGGTTTGGATTAGATGGCTCAGAGTAGATGGCTTTAATGACTCCTCAGGGAGCAGGGCAGCCTTTGCTCATAGTCAATTTTAGAAAACACGCTGTGTCTGAGGATTAGTTCAGGGATTCACATCTCCTATATTCGGAACTGAAGTTGAGGTACAGAACTGAAGACTGGTCCCAGAGGCCTCATAAGTGAGACACAGTCTCTGCCTATCTCTGTCTCCCCAGCAGTTCAAGGTAACACATCTGCAAATCATAGCACTTACCCAGATAACAGGGGCATTAGACCAACAGGGGATGTCATTAATTCTTAACTCTCTCTCTCTCTCCATATATATATATATACACACACACACACACATACACACACACACACACACACACACACACACACACACAGAAAGAGACATATATATGTGTATGTATTCAAACAGAAATTACAAATACTAGAGAAATTCATCTTCTCTTGAGGCCTGAAAGTACCTGGCTCTTTGGAATTAAACAAAACTGGCCTTTTTTTTTTTTTTTTTTTTTTTCAGATAGAGCTAGAGAGAGCAAGTGGGGCAGGGGTAGAGAGAGGGAGACAGAATACCAGAAACAGATATGGGGCTCGAACTCACAAACCGTAAAATCATGACCTGAGCCGAAATCCAGAGTTGGACACTTAAACAACTGAACCACCCAGGTGCCCCCAAAACTAGCATTTCTAGTAAAATCTCTAAAATCTCTGTTAACGACTTTATGGATGACTGGTAAGTACCATCTGAATCTGAAGCTCGCCCCACCACTGAGAGGGGACACCCGGTTGGGTTTCATTCAGGAATCAACACAGGCTTGAAAATCCTCTCCTACATCAGCCACGTTCTGGGCAAATGTGTGCATGCTGACTAAACAAGAGATGAGAAAGATTCTAGGTATGGTAGGATCTAGGTTTCAAGCAAATACAATCTGACTTACAGTGAAGCTAGAAGAGCATAAATGAGGCTAACGAAGGCATTTGAAAACTCACATAAAAATATTACCTTTGGGGGCGCCTGAATGGCTTGGTCAGTTGAGTGTCCAACTCTTGATGTCGTCTCAGGTCATGATTCCAGGGTGTGGAATGAAGCCCTGCATTGGGCTCTGCGCTGAGCATGGAGCCTGCTTAAGACTCTCTCTCTCCCTCTCTCTCTTTCCTCCCTCCCTTCCTCTGCCCCTCTTTCCCACTAGCATGCTCTCATTCTCTCTCTCTCTCTCTCTCTCTCTCTCTCTCTCTCAAAAAAAAAAAAAAAGCCTTTGTAGAAATAACCCATGGCCAAAAAGATACTGAATCTTTCACCATTTTGTTGCACCATAAAACGCTTAAAAGAATTACTGACATCTTCATATTCTGTCATCACAGATGTCATATTCTGCCCTGTTTTATCAAATTGCCTTTCTCAGCTGGGTTCTCTCACAATTAAGGAGATGAATACTTGAATTTTTTTTTCTTTTCAAATTACATGCAAAGTGTATTTTTAAGCTTGTCCATTTACTTAACTTTAAGTACTTGGGGGAAGAATATCCAAACATATAGTAATAGTACAATAACAAATGCAAAAGCAATATGAGATGCACAAAAAAGGAATTTGAAATTTCATATTGGGCACAAGTAAGTACATGGACTGGAGCAAAACGTTTCTCTTATTTAACTCCATGTGCTTGTGAATAAGCTAGAATAATTCTGAAAAAAAGAATGGCTGGAGACAATAGAGCTGAGTATGCAACAATAGCTTTGAAACATGAATTAGCTATTTAATGTTATAGTTCTAGGAATTCAATTGGTCAATATGGGGCATTTTTCACATAAATTGGTATTGCAAAGAGCAGAAAGAAACGGATGTGATGGTTTAGTCTAGCAATGAACTCTACTGTGAGCTCTTTGAGTATCTATCCGTAGGGGAGGACGACACAAATGGAGTACCAAATACCAACATCTTATTATCTGATTCATTCAATCTTTATTTATCTTACCATCACTCTTTAAACCATATGAAAATGTCAACAGTACCCATTCCAGTTATATCTTAATATCCTGGTTTTTTCGAGGTTGAAAATACATTCTATCTTTCACAACTGAGCAACAATTTGACTAGTTACTGAATTCTTGGCTGGAAAGAAATACTTTTACATTAGCATTTTGAACCAATGTATTGTCTTCCAGTTTTCAGCATAGCTGTTGTGAGGTGTGTTGATGCTTTTCTAACACCTTTTTAAAAATCTCTCTCTCTGAAAAGTTTTTAGGATTTGAAATTTTATGGTGGTATAACTTGGTGTGTGACTTTTTTGCACGTACTATGCTGGGTAGCTGTTATTTTAATATCTTCTTAGGTAAAGATCAAACCATGATCTATCATCAGAATTCCTTCCATTGAAGATTTTTAGATCATCTCTTTACCCGGACATTTTTATTCTTCAGAAATCAATTGCTACAATTGGTCTGTAATGTAAGTGGGGTGTTATCTGAATGCAAGCCTGTAGTGCTTAATTCAAGGAAGGAGTGAAGAAAATATGACTGAGAAGATCCATAGAAGCAAATGTCATTTTTTAAAAGTTTATGTTCAATGTTCTTTATCCACACTAACGATACGGGAGGGGTGGTGAAGGATCGCTGTTGACATCTAATCTCAATCCTTCTAATCACTCATTGTTTCCCTTAATGTCTGTTATTTTCTCATTCTCCCCTCCAGAAGAAAAAAATTCAAGAACAAACAAAATGACTGAAGAAATTCAGTGTACCAGACCCAAACACTTCCCCCATTAGTTCCCAGAAAAATCAAGAACATCAAAGGTCCCTCTTTGTGTTTTTCTTAGCATTGAATGTCATCATCCTTGCAAGGAAACAGGAGACAATCCTGATAAACCCCTTTGGTTGGAATTTCTCTTGTCTTATGCACATTTTAGTCTGCAGGGGGCGCTGCCTTTCCCTCAGGTTACTGCACAGTCTCCTGTTACAGAGAACAACCATTGTTACTATGGGCACCTTCACACAGATGTCATTTCTTACGTGCTCCCCTCACCAGGGATGATTGTCTCCTGGCCAGAGTATCCTATGGGAAATGCATGTCCATCGGTCACCTTATGAACTATGCAATCATGCTGTCTAAAGAAATCCAAAATAACTTGCTGGCCAGGGCTCACTTGAGTTCAAGGGCACATGCAATCATAGCCTTTTTTACTGCTGCTTGCTGACTGGACCATCATCCACCTCTTGTCTTATATAGTCCCACAGACTCTAGCTCTTGGATGTTGGGAATTTTACTCAACAGAAAACCTACTTTTTTATTATGTCTCTGTAAAGATCCCTACTGCTATTAAGACTGTCTTCATCTCTCAGGTATCCATCCTGGCTTTAGTCCCAACAATTCTCCCATCTGAAACTTTTTTTTAGCTACATCTTCCACTTCTCATTCCTGGGTCTATCCAACTTTCTTCTTTGAGATTCCAAAACAAACTGGCTCAAATCTTGTCCTGACTTGGACCAGGTAACTCTGGCCCTAAGTATTCTGGCTCCCCTGTCACACACCTCAAGGCTTTCTTAGGGAAGGAATTTCTCAGGGACAGCACCAAAGAGAAAGATTGTTAAGTGTACTTCAAAGGAAAGCAGTTCTTGCCGCTAATAATTAAGCTGAACTGGTGTCAGTGGCCTTGGAAACTGGGATACAATGTTTGAATTACAGAATCTATCAAATGCAGAAAACCAAAATGTTGCGCACAAAACAAGAGTAATAGTCCATATTAGAAATTTTGGTTAGCGGTTGTTTATTTATTATTTTCTCAAATAAAAATTTTCTTTATACCACTCCTTTTTTCTCTGTTGCACACTGTGGGGTCTGTGGGTAGTAAATACAGAAGGGGTTCATTTCTCATATTGTGGAACATACCTTGTTTATTTTGAGCTTACAAAGTAAACAGCGAAAATCCTGAGTTACTCTCATCTGCAGGCTTTTCTATCTGAAGGAAAATACATATCAAATTAATTGTCATTTCCAGGGGTTCTCATTTTATTGCAAAATTATTTGATAGCACATTATTGAACAAATCCTATAGGTCAATATGTTGATATCACTCAAATTGGCCACAGGCGGATGTAATCAGTCAGGCACCTGAATTGCAATACCCCCAGTAGAATCACTGGCCACCGTGTCTCTTTCCTCAGATCGTAAAAAGGCCAAACAAGCCAAACTGATGGGAAGTCGCAGCACGAGCATGACTCACAAAGATAGTAAATATACGAGTGAAGAAGCCTTTCTTTACTCTGAAAGCTGAGCTTTTTCCACTCAGATGATAACACCCACATTTCGTCCAGGCCTATTTAAATTTTTGGTAACAGTAGGACAGAATTATAAGTGAATGCTCCCAGTTGCTTAACTTACTCCACCCTATTAACATGGGGACTTTCCACCAAGGAAAATCTAAATGTATACTTAAGCCTCAAACCAAGTGCAACGGCTACTCCGAGGCAAACATGGTAAGTAAGTCAGAGCACCCACTGACTCACAGTTCAGTGAAAGAATCGACAAACCTGTATGATTCCTGGTTGTGGTAGAACAAAAAATATGAACGGTTTTGAGTTATGCCTCTGATGCCCTTACTAGTCACCACCCTTAGATCCAAATGTTACCAAGATTCTTGCCCACCCAGACAATGCTCTTTCTTTTTTTTTTTTTTAATTTTTTTTCAACGTTTTTTATTTATTTTTGGGACAGAGAGAGACAGAGCATGAACGGGGGAGGGGCAGAGAGAGAGGGAGACACAGAATCGGAAACAGGCTCCAGGCTCTGAGCCATCAGCCCAGAGCCTGACGCGGGGCTCGAACTCCCGGATCGCGAGATCGTGACCTGGCTGAAGTCGGACGCTTACCCGCCTGCGCCACCCAGGCGCCCCTGGACAATGCTCTTTCTTAAAGTTTGTCCCCAGCTGAATGCATGAATCATATGTGCACCTTCCTTTAATACGAGTCCTTCCTAAAAACTGCAATGAAATCTCATGACTCAGATTCTTCAAGATGCCTTCCCCTTCAGAATCTCACTGGAGACTATCTGCTAGTCTTAGATCTAGAACTTCTTTTCCAGTTGGGCTGAGGAATGGGGCACAGTGTAAGTTCTGGCTCAAAAGTGCCATGGCCCACTTTTCCTCAGCTCTGTCAGTATTGGCTTCTCTCCTCACCTTCCCCCTGCTAGGCATTTGCTCGGACAAGATGTACAATGTCACCTGCATTTCTGCAAAAACAGCCTTTAGGAGGCCTAGCTTTTTCCACATCCAGATATTTAATTCCTGTAATTGGCTCATTTGGAAATGAGAAATCCTTAGAAAAAAACAATTCTTGATAAAAAGGACACTGATTATAATTTGAACTGGAACCAAACATGAGATGTGACAGAACAGGAAGTAGTTCAGCTGACTCTTGCTTTGTTCCTTTCTCCAGCCCTCTTGGTCACTACATAGGGGAGCAGTCCTAGGGAATCTCAAAATAGAAGTCTGGTTTCTTAGTGTCAGGGTAACCTGCTTGTGATCAGATATGGCATTTGCAAAATCATGGACTACTTCAATTACCAAATCAAACTTCTGTTTCAGTCTATGCCCTCTATAGCCTAGAAATTTTCTCCTCTAACCAGAATAAAAAGCCATATATTTACCTGCTGTAAGTTACTTAAAATGGCAAAAATTGACTAGGAATGGCCACTAGAACCATGTCTCTAGGTCTGACACAAACACATTTCTCTTCCAGCTTACCTCCTCTTGTGTGGTGAGTTAATGAACTTGGGAAATGCCCGGAGACAGCAAATGCACTTTCCAGTTGGAGAACACTCTCACGTTAGCTCTACCTTGCTTTGAGTGCCAACATTGAGGGCAATGTTCTTTGCAGCAATAGTTTACAGAATGTACCAAATCACTACAATTAATGACCTAGAGGGCCAGGATCCAAAAACCGGAAAACTGCCTCTGGCCATATCAGGTGTGCTGATTGCCCCAATTTCAATCCAGAGGGGAATGGGGAAGGGAGAGAGAAAGGGAGGGAGGTCTATGGAGGCATTAGAACATTTAGTTGCTGACCTGGCTTTGCATATGATTTTATTCCTTAATTTGGTTCAACAGGAAAGATATAGCCATAGGGAAAATGAAGACTGCTTTTCTCTTTCATTGTCTGTTGTGATAAATATGCTAGCCAAGGCCACCTTTTCTTTGCAAGCAAAAAATGTCTCATATGTGCAACCTGGTCCTACAATCTGCGTAATCTTACCTTGTCCCCTAAAACACATTCCCTGGGCACCCACCCCAGCCACAGTTTCAAGGCCACCCCACTGCATATGCCCTGCCAAGGGCAGAAAGGCTGTCTCCAAGTATCACACCGAAGGTTCTGGACTTGAGAGTCATCCTGAGTACATGCACCAAAGCATCATAACCCAGGCCATCATTATGTTACCAGGATGATTCAGGGATTTAATTCCCAAGGGTGGTTTCAATCAAATGTAAAATATCTCATAGAAACTCTGTATATACTGTTCCCTTGGTACCCAGGAAGCTCTGGAATAACAAGACATAACAGACTCATTACATTTTATAAATACTCATAGGTTTGCCGGTGCAGAACATAGAAACCAAGTCTTCCAGTCAGACATGAAGAAGTCTGTTTGTCTCACTGGAAATACTCAAGGTGGATGCTTCCAGAAGGTTGGAAACCCTGACTGACTGCCCGATAGGTGCTCGGTACGTTGTATTCATTTCCAAGGCTGCTATAGTAAAAGCAAGGCAGTGAAGAGAAGGGTTTTAGTTCTGGGATTGTGAAGAGTACAGGGCTTTAGGACAGGTATGCTTTCCTTCTGTCGGAGAAGCCAATGGGAGAGGATTGGTTGACTCAGGAAAGCTGGGATTTTTTGTCAGTGTATCATTCTATGAGGAAACCATAGGATAGACCTGATAAACTCATGAAACCTCTGAAATTGCATGCAGGATGTTGCCTGAGTGAAACTTTCCTAGGATCAGATACTTAGTTTTTTACCAGATTCTCAAAGTAGTTCATGTGCCCCTCCCTTCCCAGGGGCTAAGAAGATTTCTTAGGTCATTCAACAAAGTTACTTGAATTACTCAAATAATGAGTCGTAAAACACAAACCAATACTTTGAATCATCAGACATTGAATATATTAAACACAATAAATGTTATATATACATATATCATAAGGGAATCATAAATGGGGACGCAGTATAGTTTAGGCTGAGGGCTCTAGAATCAGCCTACCTGGTTTCAAATCCTGACTCATCTACTTTCTCTACTTTGTGAATTTGGAAAAAACTAATGAATATTTCTGTGTCTCAGTTTCCTCATTAGGAAAATGGGGAAATGATAATGACATATTTAATAAAATAATGTGTAAAATTGAATGATTCTTGGCACATGAAAAAGTATTTAATCACTGGTTATTTTCACCAAATTTGAGAGCAGTTAAATCAGAATCCTCAGTATTTTATTATATTTATTTTTTGATTTTGATGTTTTATTTTTGAGAGAGACAGAGTATGAGTGGGGGAGGGGTAGGGAGAGAGGGAGACATAGAATCCGAAGCAGGCTACAGGTTCTGAGCCATCAGCACAGAGCCCAACACAGAGCTTGAACTCATGAACCATGAGATTATGACCTGAGCCCATGTCAGACGCTTAACGGACTGAGCCACCCAGGTGCTCCATTAGTATTTTATTTCTTAAAGGGACCATACGTTTTCTCTTAGGTAGAAAATTACAGGTCAAATATTTTTTATGAGAAATTTATTATTTTGTTTTTCCCTGAATTTATCATAAGGTCTAGTTATATTATAAGAACTAATAGGCTAAACAATGATGTTATCAGCAAGCCTCAAACTTAATTGTCCAGGAACAAAGTCAGAGTATGTACTGGGTTGAAAACTGTTAAAAAAAAAAAAAAAAAGAAAAAGCATTCAATTAGAGGTCTTTTGGATGCAAAAAAAAAAAAAATTTCCATAGGATAAATGATGAATAAATATATGGCTATTCAAAAAGAAAAATTTTTAAATCTAGAAATTAGAATGCATGAACCATGTTTTAGAAACTTCATAGGCAAATGTGCAATTATATCAATGATAG
This sequence comes from Lynx rufus, assembly GCF_022079265.1. Taxonomy (NCBI): domain Eukaryota; kingdom Metazoa; phylum Chordata; class Mammalia; order Carnivora; family Felidae; genus Lynx; species Lynx rufus. Next base: position 64,897,908 of record NW_025814897.1, read on the forward strand.
CTAACATGGGAAAAATATTCTATCACACAAGAGCTGTTGAATAAAGCCAGAGTCGATCTACTGGCTCTTTGGGTTCTTCCAGACTTACTAAACTGCTTTGCATCACAGCTGAAGTGAGAACGGTCACACTTTAAATGGAGGCGGAAAGTCTTGACTGATTCTAGAAATCTGCAAGAATGTCTTCCTGCCTTTAGATGGCACGGAATCCAGAAGAACAAACATTTTACTGAGCAAGATTGCTTATGGGCAACAACGTGGATGGAACTGGAGGGTATAATGCTAAGTGAAATAAGTCAGTCAGAGAAAGACAGATATCATGTTTTCACTCATATGTGGAACTTGAGAAACTTGACAGAAGACTACAAGGGAAGGGAAGGGGAAAAAACAGTTTGAAACAGAGAGGGAGGCAAACCATAAGAAGCTCTTAAATACAGAGAACAAACTGAGGGTTGATGGGGAGGGGGGGAAAGGGTAATGGGCATTGAGGAGGGCACTTGTTGGGATGAGTGCTGGGTATTGTATGTAAGCAATGAATCACAGGAATCTACCCCTGAAACCAAGGACACACTGTATACACTGTATTTTAGCTAACTTGACAATAAATCATATTTTTTAAAAATTGCTTATGTGTAACTCCTGAAGATCTCCATGTCTGGTTTTGCTTTAAGCTCTTAATGAGAGAAGCAAAACCACAACCAAACAGGCCCTGTCTACCATAAATACACCAGGAGTGCTAGAAAGGCCATATTAAAAGACTCCTTACTATTTCCTGATATGAGCTAACCTGAACATCTTCAGGCATCTAAGACTGCTGCTCCTTTCCCCAAACCTTAAAGATACAATTTTCCCAAAGGTCTGTCTTTGAACCTTCTGTTACCTTTTTCCCTATCCCTGAACCATCTCGTTGATTCCCTAGCTTTTACCATCCTCTGTCCATTGATGACTCCCAAATCAATGTCACCAGCTGTGTCTGTGTGATAGCCATCCACAATCCTCTCAATTTGAATTCAACCTCCTTCCCTCCCACTCCACTCCTAGCCCAGACTTTCTGTTCCTACTAAAAGCACCACCTCACAGTGACTTGTTATAAATACAGTGGGAAATCTTTTTATCTTACCCTTAATATGTTCTCAATATTATTGGTACATGTGTGTGTGTGTGTGTATTTAAATTGTGTCAGATCACCTTAGATAAAAGATAAAATTTAATTAAACTACCAATTATCAGGTTACCATTATCCTGGTCTTTCAGACTTAAAACTTGAATCCCAGTTAATTGCCAAGTGACACAGACTCTGCCTTTGGGCTATCTCTCCTTCCTAACATCCTAGCTGGTATCCCTCTGACTATTCTCTCCCTTCAACCCATCCTGCACATGCTCCCACAGTAACTCCCTAAAAGTTGAACACTGGCCAAGTCATTCTACTGCTCAGATGTTCACTGTGTCCACATTCACTACTGATCTAGTCATTAAAATCTCCCTGACATGGGAAGCTCTGAACAATATGGCACCCCCTACCCCCCTCCAGTTTGTTTCTCACTACTCTCTTTCAGATGTACTTTTCTTAACAGAAGGGATGCGCAGTCTCCCAAACATGCTCTGAGCTGCTCTGACTCAACCCCCCTCCTAAAATGCTCTCCTTGAATCTATCTTTCATCTTTTGAGGTTCTTTCCATTTTCCAGTCACCATCTCAGTTCATTTCAAGGCTTCCCACTCCCTATAGGATACAGACCAAACTCCTTAAAATGAGTGAGACCCTCAATTATCTAGCCCAGACATGCGTTTACTTATAGGCAAACCTATAAGTTTGGTTACCCTTAGAGCCAAAGAAAAGAGACACTGCCTTGGTCACATTCTTTAGGGAAATTCTGGGCCTCTTCCTACTGTACTACACTCCAGTGGACAAGGCCAAAGGGATGTGCCCACACAGCATTCATCCTATCCACCCCTTCTAGACCATCTTCCAGGTAACAGGACCCTAAAATTCCTTGCCCAGATGGCCCTCAACTTATTTCCGGAGTCTACAAGAGTCACTTTCCAAGATCACCCTTGTAAGGGTAAACCACAGTGCTGATATTCACATGCTTAGGCCTTAGGGGTAACCAAGGGATGGCTATTTGCAGGGGTGTGAACAGATGCACACACGTGTGGCTGTGCACATGTGGGCTGGAGACAAGTTCTCCCACCACCTCATTCCAGCATGGAATTCTGAGGATTCCATCATCCAGGTTATTATGAGGGTATATTTGTTGAGGAGGAAATCTAGAACATATCTTATTAATTTGCTATTTTCATTTTTAACTTTTTCTTATTAAGTCGTAGATATGTGAGCCCCCATTTGTTATTCTTGCCCTGGGCTCTGCCAGTGTCAAAGGTGGGCTTGCTCCTGGGGAGTCAGTTTTTTAACCACACCAAATATGCGCAGTTCTTTAAAGCCTTGTCTTTCTCAAACATCAGTTATATTACATAGGCTATGCTGTATGTCTATATACCTGAGGGTCTCCTTGCACTTTTAGAGCATGCTTTAAAAGGTTGAAAGGTAATACTCTGGAAGTACTACCCAATACAAGTTGAAAAGTGAAAAAAATGAGAGATGCTCTACAGAAATGAGGGAAGAAGTTCATATCCTTTTCATATTATATGAATCTATATTTGAAAACCCAAAAGAATCAACTAAGAACTATTTTTAAATGATAGGAAACTATGGTAAAGAAGATAGTTATAAAATCAATTTTTCAAAAATTGGTAGTTTTTCCATATGTAAACAGTACTTAAATAAACCACAAAATGAAAAAAAAGCTTCATTTACAATAGTTAATAAAATAAAACATTCGTGAATAGACTTTAAAGAACAATATAAGATATTTATCTGGAAAGTTTAAAGAAAACTCTAAGGAAAGACTATTTAGGGACGTCATTAATAAATACATACATTCCTTAGTTATAGAAGTTTTGATTGTAAAGCTGTCAATTCTCAGCAAATTAACATATCGATTCAATGCAATAGCACTCTAAGTGAAAACAGGATTTTTTTTTTTTTTGGAACTTGATAAAATAATGCCAAAGCTCATCTTGAAAATATACGTGTGAAAATAGCCAGAAATTGTATTACCAGATATTAAAATTAAATTTATAGCTTCGGATTTAAATGTTTGGTCCTTGTTCTAGAAGAGAGGACAAAGAAAAAGAATCAGAAATTGACCCAAGTACTTATGAATGTTTTACTGTACATTAAGGCTGGAGTTTTAAATAAGCAGAATCAACCAGAAAATTGCTTCACTAACGAACGGCCTTAGGACAGACACCCAGCTAGCTATTTGGGGAAATAAGTAAAATGAGTTGACTACCTCATTCTTTATATCAAACTTAAACTCTGGATAAAGCAAAGATAATGATGTAAAAATGAAATCCGTAAAGCCCTAGAATAGAGCAAGAGATCATTTTTTAAAGTAAGTTTAAATAGAGAAAAATGTATCTAACTGTGTCACAAAGATCAGAATTCAAAAAGCAGATCGATGAAGTTGACAAAAACCCTTTAAAATTTACTGCGTAGCAGAAAGAAAAAAAAATACCATACCAATGTTAAGTGACAAACTAAGAATTAATTTGCAATACATGTAGCAAACAAATGGCTAATCTCCTTAATAAACAAAGAGGCCCTGTAAATAAAATGCTTAGAAGATCTAGAACCTAATAGTAAAATTAGCAAAAGAACTGAACTGACCGGTCATGAAAAAGAAATACGCATGCAAATAATTGTTTGAGAAAATGCTAATCCCTACTCATCATTTTTAAAAATCAAGAGGACCTGAGTTGCCCAGTATTCACCATCATGGGGGCAAAGGTTTAAAATTTGATAAGATTTTGGGTTGGTGGGAGAATCGGCATTCTTGTACAACATTTTTGGGAGTGTAACTTGGTGCAGCTTACGTGGAGGTCAATTGGTCAATTTCCATCAAAAAAGAAAGTGAATGAATTCCAACCCTCTGAGTGAGCAGAGTAAAGCCCCATGACTAATGACAGCCTTTAGCCACTGGAATTGTGAAGCCAAATTTTTGTCATCTGGTACTGGAACAAAGAGGTAAGAACCTTTTTGTTTAGTCTAATCATTTTGAAGCCATATTTCTTTTTTTTTTTTTTTTCCAACAAGAGAGAGAACAAAATGGCAAGAGGCAACCGTACCACAGTGACAGAATTTGTCCTTATGGGATTCACAGAGTGTCCTGAGCTGCAGCTTCCCCTTTTTGTGGTATTCCTGGTAATTTATCTCATCACCCTAGTAGGAAACCTTGGCATGATCCTACTCATCAAGGTGGATCCAAGGCTCCACACCCCCATGTACTATTTCCTCAGCCACCTGGCTTTCATCGATGTTTGCTACTCATCTTCCATTGGGCCCAAGATGCTGCAAAATTTATTGGCAAAGAAAAAAACCATCTCCTTTTCAGGCTGTTTTGCCCAGCTGTACTTCTCCAGTGCTTTTGCCACTACTGAATGCTTCCTCTTGGCCACAATGGCCTATGACCGCTACATGGCTATCTGCAACCCCCTGATTTACCCAGCCGTTATGACTCAGCGGGTCTGCAAGGAGTTGGTGATAGGCGTCTATACCTACGGCTTCCTAAACTCTGTAATACAAACAGTTCTGACTTTTCAGTTGTCTTTCTGCGACTCCAATATCATCCACCATTTCTACTGCGCTGACCCTCCTCTCCTTGCCCTCTCCTGCTCTGACACCCGCACCAAAGAGAAGCAGCTCTTGATCTTCTCTGCAGTGAATCTCAGTGGATCCTTCCTGACTGTCCTCATCTCCTACATTTGCATCCTCCTTTCCATTATAAAAATTCAGTCTTCTGAAGGCAAGTGCAAAGCCTTTTCCACCTGTGCCTCCCACCTCACTGTGGTCATCGTCTTCTATGGAACGCTGTTTTTCATGTACATGCAGCAACCCAAAGCAGGGAATTCATGGAAGTACAACAAAGTGGTCTCTGTGTTTTATAGTCTTGTCATTCCCCTGCTCAACCCCCTGATCTATACCCTGAGGAACACAGAAGTAAAGGACACCCTGAAAAAGATGCTAGAAGGCAAAGAGCCATAGTGAGTGAGTTGTCATAAGGTAGCATTGGGCAAGTGTGATACTCTGACATAGTATAACCAACATGATGGAAATTTAGCAGCCCATTCCCATTCGGTCAATCCAATTTGCATGTTTTTAAGAGCAAATGTACTGGGCCACTTGCTTGATGTAGTAATATTGAATCCAACCAATTATCATGGACTAATCAGAATTGATTTACAAGCTATACTGTTAACAGCTACTTCTTTTGTATGTTGAATGTGAAGTGACTTATTACCAATTACATAATAATATGAGTTCTAAATTTTAAAGGATCCTAAGAAGCAATATTCTGGGTAAAACTATAAATTAATGAACCTAAGTACAAAATCCATACATGAATATCTATAGTGTTAGAAATATTTTCCAGCTGAAAACACTGTTTTGTAGCAAATCACTTGTTGGTCTTAAATATATTTCTTCATAATGTATTACTATAGATCGTGGTTAAGTTTCAAGACCAGGTTGCAAGAAGCTTATTTATTCTAAATGTAGTTGAAATACTACATGCTTACAATGAACAATAGAAATAATAGTATTAGAGTAAGAATAAGTGGAGAGGAGAACAGAAAAACCATGAATCAGTGAAATATGGGGAAACTGGGGGAATATGGGGAAATCAGTGAAATTGTTTAATTAGAAGAGATAAGGTTTGGGGCATCTGGGTGGCTCAGTCATTAAGCGTCAGGCTTCAGCTCAGGTCATGATCTCATGGTGTGTGAGTTAGAGCCCTGCATCAGGCTCTGTGCTGACTTCCCAGAGCCTACTTCAGATCCTCTGTCTCCTTCTCTGTCTGCCCACCCCCCACCTGACCCCCTGCCGCTTATGCTAGAATATGTGCACTTACACACTCTCTCTCTCTCAAAGATAGATAAACTTGGAAAAAAAAAAGAAGAGATAAGGTTTAGGCTACTTTCAGAGATGCTGTAAGTGGTCATTTATTCAACATCTAGGGCTTAATTTTTCTAGTCTCTGGAAACCACAGCTACAGTGATTTTACAGGGCAGAGGAGGGAGTCCTACCTGAGTTCAAGAAAGGGAAAGAGAGAGAGTCTCCTAAGGTACCAGGCCAGAGTATGCATGTTTCTGAGAAATAAAATTATTGTCTTAAATAATTTGAATAATCTAGAGAAATACTTTAGTTTTGCAACATTTTCCATGTTCTTTATTTCTGTTTTTGCAGATCTGACAGTCCAATTTCCTTAGAGTTGAAACTATAAATCTACAGGTTCTTGCTGTTGTTGGGGATAGGCACAAGAAAAATCTCTTTTAATTTTTTTTTTATTTAAGCAAGGATATGAGCATTCTCTGGTTTTTCCAAGTCTCAGTTTTAATATTTCATTCAAAATAATTCTTAAGATGTACAAATCTTCCATAAAGCATTAGATTTTCTCCCTAAATTGTTTTCAAATGTGATTATTGTTTTGATTTTTTAAAAAGTAGCTAAGACCAGGGGCACCTGGGTGGCTCAGTTGGTTAAGCGTTCGACTTTGGCTCAGGTCATGATCTGAGTTTGTGGGTTTGAGCCCTGTGTCAAGCCCTGCATCCAGCCCCACATCTAGCCCCACGTTGGACTCTGTGCTGTCAGCTCAGAGTCTGGAGGCTGTTTCGGATTCAGATTCTGTGTCTCCCTCTCTTTCTGCCCCTCCCCTGCTCGTGCTCTGTCTCTATATCAAAAATAAAAATAAACATTAAAAAAATTTTTTTAAGTAGCTAAGATCATATATTGTCAATCAGTTACATAGAAATTTTAAATTAATCAAGAAACTAAGAGGTTCCTATTGTCCCCAGATTAACACTTCAGATAATGTGATGTGATCTTTTACTTTATTGCTGCTTTTGATCTGGTAATTTAGAGAAAAAAAAAAACAGTTAAATGTTTATAGCTTCTTTTATTTAGCTCAGAAAGCCTTTCTGAGACCTCCGTTGCAAGCTGTATTCCTGAACACTTGGGAATGGGGTTAAAAAGAAAGATAT